>NC_030809.1:121010058-121635058 GCF_001704415.2 Capra hircus | reverse complement strand
TCAGCACTCTTCAGAATTATGCTCTTATCTGAAACTAGTCATCTCATCTCTCTCCCCTCCCTTTCTTTACACAGTTCTATTCAAATGTAATTCTGCTCTCTTTCCAGGCTTGCCTTCTAAACCAACTAAAACGATGCAGTTATAGACACCATTTATTTTAGAAAACTGTCCAATTACCACTGCTGTCTCTCGTACACACATGTTGATGGACTTCCCATGCACACCCCTCAACAAGTATATCAAAGTATCCAGCAAAACCGAGTGATTCCTAAGAAGGAAGTTATTTTTCTCCTTACAAAAATAATTTTATTTATCCATGTTGGATTTTAGAAAGAAGAACCATGGTACATGCATGCATAGCCACACACCTCCACAATGGACTTGAGGGGAAAAAAAGAAAGAAAGAATAGAACATTTAGCATTCAGTGGGGTGGTCCAAAAACACTGGAGATTGAAGAAATATATTTAGAAGTTAAAAGTATTTTCATAAAATAATTTTCATTTAAGATTGATTTTAACCTATATAACAAGATATGTTGCTTCACTGCTTCCCCCTAAAAATTAATAATCATACAATATAGGGACCATTCATTGAATTGACCTTGGAAGGATATTTCTAGCTTACTGTTTCCTTCTTTGTATTATTTATTTATACTAGGTAAAATTTTGTCTCCATGTCTCACATAAAGAAGAAACAGAAATATAAACTATCAATGGAAAAGAACACTTCTCCAGGGTCATTTGAAAAATTTTTAAAGGGAATTTCCTTCCTCAATTTTAATTATCTAGTAATAGCCTTTAGTTTTCTACTGTATCCACATAGTATTGCTACTCTGAGAGGTACAAGTTGAATTCAAATATCATTTCTCAAATAAATAGTGCTAACCACTAAATAGAACTTCTTAATTTATTTTCCAAATTGTTTTTAAAAGATGATAAAAATTTAAAACTATTGCATAAATGTGACATGAAAGATATGGATGAGGTCATGGTGTAGGCTTCCCAAATAGCCATATAGAGTATTCATTTGGGTCTACTATTGCATATGTGATTTTATTAAAAATTTTTTTTAATTGGAGGATAATTGCTTTACAAACGTGTTGATTTCTGCTGTACAACAATATGAATAAGATAAAACTATATATATATATGTATATATACATAATTACATATATATATATCCCCTCTCTCATGAGTCTCCTTCCCCTATCCCATCCCACCCCTCCAGGTCATCACAGAGCGCCAGGCTGGGCTCTCTGTGTTATATAGCAGCTTCTCACCAGCTATCTGTTTTACACATGATAGTGTATATATGTCAGTGCTATTTTCTCAGGTCATCCTCATGCATCAGTACAGTTCAGTTCAGTCACTCAGTTGTGTCCAACTCTTTGCGACCCCATGGAATGCAGCATGCCAGGCCTCCCAGTCCATCACCAGTTCCTGCAGCTTGCTCAAACTTATGTCCATCAAGTCAGTGATCCCATCCAACCATCTCATCCTCTGTTGTCCCCCTCTCCTCCTGCCCTCAATCTTTCCCAGCAGCAGAGTCTTTTCAAATGAGTCAGCTCTTCACATCAGGTGGCCAAAGTATTGAAGTTTCAGCTTCAGCATCAGTCCTTCCAATGAATATTCAGAACTGATTTATTTTAGGATGGACTGGTTGGATCTCCTTGCAGTCCAAGGGACTCTCAAGAGTCCTCTCCAACACCACAGTTCAAAGGCACCAATTCTTTGGTGCTCAGCTTTCTTTATGGTCCAACTCTCACATCCGTACATGACCACTGGAAAAACCATATTTTTGACTATATGGACCTTAGTCGGCAAAGTAATGTCTCTGCTTTTGAATATGCTATCTAGGTTGGTCATAGCTTTTCTTCCAAGGAGCAAGCATCTTTTAATTTCATGGCTGCAGTCACCATCTGCAGTGATTTTGGAGCCCAAGAAAATAAAGTCTGTCACTATTTCCATTGTTCCCCCATCTATTTGTCATGAAGTAATGGGACTGGATGCCATGATCTTCGTTTTCTGAATGTTGAGCTTTAAGCCAACTTTTTCACTCTCCTCTTTCACTTTCATCAAGAAGCTTTTTAGTTCCTCTTCACTTTCTGCCATAAGGGTGCTGTCATCTGCGTATCTGAGGTTACTGATATTTTCCCCAGCAATCTTGATTCCAGCCTGTGCTTCATCCAGTCTGGCATTTTGTATATTGTACTCTGCATCTAAGTTAACTAAGCAAGATGACAATATACAGCCTTGATGTATTCCTTTCCTGATTTGGAACCAGTCTGTTGTTCCATGTCCAGTTCTAGCTATTGCTTCTTGACCTGCACGCAGGTTTCTCAGGAGGCAGGAAAGGTGGTCTTTAAGAATTTTCCACAGTTTGTTGTGATCCACAGTCAAAGGCTTTAGGGTAGCCAATGAAGCAGAAATAGATGTTTTTATGGAATTCTCTTGCTTTTTCTATGATCCAACGGATATTGGCAATTTTATGTCTGGCTCCTCTACCTTTTCTAAACCCAGTGTAAACATCTGGAAGTTCTTGGTTCACATAGTGTTGAAGCCTGGCTTGCAGAATTTTGAGCATTACTTTGCTAGTGTCTGAGATGTGTACAATTGTGCAATAGTTTGAACATTCTTTGACATTGCCTTTCTTTGGGACTAGAATGAAAACTGACCTTTTTCGACTAGAATGAAAACTGACTTTTTCCAGTCCTGTGGCCACTGCTGAGTTTTCCAAATTTGCCGGCATATTGAGTGCAACACTTTCACAGCTGTATCATCTTTGTGGATTTGAAATAGCTCAGCTGGAATTCCATCACCTCCACTAGCTTTGTTCATAGTGATGCTTCGTAAGACCCATTTGACTTCGGTCTCCAGAATGTCTGGCTCTAGCTGAGTGATCACACCATTTTGGTTATCTGGGTCATGAAGATCTTTTTTGTATAGTGCTTCTGTGTATTCTTGCCACCTATTATTAGTATCTTCTGCTTCTGTTAGGTCCATACCATTTCTTTCCTTTATTGTGCCCATCTTTGCATGAAATATTCTGTTGGGGTCTCTAATTTTCTTCAAGAGATCTCTAGTCTTTCCCATTCTGTTGTTTCCCTCTATTTCTTTGCACTGATCACTTAGGAAGGCTCTCTCACCTCTCCTTGCTATTCTTGGAACTCTGCATTCAGATGGATATATCTTTCCTTTTCTCCTTTGCCTTTAGCCTCTCTTCTTTACTGCATATGTGATTTGAAATCTCTAAAAACAATCTAGCATCTTTGAAAGAACCATGTACATATTTTCTACCACCAGTAATTCAACACAGTAATAGAAATGTCCTTGAATATTCAGAACACACTGCCTGCAAGCCTCTAGTACTTCTTTTGTTGAGTACCAAAGGTATATCATTTTATTATCCTTATGCCTACTTTAAATGCTCCTCAATTGCCTTCAGCGAGCCTCTTCAATACAATCCTGTTTTACCAATTCAAGCTCATATCCCACTGACACAACCTTCTCCATTTGGTTTATCTTCTTCCTCTTCAGTAAATGTGCTCCCCCACTGCACCCCCACCCCCACCGCCCTACTTCATTTCCTTGTTCTTACCACCAGGAATGCATTCTCCTTTACCTTCTACTATTACTTGAGTGCATCTTTTCCAAAAAACTCTTCCTTAGTGTTTTAGTCCATATGGTGCTCTTGTCGTCATTTAATATTCGATTGTTCTAATTCCTGTTAACTAGTTTATTCTTAAGCTTTTCTGTAAGCTCCACCCCTTCTTGCATTCTGAAATACACTGGAAGTTTCTCTACCAAACTTTGTTTATTCATTGTTCGTTTTTGTACAATTCAAATTTCTAGAAACGCTGTCAACAAGTACAAGGAAAAAAAAAAAGAGGGGGTTTAGTTGTATGAAAAACTACATTCAGGATGCCTTTCCCTTACTTTGGAATGTAGTTTCTAAATCTTTCTCATGCTGGCTACTAACAGGAATATCATTTCAAGTTTGGATCTGCTATTCCCCCTCTTCCTTATAGTGCACAAGGTAATACAGTGGTTTTCAAATTTGTCTTTTAGGAAGAGTTTTTTGTCATGCTCATTCTTGCTCAGAATTTCAAATATGTGAAAGGGTTTCAGCAGAGTAACTTTTATTAAAGAATGTAGTGTGTGAGGGGTAAAGTGAAGTCCTGCCTACTTGACCCTTCCACAGCCCCCCCCCAGTGGCTCCTGTGGCTCCCTGGAATTCTGGAGGCACCATATAGAAACAGCAGAAACCTTTGTCTTGGCTTTGCTCTCTTTTCTTTGTTCAGGCTTGAGCAAGTCTCCTCAACCTTAAAAGCAATGAACTTGATCTTCAGAGACCACTCCTATGAACTGCAAAGTCTCACAATGCAAGCAGTACTCAAAACAAATGAAAGATTCAAGCCTAGTCTATTGTATTCTATTATTGTTTTCAATCAACATTTTTAGATACTTTATTATAAAAAAATTGGTTGATATTTGATAAAAATTAGTATCAAGGATTGATTAAAGATTTGAACAATTCAGGGGGTGTTTAGATTCTGGTTTGTACGTACCTTTCATTATCAGTAAATTTCAGTTTCAAAAATTCTACTTTGAGGTAGCATTTCAAAAAAGAAACCAAAGTGTGTGTTCAACATTCACAACGTCTAATCGTCTGTATTCCTTCAAGGAAGCAAGCAGTGTAACACAGTGTTCCTACATAGAAACAATCTGGTATAAATATCAGTCAGATATTTGCTTTGGCATCTGTTTTCACTTAACAGAATGTGTGAAGAAATACACAAACCTAGTGTCAGGCAAATGCCATTGAAGAGTACTATCATTCCAGTTAATAAAATATATTGGTGAAATTAGGCCATTTCATTTTGGCTGTATTTAAAAAACTATTTCTACAGGGCACTGATTCATTTGTAAATGGAAAAAAAGTCAGGCAAAATACCAAAACAGTAAGTTCCATTTGATTCCGAGCAACCTGTTAAATAAACCATCTCTGCTTTCAACTGCAGAGTACTTAAATGTGCCTGCCAATGTCTGTAATTTTTTTTTTTTAGAATTCCTGGTTTCCCCATCAGATAAACTTGATTCAACTATCAATATAAAAGTCCTTTAGCTGTCAGTTTGGCTTGATCAAAACAACTTTTGAGACTACTAAATCTTATTACTAAAACTTTTCATTTTACAAAATAGATTTATAATGTGAAAATCTAAATGAAAAACCCAACTCATCCAAGCGTGTATATATATGAATATATATATAATTTTAGAACTATTGCTAAATATAGTTATTTCTAATGAGTTAAACTTTGCAAATAAAAGTAATACAATTATAAAACACTGAAAATTTAATTTTTTACCATATAACCCTTATTACTAGGTAAGTAAAAGTTTAAAAACACTTAATCAGTCTATGTACATTTTTGTTCATTCAGTAAATAGTCGTATCACGCTTTTTGTACAAGGAGATACAACCAGATAGGAACTGAGTACTAAGATTTTGTTTCTGGTACCCAGAAACTTGCAAACTACTGAAAGTTATAATGAGGAACTTCAGTATCAGGTAATTATCATCTTAATTGTATGCTGCTGCTGCTAAGTTGCTTCAGTCGTGTCCAACTCTGTGCGACCCCATACACAGCAGCCCACCAGGCTCCCCCATCCCTGGGATTCTCCAGGCAAGAATACTGGAGTGGGTTGCCATTTCCTTCTCCAACACATGAAAATGAAAAGTGAAAGTGAAGTTGCTCAGTTGTGTCGGACTCTTTGAGACCCCATGGACTGCAGCCTACCAGGCTCCTCCGCCCATGAGATTTTCCAGGCAAGAGTACTGGAGTGGGGTGCCATCACCTTCTCTGCTTAATTGTATAGGCAAATACTTTAAATTATCACTTTAAAAAAATGTTGAAAAGCAAGTAAGTTCTGAAAATGAATCAAAGGGGAACAGTTTTGCCTGGAGAAGCAGTGAGAGATTCCTGGTCATACTTTCTCTCCCTTTTCCCGTAGAACCAACATTAACCAGCTTTAAAAGCTATAGGTTATAAACAAACAAACAAAATTTCTGGCAAGGGTGAGGAGAATGATTTTGACTTGGGAAAGCCCGATGGAGAAGGGAAGAGAAAAGATATAAGAAAGAAATGGAACTAACATACACTGAGTACTTAGCAATTGAAGTTTTGTGTCTATTATGACACTCTTGTTTCTGCTTAAAAGGAACCAGTTAGAAAGCAATTGAACTCCTGAGGTATAAGTAGGAGTAGAAGATGAGCACATAGGATTTCTTATCTTGCTCTATTTAACTCTGTCCCAATTGGCCAGTCCTTGAGGGAAGAATAGAAACTAATATAAAATGTTAAATAAGATTTTCTTTCATGTATTCATGCCTTGAATTTAGTGATCATCAATGTTTTTATTTGGTTTAATTAAGCTATAAGTTACAAGGGAAGTGGGTAAATAAAGGTAATGCTCAGAAGAGATATTATGAAATGAGTTTTTGGAATAGATGCTACCCATGAATATAACTGCTACTGAAAAGGCCCACAAGAAGTGTAATATAACCATGAAAAGACACTTGAAAGTAAAAAGATATTGAGTTTGGGGTCTTTAAGGAAAGAACCCATTATTTTTCAATAGCCAAAATACATCAAAATAAAATCCCAAAGCAAAGTATTCTGACAGTTAAAATGTTGTAGTTTCATTTTTATTTAAAAGCAATATCTAACTATATATTTGTCTTTCATTTATCTTCATCAGTTCTTTTTTTTATGTTCCAAATAAATTTCCATCAAATTTCTAGCAATAGTAAATGGGAATCTGGTTGTTCCTATTTCTCCAAAGTTAAATATCTTAAGAGTAGAAAGACAAGAGGCAGGCAATAATTTGAAGTTATGTATGCCTTCCAGAGACTCTATACTTAGTTCATTTTTATATTTAACTAGTGAGAATCTATTATCATTGGTACGTTTTTACATCACATATCATAGAATTAGAGTGCATCTTGTCTGAAGACGAGGTTTCTAAGAAAAGAGCCAGATATTTGTGCTCAGGTGTAAAACTCTCTGGTAAGAAATGATGACCAAAAGTAAGTCAGCCTTAGTGTATATTTTAAAAATAAGAATTATTTGATAATTGCTCCTGTTAAGAGCTAGTTACATGCCAGCTAACCTAAAATATTGATAGGAAAGGACTTGCATGCCATGCTAAATTACAACTGTATTAGTTCACTTTAAGAGGAAACATTTTTTGAACTTCTCTGGTTCAGGCTAGTCACAGCAATATCAATAAATCAAAATTCCCATAGTTATTTTATTGCCAACATGCCTATCTCAGTATGCTGCTTCCTATATTATAAAGTAGTAGCATTAAATGCTGTGAAATTCCATATTTTACTTCTTGTGGTATGCAAATTCCTCACAGAAAATGTGCATATAATGTTCAGACATTATTAATTTTGGCAATAATTAAAAGTTTTGATTTGGCTATTTAAATATGGTTCTTAAGGAAAAATTGCTATAGAAGAGGATCTGAAAAAAAATTTTTTTCATTGAGAGGCCAGATAGTAAGTGTTTTAGGAATTTATGAGCCTAGTGGTCTGTTGTGACTAGTCAGTCCTACCACCCACTGTACCACAAAAGGAGCCATATGCAGTATGTAAGTGACTGAGCAGGGATGCCTTCCAATAAAACCGCATTTTCAAAAGCAAGTGGTGGGTCAGATTTGGCCTCTGGGCCACAGTCCACTGACCACTGTTATAAGACATATAAACCTTTTATATAAGATGATCGAACCCCCCTACATTTAATATGTATTATATATTATTAAATATATTGAGATTTGTGAGGATCAAACAAACCCGTGGGGAAGGACTTTAAACACTGAAAGTATTGATCAAAGGATACAAATGTTTAGTTTAAGATAAGTAAGTCCTGGGGACCTAATGTTTAATATGCTGATTATTGTTAATAATACTGTATTATATACTTGCAAATTGCTAATTGAGTAGATCTTAAATGTACTTACCACAAACAATGGTAATTGTGTGATTTCTAGAGGTATTAGCTAACAGCAGGGGTGGTAATCATTTTGCAGTGTACTCTAAGCACCAAATCAACACGTTGTACACCTTAAACTCACACAATGTTAAATGTCAATTGTATCTCAATAGAACTGAGAAAAAGACTAGAAGCATCTCCATATATAAGTGAAAGGCACTATGATTTTGACCATGAAGTATTCAGATATTAATATGTTAAATGAGCATTATCTGTTGTTGTTATCTAGTCATTATGTCCAACTCTTTTGCAACCCCATAGACTGTAGCCCTCCAGGCTCCTCCGTCCATGGGATTTCCTGGGCAAGAATACTGGAGTGGGTAGCCATTTCCTTCTCTAGGGGATCTTCCTGACCCGGGGATCGAACGAATCTCCTTATTGGCAGTTGGATTCTTTAACCACTGAACCACCAGGAAAGCCCATCTAGCCGTAAACATATCAGGACACCTTTTCTAATGGTAGAGTCAGCGAGAATTATTTCATGTTTCTAACACTCAGGAAGATTTGGAAATATGTATTATTTATGACCTTCTATTATGGTTAATTCTATTATAAATAGGAATTATGTTTGAAACTAACTTGGCATTTTTGGACTTTGTATTTTAAATACATGGAACCAGCAATATTTCTTTTTTTCTACACCTAAAAACTAAGGTACTGATTTTTTACATGAAATATAGTCTTATTAATAGAATATAAAATCAGTATCATTGCCATATGATTATTCGGAATGAGGAAACTAGGGAAAAAAAAAAGAAATAAGCTAAAGAAGTGACAATATCAGCACTGTTGCCAAGGGAAGCTGATGTCACTCTCATATGGAAAAGTAGAGAAAATATTGAATCTGAAATTCTCCATGTAAACTGGGAAATATAAATTCTGACCTAGCTAGACAAAGATATCCTTTAAATTATTTTAATGTAAAGACTGTTTAGATTAAAAATTGTGATTTATCCATAATAAGTTATCCATAATAGATGAGGACAATTTATTATGGATTGAAGAGGGGTCCCCTGGTGACTCAGATAGTAGACTCTGCCTGCAATGCTAGAAGACCCAGTTCAACCCGTGGGTCAGGAAGATTCCCTAGAAAAGGAAATGGCAGCCCACTTCAGTATTCTTGCCTGGAGAATTCCATGGATAGAGGAGCCTGGTGGGCTATCGTCCTAAGAGTCAGACACAATTGAGCGACTAACACTTTCACACATTCAATAGACTGAAATATTCAGATTGCAGTGACAGATGACTCACAGATTTATTACGTTAAAATGTTTCTGCTTCAAAGACAACCAAAAAATTGCTTCAGAGTTTTAGAGAAAGAAATATGTTTCGGTGTTTTCAGACTCTCAAAAGAGTCTTAATTGCATAAATTATGATACCACATTAAGTGTTCTTAGGAATAACTATCACACTTTAGAGAGTGATGACTTTAAAAATATCTTGTACTAATATTACATAATCTAAGGAAACATTTCCAGTTAAGCAGGTGCATATTACATAATTTGCATTTTTAGGGCATATAAGGGGAGACAAGGGTGTTTCAAAAGATAGGGGAACTAACAATTCCAGTAACATCATCACTCATTTGAATTAAGATCAAACACTAGACAAGTTAGTGCTAATCAGATGTTTTTCTGACCTATATAAAATGATTCAGCTCTCCCACATCTAGTTACTAGTGAAAAAAATTAATGAATTGTTTGCTCCAGGTTTGGGAATGTTCTCTCTAGATTCTCAAGCAGATATGAATTTGATGCATACTTCTATATTAGTACTTATCATATTACATCATAGATATTTCATATTTGTGCATATAGACATTCCTAGTGCTTAATACAGTGTTGGGCACTCAGTCACATTTTATTGCTTAAATTGAATTAAAGACTACACCACAGGAATTCTGCTGTCACTGATATTAATAATATTAACAATGTGAAGATGGATGATTTCTCAATTTGCTGGCACCATGCAAATCACTTTTCTATAGACTATCCGGGGAGTCATTAGATGGACAAAGTTGTCTTTCAGAGTAAGAAAGGTACTGTGTTAAAATTTCCTAAAGTGCCCAAGTAACTTAGATTTTAATTACTTCTTAATAAATGGTTTCAATAGTAAATTTGCGCTATTAGGATTTGAGATAGTCTACTGTTAGGAGTAACGGAGAAGAAAATGGCAACTCACTCCAGGATTCTTGCCTGGGAAATCCCATGGACAGAGGAGCCTGTCCTCTGGCTAAAGTCCGTGGGGTTGTAAAAGAGTTGGACCTAGTGATTAAACAACAAAGGCTGTTAGGAGTAAAGATTAAAGAGGCCCTAAGCCAACACTCTCTGTAGCCCATCCGTAGGAACAAAGATGCTCTATAGATGATCCACTGCTGTAAGAATGGTTTAGATTGAAACACCAAAATTAGTATATTTTCTTCACACAAGAAATCAGGAAGATGTTTTTCCTTTAGAAACAAAGAAATTGTAATGTATAATTCTAATGCAGATAAGTTTCCTCAGGGAAGAATACCTGGAAGAGGGAAGTGGCAATTTCTCTCAATCGTTCATGAGGTCATTTTCCCTGTAAAATATACACTGCCCTCCCCAGGCCTGAGGCATACATTATATTTAAAAGCATTTTGACTTATGCCTCAAAATGAATGAGTACTAAACTGTCCATCTAAGGGTACTGCATGGGGCCTGTGCATTGCATACAAGCATTTGCGCTGCCTCTTCGTGACATGTATCTTCGTGACGTGTATTTTTGTGACTGGTAGAAAAGAACCACTTCAACTTCTCCTTAAAACCAGGCCCCAACCCTACCCCAAACGCCACATTCCAGATGAGCTGATCTGTTGTAAATGCTGAATGTTTTGTGTCTTCTCTCGTAGCCCT
This sequence comes from Capra hircus, assembly GCF_001704415.2. NCBI lineage: Eukaryota > Metazoa > Chordata > Mammalia > Artiodactyla > Bovidae > Capra > Capra hircus. Next base: position 121,624,119 of record NC_030809.1, on the reverse strand, counting down.
GTGGTACCTTCTCATGCTGAGCATCCTCTCCACTCCATTGTCTACCGTTTCCTCTGCCTAGGCTGTTCTCCACCCCACCAAAGCCCACAATCTAATTCCTGTCCACACTTCAAGGCCCGGTTTAGCTGTGAACTGCTGTAGATGCCATCCCCAGTCCTTATAGATGAGCTAAGCATCCTTTTGCCCGTGCTTCTGGAGCACCTGTGCTGAACCATCCATTCACTGTGTGTGTTTCTCTCTTTTATAGTTAACCATGATGACAATGTCTGCTCCATTAGCTTGTTTCTAGTAACACAAAAGCAAGGAGGCAGCATGGAGAAAGAGCTAAGATTTCGGAGTTTATTTAGGCTGCGGATCGTAGTGTTACTTTAGGCAAATTGCAATCTCTCTATGGCTTGATTTCATAATCTGTAAAACAGATATAATACTGTCTACTTTGCAGCATTCTTAATAAGCTTTCAAATACATACTTGCTGCCATTTTTTAAGCACTTTACCTGCATTATCTCATTTATTCCCCAGCACAGCTCTATGAGGTAGGTAGTTTTATTATTTATCTTCTATAGTTAACAAAACTGAAACATAGAAAAATTAAATAACTTACCCACAAATACCTGGCTAATAAAGGCATAACCAGGATTTGAACCCGGGTGGTCTGACTCCAGAGCACTTATAAGTTCTGTACTGAATTTCCCTTTATATTAAAATTCTAGAGTGTGGTTCAATTAACTGGTTTGAGTTGCCAGTTCTACTGGATATCATACAGCTATTGTATTTGAGGATCTTCATCTTCATGTATTTTCAGCTTTTAGGAAGTCTCACATGTCCCATAGAGCATCCCCGGTGGCTCAGCAATAAAGAATCCTGCAATGCAGGAACTACAGGTTCGATCCCTGGGTCGGGAAGGTCCCATGCAGAAGGGCACAGCAACTCACTCCAGTATTCTTGCCTGAAGGATCTCATGGACAGAGGATCCTGGCAGGCAATGCTCTACAGGGTTGCAAAGAGTTGGATACTACTGAAGCAACTTAGCATGCACACATCTCACAAGGCTTTCTATTTAAAGTATATTTAAAGTAAATTGTATAGATTGAAAAAAGAGTGTAATAAGGGCAAGTCCTTCTTAAAACATGTTTTTAAGGTATGTTATTCCAATTTAAGGAGCAGTATCAAATATCGAATATTTACAGTTTCTTGCATTAACTCTAAGTCTTTTCTAATAGGCTTTAATCAAATTCTTGCTTCATTTCTCTCTGACCTTGATATTAAATGCTCTCATGTGAGATATTACTTCCTTAGGCTTCCAGAGTATCCTAGTGTGTCTAGGAGGCCCCAGCCTCACTCAGACAGGAGGCCAAATCGCTCTGCTTTCTGCCCTGTTTATTCCCTTTGTCAATGTATTTTTTCTAAAAATCTATTTCCACAGTTGTTTGTTCTTATTCCTGTTTGCAGAAAAAGATGATCTCCCAACAGATCTACAGATATGAGATTAAACAAACTCTGTTAAGAATCAAAACTCTCCTTACATTAAAATTCTCAGTTCTCAATTGTCCCTCTTCTATTTCAAAACACAGCAATTTAACTTTTCTTGATGGGATCAGAAAGTTGCGGTGGTCCTGAATGTGCAGGGTTTAGACTTCATCCTGTATTCCTTGAAAAACTACTTATGATAGAGAAGCATGGTACAAAATGCTTTACGGAGATTCAGCAGGCAGGTTCCAGGGGGAACTTGTTAGAGAATTGAGACTGTAAGCGAACAGATAGTTGCAATATTGCAAACGCAGGATGTTTTCACTTGGGGAGAAAAGTCAGAGGGTTACTTTTGAAAAAGAATGTGAGGCAAGAATCCACATACTGGCTGAGAGGAGAAAGGAATGCAGGAAAAGAAGGAACAGGAAGAGCAAGGGGTTTCTCTGTTGTATCAATAAAACTGGGTGACCAAACAAAGGATGCTGTAAACAGAGATGGAGAAAGCTGATTCTGGCAGCAGGTGTAGGAAGTGGTTTAGGGTGGTAGACAGGAGACAAGAAGAGGGGTGAGTAATTCAGCTACAGACTGTTTCATGTAAAGGCAGTACAAATGCATCTTATATGTTACATACAGGATTCTTTGTGCTGAAATGAATATCTTCTAAGGACTGCAAAGACTTATTCTTAAATTCTATTCCTAAGTAATTTCTAAATCATTAAAAACATGTCATTAATTTAAAAAAATAGGACATTTAATTTAGTCATTTAAAAAACTGACAATGCTTTTTGAATGTCCAGCAAATATTGAGACACTTCACATAATACTTCTTTCTAGAGTGACGTTTTAAAAATGATTTCTCAAATATTCCACTGACCTAAAATAGTCCTTTCATAGTATGTTTTCTGCCCAGTGAATGAATGAATTAATTAATAAGAGTATATAACCAATGGGGAGTTATTTTTAAACTGTATGTTGTTGTTCAGTCATTAAGTCATGTCTGACTCTTTGCAACGCCATGGACTGCAGCATGCCAGGCTGCTGTATAAAGGAGATCAAAAATAAAGCTGTCAGTTTGGAGCTATCCCTAAAGCAGTGACAGTTAGTCAAGAAAACTCTAAGGGACTGAGAGCCAGTGAGAAAAGGGCACAGGGTATGGGAATATATCTTGTATTAAAGCCAAATTTGAGATATAGAGAGAAGAGTGAGAGCCAAGCCAGAAGGTTGAGTAGGGTCACAGAAATGAGTGGGTACACAGAATAAAGGATGGACTCTGGTGATAAACACAACTGAAGATCTGGGAGGGGGAGGGCTAGAAAAAGCTGTTGTGTGTGCATTCTGGTGAAAAAGCCAGTGAGTAGGAGAGGATGGAAATTTTCCTAAAATAACAACACTGGATATCGACGTAAAGAAACTGCATTACATAGTCAGGCTTTTGGCATTTGCCCCACACCCACAATTTACAATGTTGATTTGGTTTGCAAATGCAGTAATTACAGATCAGCGCTCACCTTCATTCTGCACCCTGATGATTACATATATATATATATATATATATATATAGCTTGCTGAAATGCTCAGTGCAGCTGACCATGTATCATTGTGCCAATCACAATTCAGGATCTTTTCTTTATTTGCCAGGTATTGTTTGAGCGTGAAAAAATAAAACCAAGTGACGCAAGTAGCTTTTCAGTGGCTGTACTATTTGCCAAAGCTATGATTGGATAAGGTCCAATACCTTTAGGATAGGCCCAGACATAAATTTAAAAAGCAATGTGTATTTTGAAAGAAACTTCTAGAAAAAAAAATCACATGATTTCATCATTTTAGTTGACTTTATAAGTCAGAGCCCAGCCCTTCATTTACAGTGAGAAACTGAATGCCAAAGGAGGTTGAATGGCCTGTCCAAGTTCAGCAAACTGGTTATTGGCAAAGTTAGGGCCAAAGTCAAGTGTAATTCTTGTTCCCAGGGCCCTGCTCATTTTATAAGCCATGCTGCCTTCATGTGAATTCACAGACTCTCTGTTGCCAACAGTTTTAGCTCTGACATAGTCTAAAAATAGCTTTTTTTTCTGTATAAAGCAATCTAGTTACAACACAAGCAAGTACCTTTAGTGTCTGAGACTCTCTGAAATTAACATCTACTATTCCAAACTGAGTCTTGGTAGGGAAAATTTTAACCAAATATTTAATATCAGATGCTTAAAACAAATTAGTTCAGTTGAACCACTTCCCATATTTTATCTGCCTGTTGTTAGGTTTCACAGGTTAGAAACTAGAAAACATTTTATCTTTTCCATGAGGACTTTGAAATGGCTTTAATGATTAATACAATTCATATTTAAGAATTAATATCTTTTTAATACACGTCATTTTGCAGTGACGTAACATTAGCTCAGGTTCCTGTTAGAGAAAGCCAGTTACCATTTTCTCTCTCTCTCACCCTCTTGATCTTTGTCCTTGACAAGGAAAACAGTTCCCTAAAGACATTAATAACGTATGATATTTTTTTAACTGTGCTCTCTAAACTGTATGTGAAAATGAAAGTGGGGCTTCCCTGGTAGCTTAGATGGTAAAGAATCTGCCTGCAATGCAGGAGCCATAGGAGACAAAGGTTCGATTCCTGGGTTGGAAAGAACCCCACGAGAAAGGAATGGTGACCCACTCCAGTATTTTTGCCTGGAGGATTCCATGGACAGAGAAGCCTGGCAGGCTATAGTCCATAGAGTCACAAAGACTCAGACACAACTGAGCAACTAACACTTTCACTTTCTAAAGTGCCTGTGGAAGGCACTATGTCATCCCATGCAAAAATGTTTATTGCCAATGGCAGGAACACTATCTGATGTGGGTTTGTTTGGTTTTCATCAGTATTTACAGTTTAATTTTATTTTTCACAAGATCCCCTCATTTCATTGAACTATACTTTAGCAGAACAACCCAAAGTTGATCCAGTATACACACACACACACACACTCTACAGTCGTTTTGCAAACGTCAGATACCTATGATACCTGCAATGAGAGAAAACCTGATACTCATATTCTTAAAGATTCATCTCTAGAGCCTAGCTGAACAGAAGGAAGACCCATATAAGTACTATAATATGGTAACAAAAAAGACAGTCCAAAGTAAGAGCTAACTTATTTTTCCAGTTGTTTTTTAGGACTCCTAAGGTTTTCCACAGTTCACTGCTTAGGTGGTCATGAGGTTACATAGGCCAAGTGAACATGCAGAGGAGTGTAACGAGCTAGATAGGTTCTGGCAGAAACCATCCTTTGAGAGCCTTGGAAAGGCCAGGGGAGGTAGACGCAAGGCTGGGAGGGGCACGAGATTGTTATACTTTAGGCTGGCATCCAGGGAAGCCAGATGAGGTAAGGCACAGCTGACTAGAGCTGTGGTTCCAGGTAATCAAGGCCCAGAGCCCAGGAAGTCAGAGCATGTTGAAAAGAAAGGTTCTGGAGAACACATGACACTTTGTTCTTTCTGCTGTGGGTGGCCATCACAGGTCCCTGATTATTGATCACCACCAGAAGGAGGTTAGACGTCTGTTCAGCAATTCTGCCTCTCCCTAAAGCAAAGGAGCCAGGATTACATAGTGCATATAATTTTTCCATTTTAGATCATAGGTTACTGGCTTCCCTCTTTCAAATATACTGGTAGCCTTGAAAGGAAGTTACTGACTATGTATAACTATTACATTCTTTATATGCCAGTCATAGCTAATAAGATTTAAATCTGTGATATATATGTAAATATGAGGAAACAAAAATATCAATAAAATGATAGTGTAGTTGGTAGGTGGGTCTATCATTTCACAAATTGTATTCTCTTGGGCAGGTTATATAACCATGTTGATTCTCATTTTCTTCTCTTAGAAGACTTAATTCCATATAGTATACCAAACACTAATCCAATAAAACACTCATCTCTGGGCCATAGTGAGTACTTGATTAAATTACTTCCGTTAATTCACTTATTCTTTTGTTAGCCATCAAACGCTTCTAAGGACCCTACTATGGGCCACTCTGGATTCTAGACTCTGGAAAGAGGGTGGTCAGCCAGTTTAATGTCCTTGTCCTCAGACAGCGTATACACATGCTCACTTCCTCTGTTTATTCACACAGGCCAGTTACCCACTTTCTTCTTCACATAGTAACAACATATTTGAGAACATAAACCTACAGAGTCATAATGATCACGATCTGGGGTGTGGATCACTTAAAATATCAGGAAAATACCTTGTCTCATTTCAAATTCTGGCAAATCAGATCATAGCAGATTAAATTCAGTAGTTCAAGTTGTCCAAGATTAAATACAATGTTAACCTGAGTGGTTCACATATGTGTATTTGCAGTATCTGCTCAAACATCTGATTCATTTTACTAAGGATTACTTAACTGCATCTTATATAACTTAGTGGCGTCTCCCATTATCTAGACACAAGTCTTTGACTTCTCCACTTCTGAAATAGACTCTAGCTGAAACACCATCTCTCAGAAAAATAAAAAACCACATTCACACACAAGAAAATGATCTTATTCACATGCTTCATTTTATTGATCACCTCCTTTCATGTTACCATTCCACTAAATTAAATGTAGTTAGCGCTTTTTTTCTTCAAAAGACTAAAGATTGAGCTTTTGTTCTCTCTATTGGTTAAAATATTCAGCAGCTCGTGAGATTAAAGGCTGTGAAATTTTAAGAAAATCTCTTCCAGAGTGCATACAAGAGAGCAAGGGCATTCAAGGTAAGAGATTGTGAAGATACCGAAACCTAGCTGAAGGGAACCTCGCTAAAGGAGGCTCCAAGCATCAGTTTCCTGCTGGACTCTGCAGAAAATAATCCTCCTCATTTTCCCTCAGGCAGAGCAATGCGTTAAGAAGTGAGGTGAAATTGATCCTTCTGGAGGTGGATGAGAGAAACGACAGCTTTCTAGGCCTTTCTAAAAGGGGCTTCAATCTCATTCTTTTATAATAGATCATTATTGGAAGTATTTCGATGTTCACAGTCAGTTAATTGTTGAGTGTACCTAATGACAAGTCTATTGTACTGCTCATCCTTTCAGATCATCCATAGGGTTATACCCTCCCTTGATACATGAGCATATTTCAAATATTTTTTCAAATATTTATTTTCAAATATTTAAAAAAATAAAAATTTTTAAAAAATATTTTAAAAGATACATAGGCAACAAAGCTTGGCATGCACGCACACACACATATATACACACACAGTATTGCTCTTTGATTCAGCAAGAAGGGCATCTGTTCTGGGCCTTCTACTTCAGAAAAGCTCTCTGCCCTTCCTCTGACTACCACCCTTTGCACGAGACAAAGAATCAGGAACTAAAGGGGATGGTGCCTACCCTGTAAAGACTGAACCATGTCTCTCTGCCTTCTCTAGTTACTGGAATTCCAGACTTCCCCACCCAAAAGGCCCTAGCCTGCTTAGTTTCTTCCCCAGTCCCCAGGCATGGGTTGTTGCAGGAAACATCCCTAAGCCTGAGGGAGGCCCAAGAGGCAGCTGTCTGCAGGGGATCTGATATGCATATATGAGTAGATGTGGCCACCTGCTACTCTTGAGACTTCTCATCTTATGGGGAGGAGCTGGGGATGGGAAGAGAAGGGTGGGGGCCTTGGGCTGCGGGCTGTTAGGCAGGCTCTTCCAGGATCTCCACTCTGTAAACATGAAGCTCCAAGGTTATCAAAGAATTTTAGAAAGTTTTAAAAAATATTTATTTATTTGACTGCACCAGGTCTTAGTTGCAGCATGTGGGACCTTTTTAGTTGCGTATGAGTTGTGACAAGTGAGATCTACTTCCCTGACCAGGGTTTGAACCGGGCCCCCTGCATTGGGAGTGTGGAGTCTTAGCCACTGGACCACCAGGGAAGTCCCTTCCAAGAATTTTAAAGTTTAACTTGAGGCTTCCTTGGTGTTCAGCAATAAAGAATCTGCAATAAAGAATCTGCCTTCAGTGCAGGAGATGGAGGAGACTTGGGTTCAAAGCCTGGGTGGGGAAGATCCCCTGGAGAAGGAAATGGCAACCCACTCCAGTATTCTTGTCAGGAGAATCCTATGGACAGAGGAGCCTGGCAGGCTACAGTCCATGCAAACATGGCACAGCAAAGATTTATTTTTAAGGTAGGAGGAAAGCATACTTTATTTGAAGATACTAACCATGTTTTATATTAATGTTTTTATATGTGACCTTTATGTGTACTGTTTTTCAAGTCCCACAAATGTTTTAAGTTCCACACAAAGGGACTATGTGAGTGTGTGTGTGTGTGTGTGTGTGTGTGTGTGTGTGTGTGTGTATGAGTTAATTTTCCTTAACATTTCTGGAATGTGAATTTCCAAGAGGATGACAAAAAAATCTCTAAGTTTTATAAGGTATGCTTCAGACTGATTTCATAGTGAGTCCACATTACTTTGGATTGCTTTTCCCAACATGTCTCAGCAAAACATTATACAGCCTGATTAAACAAAGCTTCATTCCCACACAGCTCCACCTTCCTTACTTGGCAAAGATGTAATCTGGTAACACCCTTTCAAGACTACCATTCCAGCCACATTCAAAAGAAATAACCATTAGGACTCAATACAATATTTGTTTTGTTTTTAAGGTGAATTCTGTTTCTAACCATAGGGCAGGTAAAACCAAAGGAAAAAAAAATTCCCTAAAAAATAACATGCTTTAAACTTTTCTTCCCACTCATTTTCTCCTTTTTTTTTTTTTTTTAACCAAAGCTTTTTGAATTAAAGAAAACTAAGAAACCAAACAAAACTGAACCCCATGGGATCATTCTGATATTTATCTCCCTTTTACTTCCAGGCCATAAAAATAATTCATCAGTAAATATTTACTGAGATCCCTCCAGCCCAAGGATATGCTCCTAGGTGTTGGCATTCAACAGGTGTCTAACCCAGTGTGGAAATTAAGGCAAAAGAAATGCTAGGCAAGAGGAAAGTGTTTTAATGTGAGTTTGAGGGCAGGAAGGATTATTTTAGGCGGAGGGTAGGAATGAATATGGGCTTCCCAGGTGGTTCAGATGGTAAAGAATCCACCTGCAGTGCAAGTCTCCCGGGTTTGATCCTGGGAAGGGAATATCTCCTGGAGAAGGGAATGACAACCCACTCCAGTATTTTTGCCTGGGAAATCCCACAGATAGAGGAGCCTGGCGGGCTACAGTCCATGGAATCACAAAGAGTTGGACATGACTGAGTGACTAACACTGTAGAAATGAATATATTTGGTGAAAAAGCAAAAGGGCATTTCATAATTGCATTTTAATTTAGGGCATTCTGGAATATTCCAAGTTTAAATATTGAAAATATCGAAACACCTTACTTTCACATATCTAGGCCACTTAAGATTTGCCAACTGCCTAAAGTAACCCAAAACAGAGATCACAAACATGGTAAGAAGGAGTAGAGAAAGGTTGGGCCATTGATTTTCAGGGCATTACTGTCAAAAAGGTGACTTTTAAAGACAAGTATTAACAATGTCTATAACTTTATAGACATTGAAATTTTGCATTGGAATTTTCATTGCAAATATAAGTTGTCTTTGGTTATTGTTATTCAGTGGGAACATAGCATATAGGCAACAATGATTTGCTAACATTAACTCCAGTGAGTCATTAAATTAGCACAGCCCTATGTGGCATAGATGACAAACTGACCCCATGATACACACCCAGTGTGGCATAGCCAATGATGCTCAAAGTAGGCTGTTCATAAGCCACCTATTTTCCTCAACATACAGCTGCTTGGAATTCAGTCACCCTGGTGACATTCACTACATTCCGTATTGTCAGAATACAAGCATACAAGCATAGTTATAAATTACTGAGGCCTGACTAACTATCTTTAATTACTCAAACCATTGCCAAGTCCCTGTTGAAAGTTCTGAGCCATAAATATGGTCCATAAATTACAATTTAGGAAACATCACCAAGGCAGTTACGTCTGCTCAATTGGATTGAAGTTGCTACATTAGAAACTGGGCTTCATCGGATATGAAATGTAATATAAGAAAAGTTTGGGAGTGTTTTGTTGTTTTTGTCTTAGTTTTAAATTTATCTAGTTTTGAAACGTCCAAACAGAACCTTCTTAGGTATGGTATAATATATAATCAATTATGGCAAAATGTTTTTAGAAAAGAAACTGTATTGAAATAGGGATGTATATAGAAATTATGCTCTTGGCATTAGAATTACAGAGGGAGGGAGAAAATTTGAACTCAGTCCCAGGCTTCTCAGCTAGTAAAGAATCCACCTGCAATGCGGGAGACCTGGGTTTGATCCCTGGGTTGGGAAGATCCCCTGGAGAAGGGAAAGGCTACCCACTCCAGTATTCTGGCCTGGAGGATTCCATGGACTGTGTAGTCCATGGGGTCACAGAGTCAAACATGACTGAGTGAATTTCACTTCACTTCACTTCAAACATATCCCAGCTCAGGTCACTGCCCTTGCTTCTCCTACTGCATGGAACACTCTGTCTTAACACATCTGCACTGATAGTTCCCCGGAGCCTTCCGGTTTCTGGCTAAATATTGCCTTAACCAAAGAGACTGCTCACTCTTCTGCCTCACTCTCTACTCTCTTCCTCTGGCTTTCATTTTTTTTCTTAATATGTATCAACATTAATACCTCACATATTATACTTTACTCATGGATATTTTGTTTTTGTTTCTGCTGCTTCTCTCTAGAATATATTTTTTATTACTGTAAGCTCAGCATTATATCCATACCACATAGTAGACACTCAACAAGTTTTTCTGGAGGAAATAAATGGATAAATTGCTGACATATTGTAGGTCAAGATTAATTACTTGTAGCAGCTCCCACCCATAATAACCTTATATACATTAAATTATATATTTACTTTGGGGAAGAGAAATGCATCCAAACATCTGATGTACTCAACAGAACAAAAGTCATAAAATATTCAAAAGCGAGAAGAGACACAATATATACAAATCTACAGAACCAAACACTGATACCTGAAGTTTCTCAGAGTTGAATTTGCTTACTAGGTTACTCAGTAACAGATAGCTAACATGACTGCTAACTTAATAGCTTCCCAGTGTATGGTTTAACAACATATGCAGTTTCAAAAAAGTGTGTTGGGATAACTAGATACCCGCATGAAACAGAATGAAGTTAGATACCCACTTTACACCATATATAAAACTTAATCAAAAGTTAATTTAATCTTAGACCTTAACTTAAGAGCTAAAATTATTCAACTCTTAGGGAAAAAAAAAGAAAGCAAACCTTTGTGACCGTAGCTTAGGCAATATTTTCTTGGATATGACTCCAAAGGAATAAGCAAGAAAAGAAAAACAGAAAAACCAGACTTTCTCAAAATTAAAAAAATTTTGTACTTCAAAAGAAACAAAAAAAAGGGAAGAGACAACTCACAGAATGGGAGACTATATTTGTAAATCATGTTTCTGAAAGCTTATATCTAGAATATATAAATAAATCTTTTCAGTAGTTAGAAAAAACAAATAACAATAAAAATGGGCAATGGATGTGAATAGACATTTTTCCAAGGAAGATATACAAATGGCCAGTAAGCACATGTAAACATGATCAACATCATTAGTTGTTAGGGAAAGGCCAGTCAAAGCCATAATGAGACGCTGATTCACTCCCACTAGGATGGCGGTAATGAGGGTTGGCAAAGTTGTGGAGGCTCCCCTGGAGGCTCAGACGGTAAATCGTCTGCCTGCAATGCAGGAGGCCTGGGTTCAGTCCCCGGGTTGGGAAGATCTCCTGGAGAAGGAAATGGCACCCCACTCTAGTACTCTTGCCTGGAAAATCCCATGGACAGAGGAGTTCGGTAGGCTACAGTCCATGGGGTCCCAAAGAGTCAGACACAGCTGAGTGACTTCACTTTCACTTTCAAAGGTCTGGAGAAATCGGAATACTCATACCTTGCTGATGGGAATATAAACTGGTGTAGCCACTTTGGAAACAGTTTGGCCTTTTCTCAAAAAGTTAAATGTAGAATTACCATACCAATAATTCTACAACAAGGTATACAAGCAAGAGAACTGAAAACATATGTTCGCCTCAATGTGTGTACTAATGTTCATAGCAGCAATATCCACAATAGACAAAAAGTGGAAACAACCCAAATATCCATCAACTTGTTTATGGATAAACAATGGTGGCACATTCATGCAATGGAATATTATTTGGCAACAAAAAGGAATGAAGAACTGATATATGCTACAACATGGAGGAAGCTTGGAAACATTATGCTTAGGTGAAGGATACCACTCACAAAAGGTCACATATTGTATGATTCCATTTGTACAAAAAACGTCAGAATAGACAAATCTATAGAGCCAGAAAATAGATGATTTGTTACTTAGTGCTGGGTTGGGGTAGAGGGAGTGGGGATGGGAAATGACTACTGATAGTTCTTTTGGGGGTTCTTTTGAGGATGATACGAAAGTTTGAAAATTAGATAGTGGTGACAGTTGTACAGTTCTGAAAATATACTAAAAATCACTCAACTCTACCCTTTAAATAAGGGTGAATTTTGTAGCATGTAAATTATATCTGAATAAAGCTATTAAAAAAGCATATGGACAGTTCAAGTATGTGGGAATCACAGCTGGATGGCAAAATATCCCTGTTGGTACACCGAGGTTGTGCGACATAATAGAGGAATACACAGCAGCATGAAACCCTGTCCTGAGGAATGCAGATTATACAGAGGCAATAGAATTCTTCCCTTCAGGGTCAGTTCTATTCACAGGCAGAGCAAGAACCTTGGGTTTAAGAGGTGTTCAAAGCCCATTAGCTTACATTTTCTCCTGAGTTTATTGCTTCAAGGTCTGAAATGCCTTTTTATAGGTCATCCTGTGGAATAAGTCATGAATAACCTTATTAAAATAGAAATGCTGTATGTGGAAATGCATAGTACATTAACTTATTAACACTAAGAATAAGCTTATTATGAACTTACTTAGCCCTGCGTTTCAGTAAGGCCCTAAAGGAATGGAATGTTAATTAAAATTGAAAGGAAGAGAAAAAGATCTGGTACCTGGAACACTGCCCCAAGTATGAATTTAGATTCAAAATGTGGCGTGGCACTAAAGACTATTTTTTTTTATATCATAATTTGCCTACCTTGCCTTACCTTTCCTGCTATGTAAATCAACATGTAGGCTAGATTTATACAATTTTATTCTTTGGTTCTTTAAGCTTTAGCAGGCAAGTGGGAAATCTAGGATTATAAATCATAATCCTTGGCAATGAAAAGTTACAGAAGTGTTTTTAAGAAAGCAAGTGTCGTGATCAGGTGTTTTAGAAATACCATGCTGTCTGCAACGTGAACAGATTTGTGGAAGCAAGACTGATTGTGGGGAGATAGTATAGGGATCATCAACCCACCAAGATGGAATGTCGATTACTTCAAATTGAAAACATCTGCAGAAAGTAATCTTATCAGAACTTCCCTTATCTGACTACAGCAGTGCCTTATGGGAGCCAGCTGCCACAAACCCAGTCTCTGGGGAAGTCTCTAGTCAGACAGGTGGCTGGCCTTGGGCACTGGGGCATTCCAGAAAATTTTATACACAAGCCTCATCAGAACCTTCCATCTTTTGAATCCCTTAACTCCCCCACCACTTTTCATTAAAACTGTATACAAACCCTTACTCCTAGATGTTTGGGGAGTCACTTCTTATGAGGTATTCTCACTTGCATATGAAAATTAACCTTTCTTCTGTCAATCCGTCTGTCATCAATTAATTTTCAGGCCCCTAACCACTTGGACATAAGTTAGTAGAGCATGTTTTTTTTCCTTCCAACAATAGGTTAGGAGGCTGTTAAACTAATACTGGTGAAAAGACAGTGGTGGTTTGTATTAGTGTAACAGTAGAAGGAAGAGAGGGGTTCCCTGGTGGCTCAGATAGTAAAGAATCTACCTTTATTGCAGGAGACTTGAGTTTGATCCCTGGGTCGGTAAGACCCCTTGGGGAAGGAAATGGCAACCCACTCCAGTATTCTTGCCTGGGAAATCATATGGACAGAGGAACCTGGGGGCTATAGTCTGAGGGGTTACAAAGAGTCGGACATGACTTAGTGACTAACACACCGAGAAGGAAGAGAGATGTTTCCAGCAGAATTAACAGGGCTTTGGTTATGGTTGGGAGGGAACAGGGAGAACATGAATAGGAATGAATCCTAGGTCTCTTCCCAGGACTCTTCAAAAACTTAGTACCCTGCTAGTATTACGCAGGGTAAATGGCCTTGAATGGCCTTCAAGATGTGAGTATGCTAAAAAAAAAAACCTGTCTGTGTGTGTGGGTGGGGGAGGCAGGTGGGCAGCTAAAAAGCAGATAACGAAATTTCTCATGGAAAAAAAAATGTCTTATTTAGCAAAAACATTTTAGTAAACCATCTTTGATCTGCATTTGGAGGTTGTCTAAATGAGCTGAAAAGTGGACAAAGAAGACATTGCCTGCATAATGAAGAAGAATGTTTTGCTTCAGCCAGAGGTGGATGAATCAAGTGTTCCAAGACCAGGAAAATCAGTGAAGAATAACAGGAGGTAGGGGAGATGGCCCTCCAAGACATCAAGGGCTAGATCCTGAACACAAGTGCTGCCTGGTAGCAAGTACTGCCAATGGACTGAGACGTTTGATGTTCACTTTCATAGTATGTGCCGTGCTGTGCTGTGATACAATGCTCTTGCATCCCAAGATACACACTCAAATATTTAACCCAACTGCCTGGTGTGATTGTGTTTCAGGGAAATACATGAACACACTTGTGTTTTATATTTGCATTTGTGCAGAATGGATGGTCAGGAAGCGACAGTTAGAACTGGACATGGAATAACAGACTGGTTCCAAATAGGAAAAGGAGTCCGTCAAAGCTGTATATTGTCACCCTGCTTATTTAACTTATATGCAGAGTACATCATGAGAAACGCTGGGCTGGATGAAGCACAAGCTGGAATCAAGATTGCTGGGAGAAACATCAATAACCTCAGATATGGAGATGACATCACCCTTATGGCAGAAAGTGAAGAACTAAAGAGCCTCTTGATGAAAGTGAAAGAGGAGAGGAGAGTGAAAAAGTTGGCTTAAAGCTCAACATTCAGAAAATGAAGATCATGGCATCTGGTCCCATCACTTCATGGCAAATAGAAGGAGAAACAGTGGAAACAGTGTCAGACTTTATTTTTGGGGGGCTCCAAAATCACTGCAGATGGTGATTGCAGCCATGAAATAAAAAGACACTTACTCCTTGGAAGGAAAGTTATGACCAACCTAGACAGCATATTGAAAAGCAGAGACGTTACTTTGCCAACAAAGGTTCGTCTAGTTAAGGCTATGGTTTTTCTGGTAGTCATGTATGGATTTGAAAGTTGGACTATAAAGAAAGCTGAGTGCCAAAGAATTGATGCTTTTGAACTGTGGTGTTGGAGAAGACTCTTGAGAGTCCCTTGGACTGTAAGGAGATCCAACCAGTCCATCCTAAAGGAGATCAGTCCTGAATGTTCATTTGAAGGACTGATGTTGAAGCTGAAACTCCAATACTTTGGCCACCTGATACGAAGAGCTGACTCACTGGAAAAGACCCTGATGCTGGGAACGATTGAAGACAAGAAGAGAAGGGAATTACAGAGGATGAGATGGTTGGATGGCATCACCAACTCAATGGACAGGAGTAAACTCTGGGAGTTGGTGTTGGACAGGGAAGCCTGGCATGCTGCAGTCCATGGGGTTGCAAATTGTTGGACATGACTGAGCGACTGAACTGAACTGAACTGATACAGAATGGATAGAAGAGGAAGGATGTGAAAGAGATAATTCAGCAGTAGTAGGAACTGAAAGAGTAAAGTGAGGAGGATGAACCCCCTGACCTTTACCACATCTATTGGGAAGTAGGGTAGCAGGCGGGGTGGCAGCAAAAAACCCCAAGAAAATTATGTTTCACACTATATGTGAGACCCAGGGGCAGAAGCAGTGCCATTTCCAGTCAACTATTGTAGGCTACTCTGAGTGAAGGGGGTGACCAGGACTTCCATGCTGCTGATACATGGATAAATAGCTAAATGAGAATCTTTTAAATTATCTATTCATAAACCTAACTTCTGAATTTCCTCATTCTTCGTTTCTATGCAAAAATGTGAGTATTTCTCTATTTGTGAACGTAGGTTATCTTGGACGTACAACTAATGGTTCAGAGTCTAAAGAAGCTATTTCACGTGTGTGATATACCAATTAGGTGGATGAGTTGAGTGTTGGAAACACAAAAGATAATAGTGTCTGGAATAGAAAATAATATTGGACCATTTTTAATCTTATGACTCAGTGCTTCAGCAAGACACAGGTTTTTCTTAATAAGACTTCTGAACTAATGAAAATGTCTAAATTCCAGTATAAGACTAGTACTTTCCTACCTGGAATATCTATTAATTCAGTGAAATATATTTTGAAGGAAAATACATTGAATGTCTTCTATAATGTTTTAAAGTTTATTTTCTTATTGTTTAAACTAGTCTCTGCAGAGGCCTCCTTGAAACAGAGCAATTTAGAAGTTAAACTATATACCTGAAAATTATCCTCAGCAGTTATTTTTTAAAAATCATGTCCTTCATTCATGATTTTCATGGAGACATGATTATACTAGCAAATTACTGGCTGTCTCTGTTGTTACCACTAGAACTCTGATGAAAAATAATTGTTTTCTCCTCCTGTTGAGATCACTGCAATGTGTAGTACAGTACTTTTAACTTTTAAAGAGGATCTAATAGAATACACCGTGAAAACAAACTGAAAAATGAAGGTTTTTTTAAAGTTGTAAGTTGCAGGTGTTTGGTCTTCTGAGTTGTATATTCTACCAATAAAAGGTATAAAACTACACTATTTTGGTTCTATGATAATAGATCAATTTAAAAACTTTTAGTAAATCAAGTTTTTTTGATTCTGTGGAAAATTTTCAATTAAATTTATTTACTTTTTCACCAGTGATAAGTACAAACATAAGCATTGTAGTTGGTCACTGTTATCTGTGTTATCTGTCCATGCAGTTATTTGCAGTGGTTAGTAATGGTCAGTGTATCACTGAGCTAACCTAACGTTAATTAGCCTGACATACTAACCAGTGATAGTTAAAATGAAGTTATTTTTTTATCTTTGAAAGGTTTAGCTTGTCACCAAGGCTGGTTCCTAACATCATCTAATAGAAAAGATATGTTCCTAGATCTTTCACATGAAACAAGTCTACTTTGGCAGTAGACTTTCCACATACAACTTTTAAGTTCAGTCCAGTTCAGTCGCTCAGTCATGTCCGACTCTCTGCGACTCCCATGAATTGCAGCACGCCAGGCCTCCCTGTCCATCACCAAATCCCAGAGTTCACTCAGACTCATGTTCATCGAGTCGAGTCGCTATCTCTAAGATTTATGGTGGCAGAAAGTTTTTGCAATAGCTCCACAAAATGGGAAGTGAACAAAATGTCTCTGTTTTTGGAAATAACAATTCAGGAAATGAAACATAACGAGTCCTTTTATTTTAGCTCCTTTCCCCAGTCTGTTAATTACATTGTCTAACCAAAATTGGATGTTTTATTATTATAATTAGACCTCCCCAGTAGTTTTCTCATAGTTTTAGTTCTCTCTGCCGTTTGAAGAAATCTCAAGAAGAGCAAGAGATGGTTCACTAATAACATAGTCTCCTCATCACAGACCTTTAATGCCATAGATAGAGTTAGACTCTAAAAGAGTCTATTTGCGTATATGGAATGCAATCATTAAAAGTAAATTTTTAGCAATATTTTTTCCCTAGAGTATAAGTATTTTGAACTTTTTGGGAAAATTTCAGCAAAGGAAATCCCTTCTTTCTAATGAAAGAAATACTGGGCATTTGTAGGAGTAACCACATTTTTCACAAAGAAAAATGGGATGATAATGAGAAGTTTTATTTTACTAATTAGAAGATGTCAATATTAATGTTAACCATTATTTTCAATTAGCCATTATTTCCCAAGAAATTAACACCTGCTATGTTATTCTGTATTCTGAAATACAACAGGTTTCAAGTCTTGAAGTCAGTCAAAAATGAGAAGAATAAAAGATTGTAGCTTAATCTCTTTCACCCCTTCAGCTTCAAAAGATTTGTACAAACTTTACCCAGACAGTTAACGTACCTAGTAAAGTTTTGAGTCACCATCATCAGGCATTTGCAGCATTTGTGGGAGGGGGAGAAATGAGAGAAAATTCCTCTCGTGTTTCCCTCCCACTGTCCTTTCTTCATGATAAAGTTCACAATTTTGCTTAAAGATTGGCTTATAGACTGTTGTAGCTAAAAGAGACTCTTTCAGTCATTTAGGTTCATGTTCTTATTTTACACAGAAGAGGAAACTAAGATCCAAAGAATTTAAATGACTTGCCCAAGGTCACAAAGCTAAAAATAATGGGATAGGAGCTAGAAAATACCGACCAGGAAGAGTTTTCCCTGTAAATTATTTTTGTGTGCATGGTTGTTAGTTCAAATATGTTAGCCCTATAAAATGTTAATTCAGGTGAGCCTGTTAAAAATACTTATTGTTTCTTGATATAATAAAGATAGGGAAAAAATCCAGAGGAATGAAAAGGGAAGTGGTCCACAAAACAAGTGAGACACAGCATATGTGCTTTGATTTTCAGCCTTTGGGTCAAAATCACACTTACAATCTTGGTAACCAAAAAGAATCTTGTTCTTGGAATGCTTGTAGGGACCTGAATTACTCATAAGCCTCTTAGGAAAGAATTCATCCTTTGTTTGATATTGCAGGGATTCTTGATCAGAATCGAGAAAGGCAAGCAAGTCTTGATCAGAAAGTCAAGCAAGCCTCTTTTACTGTTATGAGCCTGCTGCTGCTAAGCCGCTTCAGTCATGTCTGATTCTGTGCGACCCCATAGACAGCAGCCCACCAGGCTCCCCCGTCCCTGGGACTCTCCAGGCAAGAACACTGGAGTGGGTTGCCATTTCCTTCTCCAGTGCATGAAAGTGAAAAGTGAAAGCCTAGTCATGCATAGCAAATCCCTCGGAAAACTTCGATTGAAGGACCATCTATTTTGAATGATTTCAGGATGCTCTACCGTTCTTTCCCTGTTGGTGCCAGCACAGCAAACCTCACATACTTGTATCAGGGAGTCAGAGTAGCCAAAAATGATAGCATTTCTAATTGTAGGCTTTTTCAACTGACGAAATAACTGTGGAACTTTTATTCTGAAGTATTGCCGAATCATTATTTTAAAAGGTTTAATTGAGGAGTACTCAAATGCCAATATTCAGAGTAAAGTAACTCCAGTGAAGTCATTGGCTTTGGACAAAATATTTGGATCATTTGATAACTTAAGTGACAAGCCTAGCTTCTGGTTTTCCTTCTACTCAATTCCTCCTCCTCCTCCTCCTCCCCCCAACAAAGTATATCTGTTACTGCCAGAGGATTAAAAATTCCTTTCTAATCTACTTTCACAGGTAGGAGACTGACCAAAAAGCTAAAGGATAAGAAAGAAGCATTCTACCTTTATTTCTGAAGTCTCTAGGAACAACTTTAGCCTGATATGATATTAAAATCCAACATTGACAATAATATCTGGCATTTTCTTGACATTCCAGAGGCATACTTGAAATAAATGATGCCAAAAGGAGCTAAAAATGGTGAAGGAAATTACAGAAGTGTTTGACTATCATCCAAAAGATTCTAACAGAGGAAAATTTCCCCCCATCCCACAGTCATCTTAAGGCTTTGTACCAAAGACTGCTAAAGATTTTCACTGGTTGGCAAAATACATAGCAGGTGACAAAATATTTTTGACGTGGTAGCTAAAAAATTTTTTTTCTTTACATACTTGACCATTTTATAAACAAACATAATAATTAGGAAACAATAAAAAATCAGGAGTAGGAAACTATATTCAATATCCTATGATAAACCATAATGGAAAAGACTATGACGGAGAACATACATATACATACATGTATTCATAGGCTTTCCAGGTGGCACTAGTGGGTAAAGAACCTGCCAATGCAGGAGACACAGGTTCAATTCCTGGATCAGGAAGATCCCCTGGAGCAGGGCCTGGCAACCCAATCCAGTATCCTTGCCTGGAGAATCCCATGGACAGAGCAGCTTGTGGGGCTATGGTCCATAGGGTGACAAAGAATTGCACATGACTGAAGTGACTGAGCACGCATGCGTGCGCATACACACACACACACACACACACGCACGCACATAACTGAATTACTTTGCTGTACAGCAAAAATTAACAGAACATTGTAAATCAACTATATCACAATAAATGTTTTAAAAATTCAGGAATAATTTATGTATGATAGAGCCATCTATTTGAAAACAGCAAGGCTCCTCAATCTTTTACAGCAAATAGAAACTCTTCAGTGCTCAAGTATTTGATTCTCTGGACTCTTCCTCTGTGTCTCCCTGCCCCCATTGAAATACTGTGAGCAACTTTTCATGCTTACTCTTTTGAATCAATGTGAAATTTGACACTTTCCCTTCCTCATTTCAGATATGACTCATTACTCTTGGTGTAATCTCCAAGGACCAGAAGCTCTACTTAAAAGTGAGTAACAAAAGAAGCATCTGTAATTCAACCTGGTTTACCTAGAGAACTCTAATAGTTATTGTTCACTGCCTTCTTAAGTATGCATTATAAAGCTGAGTGCTTGAAGCTTCCGCGCTTCAGCCTTCCCTGGGGAAACACATGCAGAGAAGCTGGAGAAGTAAAATGACTGCTACACCTTAGTCTTGAAGTTCATCAGCAGTTCTACCTAACCATCCATTATCTCTAGGATGCTATTGGATTTTAGCTTTGGGAGCATTTTATTTATTTTCAAGATTTTGGATCTTTCCTTCAGACCTCTCTAACTGTGCATATGGAAAGTAATAGATCTGAGCTACTTCTTAAAAACCTTTCTCATTTAAAGCTTGACCCCTTTTCTCTATGTGATAACCATACCCCACTCCCGAGTCTCTCTCAGAAAGTGCTGTGGAGCTCAATCCACTACAGAAATCTTAAATCATCTAGAAAAGCCTGTGGTCTTTCAAACAAGAAGGAAACATGAATACGGTACTCTAAGTAAAGTTCTGCTTACCCTTACTTGAAAATGGGGGAATGGGGAAACTGGGGCCCCTTTACTTTTCCAAATCCTAGAAACATCTAGTCCTGAGAGAAATTGTTTCTTGGTTTAGAAGCTGAGAAGAATTTAAGTTAAACAATGATCCTTTTTCCATTTCTTAAAAAAAAAAAAAAAGGCCAGCAGAGGCAAATGTTCTGTTGGACAAATTGTTTCAGCAGATGTTCATTGTCCTAGGGAGAAAACAGCCCCTACTTTGCAGCTTAGCATTTGCAAATTTAGAAACTTAAAATATTTTTAACTTGAAATGGTCCATGTGGTATGCTGCTGCTGCTATGTCACTTCAGTCCTGTCCGACTCTGTGCGACCCCATAGATGGCAGCCCACCAGGCTCCCCCATCCTTGGGATTCTCCAGGCAAGAACACTGGAGTGGGTTGCCATTTCCTTCTCCAATGCATGAAAGTGAAAAGTGAAAGTGAAGTCACTCAGTCTTGTCCGACCCTCAGCGACCCCATGGACTGCAGCCTACCAGGCTCCTCTGTCCATGGGATTTTCCAGGCAAGAGTACTGGAGTGTGATGCCATTGCCTTCTCCCCATGTGGTATGAGTGAGATGTAAATATTAAAATCATTTCTGTGGCTACATTAGGTATATCTGATACAGTGATGTAACAATTGCCATCTATCTGTGCTTTTCAAGTTTCTATAGATTGTTTTTTTTTTTCCTCAATCATTTATAGTTTTTACCTGGAAAAATATTAATAATGTAATAACATTTTGAGAATACTTATGATGTACTAAGTACTAGTAATTATCCTATGATGTAAGTGCTGTAAGGATGGCTATTTTAAAATGTGGAAACCAAGGCTCACAAAGATTAAAAAACTTATCTAAATCACAGAGCCAAGGAGTGAAAATGGAATTTGAATGTAGGCAGCTGGACTCGAAGACAGGGATAATCTAACTTTTTTCTGAAAAGGGCCAGATAATAAATATTGGATGCTTTTTAAGCCATAACACCTATGTCGCAAATATTTGACTCTGTCTTTGCAGAACAATACCAGCCTAAGACAATATGTAAATGAGTGGGCATGGGTTGTTCCAAGAAAACTTTATTTATGGACCCTGAAATTTGAATTTCATTTAATTTTCATATGTCACAAAGTATTATCTTTCTTTGAATTTTTTTTCAACTGTTTAAAAATGTAAAAACAATTCTTACTGCATGGGCTGCACAAAACCACAAGACAGGCTGAATTTGGCCCACGGACTAGCCTGTCAGTCCTGGCTCAAAGTTCTTAAGGACTGAATTATTTTTTTAGTAGTGTCTTTTTATAATTATTTTAAAAAGAAGTTTATAAAACTATATTGACATTCTAGCATTTTTAAGTCAGACTTTATCATAGAAAACTGTATTTTGGGAAAAAAGATTTGCTTTTTATATGTATTAGGTTGGAACAGACGAAATCTGCCAATATTGGACTGCTTGACCTATAAAAGTGACAATGTTTCAATATTAATATTTATAAATGTCTGTTGTCTCAGAAGGTAACTCTTATTTTATTAGAATAATAAAACATAGGCTAGTGACCAGGGAAACATAAACAATTTAAGAATCAGATGTGTAACAAATTAGATGATCATTAAGTTCCCTTTACAATCTTCTCTATGAAATGAATTATGATAGTCTAGGAGTTATAAAGAAAGGGGAACATCATATTACCGCTTAATTTCTCTTTGATAAGTACTAAAGTGTAATATCTCATTTAGTCTGCATAATGACGCTATGCTCCTGCTCTGCTGCTAAGTCGCGTCAGTCGTGGCCGACTCTGTGTGACCCCATAGATGGCAGCCCACCAGGCTCCCCCGTCCCTGGGATTCTTCAGGCAAGAACAGTGGAGTGGGTTGCCGTTTCCTTCTCCAATGCATGAAAGTGAAGTCGCTCAGTCGTTTCTGACTCTTTGCGACCCCATGGACTGCAGCCCACCAGGCTCCTCCCTCCATGGGATTTTCCAGGCAAGAGTACTGGAGTGGGGTGCCATTGCCTTCTCCAAATGACACTATGAGATAAGTGTTTTTACTGAGTTTATATTGAGACAGTCTAGATTCTTGCCCAATTCAGTGCCTTAATCTATGACAAAGCTGGGTCCTGAACAAAGATGAAAAGATTCCTTCTTTTTTCGCTCATACAACAGAGGCAGTTTCACTATAATCTGTCAGTATCACTGTTACTTTTAACGTAAAAATTTTAAAAATATATTCTTTTCAAATTCATTACTAGAAAACCCATTGTAAAGGCATAGTATTAGAATTGCTCTCATTTTCAGTAAACTCTAGAATACATACTCATATAATTGTTAAACATTTTTGTAGCCACATTTATATTGTTTCTTTGGAATTTTTACACTAATAACCTCTGACTTGGATATGATCTCAATTTATTTTTAAATGGAAGAGTGGAAGAAAATGAGAATCATAGCTTTTGGTAAACAGAAACTTCATAAGCTAAATGATTACTTGAAACTGATAGGTTTAAAGAGTGAGAATTTTAGAGTATCAAATCTCTTTTTTCACTTATTAATATACTAGCAGAACTTTTAACTCCTATGTGTACTAAGAAAACAGTTATGCATACACTGAGAAAAAAAGCATTTGAAAAGGAAAGAAACTACAAAGTAAAATCAAAAGAAATATCTAGATTAGATCATTAAAATTATTAATACCTTTCTTCATTTATACATCTCATTGCCTCTCTAAAGAAGAAACCAATAATTTCATCACTATGACGTTGGTAAGAAATTCTGAAGAATTCCTTGGGGATAAAAATATCCTCACAAGGAAATGAATTACTCTGAGATACCATTACCCTGGAACTTTTTTCTTTTTTTCTTTTCCTTTTCTTTTATTTCCTTTTCCCATTTTTCGTGGCATAGTGAATAAAATAAATTTCAGGCACAGTTGGCTTCTTTCCGCTCACAATTTTCCATCTTTACTTTTATGTCTTTTTTTTCCTAAATGCCATATTGACTTCTCTTACTAACATTATTTCAACTCATCAAACTATATTTTCCTTCATTTAAAAGTCACTTCAAAAGTCAGTCTTCTCTAGGATGCACATCAAGCAAGTTGAAAACAGAGACATCTGCCAGAAAGTGAAATTCAAAAATTAGTAAAAAGGTTCTTGGCAATTCCAAAGAGACAGAGGGTTTACATGAAAAAAATATATGAACAGACTTTTGCAACATGGTTGAAGAAACGGAGATTTTCGATCTTCTGATTTCCACTAGAATGTAATCACAGCAAAAATATGATTTTTATCTTATTTACTACCAAATTTTCAACAAAAAACTGTTCCTGGAACATGATAGGTGCTCAGTAGATGCTCAGTAGATATCTACAGAATGAATGAATGGCTATTGAAAAGTAATTTCGGACATGAAATCAGGAGCACAACAATTAAGCAGATGATATTATATTATTGTCTTGCTTTAATGAGTCTTCTTTATTCTTTATTCCCTCCTTCACAATGAGGGAAATATTCTACAAGTCACTTGGACACAGCACTATTTAGTAATATGACATGACATGAGTTTAAAGATAATGTGACCATTGTCATATTTATTTTGTAATAGTCAGATTCCAAAAAGCAGATTAGCAGATTATAAGCAGATTCCAAAAAGTTCAATTAAAAATTGGGTATGATCCTAGAGGCCAATATTATAAATAAAAGGAATGAAGGCACATGATATTTCAGATTTTAGAAAACAACTCTAACCCATAATCATATATTTAGTCAGGATAAGATTTGTTAAGTCTGAAAAGCCATGTTCCTCAGTCTCAACATTATTGACATTTGGAATCTGATACTTCTTTGCAGTAGGGATTGTCCTGTACGTAATGAGATGTTTAGCAGCTTCCCTGATCTCTATCCACTAAATGTATGGAATACCACACTTCCTTTCTTAAACCAAAAAATATCTTCAGATATTGCCAAATTGAGAACAACTGCTCTGAAGGAAAGAAGAGAGACAATATTCTCAGGTTTTAGAAATACCTATAAGCAAACATGGAAAAAGGAATTTATAAGAGTGATTCAAAAATCACATCACTGCAGCTGAGAAATTTAAAATCCCAGTTTAAAAAACTATATTAAAAATAAAAGAAAGGAACATCTCCTGTGGCTTATCATAGCAAGATAAACTTTGGTGCTGATTGTGTATAGATAAACAATAGGACCATTAACTTTATGAAAGTATTTTGCATAATATTCTCCATTTAGACAAATAATCTTCTAATATTACAGACCATTTTTAGGGAAGAGAGAAAGAAAGTACTTTATTCCTTTATACATTATTGTGTTTTCTAAAATTTGGTAAATTTCATATCATAAGAGTAGGGGAAATTATCAAAGGCACAATAATGTTTTTAGAAATATTTGAAATTGTTTTAAAAGTTGTACTATAAAGTTAAAAATCCAGAGTTCTATAAAAATAATTTAAAATAGGTGGTGTTAAAAAATTGCTAAGCTACTTAGTAAGGATCCCTGAAATGATTCTAGAACAATCAAAGACATACTGAGTGCCTGTAATAGAACTGACGGTCAAAAACCTTGATTGCACTGTATATGTCAAATTACTTTCCTGCTTGACTGGGTTTCTTGAATTGTAGATCAGTGTGATACTAAAAATACAGTGAATTTTGATTTCCACAAAGGGTTTGTGAAATATTCTTAGGCTATCTGTGTTCTTGCATACAGACTTGAAAAGCATGAGCAGATTGAGAGTTCAGTTTGTTTTCCCTGCACCACCAGATAACTACCTATTCCCCCTACCTTCAGAAGGCTCCTTGTTATAATGCTTTTTGGGAATCTCTAAGACTCCTCAGAATGATTGTTCAAAGTCATTAGACTCAATAATCAATAAGTGGCCTTCAAAGTCTATCATCGTATGGTATTTCAACCACTGTGATCTACAAACTGTCAGTGCCATTCAGTCTCTTTTTAATTAAGGTTGAACAAAAATTTTACAGATTTATTCCCATCCCATCTTAGGTGGACATCATACTTTTTGTAAAATTCTTAATCCACAAAGAAGCGAATCAGTATCAGTTAGTATTTGTTTAGTTTAAAAAATAACACTCAAATAAAAACAGGATTTATTGTTACACTATTAAGTATATTTAACAGTTTACTAATGTCACAATCATTTGGTTATACTGACAGAAAAGAAATGGTGTGCTAGATGAGAAAAAAAATCTGCCTATCAAATATTGTATCAGTCTGACTTCTGCTCTACTCCACCCATTCCACATGTTCACCTGTCACCTTGCTCCAATAAATACAAAATTACTAGGCAAAAACTTTACTAGCATAGATATTTTAAGCACCATGTGCTTAGCTGCTTCAGTGGTGTTCAACTCTTTGTGATCCCATGTACTTTAGACCACAAAGCTCCTCTGTCCATGGGATTTTTCAGGCAAGAATAGTGGAGTGGGTTGCCATGACTTCCTCCAGGGGATCTTCTTGACCCAGGGATCAAATCTTGTCTCCTGCATTGCAGGCAGGTTCTTCACCACTGAGCCACTGAGGAAGTACATAGCTTAAAGTACTATGGTACTTTAAGCGCCATAGTACTAATAATATCAAAAGTATATTTTCAGGCCAAAGAGAACTTTTTAGCAAGATGAAAAAAGGAATGTAAGTTAGAATGAAAATTTTAAATTTACATCTTACCTGGGAAGAAGTGCACTGTTTCAAAAATGGTAATAAGTCACACCAAGTATACATAACTATAGCCATGTAGTTATCTAAATGGGCTGCTTAATTTTACAACTACATAAATTAAAAAATACAGCATAATGAATTTTTGATAACTGATAATACTGTGATTTATTATTTTACTTAAAAAAGTATAGAAATTCTAGAAAGGAGATTCCAATTTGATAAGTTAAAAATAAATGGATGGCTTGCATGTCATATTCAATCATCACTTCATGATAATGATTCATATTATTTCACATAATAGTTTCCTAACCAGAGTATTGGTTCACTGCTGGAAAACCCAAATCATATTATCAGGTAAAGGCATGCTGCATTGCTTTCTTTCCAGCATCAGTGACGGTCCTTATTGCACAGGTCATCTTTATACTCAGATGTCTTCAAACTCTGAACACATGGAAACTTACTTAATGAGACAACAAACATTTGACCTGACTTGTATCCATGATGATGATCTTCCTTGTAAAAGAAATATATTCCTGGGAAACCCAGAGCCATGGAGAAGAGGAGGCAAAGAATGACTTTGAAAGAGAGAATCAATAACAGCGCTCAGCTAGGATCCTCCGCAAATTTGACAAAGCTTGTTTTCAACATATAGTCTATGTAAACTGTGTGATGTTGTAAGTTTAAGTTCACAGGGTTGCAGAATTCAACCTGCAGGCTTGTGAAAGTGTAAGCTCTTTAAAGAGTGAGAAGGTAATTTGGCCTAACAAACTCAATACAGAGTCCTTGTCAAGCACTTACCCCAAATTATTACCCATGGTAAGCGTTACATTGCCTGGGAGCAACTAACTTTAAATCAAGAAATGCTATTTTCCTTCCTGAGAAATAAGAGTGAATTTTTTGTTTGTATCACATTTGGTCCATGTACTCACACACAATGAGTACAAGGACCCCTATTTTGTCTTCATCTTTAAGACACAATCATAAGGAAAATAGCCAACAGAAAACAGATAAGATAGAGATTTTGTTTTAAAAGAGAGACAAGTAACCAAGTTACTTCTTATGTACTTGATACATAAGATCAAAAAGTCTTCCTTTTGAAGTTCACAAATATAAAGTCCATGTCTCAGCTGGAAACAGTCAGATTTGAAATCTTTTCTCCAAATAGAAATAATGATATTTGCTTTCATAACAATGATTTTAGAAATTTCAACCCTAAATACACTCACTTCTCCATTTACATGTATCCACTATTTAGAAACCAATGAGAAATGAACTCTAGAGCCTGTCTCACAGACCTCCATTATTAGGACTACCTCTTTTAAAAAATCTTTTTTCTCAGAACCTTCATCTGGAAGAAAAAATCATTTTAGCATGTTTTTACTTGAAAATGATCCCAAGTAAAATCATCATTTCATATTCACTCATTCACTCATAAAAGCGTTTAAGTAATTTAGGAAAAGTTAAGCATGAGGGAGAGAATAGCACTTTCATATAAATCCAAATCTTACCTGGTAAATTGAAATGGAATAACACCCTGAAATCCTTCTTGACTTGCCTTCTCTCCTCAAGGGACGACTAAATCACAGCAGCCAATATTCTTAAACCCTGAAAGAAAAATCAGGAAGCTTGATCTCTGCACATAATGGCCTGCACAATGTAAGAAAGCGCCGTTTCTTGGCAACTAGGAAACAATCCTTTTCAATTAACTCAGAGCAATTGGCCCACGTTTGTTGTTAAACAGAGTAAAGAAAATGCTCTAAGAACTCAAAAGAACCTTGGTAATAGCTCACCAAGAAAGTCAGGGCAGTTTGTTCATTTTGAAAAGCATTTTTAATTAATTGACTGCTCATTCCACTCGCCTAACCCTTTCCTAAGAACTTTTATTGACCTACCTGTTTCACTTCCCTGTTGCATATTATTTACTTAAAACCTCAGTCCTGAAGAGTTGGATTCGTTGTTGCAAAAACACAGTGAAAAGGTGAAAGATAATTCTAGCAAATCAGGGGTGTGTAATGTTATCCTGCATACTATTTGCACACTATATTTTTGCTTTCTAAAACATCAGCTGGAATGTAGCCCTGAGTGCTCGCATAATTCAAAACAGTTGTATCTTCTGTTCTTTTCATTGTTAAAGACCACCTCCAGCAGGCACTAATTTCAGGTGATATGTAGGAAGTGTAGCTGGGCTAGGTTGATTTATGTTGATTTAACTATTTGGGGGAGATATGAATCATATATGAATATGAATACATAATTATCCTTGGGGAGATTGGTTCCAGCTCCCTACCTGCCACCGAGAGTAACAAACTCCATGGATGCTTAAATACTCTATGTAAAATGGCATAGTATTTACACATAACCTGTGCCCATTTTCTCCTATACTTTAAATTTACTCTAGATTGCTTCTAATACCAAATACACTATAAATACTATGGAAATAGTTGCCAGGCAGGTAACAAAGTCAAGTTTGCCTTTTGGAACTTTCTAAAATGTTTTTCTTCAAATATTTTTGATCCGTGGTTGGTTACATCTATGAATGTAGAACCTACAGATATGGAGAACCAATTGTACTTGTGAGAATTTGATGAACTCTTTGGATGATCTTCTTAGGGTGCTTTGCATTCTCCCATACATATTTGAAATTTAATGTATTAATTGGGGTCCATATGTGGGACCTTTACTTAAGAATTTCTATTCCAAAAGGCAAGTGGTGAGGAAAATATGTTATATATTGATAATTTTTGTTGCTAATCAAATTTTACCATTGCAAATGGTAAAGCTTTAACTATCAAGTATGTTTGTATCTCCAAAGTGAGAAGACATTTTAAGATAGATAATCTCTATATTCAACCAATGTCAAATTGGATAAAATTTGTCTTCACACACCCCCTCTCCCATTTTGCCAAGGTTGACCAAGAGTATATGTTATGGTGTTTACTGTCAACAGCTCTTTTGTTTTCTTTTTTCCTTTTATCATCCACATCTCTCTAAAATGTGTGTCATTCTTGTCATGCTATCATTAATGGGCAATTCTTCTTAGGTAATATTTTTTAAAAATATAACCTTTTGGAGGGATTGTCTTCACACAAAGCACTTTCTCTGTTGGTGGGAATTCGAGGCAGTGTTGTAAACTGTTGAAGGTGATGTATTTAGGTAGACCTTCTGGCACCTTCAAATCACATTCTCAACAGCTGTATACACTTTCCATGGATAGAACTGGCTGGGATAATTTTATAAGTGTTTCTTCAACCTTTGTACTGACTCTTGCACTTGTTTGCTCCATGACCTCAGGTAGATTTGTTAAACATTTTGTGTCTCAGTTCCCTTATCTGTCAAATGAAGTTAATAATATTTATATCACAGGGGTATTTGGAGGATTGATTAAGGTTGTATATGTAAAGCTTAAAACAGGGCCCAGCAGATGGTATGTGCTCAAAGGTTAGCTATATTGTTAACATTGCTGTTGTTGTTTGCATTTCTGAACTGAGTAACTTTCAAGGTCCTTTTCAGATTCCCAAAATCCTATATAATCCTGAAATAAAAATCTAAAGTTATGTAAACAAAGGCTTTTGAGATATATAAAATGACTCTTCTTCCTTTTTTTATAGATGAGTATTCATTTATCATCTAATATGTCTAATATTTAGAGCGTTTATATGCCCTTTCACTAACAGAGAAAAATGACAATTGTTTTGAAAAGTGAAAAATGTCTTTTTCTTTCTGAAAAATGCATTCTTGTTAAACAGATTCACTTCATTTAACCAAATGCAGAGAGAAGCGGAAATTCTGCAAGAATCTTTCCTCACAAGACATTTTTTCACATGCAATACAATTATTTGGAAAATTATTAGCTTTTCTTCTTATATCCTTAAAATGTATGGACCTTACTTCAGTTTTTGGCATCCATTTAGAAGTATTTTTAACCAGCAGCTGCAGATCCTAATATCTGAGAGGTAATGCATGCTTTTGAGTATTTGCTGAAAAAGCAGTCCAGCCAGAGTAGGCCATAAAGACTCCATCTGATCCTCTCCAGCTTAAAAGGCAGGTTTAACCATAGGTCTTGGCTAAATGCATTGTGCAGCTTCCTCAATCAAATACAATACCATCTCTCTGCTAGGAGAAAATTCAAAATTATTTTGAGAGACCAAATAAACCAGCCTTCTTGGAAAAATTGGATTCAGCTACTCAAGTAGATATTAATTATCATATACTTGTTACATAACAGTGCCTCCCTGTTCTTTACTTCTAGAAGTCTTATTTGCCTCAGTATCTTGAAATAACAAATTGTGGAACAGGGGAAATTACCTATGAAATGTGCAAAAAACTGAAAGGACGATATTTGTTTAAAAGTACTGAACTCTGGAGATTTTAACAGAAATACTCTGGAAAATTTCAATCCGATGTCTCTCTTTACAGAAGATTGGGTGTAATGTGAAAACAGCGCTGCATAAGCTACTGGGAAATGTGAATTCCTCATTAGAAATTCTGTAATAGCCTAAGTCTCAGCGTTATTTCCCTCCTATTCTCTGAGAGGAGTTCTCCCAAGTCCGAGGTCAAGGGCGGCGAACGAGAGGAGCTACCCCACGGCCGAGGTCAGGAGTGGCGGCAGAGAGGAGTAACCCCATGTCCAAGGAGCAGCAGCTGCGCGGGTACAAGAGAAATGAGAGGAGCTACTCCACATTCAAGCTCAGGAGGGGTGACCTTATCCAAGGTAAGGAGCAACGGCTGCGCTTTGCTGGAGTAGCCATAAAGAGATACCCCATAACAAAAGTAAGAGAAACCCGAGACAGCAGGTGTTGTGAGAGGGCATCAGAGGGTAGACAGAGTGAAACCATAATCACAGAAAACTAGCCAATCTGGTCACATGGACCACAGCCTTGTCTAACTCAATGAAATCATTGATCATGAAACCCCTCATGACCCCATGCCATGTGGGGCCACCCAAGACGGATGGGTCATGGTGGAGATGTATGACAGAATGTGGTCCTCTGGAGAAGGGAATGGCAAACAACTTCAGTATTCTTGCCTTGAGAACCCGAACAAGTATGAAAAGGCAAAATGATAGGATACTGGAAGAGGAACTCCCCAGCTCTTTAAGTGCCCAGTATGCTACTGGAGATCAGTGGAGAAATAACTCCAGAAAGAATGAAGGGATGGAGCGAAAAAATAATACCCAGCTGTGGATGTGACTGGTGATAGAAGCAAGATCCAATGCTGTAAAGAGCAATATTGCATAGAAACCTGGAATGTTAGGTCCATGAATAAAGGCAAATTGGAAGTGCTCAAACAGGAGATGGCAAGAGTGAATGTCGACATTCTAGGAATCAGCGAACTAAAATGGACTAGAATGGATGAATTTAACTCCAATGACCATTATATCTACTACCGCGGGCAGGAATCCCTTAGAAGAAATGGAGTAGCCATGATGGTCAACAAAAGAGTCTGAAATGCAGTACTTGGATGCAATCTCAAAAACAACAGAATGATCTCTGTTCATTTCCAAGCCAAACCATTCAATACCATGGTAATCCAAGCCTATGCCCCAACCAGTAACACTGAAGAGGCTGAAGTTGAATGGTTCTATGAAGACCTACAAGACTTTTTAGAACTAACATCCAAAAAAGTTGTCCTTTTCATTATAGGGGACTGGAATGCAAAAGTAGGAAGTCAAGAAACACCTGAAATAATAGGCAAATTTGGCCTTGGAATACAGAGTGAAGCAGGGCAAAGGCTAATAGAGTTTTGACAAGAGAACGCACTGGTCATAGCAAGCACCCTCTTCCAACAACACAAGAAAAGACTCTACACATGGACATCACCAGATGGTCAACACTGAAATCAGATTGATTATATTCTATGCAGCCAAAGATGGAGAAGCTCTATACAGTCAACAAAAACAAGACCAGGAGCTGACTGTGGCTCAGCTCATGAACTCCTTATTGCCAAATTCAGACTGAAATTGAAGAAAGTAGGGAAAACCACTAGACCATTCAGGTATGACTAAATCAAATCCCTTATGATTATACAGTGAAAGTGAAAAATAGATTTAAGGGACTAGATCTGATAGACACAATGCCTGATGAACTATGGACGGAGGTTTGTGACACTGTACAGGAAACAGGGATCAAGACCATCCCCATGGAAAAGAAATGCAAAAAAGCAGAATGGCTGACTGAGGAGGCCTTACAAATAGCTGTGGAAAGAAGAGAAGCAAAAAACAAAGGAGAAAAAGAAAGATATAAGCATCTGAAGGCAGAGTTCCAAAAATAGCAAGGAGAGATAAGAAAGCCTTCCTCAGTGATCAATGCAAAGAAATAGAGGAAAACAATAGAATGGGAAAGACTAGAGGTCTCTTCAAGAAAATTAGAGATACCAAGGGAATATTTCATGCAAAGATGGGCTTGACAAAGGACAGAAATGGTATGGCCCCAAAAGAAGCAGAAGATATTAAGAAGAGGTGGCGAGAATACACAGAAGAACTGTACCAAAAAGATCTTCATGACCCAGATAATCATGATGGTGTGATCACTCACCTAGAGCTAGACATCCTGGAATGTGAAGTCAAGTGGGCCTTAGGAAGCATCACTATGAACAAAGCTAGTGGAGGTGATAGAATTCCAGCTGAGCAATTTCAAATCCTGAAAGATGATGCTGTGAAAGTGCTGCACTCAGTATGCCAGCAAATTTGGAAAACTGAGCATTGGCCACAGGACTGGAAAAGGTCAGTTTTCATTCCAATTCCAAAGAAAGGCAATGCCAAAAAATGCTCAAACTACCGTACATTGCACTCATCTCACATGCTAGTAAAGTAATGCTCAAATTCTCCAAGCCAGGCTTCAGCAATATGTGAACCGTGAACTTCCAGATGTTCGAGCTGGTTTTAGAAAAGGCAGAGGAACCAGAGATCAAATTGCCAACATCCGCTGGATCATGGAAAAAGCAAGAGAGTTCCAGAAAAACATCTCTTTCTGCTTTCTTGACTATGCCAAAGCCTTTGACTGTGTGGATCACAATAAACTGTGGAAAATTCTGAAAGAGATGGGAATCCCAGACCACCTGACCTGCCTCCTGAGAAACCTATATGCAGGTCAGGAAGCAACAGTTAGAACTGGACATGGAACAACAGACTGGTTCCAAATAGGAAAAGGAGGACGTCAAGGCTGCATATTGTCACCCTGCTTATTTAACTTGAACGTCAGGGAGTTCATGATTCATGTATTGCTGAAGCCTGGCTTGGAGAATTTTGAGCATCACTTTACTAGCATGTGAGATGAGTGCAATTGTGCGGTAGTTCGAACATTCTTTGGCCTTGCCTTTCTTTGGAATTGGAATGAAAACTGACCTTTTCCAGTCCTGTGGCCAATGCTCAGTTTTCCAAATTTGCTGGCATATTGAGTGCAACACTTTCACAGCATCATCTTTCAGGATTTGAAAGAGCTCAACTGGAATTCCATCACCTCCACTAGCTTTGTTCGTAGTGATGCTTTCTAAGACCCACTTGACTTCACATTCCAAGATGTCTGGTTCTAGATTAGTGATCACATCATCATGACTATCTGGGTTGTGGAGATCTTTTTTGTACATTTCTTCTGTGTATTCATGCCACCTGTTAATATCTTCTGCCTCTGTTAGGTCCAAACCATTTCTGTCCTTTATCAAGCCCATCTTTGCATGAAATGTCCCTTTGGTATCTCTAATTTTCTTGAAGAGATCTCTAGTCTTTCCCAATCTGTTGTTTTCCTCTATTTCTTTGCATTGATCGCTGAAGAAGGCTTTCTTATCTCTTCTTGCTATTCTTTGGAACTTTGCATTTAGATGCCTATATCTTTCTTTTTCTGCTTTGCTTTTCACCTCTCTTCTCTTCACAGCTATTTGTAAGGCCTCCCCAGAGAGCATTTTGCTTTTTTGCATTTCTTTTCCATGAGGATGGTCTTGATCCCTGTCTCCTGCACAATGTCACGAACTTCATTCCATAGTTCATCAGGCACTCTATCTATCAGATCCAGGCCCTTAAATCTATTTCTCACTTTCATTGTATAATCATAAGGGATTTGATTTAGGTCATACCTGAAAGTGGTTTTCCCTACTTTCTTCAATTTCAGTCTGAATTTGGCAGTAAGGAGTTCATGATCTGAGCCACAGTCAGCTCCTGGTCTTGTTTTTGTTGACTGTATAGAGCTTCTCCATCTTTGGCTGCAAAGAATATAATCAATCTGATTTCAGTGTTGACCATCTGGTGATGTCCATGTGTAGAGTCTTTTCTCGTGTTGTTGGAAGAGGGTGCTTGCTATGACCAGTGCATTTTCTTGGCAAAACTCTATTAGTCTTTGCCCTGCTTCATTCCACATTCCAAGGCCAAATTTGCCTGTTACTCCAGGTGTTTCTTGACTTCCTACTTTTGCATTCCAGTCCTCTATAATAAAAAGGACATCTTTTTTTGGATGTTAGTTCTAAAAGATCTTGTAGGTCTTCATAAAACCGTTCAACTTCAGCTTCTTCAGCATTACTGGTTGGGGCATAGACTTGGATAACTGTGATATTGAATGGTTTGCCTTGGAGACGAACAGAGATCATTCTGTCATTTTTGAGATTGCATCCAAGTAGAGATCAAATTGCCAACATCCGCTGGATCATGGAAAAAGCAAGAGAGTTCCAGAAAAACATCTCTTTCTGCTTTCTTGACTATGCCAAAGCCTTTGACTGTGTGGATCACAATAAACTATGGAAAATTCTGAAAGAGATGGGAATCCCAGACCACCTGACC
Source organism: Capra hircus (assembly GCF_001704415.2). Taxonomy (NCBI): domain Eukaryota; kingdom Metazoa; phylum Chordata; class Mammalia; order Artiodactyla; family Bovidae; genus Capra; species Capra hircus. The sequence goes on along the minus strand of NC_030809.1, from coordinate 121,589,041 downwards.
TGCCTCTTGAGAAATCTGTATGCAGGTCAGGAAGCAGCAGCTAGAAGTGGACATGGAACAACAGACTGGTTCCAAATAGGAAAGGGAGGACGTCAAGGCTGTATATTGTCACCCTGCTTATTTAACTTATATGCAGAGTACATCATGAGAAACGCTGGACTGGAAGAAACACAAGCTGGAATCAAGGTTGCTGGGAGAAATATCAAGAACCTCAGATATGCAGATGACACCACCCTTATGGCAGAAAGTGAAGAGGAGCTAAAAAGCCTGTTGATGAAAGCGAAAGAGGAGAGCGAAAAAGTTGTCTTAAATCTCAACATTCAGAAAACGAAGATCATGGCATCTGGTCCCATCACTTCATGGGAAATAGATGGGTAAACACTGGAAACAGTGTCAGACTTTATTTTTGGGGGCTCCAAAATCACTGCAGATGATGACTGCAGCCATGAAATTAAAAGACGCTTGCTCCTTGGAAGAAAAGTTATGACCATCCTAGATAGCATATTCAAAAGCAGAGACATTACTTTGCCGACTAAGGTCCGTCTAGTCAAGGCTATGGTTTTTCCTGCGGTCATGTATGGATTTGAGAGTTGGACTGTGAAGAAGGCTGAGTGACAAAGAATTGATGCTTTTGAACTGTGGTGTTGGAGAAGACTCTTGAGAGTCCCTTGGACTGCAAGGAGATCCAATCAGTCCATTCTGAAGGAGATCAACCCTGGGATTTCTTTGGAAGGAATGATGCTAAAGCTGAAACTCCAGTACTTTGGCCACCTCATGCAAAGAGTTGACTCATTGGAGAAAACTCTGCTGCTGGGAGGGATTGGGGGCAGGAGGAGAAGGGTATGACCAAGGATGAGATGGCTGGATGGCATCACTGACTCGATGGACATGAGTCTGAGTGAACTCCAGGAGATGGTGATGGACAGGGAAACCTGGAGTGCTCTGATTCATGGGGTCACAAAGAGTCGGACACGACTGAGTGACTGAACTGAGCTGAACTATTTAACTTATAGGCAGAGTACATCATGAGAAACGCTGGACTGGAAGAAGCACAAGCTGTAATAAAGACTGCCAGGAAAAACATCAATAATCTCAGATGTGCAGATGACACCACCCTTATGGCAGAAAGTGAAGAGGAGCTAAAAAGCCTGTTGATGAAAGTGAAAGAGGAGAGCAAAAAAGTTGGCTTAAAGCTCAACATTCAGAAAACGAAGATCATGGCATCTGGTCCCATCACTTCATGGGAAATAGATGGGTATACAGTGGAAACAGTGGCTGACTTTATATTTTTGGGCTCCAAAATCACTGCAGATGCTGATTGCAGCCATGAAATTAAAAGATGCTTACTCCTTGAAAGGGAAGTTATGACCATCCTAGATAGCATATTCAAAAGCAGAGACATAACTTTGCCAACAAAGGTCCGTCTAGTCAAGGCTATGGTTTTTCCTGTGGTCATGTATGGATGTGAGAGTTGGACTGTGAAGAAAGATGAGAGCTGAAGAATTGATGCTTTTGAACTGTGGTGTTGGAGAAGGCTCTTGAGGGTCCCTTGGACTGCAAGGAGATTCAACCAGTCCCTCATATAGAAGATCAGGCCTGGGTGTTCATTGGAAGGACTGATTCTGAAGCGGAAATTCCAATACTTTGGCCACCTCATGCGAAGAGTTGACTCATTGGAAAAGACCCTGATGCTGGGAGGGATTGGGGGCAGGAGGAGAAGGGACGACAGTGGATGAGATGGCTGGATGGCATTGTTGACTCGATGGACATGAGTCTGTGTAAACTCCAAGAGTTGGTGATGGACAGGGAGGCCTGGCTTGCTGAAATTCATGGGGTCGCAAAGAGTCAGACATGACTGAGCGACTGAAATGAACTGAATAAGGAACTGACCTCATCTTCTGACAGGGTGGGGAGGGATTCCCGCTCCTACCCTACCCACCGCACCCCCCATCCGCCCCCAAGAGTTACAGACTGAATGTCTTAAAGGAGGTCAGGAGATGTGTATTTTAGTTCTAGCACTGGCACCAGTGAGCTTAGGGCTACTGTTGAGAAATACAGGCAGTTGGGACTCTCCTTCTCTGACAGAGGGAACACTTGGATAATTGAAAGAGGAGGAAAGTAACCAAAAGGGAAAAATGATTTGTCATGAGGAAAAAGAGGAAAATACAACCCAGCTTCCCTGAGCCAGAGGGTAGGGAAGGGTGACACATGAATCTTGAGAGGCAGAAGATGTAGACTTACCTGTAATGGCCTCCCATTTCCTACTTGTAATGGCATGTAATAAAAGCCAAATGTCCTTACAATAGACTAGCGGACTGGACCTCTCTCACTTCTTATTTCTCACTGTTCTCCCCTTACTGATGACTTGGCTGCCAACTATTCTCTTTTTTTTTTCAGTGTTGGTTTTTTTTTGTTTTGTTTTGTTTGTTACTTTATTTTACTTTACAATACTGTGTTGGTTTTGCCATATATCAACATGAATCCACCACGGGTGTACACGTGCTCCCAATCCTGAACCCCCCTCCCACCTCCCTCCCCATACCATCACTCTGGGTCATCCCAGTGCACCAGCCCCAAGCATCCTGTATCCTGCATTGAACCTAGACTGGCGATTCGTTTTTTATATGATATTATACATGTTTCAATGCCATTCTCCCAAATCATCCCACCCTCTCCCTCTTCCACAGCTTCCAAAAGACTGTTCTATACATCTGTGTCTCTTTTGCTGCCTCGTATACAGGGTCATTGTTACCATCTTTCTAGATTCCATATATATGTGTTAGTATACTGTATTGGTGTTTTTCTTTCTGGCTTACTTTACTCTGTATAATCGGCTCCTGTTTCATCCACCTCATTAGAACTGATTCACATGTATTCTTTTTAATGGCTGAGTAATACTCCATTGTGTATATGTACCACAGCTTTCTTATCCATTCATCTGCTGATGGACATCTAGGTTGCTTCCATGTCCTGGCTATTATAAACAGTGCTGCGATGAACATTGGGGTACATGTGTCTCAACCATTAGCCAGACTCATCAAGAAACAAAGGGAGAAAAATCAAATCAATAAAATTAGAAATGAAAATGGAGAGATCACAACAGACAACACAGAAATACAAAGGATCATAAGAGACTACTATCAGCAATTATATGCCAATAAAATGGACAACGTGGAAGAAATGGACAAATTCTTAGAAAAGTACAACTTTCCAAAACTGAACCAGGAAGAAATAGAAAATCTTAACAGACCCATCACAAGCACAGAAATTGAAACTGGAATCAGAAATCTTCCAGCAAACAAAAGCCCAGGTCCAGACGGCTTCACAGCTGAATTCTACCAAAAATTTAGAGAAGAGCTAACACCTATCCTACTCAAACTCTTCCAGAAAATTGCAGAGGAAGGTAAACTTCCAAACTCATTCTATGAGGCCACCATCACCCTAATACCAAAACCTGACAAAGATGCCACAAAAAAAAAGAAAACCACAGGCCAATATCACTGATGAAATAGATGCAAAAATCCTTAACAAAATTCTAGCAATCAGAATTCAACAACACATTAAAAAGATCCTACACCATGACCAAGTGGGCTTTATCCCAGAGATGTAAGGATTCTTCAAAATCTGCAAATCAATCAGTGTAATTCACCACATTAACAAATTGAAAAATAAAAGCCATATGATTATCTCAATAGATGTAGAGAAAGCCTTTGACAAAATTCAACATCCATTTATGATAAACACTCTCCAGAAAGCAGGAATAGAAGGAACATACCTCAATATAATAAAAGCTATATATGACAAACCCACAGCAAACATTATCCTCAATGGGGAAAAATTGAAAGCATTTCTCCTAAAGTTAGGAACAAGACAAGGGTGCCCACTTTCACCACTACTATTCAACATAGTTATGGAAGTTTTGGCCACAGCCATCAGAGCAGAAAAAGAAATAAAAGGAATCCAAATTGGAAAAGAAGAAGTAAAACTCTCACTGTTTGCAGATGACATGATCCTCTACATAAAAAACCCTGAAGACTCCACTAGAAAATTACTAGAGCTAATCAATGAATACAGTAAATTTGCAGGATATAAAATCAACACACAGAAATCCCTTGCATTCCTATACACTTAATAATGAGAAAATAGAAAGAGAAATTAAGGAAACAATTCCATTCACCATTGCAATGGAAAGAATAAAATACTTAGGAATATATCTTCCTAAAGAAACTAAAGACCTATGTATAGAAAATTATAAAACACTGGTGAAAGAAATCAAAGAGGATACTAATAGATGGAGAAATATACCTTGTTCATGGATCGGAAGAATCAATATAGTGAAAATTAGCATACTACCCAAAGCAATCCACAGATTCAATGCAATCCATATCAAGCTACCAGCAGTATTTTTCACAGAGCTAGAACAAATAATTTCACAATTTGTATGGAAATACAAAAAACCTCAAATAGCCAAAGCAATCTTGAGAAAGAAGAATGGAACTGGAGGAATCAACCTGCCTAACTTCAGGCTCTACTACAAAGCCAACTATTCTTTAAAACACAGCATCCTCCTCTGCTTTCTCCACATTGTTTCTTAAATGTCACCTTCTCAAGAACCTTTCTCTCATCACTCTGTCTGAAAGCACAACCCCCACCCGACCCCACTGACACTTCCTATTCCCTTCTGCCTTCACTGTCTCTCATTTATTACCACATTTGATACTTAGTTTATTTTCTGTCTGCCTCCACTAGATCGTAGACTCTGTGATAGTAGGGATTTTTATCTGTTTTGTTTACTGTTATATCCCCAGCATCTAGGCACATTATATCTACTACTACACAGGATTAAAGAAGGTCCCCATTAAAAAGTATTATGTTGTTAACATTTAGAGACAGGAATTTTACTTAGCATGAGAAGTAGAGAAAAAATTATTTAGAAGATTCATTTTAAATTTCCCTGGGCTCTTCTAGGAAAAATAAAAGTAAGAAGGAACTGAAGCATGGGAATCTTTTCAACTGTTATAGTGCTTCAAGGCATATTTATTTTCCATTCTTTCACAAAGGTAAGCATGGGTAGTTATTGTTTAACCCTATCAAAAGCTAATAATTGTGTCACTTTAGCCTTGGGGAATAGAAAAACAGGAAGCATTTTATCAAGGTGCATAGATTCATAGGTAATATTTTAAAAGGTTATTTGAAGGGTGTTAACAGAATTGCCTTTGAACAGACCTGTATTAAGGTAAAATTAAAAGTCTATATTTTTTAAACCTAGAAATTGGCCACTGATACCCTATTTTTTTTTTTTTAATGTAGCTAAGCTGAGAGCTTCCCTAGTGGCTTAGTGGTAAAGAATCCACCTGCCAATGCAGAAGACATGGGCTTGATCCCTGGGTTGGGAAGATCCCCTGGAGAAGGAAATGGCTTCCCACTCTAGTATTCTTGCCTGGGAAATCCTCTGGACAGAGGAGTCTGGTGGGCTACAGTCCATGTGGTCACAAAAGAGTTGGATACTACTTAGTGACTAAACAGCAACAAAGCTAAGCTGAATATTATTTTTTTCCATTATAGAAATAAGCCTTAAGCATTGTAACCTATTAAATTAATAATGGCAAGATTAATCCATCATATTGCTGAATGCATTTCTTCCAAATAGCCTAATTCTACAGATTAAAACAGGAATGGCCTCACCAATTCATCTGAAAAGCAAGGAAAGGCCTTGCCCACCTCAGAATCTTTCTTTCACTCCTTCCCCAACTCTTCTTCCTTAGGAAAATTAACTTTTATTTTCATATCAAATTAGGCTCTCCTCCAATAATAATATGAATATATTTCTAAATTATTTGCAGTGACATTGTAATGGCCTGGTCGCTTTTCACCTATTTTACCTAGTAGATAGCTGAGTCTTGTTCAAAGTACAACCTCTGAGCCTGGGTGCATAGAAGTGCCAGGGGAAGGGCTGGGTACAAAATTAGAATTGACATGAGAACAGAAGAGGGAGCAGGAGGTGAAAAGTGTTTTCAACTTCCTGCTTTGTCCTGTGTACAGGAGACAAGTGACTCTCAAAGTCACAGAAATCTCCAAACACTTCCTGACATCCCATTCCTTCTTTATTCCAATATCTTCAAAATTCAAAGTACTTGCTTAACAAGTAAACTAGCATTGACAAATAACTATCACATTCATGATTGTTGGTGTTTGTTGTTTAGTCACTAAGTCGTGTTCAACTCTTGCATCTGCATGAACTGTATCCCACCCAGCTCTTTGGTCCATGGGATTCTCCCAGCAAGAATACTGAAGTGGTTGCCATTTTCTTCTCCAGGGAATCTTCCTAATCCATTGATTGAACCTGCATATCCTACATTGGCAGGTGGATTCTTTACCAGTGAGCCACCAGGGAAGTGCCACCACATTCATACTACATTTCTAACTATGTTATCTATATATCCTTCCCCAAATATTCCCTGTCCCTCTCCCTCAATTTCTATCCCTCAGTCTCTCCCACCCTCCTTTTCTCTTTTTCATACATACAGAGACACACACATACTACCTATTGAAAGTATGTATACTCCCTCTTATCTGTATACTCCCTTGTTAACTATACATGTACTTTGTGCCAAGCCCTGGTCAGTAAATTACATGTGTTATTTCATTTAATCCTTAAAACAACCTTAGAAGGCAAATACTTTTATTTCTATGTTACAAATGAGGAAAATGAGCCACAGAGAGTTTAAGTAAATTTCCTAGTCTTACTTATTAACCACAGAGGCTAAAGCCAGATCTGACTGACTCCAAAATGCTTGCTTTTAATCATCGTGCTATATGGTCTTTCCTGAATCCCCTGTTATACCCAACAAATGACTATATTTGAAAATTCCCATGACTTTTGTGTGTTAAACAAATAATAGTGTAAGTTGGAATGCTAGCAAATCTACTGCTTATGACCTTCTGAATAGATTTCTTATTTCAATTAACTTTTTTTTTTTTTTTGGCTTTTCATAAAACACCATGAAGTACTTTTAAGGACAAAAGGAACAAACATTTTCATGTCGTCTTATGTAATGATGGGCAATTTAGACCTAATCCTTTTAGCCCAGAGATGGAAGACTGACACTCTAAACAAAGCTCATTGTGTTCTTTTGTGCTGCCATAACAAGGTATTTAAAGGATGAAATTCTGCCTGGCAGATGGACTTCTTGGCATAACTATACATGCATCACAGAAATTGTTTTGTTTCAGAGGATTCAAACAGTGTGCCTGACATTTCTCAGAAGATATTTCTACTTGTAAATATGGTAACTTGTTAGGTGGGGGTATTAAGGAACAATAATGGAGGCTTTTAAGTCTCCTGTTTGTCCTATTTTTATTGTCCTGTTTATAACTTTGCATGATATGTAAAAAGTGCATGTACTGAAACTGATTCAACCTAAGCAAACACTCACACTTGAGGTCCTGAGTTGCTGTGTTAAAATTCCAACCACCCAAAGCTTGGGAGATGTGAGGAAACTAAGCAGATGTAGGGGCCACATGTGTGTGCACTGGGGGACAGGTGGGCTGAGCTCTCAGTAGACAGTGAGCATCAATAGCCAGCCAGGAGAGTGAGCCTTTTTGGACATTCAGCCCAACTGAGCATTCAGAGAACTGCAGCCCTGGCCAACATTTGACAACAACTGCATGAGAGACCCCAAGCAGGATCTACCCAGCTGAGTCCTTCCCCAGATTCCTGTCAGACAAAATCATGAGCAAAATCAAATGAATGTTGTTTTATATAAGTAGGTTTTAGGGAGATGTGCTATGTAGCAAAAGTTAGATTTTGTTACCTGGAAGTAGGGTGCTACCAGGACCAGTGAGCACTAAAGTGGCATCAGTGAAGGCCTTAAGGAGAGTGAGTGAAACATTACTGGGGGCTGGAAGATAGAAGGCCTTGGATATGCAGTGGTGGGAAGCTTCTGTCACTGCAGAAGACAGAACTGCACCTAGTGAACGGATTGATCTGGATAAGGATATTTCTAGGCTAAACATTAAAAGTGACAGCTAAGTTCTTCTAACTGCTATCATAAAAATAAAGAGATATGAATTAAAATAGAAAGTATTCCATTTTCAAGCTGTATGTAGAACAAATAAAAATTGTCCTTGCTTTGCTAGGTTTAAAAAGAAAACAAAAAAATAAAATAAAATCAATTCTCATCCCTAGTCTATCCCAAAAGAAGACTCTCAAAAGTTAAAAAAAAAAAAAGAGCCTCAGGGCAAAGAGCAAATTCAGGCTGCTGTCTGGAAACATGATCTTTTATGGTAAATAAGAAGTAAGATGTATAACTATAAAATCTTTTCTTCAGACATAGACATATTTCAGGTGATTTCTCAGAGAATCATTCAAAAACCTTGGATGGATTTTTAGGATGTGCCTCACAGAACCTCTATTTCCAATTGAACAACAGCCCTTCTAAGAACCTTAAGTAGAAATCTACTCTGAGGTCAAATTTTCAGTTCTTGTACAGGGACACACTGCTCAAGACTGAATATTTTAAGCAAAATGCAAGGTATCATACTATTATATAAGCCAAATCCAAACCAAGTCTCAAATGAGGATTTTTTTTTTTTAGAAGTTTACCTCAACAGACTCTAAAATATAACATTCTGTCTGGAAGGGAAAGTGTGTGCATGGCCACTGTGATATTGCCTGACCAAAGGCCCCTACCAAGCTGCATTTGTTGACAGAGTGCCCCAGGGGCAGGACATCTACTGTTGAATCTGTTATCAGCAAGCTTTGGAACTACCATCAGAAGCTGCTAACCTCTTAACCATACAACTAACTTACATTCTCAGGCAGTCCAATTTTAGGGAACAGACAATGGGACTGTGAGTTTGAAAAGAGCGTACTGTATTATGGTAGTGGCAGGTATCAGAGGCAGAGATGTGAAGGAGATTAAAAGGAAATTTACAAGCTTGGCATTAGGAGGTACACATGATCTCAGTCCCGCCAGAGCTTCACCTCTGTGACGAAATACTTGACCGTGTCATTAACTGTACTTGAAAATGTTGAAAGTTGCAGAGACTCGAACATCTGCTTCCCTACCATGCACCAACAAGACAGAGAAAAGTTCTCTGGAAATGTGTTAATACTAGAGTCTTTTGCAATCAGCTGTATGACAGAGTGCTATTGAACAGTTGAAAACTGAGACTCAGTCGAAGCATGTTATTGCAAGAGCAACATACAGTAAGGTGTTATTGGAGAAGCATTAGAATGGAAGATCTAAATTCTCCCTGTTAACGAAGATCTACTCTAGAAGAAAGGTGATAGATGCTGTTTTTATGCTGCCGCTGCTAAGTCACTTCAGTCGTGTCTGACTCTGTGCGACCCCGTAGACAGCAGCCCATCAAGCTCCCCCGTCCCTGGGATTCTCCAGGCAGGAACACTGAAGTGGGTTGCCATTTCCTCTTCTAATGCATGAAAGTGAAAAGTGAAAGCGAAGTCGCTCAATAAGTGTCCGACTCTTCACGACCCCATGGACTGCAGCCTACCAGGCTCCTCCATCCATGGGATTTTCCAGGCAAGAGTACTGGAGGGGGTGCCATTGCCAAGCCTAGAGTTGCCAGGTGAAAGTACCTTCCTCCCTCCTTTTAAAAATTTGCTTACAGGAAAGATGGGTATTTCCAAGCAAACAACACTTGCTATAGAATACTTTCCTTAAGCCATCCAGAAACTAACAGCAGGAACCAAGGAGAAAACTAATCCCTATAAGCAAAATTGCCCAGTAGATATTCTGGCTCCTCCTTATAGGAGGCAGAGATATAAGGGCTGAAAAGAGCAGAAGCTGATGTTCCTTACTTGTATGTAGGAATCATTAACCTGAAAGTCAGCCTTGATTCTGATAGTGGAAAAGATGGGTGCTAGTGGGAATTTTGTTTTTTTTTTTTTCAGACCTACATTCTCTAAAGCTGTGATCTTCAGGCGCAGAGACAACTGTATGACGCCCAGAAAGCCACATGCCACAGAAATGTCTGCTGATGCAGGAAGACTTCCTTGTTGGGCTGGGGCAGTGACAGTGTTGGCATGAGTGACTAGCACTGTGTAAAGTGAGTGTGAGAAACCTTCCTAGTATCCAAGTGACAGGGCAGAGTCAAAAATAAATAGCTCAAGTGCCAACTCAGATCCTTAAAGGAGAAAAAAAGGAGTTATTTGGGCTCACAGAAGAGTTTGAATCTTGAGAGCCAAAAGTGAATTCAGTCCTATCCTTTCATCCATACTTCAGGATGCTGTATTTGATGCTGCTGTGCACCACCGATGTTCGCTTCTAGAACCAGCTTCTCTGTACTGATTGGGATTTTGGATGCTGATAGTTCACAGCTGCATCCTTTAAGCACTGCCCCTGGCTCTAGAAGCTGCCTCACCCACAATGCTGGCCTCTTCCTGGGCTGCAGCGCACGTTCAGTGTCTGGGTCATGCAGCGTTCAAAGGCTTGTCTTGCTTACTTCATTTCAAGACATCTCTAAAGGGCCAGTCCACCTTCACAAGTGGATATGTGGAATCCACTGAGGCTGTACGTGTAATTCACAAATCACCTTCCCTTTTCACATGTCCTTGATTAGTGATAATCCTCATAACCAATTAAGTATTTTGCTGCTAAAACTCAGTGTCAAGACACTTTGCTACATGCTAGGAAAAGCAAAATTATGAACTGGTCTCTGACTTCAAAGATTGTAACTTACAGAAATGATAAATAACTACAAAGTATCATACAACGCTGTATGGCCTAAGTGTGAAGGTGCTGAGTCATTCAGTCATCAAACTTTAAACACCTGTGGGTACTTTCTACAGCCGCATGAAGGTCATTAAGCAGTGAGCCCTGCTGCTAAGGATGTCAGTGGGTTCTGGGGAAGAAAGTTTATTTATTTACTGGCTGCACTGGACCCTTATTGCTGTGCGCGGACTTTCTCTAGCTGTGGAGAGCAGGGCCCACACTCTAGTTGTGGTGTGCAGGCTTCTCGTTGCACTGGCTTCTCTGTTGCGGGGCATGAGCTTTAGGGCATGCACGCTTCAGTAGCTGCTGCGCGTGTGCTCGGCAGTTGTGGCTCACAGGCTCCAGAGCGCAGGCGTACTTGTGGTGCACTGGCTTAGTTCCGGTGGCATGTAGGATCTTCCCCAGCCAGGGATGAAATGGTGTCCCCTGCATCGCAAGCCTAATTCTTAATCACTGGACCACCAGGCTGGTGCTTCCCTCTTTCCCGCTAATGCCCTAGCCCTTTGTGAAATAATTACCTTTTCTGATCCAACTCAAGTTCTTTTTCTGCAGTGAGGATGTGCATAAACAAATCAAGACGCCATGAGGAAACTTCCCAGAGAAACTACATGAGGCTCCATTGTTGAAGGCATAGCATAATGGCAGGGAGTGGGAGGACGGTTCCTCACAATTGTTTCTAATAGGGTCTTTTAAAATTAGCAGCAAGAGAGAGTATTTAACAAGAAATCAGAGTCAAAAGTGAGAAGAAGCCTGAAGACAAAGGTAAGGAATTCTGGTTTTGTTTAGTAAGAAATATAAAGGTTGTTTCTAGTTTATCTCCTATACTTGTTTTAAACTGTATTGTCTAGTTCAGTCTCTATTTCATGTCCTGCCTTGTTTGTCGACAGTATCATAATTGCATTCTAGACATCTTCATATTATGACTCATCTTCATTCCTCTTAATTTGTCTCCATCCTTGGCCATGTTTGTCATCTTGTTTTAAGAAATAATAAGCTGTTGTTGTTTTAAACTACTTGGTTTTGGGGTGGCTTGTTACACAACAGTAGACAACTGATACATAATTTGGACTCTTGCCCAAAAGCTTCACTCAGGGTGACCTTGAAAGACAGCAGTGAGAGATAGTCTCACCATTAGCAGAGGTTTGCATGTGTGGGTGATTATCTGTTTTGTGTCAGAAGAGAAGTAGATTGTAAGATTACTCATGGGCTCATTAGCAGTGACATGGTTTGGCTAGTTGTTCAGGGACTTGGAAGGATAAAGAGTGAGAAAAAGAGGTTTGAAGAAGAGGCATGTGAATTGACATATAAGCATAGGCATGAAGTATGAATATCTTTGTTTCACATCAAAGTATACACCAGAGGGGACTTCCATGGGATCCAGTGGCTAAGACCCCATGTTCCCAATGCAGAGGGTCCAGCTTCAATCCCTGGTCAGGGAACTAGATCCCACCTCTCACAACTAAGAATGCAACCAATTAAATATCCCACAAGCTGCAACTAAGAGAGCTGGAATAGCAAATAAATAAATTAATTAATATTTTTAATGCCGACAGAGAGGGACACCAAATAACCATGTAGAAGAACTTAGCCAGTCTTTGTTGAAAGTTATACTGCAGTGTTGCACAGAGGGTTTATACAGGAGAAGCTACAGAGACAGGCTACATTGCATGAGCAATGTACCAGCAACGCGTACCACCTCTCACCAGGGCAGACCAATCATTTAACCAGCCAGCAGCAAGACTAATCCTTCCCTCTAGTATGGCCCATGCCTTAAGCAGACCAACTAGACAAAGTTGGTTACACTGTGTCTGTGAAATTTCGAGAGGAAGAAATTTCAGTTTGAGTGATGTTCTCTATGTGATTGCCTTTCCTGCTCATTAGGCTCATTGGCTGTACCATTATCCAACAGCAAACAAAATGTTTGATCTACCAATATGTGATCCTACATAAATTTCACTGGACCAAGCAATGCACTTTAAAGCAAATGAGGTGTGACAGTAGGCACCTAACCATGAGATTCCCGGGCCTATCGCATTTTACCACTCTGATTCTGCCAGCCTGATAGAGTGATAGAATGGCTTTTTGAAGGTATACACCAAAGGTGGGAAGTTGGAAATTATACTGTGCAAGAATGTGGTATATACCTACATCCTCCAGAATAAAAAGCACACCCTATATCAACTGTTATGTGATACTGTGTTCCCCAAGGGAAATACATGGGTCTGGGAACTATGGGTTACAAGGAGAAGGGTCTGTGCTTATTATCACTTCCAGTGACCCATTTGGGAAAATTGTTCTTCACATTGCCACAGTCCTGTAAGGGTTTAATGGACTTGATTCCCAGAATTCCTGGGAATTCCTCCATAGGAGTCCCATTAAACTTCACCTATGACTGTCACATGGTTACTTTTGGTTCTTTGTGCCAGTAAGCAAAAAAAGGATTGACGGTTCTGACAGGGGTAATTGACTCTGACCAAGAGTCACACACAACTGAGCACCTGAACAGCAACAATAATCAGAAGGTAGGACCGCTGTTACATATTATATAATGTCATTGTTTGCTTACTCAGTCATGTCCAACTCTTGCAACACCATGCACTGTAGCCTGCCATGTGCCTCTGTCCATGGGATTTCCCAGGCAAGAATACTGGAGTGGGTTGCTATTTCCTTCTCTAGGGGGTCTTCCCAACCCAGAGATCAAACCCATATCTCCTGCATTGCAGGCAGATTCTTTACCATCTGATCCACCAGGGAAGCCCTAAGTTACATAGTAGGATCAGGGAAAAGTGGATTTGGCACCTAAGTGATCTGCTTAGGAAAGGAGGTGAAGGGAAGTGGGCTTTTGGTATTCCTCTAACCAATTTTAATGGTAAATGCACTTTTGCGGAAGCCATATCCTGAAAAGGGCACAGCAACTATGAGCCCAGATCCCCCTCAGGAAATGGGGACTGGGTCATCCCACCAGGTAAATGCTGGAGACCGGCTGGCTACCCAGTGGCAGTCAAGCATGGGTGGATTCTAGTATATGAGGTTAAGAGATGAGGGAGACTATAAATATCAGGTATGGTCTTGAATATAGTTGTAGGGCTTAGGGTAGGGGAGGAAGGAGAAAGGGAGAAGAAGGCTGACACTGTCGCTTGTCCCACTAAACTTCTAAACATTTTCCCTGGAAAGGAGGTGAGTTGCATTCCTGGAGAAGTTCCCTTGTTGAGGGAATATACAACATGAAGCAAGTGGAACTAAATGACATGTGAAGGATTGTAGTGGATGCCTTTGGACACCTCCTAGATTCCCCTTCCTGGTTAAGGCTTCATGGTCCCCTGTGCTGTTGGCTGCTGATTACTTACAGGTGCACCAAGCTCCAGGAATTGCCCTCAGCGGAAGGAAACTGCCTTGCTCAAGTCTCTGCTCCCCAGTTCCTAGGGGCAGCCATATACGATGATTGATTGTTGTGGGGGCACATTCCTTAATGTGGGACGTTCTAATTCTGTTGTAGGATCATCTTCGTCTTGAGGGATCTCTGTGTCAGTGCCTAAGGCTGCTGTTTCAACCATTTCAAATCCTACCTCTGCACAATTCACTTCCCTTGCAACGAGCACTTCTGTTTTCAAGAGCATTTCTGCTAAACCTCCTGCATGCAAATTCTGGGGGAATTTTATCTAGGAGAGTGCTGTATATTTATAAACCTAACCTTCTAAGAAAGGCAGATCCTGATACCTCCTTTATGCTGATAACCTTCCTAAGGGGTTTTTATGTATCGAGTGCTGAGGGCAGGAGATCCTTATATTCTACACAAAATAAGAATTCAAAATTCACAGAAAGCAGTTTCATAGAGAGGGAACAAAGACCGCCTGAGAAAGTGAATGAAAGGTGAGGAGACCTGGCGAACATGGGAGGAGTAGATTTCTTGTTGAAACTGGTGAAGGGACGTTTTGTTTTGTGAAGGGAAGATTGAGTTTTGCATCCAGGTTGACAAGGAGGGGAGAGTGTAGTATCTGTGGTCCCTCCTTGGGATTTCTACAAGTCTTTGAAACTGGAAGGATTCCCTGGTGGCTCAGAGGGTAAGGCATCTATGTGCAATGCAGGAGACCCAGGTTTGACCCCTGGGCCAGGAAGATCCCCTGGAGAAGGAAATGGCCACCCACTCCAGTACTCTTGCCTGGAAAATTCCATGGATGGAAGAGCCTGGTGGGCTACAGTCCATGGTGTCGCCAAGAGTCAGACATGACTGAGCTACTTACTTCACTTTGAAACTGGAACTTTGAGGGGCAGAAAAATCCATGGCACTTATCAGATTATAAAATCATACACTAGGCCTATCAAGTCATAGTCTTTAGAGTTGAATTTTTTTTCACCCTAGTATCTCTTCATAAATGTATGTAAAAAAATCATTTGGTGCTATTATTATTGTGATTAATCAGCATTGGGGTCATACTGATTTTGCTTTCTCTCACGGGGTACATCTAATATGTCTAGAAGTCTCAGTGACTCTACCTTCAAAATATATACAAAATTCAGGAAGTTCCTCAGGCAAGAAGGAATTATGAGACCAACCATAAACCTCTATCTACATCAAGAAGTGAAGAGTATGGGAAATGGACTAAGGCAAGGTAGTATAAGGTTTTTCTCATTTTAATTCCTCCAAGAGATAGCTGTCTGTTTTAGCTCAACACTCAGAAAACGAAGATCATGGCATCTGGTCCCATCACTTCATGGGAAATAGATGGGGAAACAGTGGCTGACTTGATTTTTTTGGGATCCCAAAATCACTGCAGATGGTGACTGCAGCCATGAAATTAAAAGACACTTACTCCTTGGAAGAAAAGTTATGACCAACCTAGATAGCATAATCAAAAGAAGAGACATTACTTTGCCAACTAAGGTCCATCTAGTCAAGGCTGTGGTTTTTCCTGTGGTCATGTATGGATGTGAGAGTTGGACTGTGAAGAAGGCTGAGCGACGAAGAATTGATGCTTTTGAACTGTGGTGTTGGAGAAGACTCTTGAGAGTCTCTTGGACTGCAAGGAGATCCAACCAGTCCCTTCTGAAGGAGATCAGCCCTGGGATTTCTTTGGAAGGAATGATGCTAAAGTTGAAACTCCAGTACTTTGGCCACCTCATGGGAAGAGTTGACTCATTGGAAAAGACCCTGATGCTGGGAGGGATTGGGGGCAGGAGGAGAAGGGGATGACAGAGGATGAGATGGCTGGATGGCATCACTGACTCGATGGACGTGAGTCTGAGTGAACTCCGGGAGTTGGTGATGGACAGGGAGGCTTGGCGTGCTGTGATTCACGGGGTTGCAAAGAGTTGGACACAACTGAGCGACTGAAATGAACTGATAGTTGCTTTACAATGCTGTGTTAGTTTCTAACATGAATCAGATTTATGTATACATATATCCCCTCCTTGTTTCTTGAGTTAGGATTGTATTGCTAGAACCACTTTTGTTGCATCCCATAGGTTTGGGGTCACTGTGTTTTTATTGTCATTTGTTTCTGTATTTTTTTTTCCTCTTTGATTTCTTCAGTGATCTCTTGATTATTTAGTAGTGTATTTTTTTATTTGTGATTTTTACAGTTTTTTTTTTTTTTGTCTGTAATTGATTCCTAATCTCATAGTGTTGTGGTTGGAAAAGATGCTTGATTCAATGTCAAATTTCTTATATTTGCCAAAGCTTGATTTGTGACTCAAGATGTGATCTGTCCTGGAGAATGTTCTTGTGCACTTGAAATGTGTATTCTGCTATTTTCAGATGGAATGTCCTATGAATGTCTGTTAAGTTTATCTGGTTTGTTGTGTCATGTTAAAGCTTATGTTTCTTTATTAATTTTCTCTCTAGATGATCTGTCCATTGGTATAAGTAGGGTATCAAAGTCCCCCACTATTATTGTGTTACTGTTTATTTCTGCTTCCATGGCTATTAGCACTTGCTTTATCTATTGAGGTGCTGCTATGTTGGTTACATAAATATTCTAAATTGTTATATCTTCTTCATGGATTGCTCCCTTGATCATTATGTAGTGTCCTTCCTTGTCTCTTGTAATAGTCCTTATTTCTAAGGTCTATTTTTATCTGATATGAGTGTTGCTACTCTAGCTTTCATTTGGTTTCCATTTGCAAGGAATACCGTTTTCCGTCCCCTCTCTTTCAGTCTGTGGGTGTTCCAAGGTCTGAGGTGGCTCTCTTGTAGACAGCATATATGAGGCTCTTGTTTCTGCATGCATTCTGTGTCTTTTGGCTTCCATTACCTCTCTGACCTCATCTCTTGGTTCTAGCCCCTCACTCATTCCATTCAGCCACACAGCCTCCTTCCTTGCTTTCAGCTCATCAGACATACTCCTGCCTTGTGCCTATCCACTGACTGACCCTCTGGCTACAATAGTCTCCTCTGAAAGTCACCTGGTTAACTCCTTCGCCTCCTTTAAAGCTTTGCTTAAATATGCTTTTCTCAATGAGGGCTATCCTGACCATCCCCTTTAAAATAACTACTTGCCTCTGTCATTCCCATACCTCCAAACTTGCAGTATTTTTTTATATAGCATTCATCACTTTCTATTAGATCATTTTTATCATCTGTGTCCTCCCACTTGAATATAAGCTCCTGGAAGAGAGTGATTTTTGTTTCATCCTGGTGTTCTTTGTTTTGTTTTGTTTTTCCTGGTATATCACAAACACTCAAAACAGGACATAATGTGCCAGTCACTAAATAAGTACTCATGGTACTGAGGGGAGGAGATGAGGGGGAGGGATGAATACAGTGAGATGGGAAGAGGAGGGGAGAAGATCAAAGGGAAGAAAAATTTTTGCAGTATAATTTTGCTAACATTTAATGATAGATACTATATTTGAAATTTTGTTGCACTGGACACCATACTTCTTATTATAGAATATATGATTACTTTCAAAAATTCAGTATCCCTTTTTTCTTTTAATATTTGTCTATATATGTGATAGAACTTTCTATTGCAATTTTCATATTTCTTCCTAATTTTCTATAGTATTTCATAAATTTTCTGACCTAAGTCTAGCATTTATATGGGGATGGGGTTGCCCCAGGTATGTCTCCATGTTCTAGAAGTTACCTGTCAATGTACACATGCAAATTTAGTCTCAGGAAGGGATCTATATTCTGAAAGGGGTTTGTGTCTCAAAGTTTACAATGTTCATTAGCTGTTCATAAGAAAATTTAGAGATTAAGATGGTATGCCTTAGAATCAGACTAATTGTGACTCCTGGTTCTGCCTTTTACTAGTTGGGTAGTTTTGAGCATGTGATTTAACATTCTGAGCCATTGTTCCCTTTAGAAAATGGGTTGCTAAAACTAACCTTGTTGGTTCTTTGTAAGCACAAAAGAGATGATACATGTACAAGGCATGGCAGAGTACTAAAGTGACAGTTATTACAATTACTAATATTTATAAAATCCCATTTAAAATTGATTATTTAAAACTCGAAATGGCATTTTGTTTCAAAATGTTATCCATACTGGATGAATTAATTCCCAGACTATATTAGAGAATAGATAGAAAGTTAATATAAATTACATTCTACACCTAGATTGACTATATAAAATTGTTTTCATAAAAAGTAATTGATCTCCATGAAGGTTGGGGAAGTATCTCTCTTCATTTACTTACTCATTCACTGAATTCTTCTTTCTTTAAGTTGCTCAGTCATGTCCGACTCTTTGTGACCCCGTGGACTCTAGCCTACCAGGCTCCTTGGTCCATGGGATTTTCCAGGCAAGAGTACTGAAGTGGGTTGCCATTCACTGAACTTACTCATTCACAATTTTCCATCATCATCTTTTTGCCAGGTAGATGTGTATAGGCAGGCAGACATAAAAGATGCAGGTTGGATTCCTGGGTGAGGAAGATCCTCTGGAGGAGGAAATGGCAACCCACTCCAGTGTTCTTGCCTGGAGAATCCCATGAACAGAGGGGCCTGGCAGGCTTCAGTCCATAGGCCACAAAGAGTCGAACATGACTAAAGCAACTTAGCATGTATGCACTATGGAATCTAGGTTCTGAAGTTCATGGTTCTTCTTAGATTTTAATTGGAGCTACACTTTGTTCTTGAAACTCCTCCAGAGTTTTCCATTTCTTAAGATTCCATTTCTTAAGGTTGCCCACAAATTGGTTTCATTATTAAACCTAGCAAAAATGATTGACTTTGAGACAAGATTAGGTTTTGATTTCCTTAAAAGGGCCAAATTGGCAGTTTTTCATTGGCTTCACTTTCCAGACAATAATAAACTAGCATACTATTTAAGTCTGCCTCAGAAATGGAATGCCATATACAAGTATGTGTTTATCAGTGTGGGAAGGGATTTTGCTTATTCTTACAGTCAAAATCCAGTTGAAACTGTATTAGAATGCTGTTGGGATGCCCATCAGCATTTCATAATCTCTTAGCCACCTCATGTTTTTCTGTCTAAAGCATAGCACTTTTCTTTCAGATTTTGAAAATTTAATTCTGAATCACTTCACTGGCTCCATGAAGAAGTTAAACAAAGCTGTATTCAGCTTTTCATTATCTTTCAATTAATTATGATCCTCCAAACACGTTAAGCGTGAGAATTTAAACTGTCAAATTTGCCTTCTGGGATGCTTTTCTTTCACAAATTAGTGTTTCTCTGAAGCATCCCATAAAAATAATGATACTGACATTCTCAACAAACAAAGCAGCTGCTGTTCTTTCAACAGTTCTCTTTGAGCTAGGAGATATAATTTTATATCCATAATTACATCACAGACTGTATTTTTAAAAATATTTAAAAACTGGCATCTGTGTCCTGCAGATGATGAAACTTAGGCTCCCTCGCTGAAGTGTATATACTTTGTCAACGATTTTTTTTTAAATTCACAGAAACTTGGTTGGCCAGATATGAATAATGCATTTTTAGGCAGTTACTAATTTTTTTGTCTTTCAAAGCAGTTCTTCGGAAATGGAAGCCATACCCCTCTGCAGTGCTTGTCCAGTCTCTTACTATCTGCTGCCGCAGCTGTCACTGATAACATGTGGACAGAGCTTCATCTCCATATAACAGCTGGAAAGTCAACAGATAGTATTTACTCACTAAAATTTTTTGGTCTGTGTATGCAAAGCTCTATGCTATGTATTACACAGATAGAAATATAGACATGGCATCTAGCCTCAAGGAGTTTGTAAGCAAATAAGGGAGATGAGACATTGATATAAATATCTAAGTCGTTAAGGAAGAAATGTCCCCTTAAAGATCCATTTTATTTTAACGTAGAAAACAGAAGTACAATCCAAGGTAATATTTAAGAGGCTCACAAAAGAAGAATCCTTGATCTTTTTTGCTACTATTTTATTTCATTTAGTCCTTTTCCCGTTTCCTGCACTCCTCCTCCCCCCACTCCTGCATCTCCCACGAATAAATGTAGGCACCAAGCCTCACGATTTACTTTTCTCGTGGAATATGCTTCACATAAGTGCCTTGTCTGAGGCTCTTTCTATGCTTATCATAAAATAAATTATCCAGCTCAAATACAGAATATATGCCTTATTCCTCTCAAAGTGTCATGCGTGCTTGATCTCTTTAGTATTAACAGCAGGGCATCAGTAGAGATTGATGTATTTACTAAAAGAGACCACTGAGACACACATAGACTCTTATCTAGTATTTCACATATGCCACTACTTTTGAGGCTGACATTAGAATATGGTTTCTGGAAGCTCTGCCCAAAGGAATTCTTTATTAGGTTTTGATGTAGTTTACAACGATAATTAGCAATTTATAGTAATCCTAGGAGAGCTAACCTTACCACAGAAATGGCCCCTCCACCGTACCAGAGAGCAAAAAGTTTAGGGAAACAAGGTGTCAGGATATGGTCACTCCATGTGACCCAGTTATTCAGGGTGAGAACATAATGGTTGGATGCCCTCAGGACCCTGTTCCCAGCCATGATCTAGGAACACAGAACTGATACTGGAGAAGCCAATGGTGTATACAATTTGGATCCTTTTATCTAGGTTCCAGTTCTTCTTTCCTTATATCTTTTTTTTTTTTTTTTTCTTTTTGGTCTCACAGATTATGTGACTTTCCCCAAGTAGTTAACTGAAAAAGTACACTTTGGCTTCCAATTCTGAGCCTCACTTCCACTTCAGATCTCATCTTTCTTTTCTGTTTTCCCATGCTCAGACAGTCCATTATTTCCTCCTGATGCTTTACCACACTGTAGGCCCTTAGAAAAACAAGCTGGGTCAGTGCTGACAGAGAAAGAATATTAAATGCTACAGCACAAGCTGCTCTTTCAGACTTTGTTTACTTTTCACATCCTGTGTTCACCTCTAACTGTGAAGGGCAACCATGTCATCAACCAAAAATAATATGTCAAGCTCTAGCCATGTTCCAGGAACTGTCTAATACATCAGCTCTTTAATGTCTAGAGAAAATACCTACTGAATCATTGGGACATCTTCTCCCTTGATATGTTTCTCCAATCTGTGTAGCTTTATACTTTTCAGCAGAGAAATCTCTACTTAAGATAATAAAATGGAAAAAATAAACTTCAAACAGCCTTGCATATTCATAAAACATAAGTATTCATAACACAGCCAAGATATTAGATGTTAATACCTTTCATGGATTCATACAATAAAATTTTCTTCAAAGCACCCTAAAGAACAATAGTGAACAAGATCCTAAATTCTCAACTAAGCATTAAATGAATACGCATATTCAAAGCAAGAGTAGGTAAAAGAGTGTTTTCATAAAATTCCAAGTCCCAGTCAATTATATTAATACCAAAGCTTTCATAATAAAGGAGTTCTTATTCAATGTAAGTTTTCATTTAAAAAAAAAAACGGATAACAAAACAAGCAATAACATCACGCCTTATTTACCTCCAAAGTTATAGTTGTAGATGACTCCTTATAAGCCAGTAGGTTATTTCCAAATCAAGTTTGTTCTTGTAGATGTCACTACGGCAGATAATTCTTCATTACAGTGAATCCAGAGGTAATCCAAAATTCTACATTAAACCGCAAAACAAAAAGTCCCAGTTGAGAGGAGTGGCTTTGGTTCTTAAACTTTTTCAGTTCATTCTATGAGGCTAATTTTTTTTTAAATTAAGAGTAGATTCATCTACATGGCATTGTTGGCAATAACTTCTCAGAGAGAGAAAAAGGTCAAAATTCCCTGAATCCTTTAGTTTTTATTCTTTTGAAATATTCCCTCTAACCAATTGAGTTAGTCCATATTGAATAATCTGGTTCTTTTGAAACATAAATGCCATTGGCATTTATCTGTGAAATGTTTCCAAGAATAGAGTTGGCCTTTCCTCCTTAAAGTAGTATCTCTTCAGGATTCCAGTAGGCCAAACTCAAGATTTCCCACATCCCTAAATGCCGCTCTGTTACCACCTCTTAGATATAGCTTGCTAAACTCTCTGCCAAGATGTGCTCAGGAAGTTTGAGAAGAGATAAAAACTTTGAGAAGGGCAAAAGACAAAGAAAAAGTCACTGAAAACATAAATGTTTCAGCCACTCCTTTTCAGTTATAACAAATGTGCTGATGTTATTCCCATTATCAGTGTTTCCTTTGATTACAATTTAACAGTGTGATGATCCACAGGGCAAGAACAGTGTTGATGGGTTTCTATTAATTCAGTCCTTAATGCTATGCTAACATTGGCACTTAATATATACTTTTAGATAATACCCGCTATAATTGACTGGAGTCAAACACATTGTAAATTAAGAGAGAAATAAGCAAATTCCATTTAATTTGCTTTTCCAAATGTAGAAATTGAATGACAGAGTATGTATGGGTCATGACTACACATGGATTCCAAGTCTCCCTTCTAAGATGTCCCCAGCTCAGAGCCACTTTGTGCGGAAAATATTTTTGCCTGTTTTTTTCAGAACTGCTTCTGCACAACACCTCTATCAGTGGAGTGTACTGCCAGTACCTTGCTATTTCCTTCTGTGACCACTCTCTTTACTCTTCACTCTCTTTAATTCATCCTTATCATCTCTAGGGAATGCAGTTAATAATCTTAAAGTATGTAATGTGTCCCATCTTTGAGCACTAACAGTCGTGTCTATACAACATAATATAGTAACTGTACGCAATGTTCTACTTCACTTGTGTGGACTTAATCTCCCCTTTAGATGAAAAGTGTTTTAAGGCAGAGTCTACATCTTATCATTTTTATTATCCCCTCAGTGCTTGTCCCAGTGACGGACACATAGGGAAACAAATCTCCCAAGTTCCCGTACCCTGCAGCGCTCTGGACCTCCCTAGCAGGATGCCGTCCTGTGTGTGGATGCTCTAGACATTTCATCTCTGATATGCTCTCTCCTTGCTACATGGCAAAACACCCTGTCCTCAGAGCCCAAGTTGATACCATGATTATGAGGTTTTACCAACAGCCAACCATAGACAAGCCCTGCTTCTCTAAGCTGTGCTGAACAAGGATCATGGCAAATCAGTGTTCAAAAGATCTGGAGACATACAGAGGTTTTGAAATCCCTAAAATTACATAAAAGTTAACTAAAATTACATAAAGTAGGTAGCCAAATATTCCAGCTGACCATCTGGCTAGAATTAGTCCCCACTTTAAGCATTCAGCGTGTGGTCTATACTAGTTCCTTTTGCTTCAGGGGTAGCTATTACAGCAAGTGTTGATCAGAATATAGAAGACCGTGCTGCTTTTCAGAAGTATAAAGTGCTCTGTAGAAAAGAGAACAGGTGAAATCTTATTTCTTTAAAAAAAAATGGAACTGCTATGTTTGACTGACTTAAGGAAAAAGAACAGAACTCTGGAAATAATGTACAAGACACATAGGGGGAAAAGGTGTTTTAAAGAACTCATGAACTGTGTGGATCAGAAAGAGAAGTAACTAAAAATGAATTGACAATGCTGGGGAAAACTTTGAATTTTTTGGGAAGCGTTGTAACTCAAACATTAGTAGAACTACATACTGATCTTAACCTTTTCACAACTGGAAATGATGTTCAGGTGTGTGAGTAGTGAAGCAGGGAGAGAGTGAGGGAAATCTGTAAAAGATGATTTTTTAATGTTGTATTTGATTTATAGTAAAATTATAATCTTCAAGGATCTCTGGAAGAAGACTGGTTGATTTATAAAATTGTATTTATTTTAATATTGAATGGGAGAATTGTATTTATTCAAAAAGTTTCACATTGCATCCAAGAGCATAGTTAGGACCAGGCTGTCCACGAATAGCTTTTTAAAGGAGTAGGACTGATTTGTGATTTGCAATTGTTGGTCTATCATGAACACTACTGAACAGTTTTATTGTTGGAGTAAAAAGTCTAGTTTCTTTATTTCAGTGTTTCATCTTACCATATTCACATACTTAGTAAATCCAACTATAGATCTATGGCAGTAGAACTAGACTTTAATGAAGCAGGGTTTTCTGGTCATCAGACTCTAGTTCACTTGAGTCTATTAGATCTTGAATCTGTTAGTTTAGTGTGTGTAAACTTGGATAACTTCTCAATGCATCATTTTCTCATCAGTAAACTGAGTTGCTAATAATTTGTACCACACAGGATTGTTGTAAAGATTAAGTAAATGAAAACACGCAAAACACTAAGTGTGAGTCAGCTAAAAAGCAGCTATTTGATTAATATTAGTTGTTTTTATTCCTGTGGTAGCACAGGTACCAAATCTTAAACTATGCTTTTAGAAAATGTCTTAGGGAAATGTTTCAAAATCTGACAATCAGCACTAGAGAACCATTGTTTCAAAGATTCTGTGACATACACATTATAGAAATTTACTTTGAGCTTTTTTAAAAAAACAGTAGTGGATTTCCAGGAATTAAAGTAGACATACTACAATGTTGATCATTATTGGGTAGTTTTCAAACTTTATAATGTTTTGCTCATAATGTATTTCTGAGCAAATTATTTTTTTCTCTGTGTTAGAGCTTGCCATGATTTAGGCCACTCTTCTAAAATAACACTTTAATGCCATATATATGGATCTGGAACCACCAGCTTAATTGCCTTCTCACAATGCTTTTAATGTATTCACCAAACAAGTTGGTATAAAATTCCAGTTATTTCTCTTAGATTATATAATTTTTTAACATTATTTGTAAGTTAAATATGCAAAAAAAAATATAATATTGGTAGAAAGGAGAGGTGAAAAGAACATTAGACTGAGTTTTTATAGCTCTAGATTCTAGTCCTGAGTTTGCCACTAATAAACCACATGCATTTGGGCCTTCCCTGGTGGTGCCCTGGTTAAGACTGCATGCTTCTGGTGCAGGAAGCATGAGTTCGATCCCTGGTTGGAAAACAGATCCTACATGCCACATGGCTTGGCTAAAAAAGAGGGGAAAAAACCAACACATACATTTGGCAAATATATTTATAAAATAACATTAACAACTAACGTTTACTCAGTTTTTATACAACTTCTTTACAACTTCTCACTGTTGTTAAGAAGGGTCTGAGGTTTTACCCTACTTAGAAGCTAATGAATGTGCCTGCCACAATTGCATTGTTGTTTGGGAAAGATGAGACTCCTTGGTCAGAGACCGAGGTCCTTCTTTGGAGTTCTTTGAGGGCCAGGTAATGTCAACACATGCCGTAGGTTGTATTAAAGGAGAGGAATCCTGAGATTAGGAAACCCAAATCTTTATCCTGAAGAGTAAGCATAACTCACCATTGCTCCGCAGGGAGACATTAGCTTTATTTGCTGGGCAGTGAGCAAACCTGTCCTTTGCTCTGGAGGCAGATGCTATCTGTGTTGGAAGGCTGTGATCCACATAAACAGCTTGCAAAAAGTATTCAGAACAAAAGTAGTTAGCATTTCTGCCTGAAACAACAGGCAGAAACATGAGAAACCTATGGAGAATTTACCAACACCCATGTAGTAGATACTATAATTAAGAAGCTAAGGAAACGAGAGGCTAAGTCAATTTCCCCAAGACTTGTGCAGAACTGGATTCAAACCCAGTCAATTCCCAGAGTCTGGGATCTTCACCAGTATAATCAATTGATATTCTCTTGAATGTAAACACTTATTTAAATAAATAGCAATATGCGATTGTAAGTTCTTAGTGCTCTCATCCTGCACCTCACTTTACTCATCTATAAAGTGGGCGGTGGAGAGAGGGCTTGGGTTAGAGGCTCTCTTTGAGAGACTTTTAGATTTACTATGTCATGATTCTAACGTTTCTCTCTTAAAACGAAAAGACAGCATGTGTAAGTAGATGTGATGCAGACTGGAAACACAGAGAAGAAAACAAGAGCATCTATTTCATTGTTGGTGTACCTTTATAAATCTTTATCAGGATCTTTGCATTCCTTAATTAAGTTTTATGAGATTCATTAGAAAAATGAGTGTTCAATTACTACTTAGGGTATTTCTGGCCTTTCTAATTATAGCTTATGGCTGGAGTAAGCAGATACTTTATTTTCCAACTACCCCATAATAAAACTTCCTCTTTCTATAATATGAGTGAGAATATTATCTAAGAATAAAGTGAGGGCGGTCTTCAAGTTGCTCATGCCTGGCATGTTACCAGGGAAGCATGTCCTGGATAGTGCATTACCAAAGAAGGGAAGGAAAAGGAAAGAAACTGTAATAACATTAGTGAGATAGTCAGGCTGAGAGCACTCTTCACATCCAGAGAAGCTCAAGAGGTGTTTTTCTTGAGTTGGAATCTGGCTTGAAAACCATATTTAGATATCAACTGACACTCTAACCCAGAGCATCATATCAAACACTTTATCTTATCATCATGAGTTAGATTGTGGTCACATGCTGCCCATTTCCTGAAGTCTGTTGAAACCTCATTTTCTCGCCAGAGAAATCCCTCTGGCAACCTTCACAAGATGATGTTTCTTAGGACTCTATCCTTGACCCCTATCTTCTGTCATTCTAGCAAATTTCTTTAGTGTGCCTCATCCCTGGGCTTCAAGGACCACTTATATGCTAATGAACCAAATATCTCTAAATATGGTTCACCATGCTCTCTCCTGAGCTCCTGATTATGCAATCAACTTTTTATTTGACATCTCTACTTGAGTATATCAAGGGTATTTCAAACTCAGCTTGTCCAAGATGGAACACTGCAAAGCCCCTTTTTCTACTTAACTAGCCCCCATACTACTTAAGGGCGTCATCATCCACTCAGTTTCCTAAGCCAAAAACCTAGGCATCTTTTACTTAATTCTTGATATCCAGTTAATAACCATGTCCTATTAATACTCAGAGAAGGAAACGGCAACCCACTCCAGGTTTCCTGCCTGGGAAATCCCATCGACAGAGGAACTTGGCGGGCTACAGTCCTTGAGGCTGCAGAGTCAGACGTGACTTAGTGACGAAACAACAATTAATACTCATTCCTAAATTTCTCCATGTCCACCAACAATATCTTTGTAGACATTACTGTCAATTTTAATCTTGACCATTATATCATTCCTTAACTGGTCTCCTGTAGCCAGAATTATTTCTATAAAATGCATACCAGATCATGCAAACCTTCTGCATAAAACCTCTCAATGGCTTCCTAGCTACCTACTAGAAAAAGTCTGAATTCCTAATATGATTTACAAGGCTTCCATAATATTGACTAATTATCTTTATTTAGCATTAGTAGTCTATTTTCAGACCATGACTCCACAGACTCCAGGCTCTGTCTTCCTGTCCTTCATAGATTGTTCCTCTTACCTTGGACATCATTTCCATTGCCTTTCCTTCTCACCCTGCTGCTGCTGCTGCTGCTAAGTCGCTTCAGTCGTGTCCGACTCTGTGCGACCCCATAGATGGCAGCCCACCAGGCTCCCCCGTCCCTGGGATTCTCTAGGCAAGAACACTGGAGTAGGTTGCCATTTCCTTCTCCAATGCATGAAAGTGAAAAGTGAAAGTGAAGTTGCTCAGTCGTGTTCAACTCTTCGCAACCCCATGGACTGCAGCCCACCAGGCTCCTCCGTCCATGGGATTTTCCAGGCCAGAGTACAGGAGTGGGGTGCCATTGCCTTCTCCTCCTACTCACCCTACTCAGCTTAAACTGTATACTGGAAAGTCTTCTCTGACCTCTAGATCACCATAGGTTCCCATAGTGCCTTGAGTTTCCTGTATCATTATTGTGTGCTTAGTTGTGTCCGACTCTTGACCCCATGGGCTGTAGCCTGCCAGGCTCCTTTGTCTGTGGGATTTTTCAGGCAAGAATACTGGAGTGAGTTGCCATTTCCTCTTCCAGGGGATCTTCCCAACCCAGGGATCGAACCCATGTCTCCTGCATTGCATGTGGATTCTTTACTGCTGAGCCATTTGGGGAAGCCCTCTATCATTAATACTTGTTTCAATTTATAATAATTATGTATAGCAGTGCTTCTGTCTCACTGGCTTTAAGCCTGAGCTGACAGTGACAGTGCTTGAATCCCCAACATCTGGCCTTGAACATGGCACTTATTAAGAACATAATAAATCCTTATGAATAAATAAACAAAGAATCTGCCCAGATGCTTCTTTTTGAGCAGGAAACTTGCCAGTTATCAGTGAAGCAGCATTCAGCCCTTTGTCATTGAAGGTCTGGGGTTAATTCCTGGATCTCTTTCCCAATATACACATGGTAGAGCCTAGACAATTTCTTGGATCAAGGTTCAAAGTGCCTGCCTTTGATTTCTTAGAAAAGTCCAGATTTAACAGCAAACATTAAGACAGTTCAGAATTAGTCTTCAAAGTAAAAAAATAGGCACTGTCAGACTTTTCATGCGTATATTATATATTACATGTCTTTCACATTTGAAAATTGGAATTTTATAAAGCATTTAAATGTAACAGCGATTAAAATTGTCTCATCTTTCCTTTTTATCCTCAGTTTAAAAAGTATCTCTCCTTAGGTGAATAGCAGGACTATTATTTGTTCCTTATCAACTAGGAATTTATAGCAGGGTGTATAACCACATTCCACAACCTCCAGGTTTAGTCAGTGTCTTGAATGCCATCAAGTGTGTATCATCAAAGCATATTTTGGGTTAAAGAACAATAGGAAAAAGGATATTCTTCCAAAATCACAGCAAATTTAAATTATAGAACTCCAGAACAAAACTTATGAAAAGTCTCCTCCCTATTCTTAACCCACTCACCCCAGGGACACCTCTGTGATGTGTAGGATGGATGCTATTCTTGTGGGTTCTCAGCATTGCAGTGGGTTGCTAGGGAAAGAAATAGTCGTCGATTTCCTTCTGCACATTGGAAAAAGTAGGTAGAACAGGGGAAGAAGAAAACTGGGTCATACAGTTTCCCTTTCTCTACTCTACCACTGACCACAGACTATGTTTTATGTGCTTGCTTCAGTGATAAATAACTATGAAGTGGCTGAGAACAACCTTGGTCTTTCATACCACAATAATAAAAAATTTAAATGATTGCAAAATTGATATCAATATCAGTACATAAGGAATTATGACTCCTTCCTTGAATTCCATCAACAAAGTAACATGACTATAACTCGAATGAGTATACTTTCAGATTTGCTTAGGACAGTCCTTATTTGGCTTGCTGTCCTGGGCTAATTATTAATGACACTTTCACTCTCCAAAATGTTTTTGCAATATAAATTGTTATGTGGTTTTCCTAAAAATTATGGGCATTTAGCAAAACACCAACTTTCTAAGTTTTTTTTTTAATTCTTTATTTTTTTCTTTTTGAAAGCCGACTATGTGCCAGTTGTAATAGCTCATTTTCATTTGCAACCTATTTTTCACAACAAATTTACAGATAGATAATGTTGCTCTTTTAAAAGATAGGAAATTATAGTATAGAAATATTAAGGCATTGCTTATGGCTTCTCAGTGGCTCAGACAGTAAACAATAGCCTGCAGTGCGGGAGATCCAGGTTTGATCCCTAGGTTGGGAAGATCCCCTGGAGAAGGGAATGGAAACCCCATTCCAGTTTTCTTGTCTGGAGAATCACATGGACAGAGATGTCTGATGGGCTATAGTCCATGGGATCACAGAGTCACACATGACTGAGTGACTAACACTTTCACTTAACATTATGGCCATACAGCTAATACATGACAGCTACAATTTAAACTTCTTCCAGGCAATTAAAAAACCCTTCCCTTTAAATTACATTATATGCAGCTTCAGAATTGAATCTTAAAAACATACACCCCTCCACCCACAATAAATAGATAAAACATACACACTGAAGCAGCAAGCAATTCAGAGTGGCAAGATCAAGATACAGTTTAGTTTGCTCCTGGGTGGGTGATGAAGTGTGACCAACTCAACCACAGACACTGGCCTAGATCATAAATTCTAACACAGTTCCATTGTCCCAAATATATTTTCTGACCCCTGTATATATACCTTGGAGGCACTATTGATTAAGAAAATACTACTCCAGGCAAACTTTGACTTTGGGCTTCTCACATGGCACTGAAACGGAACGGAACTCCTCCCCTGCCTACTGCCCACTGCTACCAGTCTTTCCCACACCCTAGATAAGCAGAAAGATAATAAAGCCCTCAAATAGAAGTTTCCCGATTATGAGTCATGACTTACTCAGCCTTTGTTACAGAGAACCTGAAAGCCTCTGAAACACAGTGTTGATTTTGGCAGTCTTAACTCCCTGCGCTATTATCAAGAAATGAATTACTTGACTAATTTGCTTGAAATTACCTCTGTAATAAGTATGTTAAGAGCAGTGTATGTTAAAGAGCTTGGTGTTTAATACATGTGAATATCTACTCATTTCTTTGAACAATGTTTCACAACCAATAGTTCCTCAATAAAGATCTGTTATATTAAGTTGAACTAAAAATACTAATAAAAAGTAAGATCATTATAGAGTTCTTACTATGAACCAGACATTATATTCAGAACTTTATGAGGAGTATCTTTGTTTCTCTGTCTCTGTTATAGATGCAGACAGACATAGATATCTAAATATATGTAAATATATATATATACTTATATGTATATATCTATATTTTTTGCATGATGTGTTGTAAAAATAAATATTTAATTTATCTGTAAATTAAGTCAAACATGAAAATAATCACATACATCACCATGGCTTCCTTAACAATTAGTCATTACTTTTGATAAATATCTTGTAGAGATAATTTCTGGGACAGATAAGTAGCATGTATTATACAGGAGCATGTATTATACAGATCAAAACTATATTATTATACTCATTTAAGCTGGATGAAGCAACATATGTTATTTACAGCTGTAGTATAGATGCTGTTTTTATCTGCAAAGCATAGATAATAATATTACCTAATTATTAGGGTTGCCAAATAGATAAGGCATGTGAAATCTTCTGCCATATCTCAGGCATTTTATAAATTAATTCCATCATGTTTATAATTACAATGAGAGTTTTATTTAGGAGAAAAACCTTGTCCAGTATTATGTGTTAAAGGCAGTGTTTAAAAATATGTACACTTATTTTCTTTGTGAATATTGTTAAATTGTTATTAATATGTAAACTTAAAGTATTAGCTATAAGATTAAATTGGGAAGGTAAAATTATATAGTCTACAATTTTCCAAAGATAAACTCTGAAGATGTCTCTTGAAACGTTTTTTGATGTCTGTTTTTTGTGCTTTGAACCAAACTGATAGGAAAGAAGGTAAAATACAAAATCCTCTTCTTCCTCTTTTTTTGATACAAAGATTGTATATTTTATTATGTTATTCTTTTAAAGAGAACTCAGTTCAAAATCAGCGTAGAAAGAAAATAAATTTAAACCTTTCTTCACCTTGCTGGGAATGCAAACAAGCAAAGTAAAATTCTCTTCCTGCATCTAGAGACTACAGTTCCAGCAGTTTCACGGTAATCCTTGATTAATCTTAGAGGTATGCTTCTTCCTTTTAAAAAAAAAAAGCTTTTTATTCTATATTGAAGTATAGCCAATTAACAATGTTCTGGTAGTTTCAGGTGAACAGTGAAAGGACTCAGCCATACATATACTTGTATCCATTCTCCCCCAAACTCCCCTCCCATCCAGGCTGCCTCATGTGCTATATAGTTGGCCCTTGTTGGTTATCCAATTTAAATATAGCAAAGTACACGTATCCGTCCCAAACTCCCTAACTATCCCTTCTCCCCATCCTTCCCCTGGGAACCATAAATTTATTCTTTGGAAGCCGGCTTCTTGATTATGACTGGTTCAGGAGCATAAGTGTGTTAGTTGATCAGTCATGTCCAACTTTTTGCCACCTCACAGACTGTAGCTTGCCAGGCTTCTCTATCCCTAGTTTTATTATAAATTCGTATCTCATTAGGAGGATGAAGTGAAGTTTAGTGAAAGTCACTCAGTCATGTCCGACTCTTTGCAACCCCATGGACTATACAGTCCATGGAATTCTCTAGGCCAGAATACTGGGTAGCCTTTCCCTCTCCAAGGGATCTTCCCAACCCAGGGATCGAACCCAGGTCTCCCGCTTTGCAGGTGGATTCTTTACCAACTGAGCCACAAAGGAAGCCCTATTAGGAGGATAACACTATAACTGTTCATTTAGAAAGTCCTCTGAAAAAATAGCTCTCAGAAACAATGTTACTTTTAAATTTACTCAATAAGTATTTATTAATGGTATTTATTTTTGGTGAAAATATTAATTTTTTATGTAAAACACATGAACACACGTACCATTCTCTAGTAAAACTAGAAAAAAGATTGGATAGTAATAGACTTGTTGCAGTATTTATCCTTTGGATAAGGGAACTATGGTTTGTGTTTTTCATTCTGTATTTTAAAATCATATATTTATGTTATTATCTAATAAAATTGTACTTCTTTTATTATTTTTTAAGCTGAAGTATAGTTGATTTACAATGTTTTAGCAAAGTGATCCAGATATATATATATGTATATATATATATATATATATATACACACACACATATATATTCAGATGGATATATATATGGATATATATTTTTTCTTTTTCAAATATTTTTCCATTATAGATTATCACAATGTGCTGAATATAGTCCTATGCTATACAGTAGGTCCTTGTTTATCTATTTCATATACATTAGTGTGTATCTATTAATCTCTAATTCCCAATTTATCCCTTTCCCATTTCCCCTTTGGTAACCATAAATTTGTTCTCTATGTCTGTGGGTCTCTTTCTGTTTTGTAAATAAACTCATTTGTATATTTTTTTTAGATTCCACATATAAGTGGAAGTATATGTAGATTCCACAAATATCATATGATATTTGTCTTTCTCTGACTTACTTCACTCAGTATGACAATCTCTAGGTGCATTCATGTTGCTGCAAATGGCATTATTTCATATTTTCTTGTGGTTGAGTAATATACCATTGTGTGTGTCTGTGTGTATGTGTGCATGTCTGTGTGTATACCACATCTTCTGTTTTCATTCATCTATCAATGGACATTTAGGCTGCTTCCATGTCTTGGCTATTGTAAATAGTGCTTCAGTGAACATTGGTGTGCATGTATCTTTTCAAGTTAGAGTTTTCTCTGGATATATGCCCAGAAGTAGGATTGCAGGATCATATGGTAACACTATTTTTAATTTTTTAAGGAACATCCAAACTGTGCTCCATAGTAGCTGTACCAATTTACATTCCTAAAAGTAGTGTAGGAGAGTTCCGTTTCCTCCACACCCTCTCCAGCATTTACTATTTGTAGACTTTTTACTGATGGCCATTCTGACAAGTGTGAGGTGGTACCTCATTGCAGTTTTGATTTGCATTTCTCTAATAATTAGTTTCAACCCCGAATATTCATTGGAAAGACTATTCCTGAAGCTCCAATACTTTGGCCACCTGATGCAAGAGCCAACTCATTGGAAAAGATTCTGGTGCTAGGAAAGATTGGAGGCAAAAGGAGAAGGAAGCGGCAGAGGATAGATGGTTAGATAGCATCAATGTCTCAACAGACATGAATTTTTGAGCAAACTCCAGGAGATAGTGGAGGACAGAAAAGCCTGGCATGCTCTAGTTCATGGGATCACAAAGAGTCTGATACAACTTAGTGACTGAACAACAGCAAAAATAATAATTAGCAATATTGAGTATATTTTCATGTGCCCGATGGCCATATTCTTTGGAAAAATGTTCTATTTTGATCTTCCCATTTTTTGATTGAGTTGTTTGTTGTTTTGATATTGAGCTGTATAAGCTGTTCATATATTTTGGAAATTAAGTCATTTTCAATTGTATCTTTCGAAAATATTTTCTCCCATTTTACAGGTTGTCTTTTTGTTTGGTTTATGGTTTCCTTTGTTGTACAACAGCTTTTAAGTTTTATCAGGTCCCATTTGTTTATTTTTGTTTTCATTTTCATTATTCTAGGAGACAGATCCAAAAAAGTATTGCTGTATTTATGTCAAAGAGTGTTCTGCCTGCCTGTATTTTCCTCTAGGAGTTTTATAGTATCTGACATTAAATATAGGTATTTAATCCATTTTGAATTTATTTTTATATATGGTGTTAGAGAATGTTCTAATATTATTCTTTAACATATAGCTGTCCAGTCTTCCCAGCACCACTTATTGAAGACACTGTCTTTTCTCCATTGTATATTCTTTCCTCCTTTTTCATAGATTAATTAACCTTAAGTACATGGGTTTATTTCTGGGCTTTTTATCCTATTCCATTGATCTATATGTCTGCTTTTGTGCCATGCTGTTTTGATTACTGTAGCTTTGTGGTATAGCCTGAAATCAGGGAGCATGAGTCTTTTCTTTCTGTCTTTCTTTCTCAAGATTGTTCTGGCCATTTGGCATCATTTGTGTTTACATGCAAATTTTAAAAAATTGTTCTATTTCTCTGAAAAATGCCACTGGTAATTTGATAGTGATTGCATTAAATCTGTACATTGCCTTGGGTAGCATGGTCATTTTAACAATCTTGATTCTTCCGATCCAAGAACATGCCATACCTTTCTATCTGTTTGTGTAGTCTTCAGTTTCTTTCATCAGCATATTATAGCTTTCAGAATACAGGTCTTTTGCTTCCTTGCTGTTTTTCAGTTGCTAAGTCATGTCCAACTATTTGCGAGCCCATGGACTGCATCACACCAGGCTTCCCTGTTCTTCACTATCTCCATGAGTTTGTTTAAACTCATGTCCATTGAGTCAGTGATGCCATCCAACCATCTCATTCTCTGTCACCCCCTTCTCCTCTTGCCTTCAATCTTTCCCACCATCAGGGTCTTTTCCAATGCGTCAGCTCTTTGCATCAGGTGGCCAAAGTATTGGAGCTTCAGTTTCAGCATCAGTCCTTCCAAAATCAGGACTGATTTCCTTTAGGATTGACTGGCTTGATATCCTTGCAGTTCAAGGGACTCTGAAGAGTCCTTTCTAGTACTATGGTTCAAAAGCATCAGTTCTTTTGTGCTCCGCCTTCTTTATGGTCCGATGCTTGCATCCATACATGACTATTGGGAAAACCATAGCTTTGACTATTCAGACCTTTGTCAAGAAAGTGATGTCTCTGCTTTTTAATACACTGTCTAGGTTCATCATAGCTTTTATTCCAAGGAGCAAATGTCTTTTAATTTTGTGGCTGCAGCGATTTTGGAGCCCAAGAAAATGAAATCTGTCACTGTTTCCACACTTGCCCCATCTATTTGCCATGAAGTGCTGGGATAAGATGCCATGATCTTAGTTTTTTGAATGTTGAGTTTTAAGCCAGCTTTTTTCCCCCACTCTCCTCTTTCACCTTCATCAAGAGCCTCTTTAGTTCCTCTTCTCTTTCTGCAATTAGGGTGGTGTCATCTGCATTTCTGAGGTTTTTGATATTTCTCCTGGCAATCTTGATTCTAGCTTGAGCCTCATCCACCCCAGCATTTTGCATGATGTACTCTGAAACTATATAAGCAGAGTGACAAAATACAGCCCTTAAGTACTCACTTCCCAATTTTGAACCAGTCCATTGTTCCATGTCTGATTCTAACTGTTACTTCTTGACCTGCATACAGGTTTCTCAGGAGGCAGTTAAGGTGGTCTGGTATTTCCACCTCTTTCAGAATTTGCCAGTTTTTTGTGATCCACACAGCCAAAGGCTTTAGCATAGTCAATGAAGCAGATTTTTTTGTGGGGTGGGAGGTGGGGGGGGGGGTGGAATTCCCTTGCTTTTTCTATGATCAAGCAGATGTTGGCAATTTAATCTGTTTCCTCTGCCTTTTCTAAATCCAGCTTGTACATCTGGAAGTTCTCATTTCACATATTGTTGAAGCCTAGGTTGAAAGCTTTTGAGCATTGCCTTGTTAGCATGTGAAATGAGTGCAATTGTGTGGTAGTTTGAACATTCTTTGGCATTACTCTTCTTTGGGTTTAGAATGAAAACTGACCTTTTCCAGTCATGTGGTCACTGCTGAGTTTCCCAAATTGGCTGGCATATTGAGTTTAGCACTCTAACAGCATCATATTTTAGGATTAGAAATTGCTTGAATTCCATCACCTCCACTAGCTTTGGTCATAGTAGTACTTCCTAAGGCCCACTTGACTTCACTCCTTATGTAGATTTATTCCTGGGTGTTTTATTCTTTCTGATACAGTGGTACAAGTTGTACTTCCAAAAAGGACAATTTGTACCACTGTATCAGAAAGAATAAAACACCCCTGGTGGTTTTAGATGGTAAAGAATCCACCTGCAATGAAGGAGACCTGGGTTCAATCCCTGGGTTGGAAGGATTCCTTGGAGAAGAAAATGGCAACTCACTCCTGTATTCTTGCCTGGGAAATCCCATGGACAGAGGAACCAGGCGGACTACAGTCCATGGGGTCCCAAAAGAGTTGGACATGACTTAACAACTAAACAACAATAACAAAAAAGCACATATACAAAGCCCTTCTCTTTTGAGGCAATGCAGAATTCCAAATAATCTCAGGGAGTCCACGTTTCATTTTCCACTTGTAATGTAGTGGCTAATCAATCCTATATGGCATAACATTCAGTTCCCCTATTGTAAATTTTTGTCCTTATAACCAGATTGGGTCACAGTTCATGACCTGAGTTAAGTACCAACTCACATTTTCAGGACTCTAGGCTTCAAGGTAGAAGATCAGTTTTGGATGCTATTGGGCAGATCATAAGCACTCAAACCTACATCCAGTGAACAGATGCTAATATGAACCAGTCCATCCTGCATAGGAGTCCTTTTGGCTTTAGTCTGGAAATGCACAGGAGGGAAGCTGACCAAGTATTTGAGGTTCCATATCTCAGGAAGAGTCTTGAGCCAGGAAACCAGTCTAAGTCTCTCTCTCACATATTTTCGTTCATCTAAAACTGCATTCTCTAGGCTAGATTTACTAGTGTTAAGAGTTATACACTTATGAACCATGATGGTGAACAGTCATAAACCAGAAGTGTAGTAGACAGCAAATTACAGCTAATAAGCAGAAGGTGCATACATTCTAACCACTTTTTAATTGCTTTGATGGTTTGTAATCATTCATTTTCTTCCTGTATTTCTATTTCCATCATAAACTGAAGAAAGGAGGTGAAGTATGCTGCTGCTGCTGCTAAGTTGCTTCAGTCATGTCTGACTCTTAGCGACCCCATGGACTATAGCCTACCAGGCTCCTCCATCCATGGGATTTTCCAGGCAAGAGTACTGGAGTGGGGTGCCATTGCTTTCTCCAGGTGAAGTATGACAGGCAGTTTATTTAGCACAGTTCTCATGAGCTTGACTTGTAATTAAACAGTCGTAGGTCTGAATCCCATTTACCACTACAGAACCATATGACCTTACAGACACTTAACCCTCAAATCTACCTCCTCCGGCTATTGTAAGGGGTAACTAAAATAATAGCTGTACAATGCTTAACTCAATGTCTGATACAGAGGAAACCTTCAGGAAAGGCCAATACCTAATAATATTGTTGTTCTCTTTCTTGATACTTCCTTCATTTGTCTATAGTCTCTGTTTTTACTACACAATAGACTCTAAGCTGCAAATGCCATTGAGGTAAAACCCTCCAACTATACTTGCTTTCTTATGGTTGTAATGAAGGGACAAGCAGAATAAAAGTGCATGTAATAGTTTCTAGATTGTGAAGTTTTAGTGTTTTCAGAAATGCCAGGCTCCTAGAGAACAAATAGTTCAGTCAGTAAGTCCATGTCTGATTCTTTGCAATCCCATGGACTGTAGCACGTCAGACTTCCCTGTCCTTCACTATCTCCTGGAGTTTGCTCAAACTCACCCACTGAATCAGTGATAGTGATGCCATCCAACCACCTTATCTACTGTTGCCCCCTTTTCCTCCTGACCTAAACCCCGTGAACAGAATAAAAAGGCAGAGAACAAATAGCTGAAAGAAAATTGGTATATTTGACAAACTGTTACTTAGTGGTCTGCAGCTCCTTGGGCACGTTGGCCACAGGAGAGAAGAGGGCTTAGTCCTGATTGTCAGGAGTAAGGCACTGAGCTTAACACCTCCCTTATAGTAACAATGAAACTCCTAAGAGCCACCAAATCCTTGCTTTCTCTCTGACACCCACTGTGATTCAAGTTGACTTGAAGCTCCATTTATCTCATCTCAGAATGTAAGGGAAATGTTCTGGGCAAATGCCCTGGCCAAATTCAAGCCCTCTTCTCTCCATGCCTCAAGTCTATATCAGAGGCAGATAGATGCCAGACTCCCCTTGGACTGGGAACTGACTAGGTTCCACAAGGACACTGAAAACTTTGGGCAGCCAGGATCAGGCCACACTTAACCACCCCTCTCCAGGCCTTACTGTACTTTATTGCCATCCTTCCTTTTTTTTTAACTCTCAGCTTCTCAACTGTGCAAAAACTAGGAAAGGGACAAGCAAAATAAAAGTGCGTGTAATAGTTTCTAGATTGTGAAGTTTTAGTGTTTTCAGAAATGCCAGGCTCCTAGAGAACAAATAGTTCAGTCAGTAAGTCCATGTCCGATTCTTTGCAATCCCATGGACTGTAGCACGTCAGGCTTCCCTGTCCTTCACTATTTCCGAGTTTGCTCAAACTCACCCACTGAATCAGTGATGCCAACATGGTTAGATACCATCTTACTCCACATAGTCACTCCATATCCAGAACCTCCAAAAGGAAGTATGGCATTGAAGGACAGTGCTTTAGTATGTATCATTGAAAGAAAAAAAAAAAAAAAACGTAGATACTAAGTATAGTCAACCCCTTAGTTGAATCCTTTGATATGGAATTTGCAGATTTGGAGGGCCAACTGTGCTGCATCATTTTATACAAGAAACTTGAAAATCCATGGATGTTTGTGTTCCTAGGGGACCCTGGAATCAAACTTCCCTGGATATGGAGGGGTGATCATCAGTTCATTTCAGTCTCTCAGTCATGTCCGACTCTTTGCAACCACATGGACTGCAGCACACCAGGCTTCCCTGTCCATCTCCAAATCCTGGAGCTTACACAAACTCATGTCCATAGAGTTGGTGACCCATCCAGCCATCCAATCCTCTGCCATCCCCTTCTCTTCCTGCCTTCCATCTTTCCCAGTATCAGGGTCTTTTCCAATGAGTCAGTTCTTCACATCAGGTGGCCAAAGAATTGGAGTTTCAGCTTCAGCATCAGTCCTTCCAATGAACATTCAGAAATGATCTCCTTTAGGATTGGCTGGCTGGATCTCCTTGCAGTCCAAGGGACTCTCAAGAGCCTTCTCCAACACCACATTTCAAAAGCATCAGTTCTTCATTGCTCAACTTTCTTTATCATCCATCATATGCTGTCTAGATTGGTCATAGCTTTTCTTCCAAGGCACAAGCGTCTTTCAATTTCATGTCTGCAGTCACCATCTGCAGAGATTTTGGAGACCAAAAAAATGAAGTCTCTCACTGTTTCCACTGTTTTCCCATTTATTTGCCAGGAAGGGATGGGACCAGATGCTATGATCTTACTTTTCTGAATGTTGAGTTTTAAGCCAACTTTTTCCCTCTGCTCTTTCACTTTCATCAAGGGCTCTTTAGTTCCTCTTCACTTTCTGCCATAAGGGTCGTGTCATCGGCATATCTGAGATTACTGATATTTCTCCCAGCAATCTTGATTCCAACTTGTGCTTCATTCAGCCTGGCATTTCACATGATGTACTCTGCATATAGGTTAAATAAGTAGGGTGACAATATACAGCTTTGACATACTCCTTTCCCAATTTGGAACCAGTCTGTTGTTCCATGACCAGTTCTAACTGTTGCTTCTTGACCTGCATGCAGATTTCTCAGGAGACAGGTCAGGTGGTCTGGTATTCTGATCTCTTTAATAATTTCCCATAGTTTGTTGTGATCCACACAGTTGAAAGCTTTGAGTAGTCAATAGAGCAGAAGTAGATGTTTTTCTGGAACTCTCTTGCTTTTTTGGTAATCCAGTGGATGTTGGCAATTTCATGTATGGTTCCTCTGCCTTTTCTAAAACCAGCTTGAACATCTGGAATTTCATGGTTCACATACTGCTGAAGTCTGGCTTGGAGGATTTTGGGCTTTACTTTGCTAGCATGTGAGATGAGTGCATTTGTGCAGTAGTTTGAACATTTCTTTGGCATTGCCTTTCTTTGGGGTTGGAATAAAAGCTGACCTTTTCCAGTCCTGTGGCCACTGCTCAGTTTTCCAAATTTGATGGCATATTGAGGGCAGCACTTTCACAGCATCATCTTTAGGTTTTGAAATAGCTCAACTGGAATTCCATCACCTCCACTAGCTTTGTTCATAGTGATGCTACCTAAGGCCCACTTGACTTTACATTCCAGGATGTCTAGCTCTAGGTGAGTGATCACACCATCATGGTATCTGAGTCCTGAAGATCTTTTTTGTATAGCTCTTCTGTATATTCTTGCCACCTCTTCTTAATATCTCCTGCTTCTGTTATGCCCATACCATTTCTGGGTCCAGCAGACCTGGGTCTGCATAAACCCTCTTGGAGGAGGTCACCATTAACCCCGCCATGGAGCAACCAGAACTTACACAGAACTGGGGAAACAGACTCTTGGAGGGCACAAACAAAACCTTGTGTGCACCAGGAGAAAGGAACAGTAACCCCACAAGAGACTGACTCAGACTTTCCCATGAGTGTCCAGCCATCTTGGACAGAGGCATGGGTCAGTGGTGGCCTGCTGCAGGGTCAGGGACACTTAGTGCAGCAGTGTGCACAGGACCTTTTGAAGGAGGTCACCATTATCTTCATTACCTCTACCATAGTTTGGCCTCAGGTCAAACAATATGGAGGGAACACAGCCCTGCCCATCAACAGGAAATTGGATTAAAGATTTACTGAGCATGACCCAGTTTCCCCCTCAGTCAGTCTTCCATCAGGAAGCTTCCATAAGCCTCTTATCCTTAGCCATCAGAGGGACAATCATAGTTTGTTATAGAAAAAGTGCATAGAAGAGGTTTGCAAACAACAGACTTTCCATAACACAG
Organism: Capra hircus; assembly: GCF_001704415.2. NCBI lineage: Eukaryota > Metazoa > Chordata > Mammalia > Artiodactyla > Bovidae > Capra > Capra hircus. Next base: position 121,547,937 of record NC_030809.1, on the reverse strand, counting down.
TTATATTTCTTCTCTGCTAGGCTTATTTGCAATATAAATAAGGCCTTGAAGGCAGTTTTGGAAATACATCAAGTCATAGAACTGAAGTGATCTAAACAACTGATGCATCTATTTAAAAAACTTCACGGGATCCAAAGGAGAATACTTGCAAGGTTAACAAGGATACTTTGCTAATTAGGGTCTTCTCTCTTCTGCCAGAATACCTTGTCATAAAACCTCAACTATGCCAATTGTCTAAGGCTTAGAATTATCACTTCATCTGTTATATGATCTGCAGAATATCAAGGTTTTCAGACCCCTTCTGTCAGTGAGGTAAAGTATAGAATCCTGGGTTTCTTATAAGGTTTAAAAATTAAAAAGCATTATTCACTTCCTGTTCAGGTGCTATTTAAAAGAATCACATCTGAATGCTTTCCCCAGCCCTTATTTTCCTTTTTTGTGTGCTACATTCCATTGTTAAGTAACAATAAGAATGATCACTAGGGGAAATCTTTGATGGATTCATTTTTCAATAAAAATAACTTGGTACTATTAAAACTTGAACAGAATCAGAGATTTGGAGTTTATTAGATGTAGTAGCAGCTCTTGGGCTTCTAATTCAATCCAAGATTAATTCTAAAACACTCTGCCTTATATCATACAACTAACATTATTATTTTTATTCAAGTTTTTTAAAATACAAGGATTCAGTAGCATCAAAAAAGGACCAATTTAATTATAAATACCTTTATTGATTATAAAATTACCATATACCTAGTCTCTTCCATTGACCATTCCTCAAGGATTTGACCAAGTTAGAGGGGAAATTAGCATGGAGAATTATAGAGAAAGCATTCTGGAAATATGCTAAAGCAGGCACACTGAAATAAGATGAGCATTTTGATCAACAGATGACTTATTTCTGAAAAGACAGTTTGCCTTTGAAAATATTTATAATGAATGCAGTCCAAGTCCTTGCCATTGTTAATGATTTCAACATGTTCTAGGCTGGAAGACCAGTTTAATTATTTCACAAATCAAAGAGGGGAGGCTTCCAGCACAGGACCCATCAAGAATAGCTCTTCATAACAATTGCCAAATCCTTGTATATCCAAGTTCCATGTTGTTATGAGTCGAATTGTATTCTTTCCCCAAATTCATACATTGGAGTCCTGATCACTAGTATTTCAGAACGTGACCTTATTTGGAGATAGAGATGTTGCAGGTATAATTAGTTAAGATGAAGTCACTCTGGAGTAGGTTGGGGCCCTAAAATGACTGGCATCTTTACAAAAATTCAGTATGACTGGTGCCCTTATAAAAAGAGGACAGTTGGCCTCAGAGACAGGCATGCAATGGAATAGCATGTGAAGACTGGAGGTATACAGCCATAAGCTAAGGAACTGCTCGAAGGTAGGAGAAAGGACTGCAACAGAGTATTCCCTAGCCCCATAGCGGGAGCATGGTCCTGCTGACACTTCAGTTTCAGACATCTGGTCTCCAGAACTGTGAGGCAGTAAACTTCCCTTGTTCTAAGCCACCTCATTTGTGATGCTTTGTTACAGCAGCCCTAGGTATCAATTTTTTTTTTTAACTCTTCTAAATTTTGCTTCCCTTCTCAAACAACACAAAAATGTCCAGCAGGGTAAGGAAAGAATCATGAAGCAGAAGCACCGTGACCACGACCAGGTACACTTCTCATTCACTCCACTATCTTACCTCTAATCCTCCAACGTACCCAGACTCCATGCCATTGTGGCACGGTGGTGACTCCCACAAGAATTCTACTTTCTGCCTTTCTTAGCTCAGGCTCTCAAAAGAGGGAAAGCACAGCCAGCCTTCCAGGCAAGCCCCATTGGCTACCTGCCTCTAGTAAGTCAGGCCCTCCTCATAATTTTTCCTGTCTTAGTTGGAAGGTTACGTTTCTCCTTTTAGATGGGACTGGGTCCCTTACCCTAGTGACTGTCCCTACCTTTTAAGCAAAAAGGCTGAAATTCTCTTAACAAAAATAAAAGACTTTCTTTATGTTGACGTTTGAAATAAACTGCGCTCTCTCAATACACAAACACTATAGCGAACTTTCTAGTGCATTGGAGTCTGATTGGTGGTCTAGAAGATGTTGAAAAAATGGTATGTGAATGGGCTAGCACAAATTTTTGAAGAATAGTGTATTTGAAAAGACTGACATATAGCATATGCATAGTAAATACAGAGAGAACAGAAAGTAAAAGATAATTTAGTTTTTTGTACACTCAGTAGGAACTCCGTTCCTTGTTGAGTGAGGGTATTGAAACTACAGGATAATTAGTATGTGTGCCGTCTAGTTTAGATGTGCTGGAATTTGACCAGAACTGCAGTTACAGATTGGACCAGCTTTTGTAAAAACCTCTTTGTTTCTCTTGCTCTCAAACACATTGTAAATTCATTAAATAGCCCAAGGCTTTGCTGCTGATTCTCACACTTTTGTAAGAGCTTATAAACGGAGTGTTTGGGGCCAAGGCTTCTAAGTAGGATTCAGGTGTGGGAGGAAATGGTACTGATGATTAATCCTCCTCTAAAGTGATAAAATCCCTTATTGGACACAGCAACCCGATGACCAGGTCACACTGGAAGTCAGCCTCGGCTCTAAGCACACAGCTAACATGGATCTTTGGGGATGTTGACAAACCCAAGGCCACGAGCAAGCCTGTGACTCAGTCAAAAAGAAACCCAGGACAGGAGACATATGACCTTGCACAGTGTGCTTGCCAAGACTGCTTTCTGCTGATGATCAGTTCCTCTCAGTTCTGGGCATCTGGAAATGTATAATGTGGTTGAGTGATACTGCATTAAGTAGGAGACAAAAAATCATGTAAAAGTCAAATCTACAGATAATCAAAAGGGTACATTTTGGACAATAGTTTTGATATTATCTACTTTTACTTTATATCCTGTAAAAAAATTTTTTTTCATCCAACGAGAGATTGGCAGAGGGGAGTGAAGGGGAGAGAAGCAAAAGAAATGAAGAATTTGCAAACTGGATGAGTTGACACTGAACAATTAAATGCATTGAAAATATATACATTTCAGGAAAGAGTTTAGTGTGGAAAAACCCTAAACTAAAGATAGACACCTTATCTTTAGTATTTAGCATTTTAGAAATGCTACTTTAGCATCTTCTGCTTTAAGTGGTAATTAACACAGTATTATAATTCAACTATAATTCCATAAAAAATAAATTTTAAAGAAGTTTTTTAAAAGCCCTAATCTGCTCCCTGGTAGCCAGCTAGTTAGTTAATAATGTGAAGTAGAAACCTGAAAAAATTTCAAGTGTGTGATAAAAGTGTTGCTTTTATAAGTATCTTCTAAAATTAAAGTAATAGTGTTTCCCAATTCATTCCATTTAAAAAGAAAAACAGTGGCATGTTCCTATTGAAACTATTCCTATACTTTCAGGTCTAAAAATAATTACTTAAAAACTTTTGGCAAGATCTAGATGATCATTGATATTGATCAATGATCAATGTCATTGTGAACATTGTGGAACACTTATCTCATTATTTCTCCTAAAAACATTAGAAATTCACCGCCATTCTGAAACTCTGTTCAACACATTTTTTAAATACTTTGTTTTAAAATGGTTTTAAAGAAAAATTGCAAAAATAGTACAGAATGTTCCCATATACTCCATTATTCAGTTTCCCCTATTAACATCTAACATTAATATGGTACATTTGTTACGATTAATGAACCAATATAGACACAATATTATTACCTAGTAAAGTCCATACATTATTCAGATTTCTTTAGTTTTTACCTAATGTCCTTTTTCTGTTCTAAGGTCCCAGCTGAAATACCGTGTTTTAATTAGTCATTCTATTTCTTTAGGCTCCTCTTGTCTGTGACAGTTTCTCAGACTTTCCTTGTTTTGATGACCTTGACAGTTTTGAGGAATAGTGGTCAGACATTGTGTAGAATGTCCTCAGCTAGGATTTGACTGGTGTTTGTCTCCTGAGTAGACTGGGCTTATAATTGTGGGGAGCAAGACCACCAAGATGAAGTGCCATTTTCATCATATCACATCAAGAGTGTATACTCTCAACATAGTAGTCTGCTGAAATCACTCTTGATGTTGGGTTGGGTCACTGGCTGAGATGGTTTTTGTCAGGTGTCTCGGGTTATTCTCCTCATCCCTGCTTTCTATCATGTACTCTTTGCAAGTATTCTATTTTTTTTTATATTACTTCAACTTTTGAGGAATATTTTGATTGGTTCCAGTTTGGGGCAATTATGAGTAAAGCTTCTCCAATAGTCGCATGTGGATTTTTAGGTGGATGTACATTTTCAGATCAACTGAATTAATATCATGGAGCTTAACTGCTGGAACGTATGGTAAAACTGTTTAACTCTGTAAGAATTTGCCTTCCAAAATGACTGAACCATTTTGTATTTCTACCAGCGATCAATGAGAACTCCTTTTTCATTGATTTCAGTATCAACTAGTATTGTTTTTTGGATCTTTAATCATTCTAATACATTGGCAGTAGAATCTTGTTACCGTTTCATTTTTAATTACCTAGTGAAAAATGATGTTGAGTATCCTTTCATATGCTTGTCTGCCATTATATATTTTCTTGGATCCCCCAACATATTTTTAAATATTTAAGTAATTTTATTGTTGAAGTTGGATCAAAATATTATATAGTTTTTCCATTTACATATTAGATATTCTCACCCAAGAAAGTTTCCTAAAATTTCTGGTGTTGAATTACATAGAGAATATCCCCCATACATTACCAATTGTGACATTATTTGTAGAAGCGGTCTATTTTGTTTAGTAAGTTATTTTATCTGCAGTCTACATAATAATCTTAAATATTTGTGCAATTAAAAACCTCCTCTTTCCACATCCAAGAAAAAAGAGCCCAATAGTATATATTACCTAACAGTGAAGGAGAGGACCAACATATGCCCTCAGTTGCCACATTGTCATGTCTGTGTCCTTGGACAAGTCACTTTACTATGTGAGGCCTCAGCATCCTCACCTGTGACTAATGGGGTGATTGTAGATGACCAAGGGTTTCTGCTAATAATCTAGTTTTATCCTGTATTTTCCTCTAAAGTCTCAGGCATTGAGCAGAGTCTCATTAACACAATATTCTTTTCTTTGGCTGACTTCCTCCTAATATTGCCTCATTAAAGCTCCTTTGTTTAGTTTTTAGTACCTTTTTCAGACCACTCCTTAAGTACAACATGTAATTTTGTTGGCCTTTATTATCTGGAGATTACTTTCCTTTGTTAATTTGCTGTGTTTTAATTTTTTCATGTCTAATTGGGAAGAACTCTCTTTGTTTGAGAGTAATTAAATTTTATCAGGGCAAATTAAGTACAAGTTTATGGCCTTATAGCATATGTAAAAATCATCCTAGACTGCTTACTAAAATCTAAATTAAATCCCTTTTTATTTCTTCACTGGGAAGACTTTGTGAACAGAATTTGTGTTCTTGATCAGTTTTAGCTTTTGGACCTACTCTGTTTATAAGAGACAGATTTTAGAAGTCAAGATATTAAGCCTGAAATATAACAAATCTCCAAAGGGTCTTACTCAGGATATATTTGATAAACTCTCTTCCTTGTTGCTAAATGTATCCTGTTGCCTTGAAAGAAATAAATACACCTACCTCTATAGGGAGCAATTTTCTCTTCAGGGAGTATTTTATTCATTCAAGTTCACCATGGGTCAGGCTAAGAGCAGCACTAGTATAATTCATATTTCTACCCACAGACATCCTTAACTGCTTCAGGAGGTGGGATGAATTAGAAATAATATATACATTAGGCACAGTATATGACACACAGCAACCACCTGCATGGGTTGCCATTGTGTTTAAGCCACACAGATTGGCCTGTGAGTCATCAGATCGAAGTACCAGCAGAGGCTTGCACTCAAAGTCTGCATAGTTCACTCGCAGAGGATATACCTGAGAACTTTTGAAAGTTCAAGTAACTCAAGTGATAAGTATTAGGAAAGCAGCATTTTTTCCTCCAAGAATAATATATTCCAAATCAGAAAAATAAAACTTTCCCTAATGAGCAACTGTATTTGTTTTTCACTCTTACACTGATCTTCAAGCACAGGTCTCAATCCAGGGGCTTGAAGGTGTTCATTGCTCCCCCTAACACATTTGTCATTCATCAGTAGAAGATTGACCTTACTCTGGATGGCCAGACTTATATTCATGGCCTTGTGGAGATATGAAATTCAGTGCATGTTTATCATTGAATTAGGAAAAAGAAGCATCCATGGATTTTGCAGAAAGGCTTAGGAGGTCTTATCCTCAAGTGAAATGCATGACTGATGCCACAAGCATGTCCCAACAAACATCTTAAGGTGGCTTTACGAGGCGGCACGCTGTCTCATCTGCCTACTCTGGGTGGGCCCTAAAACTCCAACAGTTGTAGCAGATCCAGATACTGTCAGATATCATGATACCTGGAGCAGTTTTAGATTGGAACTCTATGAATAGGACAAATTTAAAACTAAGAAATAACTATGTATGTAGATTACTACAGAGTTAACTTACACGAGAGCAACTGCAAAAAGGTCTTGAATAGGATTATGAGTTCCCTTATTTAGTAAGGAATTAATTTTTTTAAACAAAACATTTTTATATACTTTTTGGGTCTAAATTTCTAAGTTGTTTTATACATTTTCAAACTATCTAGATTCTGCTGATGCTCTTTTGTGTGTTCAAGTTGTTCTTTTCCTGGAAAAAAATAATATAAACTAACTTTCTTTAAAGACCTACCATATTTGCAGGACTGTTCTAAATTCTTTATGTGTACCAACTCAGGTTTCTTTCTTCTCTCAGGGTCTCTATTTTCCAGGACATTTTCTGAGTTAGTCTATAACTGATTGGTGTCAGACTGTAGAAGAAGAAGTTTGCTCTCCCACAGTCTTCCTTACTGACGTGGGTTGTGAGTTAGTGATTGTACAGGAATGGCTACTCTGCTTGTGTGGCTTTGAAATCTGTGTATTTCTTTGATTATATACTCCATGCTGACCTCAGAAATGAACTTCTAAAGCATAACTTCTAGAATAGGATCAAATTGGAGTGGCTTTGCCCACTGCCCACAAACTTGGAAAATATACCCCCCTCTATGGAAGGTCAGTAATAGATCAATAGAGCTCTGTGAGGGAAATCAAGATTGCCACTGCAGAATATCACAATTGTAGTCTGTTGCCAGCTACTCTTGGTTTATTTTGTGCTCATTATTGTGCAGGGTATATATGTACTTTGATACACGATTTAGCTATGCTATCTAATTGGTTCATTTTTCACTTCCCATTTCTCAGATGCATTTTGCATAGACAGGATTCTGGATAACAGTTTCACCCAGTCTCTTACTGTAAACCACACTTTTGATGTGTAGTAGTTTACTGTCTTTGGAAGGATTCTGTGCTTGACAATAGGGCTCTCAATTTATAATCTGTGTATCCTCTTTAGCACCTAGTTCAGAAATAATGTAATTATTATTTTTAAATTATTAACATTTGAGTCTACTAGTCTAAATGCTTTATATCCTTTATCCTCTTAGTCCTCATAGCACTCCTGTGAGGTAGGTACTGTTCTTAATCCAGTTTGACATATGATCAAAGTCTGATTTGATCATGTTAAATAATTCGACCATTTAGAGTTTAAAAGCAGGTCTGCTGATTCTGGAATCTGGTCTTCACTGTGATCATTGTGTCTTACATGTAGTGTTCACGCTAACAGAACCAAACATGATGATTCACTTGTTAGACGAAGGTAGATCTTAACATTCTCTCTCATGGTCAAGCAAAATGATTAAGGAGGAAAATGGAGAAAGCAAAAGAAATCCTTGGTCTTCAGCCCTAGCGGAGCTCTTACAGGTTTTCCAGGGTGGATATAAACACAGCCGAGCAGTTGAAAGTACTGCTTTTAGCCAAGAGAATGTGGTTTGAGTTTCAGCACCTATCATACTAGCTTATATTAAGAAGACACTCGGTAAGACATTGACCTAAATCCAAATGTGTTCACCAAAACAGCTAGCCTTGGTTTGAAGGGAAATGTAGCAGAATTACCTAACCTTAGTACTATCATTTTATGGTTTGTAATCTACTTTTGGAACCGCAATAAATATTGCTTGTGGAGTAGCTAACGGTAATGCCACCAAGCCACTCATACCCCATGGTTTTAGAGGTGCTACTGTGTTACCAAATAGCTCATCATCCTTTAACTCCTCCAGTCTTCACAATAGTCCATCCTATAGATAAGACAGATATTATTATTCGGTTTTGGAATAAACACTAATCTGTTTAGTAGTTTAGAAATTTGATTCTAACAATTTTGAAAATTGCCAAGTAACAGGGGTATCAACTAGTTTGCACTTTACTTTGTTCTGGGAGAATTGACTTCAGTGAGTCTTTTAAATCTTGCAGATGCAGATATAGATGCAGATATATTTTCAGAAAGCTCTGGGCTATAAAAATCTAACCCAAATGCTGCTATTTCCAATGGATATGTTGAGCTCTATTTAATTTTATAATTTTATATTTGGGGATTCCATAATGCTATAAACCCAATTCTATCATTGGGATTTTTAGCAAAACTCTACCCCCCACACACCCCCAGTCTTTATTTAGACCTCCTTAAAATCAAGAATACTGTATTCTTGGAAGGTTTGTGTGTTTTTTGTCTAGCTAGTTATTCACAGGATTCTGGGAGCTGAGGCAAGGCTACGGCAGTGGGAGTTACTTGTCTCATACTTCCTCTACCCTCTTCCCCCAGTGTGAATTAATCTGTGACAGGAAATTGACCTGGGGTTTATGCTCTGCTGCCTGGACTAGGTTGGTAACCCGAATATGTGCTAGCTAAGACAGAAAAATCCGGATGTTGAGAAATAGAGGGAAAAATTGTGATGATCTCTTCTAGGCTTTTGTGGTCAAATTACACACAAGAGGGGGCTGGATGGATAGGTGGGGTCTAATCTCAAGGAAACATTTAGTATTACTGTCATCCTGGCTTCAGTAAAATAAGTCTGACTTCACTTAAAACAAAAACAAGGAAGACTCCCAATAGTTGGACTTAGGCTGGAGTTTGGAAGTGCTCAAGGATTCTTAGTTGTAGGGTTGAACTGGTCTCCATGAAGCCAGAAGCTAGGGGAGCTGGTCAAGGCCTCTGCAGTCCAGCTGGATTTGTGGGTCCTAAAAGTTACCAGCACTGATTATAGCTGTTGGTTACTCTGCATGAGACTGCAGGTCTTCAGAGACCAACTTAAAGTCACTGACTGGTGTCAGTTGTGCTGAGAAGAATTAGTGAGAGCCGCGCCTTCCCTGGAGTAGGAGAAGGAGGCATCAGTGGGATCACCTCTCTCAGACCCAGTATCTTAGGAGCTGGCGGGATGAAAAAGGAGAGTCGCATACCCATGCCTGAATAGTTCATCATTGTGAGTCAAGCTGCCTAATTGTCTAGAATATGACCTATCCTCCTACCTTGCCAAGTCTATCGTTCTCTTCATAACAACCTGGAAGACCAGTTCAAATTTAGACTTCTCTCCCCTCTCCTCTGGCTACTGCCCACAACCCATCCCCTTCTCCTCCCGTGATGGCTCTGTGCCATATGAGGTGGGGTCTTACTCACCCATGTGTGGATATCCCAGGCCCATCTCCAAACGCACTCCCACAGCAAACAGCCACCCTTAAATGTTCCTTGAGCCTGTAGGGTATGCCCATCCTCTGTTCATGCTTCAGGACAAAGGGCCCAGGATTGAAGCCTGGAGTTACTCTGGGCAGGATATTCTGGCGTCTCTGGGACCCAGAGCATAGTCCAGAAAAGGGCAGGTAGGCCTAGTGGCAGAACGTGGGGTAGTATGTGGCTGGAGAAAGGTCGAAACAGGTACCTTGCCCAGTTCTAAGAGCAGGATGTCCGTAAAGGACAGTTTTCCAAAATGGCTACATTGTATGTGTAACCAGCAGCAAAATCAACAGTGGGATGGACAGAGAGCAAGAGAGAGGAGGCGGAATGGAGAGGGAGAGCAGAACAGAAGAAAGCTAAAAGGATCCTGCTAGAGATCACGAGACCCCTGAGTAACTCTCAGAAATAGGTGGAGTGGAGTGATACTGAGAGGGGCTCACTGTAAGCAAATCCGCCACAGGAAGGTTCAACTGAGGAGTTATAATTTGGAAATAAGAGAGTGTATCAGTTGAGATAGATTACATCAGACTCAAAGGATTAGATTTGATCAACCGAGTGCCTGAACAACGATTGATGGAGGTTCATGACATTGTACAGGAGGTGTTATTCAAGACCATCCCCAAGAAAAAGAAGTGCAAAATGGTTGTCTGAGGAGGCCTTATAGACAGCTGAAAAGAAGAGAAGCGAAAGGCAAAGAAGGGGAAATATATACCCATTTGAATGGAGAGTTCCAAAGAATAGCAAAAAGAGATAATAAAGCCTTCTTAAGTGATCACTGCAAAGAAATAGAGAAAAACAATAGAATGGGAAAGACTAGAGATCTTGTCAAGAAAATTAGAGACACCAATGGAATATTTCTTGCAAAAATGGACACAATAAGGGACAGAAATGGTATACACCTAACAGAAACAGAAGATATTAAGAAAAGGTGGCAAGAATACATGGAAGAACTGGACAAAAAAGATCTTCACGACCCAGATAATCACGATGGTGTGATAACTCACCTAGAGCCAGACATCCTGGAATGTGAAGTCAAGTGGGCCTTAGGAAGCATCACTACAAACAAAGCTAGTTGAGGTGAAGGAATTCCAGTTGAGCTATTTCAAATCCTAAAAGATGATGCTGTGAAAGTGCTGCACTCAATATGACAGCAAATTTGGAAAACTCAGCAGTGGCCACAGGACTGGAAAAGTTCAGTTTTCATTCCAATCCCAAAGGAAGGCAATGCCAAAGAATGCTCAAACTACCACACAATTGCACTCATCTCACACGCTAGTAAAGTAATGCTCAAAATTCTCCAAGCCAGGCTTCAACAGCATGTGAACCAAGAGCTTCCAGATGTACAAGCTGAACTTAGAAAAGGGAGAGGAACCAGAGATCAAATTGCCAACATCCATTGGATCATAGGAAAAACAAGAGTTCCAGAAAAACATCTGCCTTATTGACTACAGCAAAGCCTTTGACTGTGTGGATCATGACAAACTGTGGAAAATTCTTAAAGAGATCAGAATAACAGATCTGCCTCCTGAGAAACCTGTATGCAGGTTAAGAAGCAGCAGTTAGAACTAAACATGGAACAACAGACTGGTTCCAAATTGGGAAAGGAGTACATCAAGGCTGTATATTGTCATCCTGTTTATTTAACTTATATGTAGAGTACATCATGCAAAATGCTGGGCTGGATGAATCACAAGCTGGAATCAAGATTGCTGGGAGAAATATCAATAACCTCAGGTATGCAGATGACACTACCCTTATGGCAGAAAGTGAAGAGGAACTAAAGAGTCTCTTGGTGAAAGTAAAAGAGGAGGTGAAAAACTGGCTTAAAATTCAGTGTTCAAAAAGCTAAGATCATGGCATCATGTTCCATCACTTCATGGCAGATAGAAGGGGAAACAATGGAAACAGTGAGAGACTTTATTTTCTTGGGCTCCAAAATCTCTGCAGATGGTGACTGCAGCCATGAAATTAAACAACCCTTGCTCCTTGGAGGAAAAGCTATGACCAACATAGACAACATATTATAAAGCAGAAACATTACTTTGCCAACAAAAGTCAGCATAGTCAAAGCTTTTCCAGTAATCAAGTATGGATATGAAAGTTGAACCATAAAGAAAGCTGAGTGTTGAAGAATGGATGCTTTTGAACTGTAGTGTTGGAGAAGACTCTTGAGAATCCCTTGGACTGCAAGATCAAACCAGTCAATCCTAAAGGTAATCAGTTCTGAATATTCATTGGAAGGACTGATGCTAAAACTGAAGCTCCAATACTTTGGCCACCTGATGGGAAGAAGTGACTCATTGGAAAAGCCCCTGATGCTGGGAAAGACTGAGGGCAGGAGGAGAAGGGGACAACAGAGGGTGAGATGGTTGGATGGCATCACCAACTCAATGGACATGGGTTTGAGCAAGCTCTGGAAGTTGATGATGGACAGGGAAGCCTGGTCCATGGGGAAGCTACAGTCCATGGAGTCGCAAAGAGCTGGACATGACTGAATGACTGAGCTGATTAAACTGACTGACATCAGAACAGGTTACGTCACATAATTCCTTCATCACAGTACATCCCCAAATTAGGAGAAAAGAAATTCTAAGGGGCTTTTAAAGGCTTCCACAGTCACGTTTATACCGCACTGCCGAGTAATCGTTCAGTTCACAAGTCCAGCATCATCTGCGACAAGATGAAGAGAATCAGCCTGAAGAGGTAAAGGAGATTTACAGCAACTGTGTTGACGAGAGCTTGGCACAACTTCTTGTTGATACCTGGATGCAAGGAAACGTTCTCACTGCATTGATTTTCCCGCATCAGTGGTCTTTGCTATTGAGTGAATTGGATTCCTGGTTGTTGGCAGTGTTTTTATGTCCTTTTGATTCCCCATATCTAATTTTCTAACCTGGTGTATTTTTTAATACCACAATGGATTTCTACTTTGAGTCAACATCATTAGCCCACTTCCCCAGTACAGGCTTATTGACTTTACCAAGAAACTCTTTGTTTCCTTCTCTTGATGAGACGTTTTCTGACCGTTTTTAATGCTTCTTTTCTCATACTGTATGACTAGTCTTATACCGCTGGATCACTCCTATTACATAAATTCTGATACTTTTTAAAAGGAGTCAAGAATGGGTACTGCCTATTGACCACCTAGTTGTGCTGGACACCTTTTTCCTTCAGCAAGTCTCTGTGATAAAAACAACAAAAGTAATGGCTAACCTCTATTGAGTACTTACTGTGTATGGCACTGTGCTAAGCTCTGTACATCTGTTTGGTTGCTTGTTGTCATGGGCCCCATCAAGGAAAAGCAATCACTCCCATTTTTGAAATGAGGGTACAGGCAGAGAGTATTATGTAAACTGTTTAAGGTGAAGCTAGGATCTGAACCTCAGTCTGATTCACTCCATGTCCATTTCATTATGCCTGTGTTATTTCTCATATTTTGAAATACAGTAATTTAGTGTGGCTGCTTTTTTCCCAGAAGACATAAATCATTATTGATAGTTATTGTACTCTGACCCATAACATGTGGTTGTCCTGGGACTGTTAGAGGTGAAAAAGGCATTAGAAATCTAGTCTGATACTCTCTTTTTATGGTCAGGAAATAGAAATTCAGAGACATTAAGTGACTTGCTGAATGCCTTGCAGTGAGTTGGACAGAACCCTAAACACTTGTTTTCCAAATTCTTATTCTGGTTTTTGTTTGCTCATTTGTTTTCACAAGCATTTGGGGGGGTTTATAATATGAATTCAATTTGCCAATTCTGAAAATTTTAATTTGTCATTTTCTCTGTATTATCATTTTTAACCTTCCTGTTCCAACAGTGAAACCCAACATTCTCTAACTATAAAAACTGAGTTATAAGTCCTCCACTAAACATTCAGATACTGAAAAAGTCTATATACAAATGGAATACCACTTTTCACAGGTAAATGAGAAGTAATTTTGCTATTATCAGAAGACTGATGAAATCAGGAATATTTTTAAATGAATGGTTTTTAGGCTTTAAAAGAAAATCTTTATTACTATTATGTTTATAGCCATATAATTGTGCTATGAATACATTCGTGCTTCCCAGGTGCTGCTAGTGGTAAAGAACCCATCTGCCAATACAGGAGACATAAAAGACAAGGGTTCGATCCCTGGGTCAGGAAGATCCCCTGGAGGAGGGCATGGCAACCCACTCCAGTATTCTTGCCTGAAAAATCCTGTGGACAGAGGAGCCCAGCAGGCTACCGTCAATGGGGTTGCAAAGGTCAGATAGGACTGAGCCACTAAGCATGTACGTGATCTATAAAGCAAGGCAGAAAGTGTGGCAAAATTTACGTGACCTCATTGAAGGAATGCCAGTTTCCCTCCTTCTAACAGTAGCACACTTGAATAGAACGGCTTATTGACCATAGATCGGAAGACTAACATACAGTGACTACGCAATGTACTAGATTAGTGAATTAGTATCCATTAGTAGTTCAGCCTTGATTTCCAAGTATGCTGCTACTTCTACCACATCATTCAGTTCAGTTCAGTCGCTCAGTCGTGTCCGACTCTTTGCAACCCCATGAATCGCAGCGCGCCAGGCCTCCCTGTTTATCACCATCTCCCGGAGTTCACTCAGACTCACATCCATCAAGTCCGTGATGCCACCCAGCCATCTCATCCTCTGTTGTCCCCTTCTCCTCCTGCCCCCAGTCCCTCCCAGCATCAGAGTCTTTTCCAATGAGTCAACTCTTCGCATGAGGTGGCCAAAGTACTGGAGTTTCAGCTTTAGCATCATTCCTTCCAAAGAAATCCCAGGGCTGATCTCCTTCCGAATGGAATGGTTGGATCTCTCATTATCAGGCAATAATTGCTGTGTCAGAGAAAACAGTGGGGATGATCCATACTTCTTTCCCTTTTCAAGGGTGAATATGCCATACGGAATTTAATAAGGGAAAAAAGGGTTAAGTTCAGAAGAAAACATTTCATCGAAAAAAAAAAAATGATATGCGAAGGACCACACACATTTTCAAAGTAGCATCTGGTTTATTAGTCAATGTTGCTCAGGCATGATATCAGAACTCTTACATGCCAAGAGCCAGAAAACTCAAAGGTAACATTAAGAGCCAGCTGCTAAATTCAGATTATTATATGCCTTATAGCAGGAGCAGTAGAACAATTAAGTGGTTTCACTACCAACCCATCAACCAGACCACTTCTTTACACGTCTGTCTGTCCACTTGCTGTATACTCTGTGTAACTGTATACGTTTTTGTATGACAGATGTGTGACATTCAAGTATTTAGTCAGTTTTAACCTTCAGGATAATGACAAAACATCAGTTATGCATACATCTTTAAAATTAGGAAATATCCAAAGCAATTTTTCATGAAGTTGCCATATTTTTCTGTTTAGAAATTTTTGCAATTTGTCTCTCTCAGGAAAATAACACAACATTATATTTCTGTGGATATGTGTACCATGTTCTGGAGATGTTAATATCCCAAAATAATTGCAAGACATTATAAGAACAATACAGTGTCCTGACACTTTAGTCAGAAACAGTATAGAGATATGTGGTCTAAAGTTTTAGAGAAATCACAGTCCTAAAATACCACTTATTTGGCTTAATTGTAGGCAT
This sequence comes from Capra hircus, assembly GCF_001704415.2. Classification (NCBI taxonomy): domain Eukaryota; kingdom Metazoa; phylum Chordata; class Mammalia; order Artiodactyla; family Bovidae; genus Capra; species Capra hircus. Next base: position 121,532,648 of record NC_030809.1, on the reverse strand, counting down.
TGAAGAGGATCTCAGTATAAAGTAGTGGAGTTGGAATTAGAAGAAACTTAAGTCAGAAACCTTTTAACTTGCTGAGAAAAGACATATATTAGGTTGTTAACTCCCAACCCGAATTCCCCACCACAAAATCTGTACCTGCCCACCCACAGCTCCTCCTATTTGCCTTCAACTTCACTGCTGTCACAGTGGGGGAAAGATCACCCTTTCTGTCTCCAACCAACTTCATCCACGTGCCCAGTGGATCCTGTTCCCAGTCTCCTCCTGTGAAACTTGGCAGTAGTGATCGTCTCCTCTCTCCACTCCATATTCTCACACTCATTCCCTTCAAACAATTCTTCCCATCAGCTTTCCTTTCAACACCATTGAAACATGCCTAAGTCATGTTTATTTTCAAATACACAGCCACACACACACGCACAGCACCCCCCCCACACACACACAGTCGCACACACACATAGTCCCACACACACACAGCATTCTCTTGTCTCAATCTCATTCACAGCCAAACTTTGTGAACCCTGTTTTCTCAGTTTTTTCCATTCCCTGTTCACTTGCTTCCTTTTAGGAAATATATTAAGATATTTCAAATCTGTCCATGTTTCCCAAGCTGTTCCAGTCTGAATCCCACTCTGCCTAAATTACTCTCGCTGAGGCAACCAATGACCTTCGTGTTGCTAATACCAATGGCTGTGTTCGGCCTGTATCTTATTTGACATCTCACTGTTCCCAAAGAGTTGGACAGGACTGAGCGACTAAGCTGATACAATTCAGCACAACTAACTGGTAGCCTCCTCCCCAGGTGAATGTCACCCTCTTCTTCTATTGCTTTTCCATCTTCTCCACCTTTCCTTCCCCGTCTCCTTTAGCGTCGGTTATCCTGCTCTACACATGTATAATTATTTTTTAAATTTTTATTGAAATATAGTTGATTTACCATCAACTGTCATTTCAGATGTACAGCAAAGTGACTCAGTTATACTTATTATTCTTTTTTAGATTCTTTTCCATTATAGTTTACAAAATAGTGAATATAGTTCTCTGTGCTATACAGTAGGTCTTTGCTGTTTATCAAATATATATATGTATGTATATATATCTATTTAATAATTTAGCTGCACTGGGTCTTTTTTTTTTTTTTTTTAGTTGTAGCATGTGGAATCTTTTTTAATTTTTTTTTAGTGTAGCATGCAAAATGAACTCCTAGTTGCAGCATGGGGGATCTGGTCCATGTTGTTGCAAATGGCATCGTTTCATTCTTTCTTATGGCTGAGTCATATCCCATTGTGTAGATGCCACGTCTCCTTCATCCGTTCTTCTGTTGATGGACACTTAGGTTATTTCTGTGTCTTAGCGCTTGCATTTAGTGCTGCAGTGAACACTGGGATGCATGTATCTTTTCAAATTTTAGTTTTCTCCAGCTGTATGCCCAGAAGTGGGATTGCAGAATCCTATAGTAACTCTACATTAGTTTTTTTTTTTAAGGAACCTCCATACTGTTCTCCATAGTGGCTATACCAATTTACTTTCTCACCAACAGTGTAAGAGGGTTCCCTTTTCTCCACACCCTCTCCAGCATTCATTATTTTCGACTCGTGTTTAAGCAGGGGAACTTCTCGGGGAACTGCTTGAAGCATTCGTCTTTTCTCTTTCATAGCTCTCACATCCTTGGCAATCTCAAGCTCTTCTATGAGTCACGTACGCCTTGTGAACAGACAACTCCCAGCATATATACCAGCCCAAACCAACATTCTGAAATCCAGAACCTTATATTCAATTGACACTTCACCATCTCTACTTAGATATGGCACAGACAACTGAAACTCAACATGTCTAAGTCTGAACTCATTTTCCCACCCAACCCTTCTTTCTGCCAGTGTTTCCTTTTGAAAAGTGCATCACATACTCCTTGTTGCTTGTGCCAGAAATCAGGGAACAAGGTTGAACCAAAACACAGACAACAGCAAGCCAATTGTTCAACATTTATTTAGTGGGTGTATTAGTCTCCTAGGGGCACCATAACAAATTACCACAAACTTGGTGGCTTAAAACAATAGAGATGTATATTCTCATAGATCTGGAAGTAAGATGTCTGAAATCAAAGTGTCAGCAAGGCCACGTTCCCTTTGAAAGCTTCAGGTGGTTAGGGATTGACTTGCTTCTTCCTGCCTCTTCCAGCTACTGGTGGCCCCAGGCGTTCCTTGGCCTGTGGCTGTGTAACTATTCCTTCTTCTATCTTCACATAGTCCTCCCCTTTGTCTCTTAGGGCCCGCTCTGCTGCTGCTGCTGCTGCTAAGTCGCTTCTGTCGTGTCCGACTCTGTGCGACCCCACAGACGGCAGCCCACCAGGCTCCCCCGTCCCTGGGATTCTCCAGCCAAGTACACTGGAGTGGGTTGCCATTTCCTTCTCCAATGCAGGAAAGTGAAAAGTGAAAGTGAAGTCACTCAGTCATGTCCAACTCGTAGCGACCCCCTGGACTGCAGCCCACCAGGCTCCTCTGCCCATGGGGTTTTCCAGGCACACTCTAAATCCAGGATAATTCACCTCCACATCATTAACTAATTACATCTGCAAAAACCCTGTTTCCAAATAAAGTCACATTTTGAAGTTTGGAGTGTACCTGAATTTCTGGGGACACTATTAAACTTACTACCAGGGAAGTGGAGAGGAACAAATTTCATAACTCTAAAAATATAGATAGGAACATATTCACTTATTAATTCACTTCCACTGGCCAAAGCAAAACATGTTTTAGGGGAAATAATGAAATCTCTTCACTTCTCCAGTTGTAGTTCTCTTCAGCCATTTCGTTTTCCTGTGCTCCAAAAACGTAATCATTTTTTTATTTTGGTAAATGAGAAAATTCTTATAATAAACAGGAAAACCAATGTATTCCATTAAATAGCATTAGGCCTAGTTGGTTTTAAGATTTTAACTGGATCGAAGGGTTAATTTTCAGCTGCCTGCTCTGAAATAGGTTCTGAGCGTTGTTCAGTCACTAAATCAGAGAAGCCTGTGTTAATGCAGGACTTTTATTTTTCAGTCCCCACTCATGGGCACTGGATACTATAGTGCTGTGTAGTGTGGGCTGTGTTTATACTTTGCTAAGTTACTCAGTAGAGTTGTGAAGCCTTTGAAAGACCAGCATTCTGACACCTGCCCTGCTGGTCCTTCCAGGAACCTTGTCTCTCTGAAGTTATCCTCTTTACATTGCCTTCCCCTCTTTCTCTACATCCAATCAAGTCCACTGCTTCCACCTGCTAAATCTCTCTCCAATCCGTCTACTCCTCTCCACTTTCACTGCCGCAGCCCGAGTCCGAGCCACCAGTTTTGCTTGAACCACCTCAATAGCTTCCTAACTGATCACTCCTGATAAATCTTTCACAAAGAAACAGCAGAAACTTTTCTAAATGCAAGCTTGATCATTTCACTCACCTATTTCAGTACCATCCCATTCCTTTGTTTTAGAGGCTGAACTCTTTACTAAAGCCCTCATGGCACACTGCTTCTGGACCCTACAGCTCTGTAGCTTCATCTCTTAGTACTCATGTTCTACAGAACCATGTTCCTTCATGGAGTCAGTCTCTCTCTAACCCACCTCAGGGCCTTCACATGTGCTATTCCCTTTGCCTGGTATATTTCTGAAGAATTTAAAAACACGGGCTTTGTACTACGTTAGAGATCCTATTCTATTTATGGCTATATGCCCTTTTGTCAATCTTTGAACTTCTGTAAGCCTCACTTTCTGCATTAAAAAAAAAAATGTGAATGAAAGTAACATTCTCAAAGTTGGTGTAGGGTTCAAATAGGAAAATGAATTAAATTTTTCCAAGTTACATAGTACTATATAAATCCTAGTTATAATTAGTTCCATTATTCTAATAGCACTATCCAGTTGAAGACCTTGAATCTCACTTTAAAGTACAACTTAAGGACAATGTTAACTTGACAGATTTGTATCAATATGTAAGTGCTTGCAGAAGACTTAAAAAAAAAATTACTCTAAAATTGATTGTGTTCTACATATGTGCCTATTATAATAATTCATCGAGCATGCATTTTTCAAGGCTTTTTGGGGACAAGTTCCAAATTAGCAGAACCCAAATTAAAGTTTTGTGTCATATAAGGGAAAATGAAGTGATTCCCTATACAGTTTTTTGTGCAATAGGGTGACCAATTTGTTTTATCTCAGTTGGCCTGAGATTTTGGAGTCTCAGCACCAAAAGTTTCACATTCCAAGGACTCCCTCAATTAGTTAATCACCCCAGTGTACCACTAATGTTCTTGATGTTCCTTCCACCTGCAAGAAAATCCTTTCTGTGCCTCAGCCAAGATTCCCTTTCCTTCCTGATTGTATATTCAGGGGTTCCCTAACACACGTGAAAATGGTAGAGTCGGGGGAGGGGTAATACTGCCTGACTTGGTCTCTTTCAAAGCCCTGACAATGCCAGTGATGCTAGCGGCTCAAGAGTCTAACCTTGGAGAGTTGTGAGCAAATGATGTGATCTGATAGCAAACCCTGGGTTCCGTAGCAACCACAGGGGCCAAGATGGCGTCCTATTCTGTGGAAGCAAATGCTCAGGGTGAGGAATGGGGACTTCCCCACAATTCTCCTAGGAATTCTTGCAACTGAGCAGGCCAGGCTTGTCAGCTATAACTCTTTCAAGTCTTTGCTACCCCAGAGACATTAAGCAGTGCAAATTAAGGCTATGTTGTACTTGTTCTGCTGGATACTGCTATGCTACCCACTAACCATGAGACATCTCATGAATGCAGGGTGCTGGGGATCTCACTGGGGGAGAGAGAAATGGGCTTAAGAAAGGGGAAGGACTGCTCTTGCCACAAAATCACCATCCTAAAGTTTGGCCCCAGAAGAGGGCAAAAGGCAAGGGTCACTGTCCCAGTGGCTATCAAGAGAGCTGGAGCAGAAGCCTGCCATGGAGGTCCTTCGGGGAAAGACAGTCTCCCACCAGTGCCACACTCATGCGTGAGTCTTCCTGCCCTGCCTGTCCAGAAAGCAAGACATTTATAACTCCAGTCCTCAGTCTTCTCAGTTCTCTTCACAGCCGTCTTCTAGGTACTTCCTCTCACTTTCGAAACCCAGAATCACCATCTGTCCAGCTCCTGCCCTTTCCCGATGGCTTCCCTCTCCTGGGGGGCATCTCCTCTTTGAAATAATGTTTTCTCCCCTTATAGGCTTCCCTGGTGGCTCAGATGGTAAAGAATCTGCCTGCAATGCAGGAGACCCAGGTTTGATCTCTGGGTCAGGAAGATCCCCTGGAGAAGAGGCCCCAGTATTCTTGCCTGGAGAATCCTATGGACACAGGAGTCTGGTGGGCTACAGTCCATGGGGTCACAAAGAGTTGGACATGACTGAAAAACACTTTCACTTTTTCACTCTTTTCTCCCTTTATATTTGCCCTTTTAAGAGAAGCCATCCATGTCAGTGATTGGCTTGTAATTTCCTATCTCCATTCATATTATGAGCGCTTCATCTCCTAAAGAAAAGAAAGCAGCCTTCAGTGTACTCTCTGGCTAAGTGCCCCTTTGGGTAGGGTTCACATTATATCTTAAGTAAATTATTGGTAGAAAAACTGGAAGCCTGGCTATAACGAAAACATCAGAATGAATCCCAGGTTTTTGTAACAGAAGGACTGACGTATTGTTGACATGTTTTTGTTTGGTTTTTTTGTAGTCAAAGCACAGGATTCTTTTGTTCTTTCTGATCATGAACACCCTGGGTTGGGATCCAAGTGCTAATTTTCTTTACAGTGAAATACGCTAAGAGGATTCAATAGTGTCCTAGCAGGGCTGTGGGGTCATTGACTTAAACTCTATGACACCACTGTCCTGGAGTCTTACGCTTTGTCAGGACTAAGCAGCAATTAATCTGATGCTATCTGTGGCTGCTGGCTGCTTGTTTGCCTTAATCCACAGTTTAGGCCATCCTTTTGTTTATTTTGGTTCCTTTAAAAAGGCCCTCTTTGTGGTCTTGGGCACTGTAAGTAGATGGAGTGAAACCAGGAGTTAATGTGTAAAGTTTTTCATCTTGGGAGAGTTTTGTTTCAGACTAACTCTGGGTCACATGTGCATGGAATTGAGTTTTTGTTTGGACAGAATGCTTCGGCTTGGAGAGAAAGAACAGGAAGTGGTACATTCCAGCCCCCAGGCAGCAGCTTCTGCTTGTCAAGCCTTTGTGGACAATAAGGTCACAGATATTTAGTAAGGGTGGCTCTGGGAAGTAATTTACAAATTATGCTAAGAACAACAACAACAAAAAGGTTTCTTATTAAACTAAGAATAATATGAGCACATTGCAGAATCAAGGTTGTAAAATGAGTTTCCTCCAATCCAAGTATCAGGAGACTTCACCAATTAAAGAGAGACACTTCAAGTGGGAGGGAAACCAAGGACAGAATTGGAATCATCCTCCAGGCAAATTAGTGTCTCCTGGGCAAGAACTTGGAGGAGGAGAAAGTGGGCTGTGAAAGTGGGCAGCCAGCAGACAGAAGCAGAACGCCGCTTTTAAGTTTCAGCCACGAAACAACCATGGCAGGCAAAAGTGGCTATCAGAAAGTTTGTGCTTTCTAAATAAGGAATCAGACAAAGAAGCCAAAAGATATGGCTGCAGCTATTACAGATGTAACCTGACAAATACATTCAGGTTAGAGAAAACGACTGACACCCTCTGGACTTTCCCGAAGCCTGGGGTTCATAATTTCTTGTTATTAAGAAATCGTTTCCTGTTTGTTTTAGTCCATCTCTGAGGAGTTCCCAGTGAACAGTCTGTCTTTCCTCTACTGGCTGGGACACCCTAAATGGGCTAAATCATGGATTGCCGTTCTCATGAGCTCTGACCCCTTTCCTGAATTTAGAAGAGGCAGTGCCAGCATTGGAGAGGAGACTCAGATACCATCTAGTGTCATGATGATGAGTTTGTGGTTAATTTAGCATGGCCCAGTTTCTCAGATGGGCCAGATTATATAACCAGACCGTCAGTATCTTCCAAGAAAAAGGATGGTAGATAATGTACTTTCTCACTGTAAGCGTACTTCATCATTCTAAAGTTCCCTAAAGAATCTGCATATACCTGAATCATACATCTAACCAGGCCAAAAAAATCTTTCACAGTGTAGAAATGGAAACTGTCAAGTTTATTACAAAGCACAACTGCTTGGGAAATTAATGAACTCTTATTAATGTTCTTTAAAAAAAAAAAAAGGAGAAGAGATAAATCTATCAAATGTGACTATTTAAAGACTGAAAATTGCCCAGCTTGCTCTCACTGTGCTCAAAAGATGGTAGCCAATTCTTTCAGGCACACAATCTCCATCTAGCCTCCCAGCACGTTGCTTTATTATTAGTAATGCCATTTGTGTTTGAGCTAGGAGGAAATCCAATGTCAAATGAAAGGGGTTTCTCCTTTTTATGAATTAGCCTTTCTTTTGCCATGCCATCAAAAAAGTGAGTACACTTCTAATTTCCCAAATCTTTTCCAGGCTGGCAGTGAATAATTCAAGTAAATCACTGGATGCCTTTATCTCCGAGTGACTCATGCTATTGAGAGCCAGCTTTATGGGTCTGAAACCCAGCTAAGTTCTCACTACTCCTTTGTCTTCTTACATAGCACAGCTAAGTTTAAGTGAATTCAAAAGTTGTTCTTGAACTATACAACTTGTTATTATTATATCCTGTAAAATTTTATCTGCCTGCTTGGTTGGATCTAAGTATTTTGCTGATATGATATCTTCTTGGTAATCTGAAATGTAATCTTGACACAATTCTGAAAAGTTGTGACATATTATGGTATGTCCCCATAATAAAAAACATCTGTTTTATTTTTAAAAGGAAACAACAAAGCTCAGTTCTCATATTCTCTGATTTTTTTTAAAGAGTATATATAATATTTAGGAGAGTGCAGTTAATCACATTTTAATCTAATATTTTAGAAGATAATTTTATATACTCAAAGATGAACTTGCAAAAATAGCAAAGAAGGGATTCAGCCGTATGTCTTAACTGAAGGAACAAAATCCAAAACACTTTCTCAAACATGGGAAAAACATCTCTGCCCTTATAAAAGAAAAAAAAAATAGAATTTCATATTGAAACTGTGTGTCTCCTTTTTTTAGAAAGATTTAAGGATTTGGAACCTACAGGTTGTAATTCCTGATTAGCAATATTTGTCTCTGAATCAAGGCTTACTTCCTCTGAGTTACATTCTGAAGAGGTAAGGATCCTTCAGATTTTAAAATCTTACAGAATTTTCCAATGGTTTTAAGAGAAATGTCAGTTTTAAGTGGTTTTCCTCATGTTTGATAAAATCATATTTCGTGAGTAAGCAAGCAATGTGAAGTTAGGACTCCTCCAATCCTTTCATTTTGAAGATCAAAATCAAGTTCAACTGAAGAGCCAAAAGATAAGCACTATCAGCTTGTTAAGCTGTCATCACAAACATCAGGACTAACTAATCAAAATAGGCTATGTGACCCATGAAAGAGAGAGTATTCCTGATCCTTCCTTGTGAATAAAGATACTGAGTAGCTTGTATCTAAAATAACAAGTAGCAAATACTAATGCTTAATTATTGTCGACATTTGTCAAGTTCTGGCATTTGAGACTCTGATAGTAATAAATGTACTCATCACTCAAGAATTTGAAATGACACATCCACCACTTTCAATACACAGCTTATTAAGGCTAAAAACATGCAAAATATGAGAGTCAAATTAAAAAACTATATCTGAGCAAACAGAACAAGAAGTTTTAGAGAACTTAAGCTGAGACAAAAACAGACTGATGGTTCTTCAAAGTGCAGGTACTTACCAACTGTAAAACCTCAAAATGGTTACTTATGCCCTCTGAGCTTGGTTTCCACATATTAAGAATTGGATAGTGGATCCTATTTCAGGATGTTATTGTGCATGCTAAGTGAGAGAACATATATAAAGCATTTACTACATTCTTGACTATAGCAGGCACTCAAGTTGCTAGTAGAACTCTCTTCTTACATAACCCCTCTATTGTTGTTAATGAGAACTTCATTGTCATGGTGAACATTCTCAAACTAAGTATCCTTATGAAACAGAAGTAAATTGCCTCTGGTAATACAGTGATTCAGATAGGAGGGCTAATGAAAAGTCATCGTGATTGACATGACATCATTCAAAGATCTCCAGAAACAAGAAGATGGTGCTTGTGAAATCTTTTGTGCTACTATTTCCTATTAGGGCTATAAAACCAGGAATTCACTGTCCTGCCTTTCTCTATCTTCTTTGTATATTCTCTTCTGCCTCTTCTCTGTCTTCTTTGTATAAACAAGACTTCAATGACCTAAATCAACCGCATTAGTATTGGGGGCAGCACAAGATTAAACAGATGCACTAATGAGAAAGAAAAAAATAACATGAGATGACAACCTTTTAGTCACTGAGGTTCTTCAAAACAGGATGTTCTTTCCACACCACCTCTTCCTCTCATTCACGGAGGATGACGAGTTACAGTACTTTGGTGCTTGGCAACTTATCATCCCAGAAGGAACTTGGCATCCCAGAGATGGGTGCCGCGCTTGTTCCCCTCGTGTTCCTCCTCCCTGCCAGGGGTTTCAGGGTGCTGACAGAGAACACACAACTTTCTCCCAAAGTATAACTTAAAGTCCTCATGAGAAGGAAGAGTCAAAACTTATCAGAATTATTGTTATAAAGTTTCATTACAGGAGCTGTAATTGTTGAAGCATCTTAAGTAGATAGCACGTGGGAAGAAATCACAAAGAACTGAAAGCTCTGGCAATGGTAAATCAAGAGATACTGGCACCTAAGAGTCTTACAAGGCAAACTTCAATATCCAGTCAATACTTGACTTTTAGTCAGTTTTGCTTAGTAGCTATTATGTGCAAGGTACTACAGAAGCCACATGGAATACGCTAGTATGGAACTGTCTTTAGAGTCTATGGTGGTGGATACAGACTCAGTAAAGATTAATGATTTTGTAATACAGTAAAACACAGTCACATTTGTGGACATAGTGTTACAGGATCACTGAGGGAGGGGGCATAACGTTACTTGAGAGGTGTTACAGAAGAATTCCTGGTAGTTGTAACATTGATTCTGAGTCTTAAAGGAGTTAGCCACTGGTAACAAGGGAAGGAAAGGTCATTCTAAGAATGAACGCCCATATGAAGAAGTCTTAGAGGTGCAGTGCATTTGCAGGGAATAAAAACTAGTAGATTCAAGACCTTAAAAAAGAGTATGGCACAGGGTGGTGAGCAGGATGCAGCTTGGGGAGGATATTATTTTCATATTAAGAATCTTTTTTCCGAATTGATGTGTAGTTGATTTACAATATCGTGTTAGTTTCAGGTGCATGGCAAGGTGACTCTTTTATAAATATGTGCTATGCTTAGTCGCTCAGTCGTGTCCAGCTCTTGTGATCCACTGAACTATTATTATAGCCTGCCAGGTTTCTCTGCCCATGGGATGTTTCAGGCAAGAATATTAGAGTAGGTTGTCATTTCCTCCTCCAGGGGATCTTCCTGACCTAGGGTCAAACCCGTGTCTCCTGTGTCTTCTGCATTGCAGACAGATTCTTTACCTACTGAGCCATTCAGATTATTTTCCCTTATAGGTTATTATAAATACTGAGTATAGTTCTCTTTGCTATACAGTAGGTCCTTGTTGGTTATCTATTTTTTGTATAGTAGTCTGTGTATGTTAATACCAAACTCCCCATTTATCCCTCCCTGCCCCTTTCCCCTTTGGTAATCAAAAGTTTGTTTTCTATGTCTGTGAATCTACCTCTGTATTGTATATATGTCCATGTTTATCATTTTCTTTAGATTCCACATATAAGTGATATCATATGTCTTTCTCTGTTGACTGACTTCACTTAGTTTAATAATCTCTAGGTCCATCCATGTTGCTGCAAATGGCATTATTTCCTTCTTGTTTATGGCTAATGTTCCATTGTATATGTATATATACACCACATCTTCTTTATCCATTCATCTGCTGATGGACACCTGGACTGATTCCATGTCTTGGCTATCGTGAATAGTGGTGCGGTGAACACTGGGGTGCATGTATCTTATTGAACTATGGTTTTCTCTGGATATGTGCCCAGGAATGGGATTGCTGAATCATATGGTAACTCTATTTTTAGTTTTTTAAGGAAACTTCATACTGTTTTCCCGGAGAAGGCAATGGCACCCCACTCCAGTACTCTTGCCTGGAAAATCCCATGGATGGAGGAGTCTGGTAGGCTGCAATCCATGGAGTCGCTAAGAGTTGGACATGACTGAGCGACTTCCCTTTCACTTTTCACTTTCATGCCTTGGAGAAGGAAATGGCAACCGACTCCAGTGTTCTTGCCCGGAGAATTCCAGGGACAGGGGAGCCTGGTGGGCTGCCGTCTATGGGGTCACACAGAGTCGGACACGGCTGAAGTGACTTAGCAGCAGCAGCAGCATACTGTTTTCCATATTGGCTGTACTGAGTTACATTCCTACCAACAGTGTGGGAAGGTTCCCTTTTCTCCACACCCTCTCCAGCAGATAATAGTATTTGTAGACTTTTTATCATGGCCATTCTGATTGGTATGAAGTGGTACCTCATTGTAGTTTTGATTCGCATGTCGCTAATAATTAGCAGTGTTGAGCATCTTTTCATGTTCTTGTTGGACATCTGTATGTCTCTTTTGGAGAAATGTTCTGTTTATATCTTCTGCTTATTTTTTGATTGGGTTGTTTCATTTTAATAGTGAGCTGTATAAGCTATTTGTATATTTTGCAAATTAAGCCTTAATGGTTGCATCATTTGCAAATATTTTCTCCCATTTCATAGGTTGTCTTTTTGTTTTATTTATGGTTTCCTTTGTTGTGCAAAAACTTTTGAGTTCAATTAGGTCCCATGTATTTATTTTTGCTTTTATTTCCATTACTCTAGTGGATGGATCCAAAAAAAATATTGATGCAAGTTATGTCAGAGTGTTCTGCCTATGTTTTCCTCTAGGAGTTTTACAGTGTCCAACCTTATATTTAGGTCTTTAGTCCATTTTGAGTTTATTTTTGTATATGGTGTTAGAGAATGTTCTAATTTCATTCTTTTATATGTAGTTGTCGAGTCTTCCCAGCACCACTTATTAAGAGACAACTCTTCTCCATTGTATATTCTTGCTTCCTTTGTCACAGATGAATTGACTATTTGTTTATTTTTGGTTTTATTTCCTCTCCTAGAGAAAAACATAGGCACAACAGTCTTTGACATTAATCACAGCAATATCTTTTTGGATCCATCTCCCAGAGTAATGGAAGTGTTTTCACATTAAGAATATTAAACATTAACCTATCAGGCCTATAGAATAGTGTAGATGATGAAGAGTTGAAGAGATTTAAGCAAGGGAATAACATAGATCCAATTTGCATTTTACTTCAGATAAGATTTACTGTACTTCAAATAGTATTGTGAAGGATAGATTTGAGAAGAAGTAACAATTAGTGGAAGAAAGAACAAATAAAAAGCTGTTGTTTTAATCCAAACGAGAGATGACAAAGACCACAACTAAGGTCAAGATAGGAATGGAGGAAAGGGATTTTTTCAAGAAATATTTGCATGGAAATCTAGCCAGTCTAGACATCTGAGAGGGTAAGGAGTGTAAAGTGAAATTTCAGATTTCAACTTTGGATAAATGGTGAAGATACTAAAGGAAAGAGAATATGTGAAGAGGAGCCAATGAAAAAGGAAAAACAAAAATTCAACACAGTCAGTTCTGTTTGAGAGGCCAGTGAGCTATGTAGGTGGCAAGAACAAATAGGAAACTGGATGTCGAAATTCAAAACTTGAATGAGAGTTAAGACTGGAGATAGATATAGGAGTCATTAGCAGATAGGTGCATGTTCAATCAGAATGGGGAATTTTACTCAGGTGACTCTTACGAGAAAAGCAGCTTGCAAAAGACATAACCCAGGGCTATGGCAACATTTATTGCACGGGTGGAGGAAGATGTGCCAGAAAGAGGATGGTCAGAAAGATACAGGGATAGCTAGAACGATACAGCTTCATGGATCTTATAGAAGAGAGCTTCAACAAGTAAAGAATAACAGCACCAAATGTAGCAGGGGCTCAGCACGATAAGGACTGACAGCATCCACTGGATTTAGTAATCAGTAAGATGTCAGGGACACTGAGAAGAGAGTATCAGAGTGATGGAAGAGCACGTCAGAATGGAGAGGCTGAGAAGTCAATGGGAAGGAAGCAAGTGGAGAAACTTCTTCATAGGAATATAAATCTGTCATGGCACTGTAGGAAAACTGATAGGACAGTGCATATTTGTCTACTGTTTGTTTGAAAAAAACAAGGATTTACTTACATTCATAGATTGAGAGGAACACAGGAAGATCCATTTTCTTTGATAAATAACATCAAGTGTTAGTTGCTCAGTTATGTCCAACTCTTTGCAACCCCATGGACTATAGCCCACCAGGCTCCTCTGTCAATGGGATTCTCCAGGCAAGACAACTAGAGTGGGTTGCCATTCCCTTCTCCAGGAAACAACATCAAAGAGATCATAGGTTAATACAAACTGAAAGAATTCAAAAATTCATTTAAAACTGTTATTTCTTCCCCACTAAATCTTTCATCTATATGCCTAGCAGCCTTCAACTTGGACTGATTGTACTTTTCCTGACTTTTGCAGCCAACATTTCTGCTGGCATTGCTAATAAGCCATGAATGCAAGCAACATAATGGAGAAGGAAATAGGAGGGGGGAAACAAGGCCCTGAAAAATTCAGCCTGGAAAATCACCTTCTGAAGGGGTCCAGGTTGGCTGGTCAGACACTGAGTAATGCCAAGTTGGCTCGACTCCTCTGAAATGTATCCAAAGTACAATCTCAAATGCTAAACACTTCAGAACCCCAAAAAAGTCATATGCTATAAAATATGGGCTTGGTCCACTTAAAAAGGTTATTATTTTCCCGAGAGAGACTATGGTGTCTGTAAGAGGTGGCATGAAAGCAAAGCAATTACTTAATTATCTTACTTCCCAGCAGAAGATGACATCTAACCATTACTGTTTGGCTGCATACCTTTTAGTATCATCCCTTCTTTGTGAACACCCAGGGGTGGTGAAATCAAAAGTGTTCTGAGAACACTCCTGGGCGTGTTGTACTGACTTTGGCAAGCCCAGGAGCTCTGCCTAGTTTCAGGTGGCAGACTCTTCCTGATTATTACTGTGATGGTAGTACTGGGACAAAAGCCATGCAGAAGGAAAAATTCACTTTTGCTGCTTATTGGTTATTTCACATGTTTTGCATAATAACTGGAAAATGAACCCTAAGGACTTATATTTCTGACTCAGCCTTGAAGTGAAAAAAATTTTATTGGATTTATTTTTTACAGGCTGCCTTAAATTCTTTTGGGGGGAAAGGTAGAATATCCATAAACTTAAAAAAAAATTAATAACAATAAGAACGCTCAGTTATGGACACAGAAGTCAATCAGTGGCAAATTCAATGACAAATCAAAATACAATTAACAAACTATGGCGGATAAACAACATAAGGCTAGAAAGTTATGTTTTCCTGGTGGTTTCCAGAAGGGAGTGTCAGTGCTTAGATCTCTCCTTTGATTTTGAAAGATAGTTCAAAAGATTGAAAGTAGTGAAAATGAGGAGACCTGTACTAAAACATATTCCTTGCCATCTATGGGGTTGCACAGAGTCGGCCATGACTGAAGTGACTTAGCAGCAGCAGCATGAGCATCAGTAATGAACCTTAATAGTCTCCTTACCTATTAAACTTCTGCCCATGTTTATAAGTATTTAACCAGGTGTGCCAGCCTAATGCCTTCCCCCAAAGTCTACTCAACTATTACTTAGACACCCTAATATAGCTTAAAATTACTCATGATTTCTAGGAAATCATGATTTACATATAAATCAGCAACTTTTCTTGACTCAAAACCATTAAGGCAACTAAGAAAAGCCTCCAGATGAACCTGCTGAGAAAGTTTCTTCCTAGGCTCTGGTCTAAGTTAAGGTGGATGCTCCATCTCTCCTGGCATCCTGAACCACTTGTTTCACAGCTGACAGTGGTAGCTGAGATCCTGAATAGCTCAATGAAGCATTGCACAGTTGTTAAAGGTTTCAAAAGCTCAGCCCTGGGAATTTCATGTTTGTTGTTTCTAAGTTCTAGGAGGATGCTGCAGCTTCTAATGTTTAGCGTTAGACCTACTTTGCTAAAAGTCAAAGGAACTAAAACACTGAATTTCATAAGTCACAGTCACCTTGGTTTATAGCTCAAAAAAAAAAAAAACTAATTGATAAATGCTAAGAAAAAATAATTACATATAATAACTGTATTGCTTATTGACACAGTAAAAAATAGGAGTCCTGGATTCCTCAGACCTCATTTATCTCTTTTCTAGAAAACTGTAAAATATGTCCAAGACAACAAAAGAATTAAGTCTAAAATTTATAACACTTAAGCTTAAATTTTATATATGACTTGTAATATTAAAAAAAGAAAAACCCTATCTTTTCCAGTACTGAGATGACAAGTTTTGGAAATCTGGGGACATTTTTCTCTATTGGTACATAGTAGATGCTAAATTAAAACATTTTAAAATTACAGAATTAAAATAGAAGTGTCCTTGCCTAAAGTCAGAGAGCACTAGAAAATAACAGACCATTGTTCATGAAAGTTTTCTTTGGGACGGTGAGAAGAGTGGAACATTCTTATGATCGTCCCTTCTTTGAAGTGAAGGAAAGAATAGATCTTCAACTGACTACCTGGGGGGAAAAGAGAAAATGCCATATTAGGAAAAAAAAAAAATCTAAGTTGATATTCCTAACTTTTATTGAGGGTCTATATATTGTGCTAATTGCATTGCCTATGCCAATGCACTGGTGCCGATAGCGTACATGGTAAAGAGTTAATAGAGCACGCCACACACACGCACACACACCCCTCACTGCAGCTGTAATAGTCCTGCCAGATCACTCTGATATTTATTTGCTCCCGCTGTAATGAACACCCTTGTCTCTCCTCTCCTCCAGGCTACTAGCCCGTCCTTATTCCTCCATGACTACAGTGACACCTCTCCTCCCACTCCCAAGTCCTCAAATCAAACTCATGTTTATAATTTCCCTGACCAAGAGACTGAAGTGGTATGGGAGAGAATATATAATTGGCTGAATATGTAGGGGTTTTTAAGCACTCAGAGCAAATTGAATGACACCTAACAGAAGGGAAAATCTGGTCTTTGTTCACACTATTGTTTTCAAAAATGTAAAATTTCAGTATGGTGCCAAACCATACAATGACTGACCAATGAGAAGCCAATAAAATACGACAGATCCTATGAGACTGGGTCGGGAAGGTCCTCTGGAGAAGGCGATGGCACCCCACTCCAGTACTCTTTCCTGGAGAATCCCATGGACGGAGGAGCCTGGTGGGCTACAGTCTGTGGGGTTGCAAAGAGTCGGACATGACTGAGCGGCTTCACTCACTCACTCACTCACTCACTCACTCACTGGAACAGTGAAAGCCTGAGGGCCTTGTAGGTGTGTGCTTAAAGATCTCTTACCATCAGCCGCCTATTCCTGTTATTAAAGATCGCCTCAGATACTCACAACATTGATGAGTTTTTTTTCTTTAATTCTTTATTATTTGAAAAATACACTATATTCTTCCATACTGAAAAGCAGAAGGAGCTATAACAGTAAAACCCAAAGCGTTCAATGGCTTCCCTGAACATCCTATTGAATATTGGTATAAAGCAGGTTTTAATATAAGAAGGCCCACTGATGCCTTAGAGAATTAGCATGCCTACCACAATCTTAGGATTTGGATTTTGAGCACAAAATTTTGCTGTCTCTAGAGGGGTGAAAAAAACAAAACAAAACAAAAAAACAAACTAGTGAGTTTGAAAGCAGGAAGATATTTTTATTTTCCAGGCTTAGAAACTATAGAGGGATAGATAATGACCTTGTTTCTTCCTTCTCATAGAAAGTAAGAAATTGTATTTAACTCTATTAATCCTTAATTATCTCATTCCCTAAATAGTGACATTTATATCTTCTCCCTCTGCTAAACACTTAGAATCAATTGATAACCAGTTGAAAAGGTGCCATGATATATCTTTCAGAGGCAGAAAGCCTATGGCTCATTTCTAAAAGGTCATTCCTCTTTATTTACGTCTTCCTCCTCTTGGGTGGGCCCAGCTTCCTTAAAAACATCAGAAGAAAGGAATTAGTTGAATAATCAAGGCAATATAAAAACACCTCATTCCTGCCCTTCCCATTAAGTTGTGACTCATTCTCCAAGCGTGGTTGCTGCCTCTGGAAGTCTAGTATCACGTGCAGATTGCTCCCTTAGGGAGCAAATCCAGTATCTTCAACAACACAAGTGTATAAATAGTATAATTACAGCATTCTTTATGTCACACCAAAGACACTGCAAAGCTATTCACATTATTTATTGCAAAGCTATGGCATTATTAGCTACAATTAGAAAGTAAAACTAACACTAGTTTAAAATATCACTTCCTGGTAAATCCAGACTTTTCAATAGAAGAAAATGCTAGAAGGGAGAAGGGATGAGTTTGAGAGGGAAACTAATAAAGTTATCACTTAGTGAAATGCTTTGATTGTTTTTGTTGTTTAGTCACTCAGTTGTGTCCATCTCTTTGTGACCCCACGGACTGTAGCTCACCAGGCTCTTCTGTCCATGGGATTCTCCAGGCAAGAATACTGGAGTGGGTAGTCATTTGTTTCTCCAGGGAATTTTCCTGGACCAGGGACTGAACCCACATCTCCTGCATTGGAAGGTGATTCTTTACCACTGAGCCAGCAGGGAAGACCAAAAACGAAGTATAAAGATGCAAAAGGAAATGACAGAAACACTGAAAATGACGCGAAATATGTCCTTGGGAATTCCCTGGAGGTCCAGTGGTAAGATTCTGTGTTTCCAAGGCAACGTGGGTTTGACCCCTGATTGGGGAATTAAGATACTGTATGCCCTTCAGTGAGGCCAAACATAAATTTAAAAATTGTTAAACAATTTTTCTTTTTAAGGAAAGAAATAGGTCTTTAGGAAAGACATAATGCTGGGCTTTTCAGGTAGCACCAGTGGTAAAGAGCCTGCCTGCCAGCGCAGGAGACATGAGTCATGGGTCTGATCCCTGGGTCGGGACGCTCCCCTGGAGGAGGGCATGGCAACCCACTCCAATATTCTTGCCTGGAAAACCCCATGGACAAGGGAGCCCGATGGGCTACAGGCCATGGGGTCACAGAATCAGACACAGCTGAGCAACTTTCACTTTCACTTTTTCAGGCAAAAATTCCACGCAGGCATTGACTTGACTTGTTGATATTTGGATGAACCATTTGTTGCCATTTCTGAGTGCCTTACTTGATTTCCTCCCCAGATCAGAACACTGTCTCCACGGGCCCTGTGTGGCATCACCAGTGAGACACATGGACCAGGCTGGTCGGTGTCCTGAGTTGAGGGTGGGTGTAGGGGTGGGGATCTGCATCTCTGCCCCACACAGGCTCACACCTTCCCTCTCCTGTGTGTGCTGGCTAGGCCCCCTTAAAATTGACAACAGGCAGCGAATCCACAGGGCACCTCCTTTGCAGAGCAGCTCAGAGTAAAGCAAACAATTAGGGAAGATACAGATTTCAAAGTGCCGAGGCCTGTCTCTGTCCTTCCCTCCCACAGGGAGGCTGAAACCAAACCCAGTGCCTTGACATTCCTGGGGGGCACAACCCTTGTAGTGCGCTGTTGCCCAATTCACTGGCTTTGTGTGTGTGTGTGGGGGGGGGTTCCAGGCCAAGCCCCTGAGACCCCACCCCCTTTCTGCAGGCCCCTGGCATGCTGTGACCCCAAAGCCAGGCGGCCTAGTCCTGGCAAACAGCAGAGGTCACTATTGAAAAGATCTTGCCTGTCGGTGACTTGAATCCTTAATAGCTTTTAAGGGGCTTGGCCCTCTCCATCTCCCTGGCTTGAGGGGAAAATGCTGCGATTGTTTTCCTTACAATGTCAAGGCCCTGCTTGCTGTCTTCCCCTTTTGATCAGCCACACTCACTACACACTGAACTTTCTCCTCTGCCCTCAAAGTCCCAAACTGCCAAGCCAGTGTCTGCAAAGTAGTAGTACAGGGCATGCAATTTTAGCCACTAAAGCCATAGGAATGGGCTATCTCAGAACGCTCTACATTGTATCTTACACGTCCTACAGGGACGGGGGAGGCTGGTGGGCTGCCGTCTATGGGGTCGCACAGAGTCGGACACGACTGAAGCGACTTAGCTGCAGCAGCACCTTCTACTTAGAAACAGACATATGATAGTCTCCTACGCATATTTTTCAGGATGCTCCCCACCCTATATAGTCCTCAGAAAATCCTGCCCATGTGTTTAAAAATTCATTCCTTAAACAAATGACACTGCCCTACACCCTTTAATCAGCTGTCACCCTCAAGTTAGCAATTCTGTATCCAAAGCCAAACTTCTGATATGAAGAAAGCGTTTGAAGTCTTTGATTTACATATAATAAAAATTGTTGAGAAAAGATGAAAGACCCTTTAAAATGTCATTCTGTAAGATCCCTTAATAGTATCCTTCCCACCTCAATCTTGCCCAGTTTTGGTTTATAAACACCGAGTTAAAATCCTTGCTTGCAGGAAAAAGCTTTTAATCCTCTTCATGATCTTCTGAAAGGCCATACTGAAACCCTAACCACTGTGGGCCCAATACTATGTCCTTCACCATCCAACCCACGCAGAATAGATCAGTCTTTGAAAGCACAACCAAACAAAGTAGGGAAAAGGGATACAAGTGCCCCACCTCAATTAGGCAAACTAGATCTTGTAGCTCTTCTTATTTTTTTCTTGATCATTTGCATAATTGCAGTTCTTTTCTGAGCCACCTTGCCAGTGGAGACTTGGCTGCCAGCACTATAAATTGCTTTCATATAAATTTAAAATCAAGAAGTAAAACACGTTGTTCCAATTAGCCAAAATCCAACCCAGTTCACTGTTGGACCCAAACAGGACTTTCTAAAGACAGATAAAATCAGTGCTGATCACTTTAGTATTCAACCCCTAAAGATAAGTTTGGTTTACTGTCCTCCTTCTAGCCGAGAGGGAAATAAAGCCTTAATATTCTCATTCAGGGTCGCCGGCTGTTTTATCCTGTTGTGGAGGTTGCAAAATAGACTGAGGTTGGGGCAGGTGGTGAAAGATGAAGGGAACAAAGCTTCCTTACTGTTACCCAATCAGTCCCTGCCCACCAGTAGGAGGCCTGGAGAGGACAGAGAAGCAAAACTCACCTCCACGAGGGTAAAGGACAGGCGTGCTGGAGAGAGGTGTGTATACTGGCTGACAAAGCACACTCTGATGTACATGTTAGTGATTGCTCGATTTGTTTACACGGTAACTCATTTATGCTGCTGCTCTTTGTTCTTGAGTGAAGACAGATCATCCAGCAGAGCAAATCTTTGTTTCTTATGAGCTCATCTGCTCCTGCAGTCTGCAGCCACACCTGTAATAATAATTATGGCCCACTGCTTGAGATGCTGTAATCCTTTCTAGTGAAACCAATTGTGAGTTCACAAACAGAAGTTACTTAGCAAAGAGGGAATGCCTGAATTGATGGAATCAGCTTCATTAGTCCCTTTTATGAGTTACTCTGGCTGTTTTTAGCCTTCATTAAGATTCAGATGATTAATGTTTTTTAGTAACATGAAGGAATCTTTACATTTTTCAAGGGAACTTTGATGTTAACAAACTATAACTGGGACACTCTAGACAAACATAATGAAGCAGTGTTTTCTAAAGAAAATAGCCTGATACTGAGAGAGAAAAGAATTGGTGAATTTGCACCTCAGATATTTAATTAATGAAGGAAAGAGAATCCATGTAGAATCACTGAAATAAACGCCTAGGAGATGGTGTCAGTAAATCATTATGTGTTGACTGTTTTGATTTTTCTTATGAAATGGGTATATGTTTCAACACTAATAGACTCAAGTATGTTGCTAAAATAGTTCTGCAGCATGAATAGTAGTCCACCATTAAGTCAGAGCTGTCAGATGGTTTTTCAAATTCACTGTCATTAAAATGAAAAAATTTTAACACAGAACTTTTTTGTTTCAATTATACTGATCTTAAGGACATGCAGGCCTTGTTCTAAATAACAGAGTTCCTTTTTTTTTTTTTTCTCCTTTCTGAAGAGGCATTGTTTCTCCTTGATATAATGTTCTTTACTAGATACTCAATAAGAAAAGGAATTTGTGATTATGGGCCTGTTTGCAGTTTGCAGTTAAAATCTCTCTCTCTCTCTTTTTTCATACTCAAAATAAGAGGAGTGGGTTTTTTAATCCAAGTACAGCAGATAAAACTTTTTGTGTTCCTCTACAAGGTTTCATTTCTAAAATCTGAGCCCAAATATTACAGCCTTCAATTGGCCTATTGTATTTTAGTCAGACAAAGGATTTAGTCAACTGCAGTGGCATTTCAGCTTTTTAATCCTGTTGCAAATTACTGGATGTACCATGAGATTTTTCTCTGGTGTATCAAATAAAATTCAGCTTGAGAAAATAGAAGAGATGAAATGGAAACAAGTAAGGACATACCTAGGACAATGATAATGAATTAGCTTTATGAGGCCCGTATTCATCCATGAAAAAATGTTTCTGGATAGAATGAGTGTTTTACAAAATATATATTCATGCAGGAAAAACTGCTTTTAGTAAGAAGGAACCCCAGAGTCTTACAATTAGCAGTCGACATTGCCCCAAACAGTGGTTCTCAAAGTGCGGCCCCTGGATGGGAAGCGCCAGCATCACTTGGGAAAGTGTAAGAAATGCACTTTTTCAGGACACACCAGTGACCTGCCTATTCAGAAACTCTGGGGCTGGAGCCCTGCCGTCTATTTCAACATGCCCTTCAAGTGATTCTGTTGCCCACTCAGCGTTGGGAACCACTGCCTTAGACAAGTGCAGCAGCTTCCTATGGAACCTACTTACCTCCAGACTTCCTTCCCCAAAATTATTCTCCATGCTGTTGCCAGGGTGCCCCTCAAAACTACTCATCAATCCTGCCAGCCCCTTCTTTAAAACTCTTGCCCAGTTCCGCGTTGCTCTTGGACAGACTATTCATGGCATTCGAAGTTCTTTACCCACTGGCTCCTGGTTAGCTCTGCAGCTCCATCTCTCCCCACTTGCCCTGATCACTGCACTCCTCCCACACCTGTCAGCCCATGTCCACACACAGGCACACACCTCCACAACCTGCCCACCCACAAAGCTTCAGTCATTCTGACCTCCTTTCAGTTCTGCAGGTACATACGGGCTCCTTGTCATCCTTGGGCTCTGGCCATTGTTCATTCCTCCTGAAATGCACCTTGCCCCTGCCTTGTCGCCCACTTTTTCCTGCCTTTCTGTATCTAGATAACTTGTTTTCATCCTTTCAGGGCTTGTGTTGATTCTTAACTTATCCCCTCCAGGAAGCTTTGCCTGAACACTCCCACCCATGCCTCAGCTGGGTTCCTTTAACAGGTGTTATCACAGAACGTTCTGTATACTTCCATCTTTGCACTTACCGCCCAGAATTACTAATTTGTCTTTTTTTCCCCGACTAAACTATAAACTTCTAGATGGGAAGGGCTATCTCTTACAGTTTGGATATCCCAACATCTAGCACAGGACTTGGTTTATAATAAGCATTTAATAAATCTGTCTTGAATGAATGAATTTTTTTTTTTTGGTACAAAGATGAACAGAATTGGGTCCAGAGAGGTCAAGAGGCCTGACACATCTACTTCATTGGCATTAACACTCTGATCCCCATTAATAATGGATCAGTGTTCTGTCATTAAATCATACTGTTTCTCAGACCCTAAGAAAACTCACCCCAATTATTCTTTTTAGCTGCTCTACTCCAGAGAGTCAGGGGCGGCGGCCGAGAGGAGCTACCCCGCGTCCGAGGTCAGTGGCAGCTGGGAGGAGACACCCTGAGTCCGAGGTCAGGGGCGGCCAGGAGAAGCCACCTTGCACCCGAGGCCAGGGGCGGTGACCTTGAGGAGCCACCCCGAGCCCGGGGCCAGGGGCGGCAGCTGGGAGGAGCCACCCACGCCCGAGGCCAGGGCCAGCGGCCGGGAGGAGCAACCCAAGGAGTGGCGGCTGTGCAGGCACAGGAGGGCCTAGAGGAGCTATCCCACGTTGAAGGTCAAGAACGGCGGCGGTAAGGAGATACCCCTCGTCCAAGGTAAGGAACAGCTGCTGTGCTTTGCTGGAGCAGCTGTGAAGAGATACCCCACGCCAAGGTAAGAGAAACCCAAGTAAGATGGTAAGTGTTGCAAGAGGGCATCAGAGGGCAGACACACTGAAACCATACTCACAGAAAACTAGTCAATCTAATCACACTAGGACCACAGTCTTGTCTAACTCAATGAAACCAAGCCATGCCTGCGGGGCAACTCAACATGGGCGGGTCATGGTGGAGAGGTCTTACAGAATGTGGTCCACTGGAGAAGAGAATGGCAAACCACTTCAGTATTCTTGCCTTGAGAACCCCAAGAACAGTAGGAAAAGGCAAAATGATAGGATACCGAAAGAAGAACTCCCCAGGTCATTAGGTGCCCAATATGCTTCTGGAGATCAGTGGAGAAATAACTCCAGAAAGAATGAAGGGATGGAGCCAAAGCAAAAACAATACCCATCTGTGGATGTGACTGGTGATAGAAGCAAGGTCCAATGCTGTAAAGAGCAATATTGCATAGGAACCTGGAATGTCAGGTCCATGAATCAAGGCAAATTGGAAGTGGTCAAACAAGAGATGGCAAGGGTGAATGTCGACATTCTAGGAATCAGTGAACTAAAATGGACTGGAATGGGTGAATTTAACTCAGATGACCCTTACATCTACTACTGCAGGCAGGATTCCCTCAGAAGAAATGGAGTAGCTATCATGGTCAAAAAAGAGTCCAAAATACAGTACTTGGATGCAGTCTCAAAAACGACAGAATGATCTCTGTTCGTCTCCAAGGCAAACCATTCAATATCACAGTTATCCTAGTCTATGCCCCAACCAGTAATGCTGAAGAAACTGAAGCTGAACAGTTTTATGAAGACCTACAAGATCTTTTAGAGCTAACACCCAAAAAAATGTCCTTTTCATTATAGGGGACAGGGATCCAAAAGTAGGAAGTCAAGAAACACCTGGAGTAACAGGCAAATTTGGCCTTGGAATGCGGAATGAAGCAGGGCAAAGACTAATAGAGTTTTGCCAAGAAAATGCACTGGTCACAGCAAACACCCTCTTCCAACAACACAAGAGAAGACTCTACACATGGACATCACCAGATGGTCAACGCCGAAATCAGATTGATTGTATTCTTTGCAGCCAAAGATGGAGAAGCTCTATACAGTCAGCAAAAACAAGACCAGGAGCTGACTGTGGCTCAGATCATGAACTCCTTATTGCCAAATTCAGACTTAAATTGAAGAAAATAGGGAAAACCGCTAGACCATTCAGGTATGACCTAAATCAAATCCCTTATGATTATACAGTGGAAGTGAGAAATAGATTTAAGGGCCTAGATCTGATAGATACAGTGCCTGATGAACTATGGAATGAGGTTCGTGACATTGTACAGCAGACGGATCAAGACCATCCCCATGGAAGAGAAATGCAAAAAAGCAAAATGGCTGTCTGGGGAGGCCTTACAAATAGCTGTGAAAAGAAGAGAAGTGAAAAGCAGAGGAGAAAAGGAAAGATATAAGCATCTGAATGCAGAGTTTCAAAGAATAGCAAGAAGAGAAAAGAAAGCCTTCCTCAGAGATCAATGCAAAGAAATAGAGGAAAACAACAGAATGGGAAAGACTAGAGATCTCTTCAAGAAAATTAGAGATACCAAGGGGACATTTCATGCAAAGATGGGCTTGATAAAGGACAGAAATGGTATGGACCTAACAGAAGCAGAAGATATTATGAAGAGGTGGCAAGAATACACAGAAGAACTGTACAAAAAAGATCTTCATGACCCAGATAATCATGATGATGTGATCACCCACCTAGAGCCAGACATCCTGGAATGTGAAGTCAAGTGGGCCTTAGAACACATCACTATGAACAAAGCTAGTGGAGGTGATGGAATTCCAGTTGAGCTGTTTCAAATCCTGAAAGATGATGCTGTGAAAGTGCTGCACTCAATATGCCAGCAAATTTGGAAAACTCAGCAGTGTCCACAGGACTGGAAAAGGTCAGTTTTCATTCCAATCCCAAAGAAAGGCAATGCAAAAGAATGCTCAAACTACCGCACAATTGCAGTCGTCTCACATGCTAGTAAAGTAATGCTCAAAATTCTCCAAGCCAGACTTCAGCAATATGTGAACCGTGAACTCCCTGATGTTCAAGCTGGTTTTAGAAAAGGCAGAGGAACCAGAGATCAAATTGCCAACATCCGCTGGATCATGGAAAAAGCAAGAGAGTTTCAGAAAAACATCTATTTCTGCTTTCTTGACTATGCCAAAGCCTTTGACTGTGTGGATCACAATAAACTGTGGAAAATTGTGAAAGAGATGGGAATACCAGACCACCTAACCTGCCTCTTGAGAAATCTGTATGCAGGTCAGGAAGCAACAGTTAGAACTGGACATGGAACAACAGACTGCTTCCAAATAGGAAAAGGAGTAGGTCAAGGCTGTATATTGTCACCCTGCTTATTTAACTTATATGCAGAGTACATCATGAGAAACGCTGGACTGGAAGAAATACAAGCTAGAATCAAGATTGCTGGGAAAAATATCAATAACCTCAGATATGCAGATGACACCACCCTTATGGCAGAAAGTGAAGAGGAGCTAAAAAGCCTTTTGATGAAAGTGAAAGAGGAGAGTGAAAAAGTTGGCTTAAAGCTCAACATTCAGAAAATGAAGATCATGGCATCTGGTCCTATCACTTCATGGGAAATAGATGGGGAAACAGTAGAAACTATCAGACTTTATTTTTTGGGCTCCAAAATCACTGCAGATGGTGACTGCAGCCATGAAATTAAAATACGCTTACTCCTTGGAAGAAAAGTTATGAGCAACCTAGATAGCATATTCAAAAGCAGAGACATTACTTTGCCAACTAAGGTCTGCCTAGTCAAGGCTATGGTTTTTCCTGTGGTCATGTATGGATGTGAGAGTTGGACTGTGAAGAAGGCTGAGCACTGAAGAATTGATGCTTTTGAACTGTGGTGTTCTAGAAGACTCTTGAAGGTCCCTTGGACTGCAAGGAGATCCAACCAGTCCATTCTGAAGGAGATCAGCCCTGGGATTTGTTTGGAAGGAATGATGCTAAAGCTGAAGCTCCAGTACTTTGGACACCTCATGTGCAGAGTTGACTCATTGGAAAAGACTCTGATGCTGGGAGAGATTAGGGGCAGGAGGAGAAGGGGACGACAGAGGATGAGATGGCTAGATGGCATCATGGACTCAATCAACGTGAGTCTGAGTGAACTCCGGGAGTTGGTGATGGACAGGGAGGCCTGGCATGCTGTGATTCATGGGGTCGCAAAGAGTCGGAGACGACTGAGCGGCTGAACTGAACTGATCTCTAGAGAGAGAACTGGGATTCAGCAGTCTTTTGGATTCAGTTTATAACAGGTTTACCTACTTGATTATGATTTTGTGGTAAGATATTCTAGGGAAGGTGATACCAGGAATCCTGACTAATCACTTAGTATGCTGCTGCTAAGTCGCTTCAGTCGTGTCCAACTCTGTGTGACCCCATATTACCTCCCAAATTCTCTAGCACACACAGGCCATCTATTGGCTACATCAGACAGGATTCCTCAGATCTTTGCAAGCTAAACCAGGAAAGTCATCTCACATAGTGGGTGAGAATATGGGCTTTGGCTCAGACTGGTGACTCAGCTCTCGCCCCCACCCTATGCTAACTGCTGTGACATGTAAGCTTCAGTTCCCTCATCTACAGAGTACAGGAGAAGCTGCTTAGCGTATGGCACCGGTGTGGAGACTAGAGAAAGGTGATTAATTGAATGCATTCAGCACAATGGAATGTAGAGAGTGTTTGAGAAATACGAGCAAAATTAAAATTGATAAGATGTTGAAAAATGTAGTGGCCAGTTTCAGCAGAGACCAGACTTATGGAAAAGTTGAAATGCAAGTTAATATCAACTTTAGGCTAAAGTTTAACTAAAGGAGAGGGCATTGTTTCTTATATTTGTTATTTTGAAAATTTTTGTCTAGCAACGGAGATACTATGATAAAAGATCCCTACAGTTCACTGGAGAAGGAAATGGCAGCCCACTCCAGTGTTCTTGCCTGGAGAATCCCAGGGATGGGGGAGCCTGGTGGTCTGTCGTCTGTGGGGTCGCACAGAGTCGGACATGACTGAAGCGACTTAGCAGCAATAGCAGCAGCAGCAAAGTTCAATATTAACATAATGGCACCATTTTTTTTCCAGCTTTATTGAAGTATAATTGACATATAAAATAGTAAGATATTTAAAGTGTACATTGTGGTGATTTGATATACATGTACACCGTGAAAAGATTCCCACCACCTAGTTAGTTAACACATCCATCACATATTTAACCTTTATTTGTTGAAGAACAATAAAATTCTACCCTCTTAGGAAATTTCAGTTATATACAGTGTTATCAACTGTAGTTGCCATGCTTTACATTAGATTCTTAGACTTTATTTGTCCTATGGCTAAACATCTGAATCTTTTTACCAGCCTCTCCTTATTTCCCCCAGCACCCTCCAGGTACCCTGGAAACCACTTTTCTGTTTCTGTGAGTTAGATTTTTTTAATTTAACATATTAGTGATACCATGCAGTCAGTATGTGTAAACTTTCCTTGTCTTTCATTTAGCATAATGTATTTCACTTAGTATAATGCCCTCATAGTGGCACTTTAATGTAACTTGTTTGTTAAAGGCAAAATGTTTCAGCGTTTAAAAATTTTCTCCCTTTTTTCATTTACAAAGATTGAACACACTATTAAGGTCATGAAATTAAGACAACCATAGTATTTTTGTTTTTCAGAGTACAAGTGCTGTGCACAGGTTTGAGTGTAAACGAATATGGTAGACTTGTCCAATTAAGATTCTAACTCTTTCTGCTTTCAAATCATGGTCAGCTCCTAATCTTACTCTGCACCCTTTAGAATAATCTAAGCATTAAAGCCTCTCTTGAATTCAGTGGGAACACTATGCCAAGCCAGGCTTCATGGAGTAGAGTAAGAAAAGAGACAGTCCTACAGTGAAGAATGGAATTTTCAGTTGTTCTTAGATGATGGCATTAGGAAGGATTCAAAGAAGGGATTCAATGAATTAGGCCTGTAAGAATGAGTTGCAACTGGCCCTTTGATAGAGAGGCCCTTGTTAGAGCTGACACTCTGCTTTTGTATTCTCCAATGACTTCTGAAAGATAGTGTATACACTGCTTCAGAAGGATCAGGAAATTCACTGGTTCCATTAAGATGTTAATGTGTCAGTAGACATGCTCACTGCATAATTAAAAAGAATCCAAACCCCTTTCTATTAATGAACAGATGGCCAATTTAATTACAAAATTGTTAAGCATTTGTTGACTGTGCCTTAATTCTTGATGGAGTACAAGGGCTTAGATGATCAAATACATACTCTTTATCGAGTCTGTATTTTAAGACAGAAAAATCTGGCTTCAGCACTTACTAGCTGGGAAATATTACTTAACCTCTCTAAGCTTTAGCTTTCTGATGTGTTGAATGGAAATCTGTAAAACTGTACATCGTCCTTAGGTCTGAGAGTTAAATGAGATCATCTCTGTGAAGAGGAAAGCATAGTACCTGACTGATAGGGCTCAGCAAACATTAGCTATTATAATACAAACCCATTGTTTCAAATCTATCATTGCACACACACACACACACACACACACACCCCTGCCTGTCCCAATTAAAATTTCAGTGGAAGCTCAGAACAAGAGGCTGTCTTGATGGGGGCTATAGTTCCCTTCCTCCTGGAAGTTCCATGACAAATTTTGCACACAAATATGCTTGCACTCAGCTGAGATGGGGCAATAATATTCTGGAACCTAATCAGCCCTTGAGAGAAGAATGACTGATCTTTGTGCTTTTTCTGTTCTTTCACTTGTGGGTCTCAAGAACACACCTTGGCCCCCCATCTCCTCACTCTGCTGGGCTGACCTATTCTACCTTTCTCTTTCCCTCTCACGCCTGATCATGCTCAGCACTCTCTCCAGATCTGTGTTTTTGCTCTTCTCCCACGAGCTTTCCAAGTCCCCCTCTCTTCTTCTCATGTTTTCCTTCCCATCTTCCTCCTCTTCCACTGGCAGCACCTCATTCTAAGAAGCAGTCCCTCTAAAGTCTTTGAAAAAAGCTCAGCTATGTGTACTTTGTCTCACGCACACAGCGAACTGGTTTGACTGATTAGTTGGTCATTGGTGCAGTCATTGTTGATGGAGAGCTAGAGAGGAGAAAAAAGAGGACTCACTTCAGCTCTCCATGGAATAGGGGGCATAAGATTAGTGACATCTCTGAAATTAATTCAGAAGGATAACAACAGATTGAAATTGACTTGTTCATTCTGTTCTGCAATTTGAGATAAATGAGTCTTCCTTGGTGCCTGAAGAGGATACTGTTGTACAACAAATTTGGAAATGAGAATCATTTAAGAAGGTATTGGATATGCTTTGACTGGTAGATCATATTAAATTCACCTTCTTTGACCAACCTCTATGCTGATCTCAGGGTCAAATGATAAATTACCTATTCTTCAGAACCCTATTTTCTACTGTGGAAATACATGGAGCCCTGGATTTTTCATTTCACACATCTATCCAAAAATGTAAAATATTGTGAGTCCAGAGTTACAGAATGAAAAGGTGACTTCAGATAGACTAGTGAAAGGATAGAGGGTAAAGGCTGAGATGTGTAATCTAAGTTATTGTTGTGATTACCCTGTAGAAATCATTTGACCTGTCTCATCATATCAGAATGCTGCTGGCTTCGCTTCACCTCTGAAAGTCATGACTGATGGCTTGTTTGGTCACATTTTCTCAACTTCAGAAGAAAATTTCAAAATTTTCTTCATTCTGTCATATGAAGATGACTGCGAAATAGCAGCGTACACCATGTAACCAATCATGGCATGCCCCCTGAGCTGCCAGCAACCATGGCTGACGGCACTTTCATAGCTGGCACACCCGCAGGGAGGTGCATCTTCACGTGCTGTGCGGTGAAGTTTTCTCTCACCTGTGCATTCAAATACCTCGGGTCAGAGCAGGGTCTCACCATGCCTTTTACTTTTCAATCATCACTTTTGAAGTCAGCGTTGCTAATGTACAGTCCTAAAGAAAACTCTAGAGTCAGTATTCAGGAAGCTAGTTGAGGTCTTGATTTTTTGCTTTTGTTTTCTTCTTTATACTCAGTTATGCTGGACAATTATGTTCATGGCATATAGGAAAGAAAAATTAGGAATTTAGCCAATTACTAAAATTAGTTGCTGTTTTAATTGGATGCATGTATTTATTAGACATCAGGAATCTCTATCAACTGCAATTTCCCCCCATTAGAAAGTATCAAATTTGACATATTTTTTAAAATCACAAATGTCTTATTTAGATTCCTGGCTTTTTCTCCCAGAATGAATTAACTATAGTTTTCAGAATTTTATGGGAGGGGGTTGATTTGTGAGTATAGAACAAACAGACCATCAGAAACTTTGAAAACTTTACAAGCCATGCATAAAATAGACACGGGAAGGAACTTCAAGCGTTATTGGATTTATTCAGTGGCTTCCATGGCTTCCCCCAAGGAACTAAGATACAGTTGTGACTATGTTTATTTGAAAGAAGCAAAATTGTGTTAAATAGATACTTCTTATCTTTTAGGAGTCATAGAGTTAGATGTGTTGCTTTTTTCCTTATATGGATTTAATTGATACTGCTATAAAGTCCCTTTGTATAAAGATGCAAATAAAATCACAAAATGTAACGAGAGAAAACAAGATTTATAACTTGTGTCCAGAGAAAAAGGATCGTCCCTCCCTCTCAGGAAAAAACAACTCCTTCAAATGAAACATGAACCATGCCATGGTCAACAGATTAGAACTGAATCTAGGAAGGCAGCGAGGCAAGATAACAGACTCTGGAGGGCAACACCTCAGTTTTGTCTCTGCATTTTCCTGCCTATAGAGAAGTATAAACCACCCCAGAGATAGGGAAAGGCTTTGAAGAGCTGCAGCAACCTACTTTAAAGACAGCCTCTGAATTCAGAATCATGAAGTATAGCACACTGCTGTGCCTGGCTTTGCAAATTTGATCAAACATTTAAGTAAAAGTAGAGAGATAGGAAAAGACAAGTGGCTTAAAGACAGCTGCAATATTGGTAGATGCTTGCTCAGAGCCTAAATTCAGAATTAAAATATTTATCTTTCAAATGCCTGGGGCAGTGGGACCAGCAAAAAGCCTCCTCAGAAAAAAAATGATGAGGTTCATTGTTCCCACAGTTATTCAAGATTCAGCATATGAAGAGCTCAGAGAGGTGGCAGACCGTGGGAGCCATTTCAACAGGAATACAAAGAAGCCAAATTCAGTGTCGTGTCTGAGGTCCCATAACCCAGTCTAGGGGTGTGTGATTTCTTTTTCGATTCTTTTCCCCAAAGGATTGTAGGGTTGATATCGTTGGCTTCTAGATCACCTTTCCGGCTCATGTGTCCTCCTGGGCTTCCTTACAAGGGCACATCTGGGGTTCTAAGCTGTGAATACCCCATATCTTCCTATTTCAAGATTGTGTGGTTGGTGTTAGTGCTACCCTAAAGAAAAGTGGATCAAGCTTCGAAGCAGGAAGAACTAATCCATATCTGTTTTGTTATGTGTATTCTTTCCTGATTGCTAGGATGACAACTAGTGATTCCGATAAATTATGTATAAAACTAACGCCAAACCAAATGAAACCAAAACCAGTACATTGATACTTTCTGATTATAAGTTTGATGTGAGAGAGCTAGGCCTGATGTCTTCTCCTCTATAAGTGTGCTTTAGTGGCAATCTCTTGAGGGAACTTTGGGAGACTGTACCTGAACCCAAAGGAATGTTTAAAAGGCTGGGAATTCCAGGCTCTCTTTGGCATGTAATAAAGGTGTTTCAGAGCAGGTGAGTCTTTTGTCCAATTCCATGTGTAAATATTTAGGTAGTGCCTTATCCATTCATAAATAGACTTATTATCTGACATTTTACAAAGCCATGTGAAAATCTCTGAACAAAGTTTTGATAAATATGCCAAGAGCTGATTTATCAAAGTTGAAATTAAAAGGTACCTCTGAGGTTCTATAGAATTATGATCCCTAGTGAGTTTCTGAAGATGGCCTTGTCTGTAAGTTTGACACCCATCTTACCCCCTGCAGAGCTGTATAAGGAACAAATACATCAGGGCTGTTTCATTCCTATCATTTCAAGAGGTGTATTTGAAACTCAGTGGCCTGCCAAGACAGAGAACAATTAGTTCTCAGGTAATTTCATCTGATGTAACACATCATTAAACAGAATGTATTCCATCAATTATCTTTGCTTTTGTATCAATTCCTTCTTTCCAGCTCCCAAGGAGAAATAACATGGAGTCTTAAGTACGGAACATAATATTTGAGGTTCTCTTTATATCCAGTGAACCATGGTCTTTGAGAATTCTCAACCCTTGTACTATACAAACTGTCTGAACTAAATGGATCTTGCCCCGTGCGATTTTTCACAATGCTTCCATTGATAAACTAAGACGTCAGCTACCAAAGCAAACGTGGTGGTGACGTCATTGCTGATACAGTTCCCCCAAATCACACACTCTAGGGAGGCAAGAAAAGTCAAAATTGCAACATGCTGATGAAAGAAAGCATTGCAGCAGTGATAAGGAGACCAGAGAAAGCACTCAAATGCCAGCTGCTGAGCAGAAGGAGAAATCTATGCAGACTACACTACTAGCACTGTGCAAATACAGGCAAAAAATGTGGCTGCGTCTTTTGGGGAGAAAGTGTTGCTTTAATATAAGGCGAAAGTGCTCAGAAGTGAAATTTCGAATTCTACCCCATGACCTGGCAGGCAAAAGAAAGCTATTATATTATAGTGATCCTGCAGTGCACAAAATTTAAACTCAGGATATTGTCATCTTTATCAGCAATAAGGTATATGGCAGTAAGCATATTAAAGTTCCCCTAACTAAGGAACCTTCTGTCCTTTGCATTTGTCTGAATGGGTTTCAGAGTCTCAGAAAAGTGAAGAGATTTCCAGAAGCACACGTCTCTGAATACAATAACGTTTCTTTATTTTAACCCTTAGTTTCCTGAGCACAGGTGAGGGCAGTCTATGATAATTTGACAAGAAGTTGGCAGAAAATACAAAGAGCTTTAAGGAGTGGCAGATTCAGAGGGGCCAGTGAGTCCAGTATGGAAAGAGGGAAACTCCCAAGCATGTTGAGAACTTGAGGCTCTAAGACACCTCTTCTTAACTTGGAAACGGGCAGTTATCATCCCAGTGCTACCAGAGTGTATTAAAAAATCGAAAGACTTTCAAAATTCATAAAATCCAACAAATATTAATTGGAGGTCCACTGTACTGTGATGAAGAATACATAGTCTCTGCCTAGAAGTTGCTCATTTATAGCTGGGGAGATATACAGACAGGCAGTAGAGCATAGACTGGAGCAATGACTAAAATTAGAGCTTGGGGGCAACAGAGAATAGATACCTTTGTTAGGAATGACTTCCCCAAGGTGATGGAGCTTAAACCAGGGCTAGAAGGTGAGTCTAAGTTAGGTGAAGGAGGAAGCGGGTAGAAGGGCATTACAAATAGAGGAGAGACCATCTGTACAAATGCATAAAAGCAAAAGAGATATGACAACTTTGGGGAAAATGAAAGGAGTTCAGAATTTGCAGGAGTGTAGGGGACACCGGGGCTTCCCTGGGAGGTCAGCAGTAAAGGACCCGCCTGCCAATGCAGGAGACTAGGTTTCTGACCCTGGGTTGGGAAGATCCCCCAGAGAAACAAATGGCAACCCATTTCAGTACTCTTGCCTGGGAAATCCTGTGGACAGAGGAGCTTGGCAGGCTACAGTCCATGGGGTCACAAAAAAGTCGAATACAACGTAGTGACTAAACAATAGCAATAAGGGACTCCAGGAAAGTGGCAAGTGCGATAAGACTACAGGTATAGGCAGGGACCAGTTCATGAATTCTTCGTTTTCCATCTTCTTTTGTTTCTTTATAGAATTTGGTTGGCCTTGAAAGAACTAAATGTCTTAAAAATCAGACTTTGGTATATATAGTTTCAGTGCAGTTCAGTTCAGTCACTCAGTCGTGTCTCACTCTTTGTGACCCCATGATTCGCAGCACGCCAGGCCTCCCTGTCCATCACCAACTCCCGGAGTTCACTCAGACTCACGCCCATTGAGTCAGTGATGTCATCCAGCCATCTCATCCTCTGTCGTCCCCTTCTCCTCCTGCCCCCAATCCCTCCCAGCAGCAGAGTCTTTTCCAATGAGTCAACTCTTCGCATGAGGTGGCCAAAGTACTGGATTTTTCAGCTTTAGCATCATTCCTTCCAAAGAAATCCCAGGGCTGATCTCCTTCAGAATGGACTGGTTGGATCTCCTTGCAGTCCAAGGGACTCTCAAGAGTCTTGTCCAACACCACAGTTCAAAAGCATCAATTCTTTGGTGCTCAGCCTTCTTCACAGTCCAGCTCTCACATCCATACATGACCACTGGAAAAACCATAGCCTTGACTAGATGGACCTTAGTTGGCAAAGTAATGTCTCTGCTTTTGACTGTACTATCTAGTTTGGTCATAACTTTTCTTCCAAGGAGTAAGCGTCTTTTAATTTCATGGCTGCAGTCACCATCTGCAGTGATTTTGGAGCCCCCCAAAATAAAGTCTGACACTGTTTCCACTGTTTCCCCATCTATTTCCCATGAAGTGATGGGACCGGATGCCATGATCTTCGTTTTCTGAATGTTGAGCTTTAAGCCAACTTTTTCACTCTCCTCTTTCACTTTCATCAAGAGGCTTTTTAGTTCCTCTTCACTTTCTGCCATAAGGGTGGTGTCATTTAACATAAAAATACCACAAATTATAGAGTTGATTGTAAATTTTCATAAAAATCTTACTCCATTCACTTCAGTTGCTCAGCCATGTCCAATTCTTTGTGACCGCAGGGACGGCAGAACAACAGGCTTCCCTGTCTATCCAACTCCCAGGGCTTTCTCAAACTCATGTCCATCAAGTTGGTGATGCCTTCCAACCATCTCATCCTCTGTCATCCCCTTCTCCTAAAAGCCATAGCATTGACTAGACGGATCTTTGTTGGCAAAGTAATGTCTCTGTTTTTGAATATGCTGTCTAGGTTGGCCATAACTTTCCTTCCAAGGAGTAAGTGTCTTTTAATTTCATGGCTGCAGTCACCATCTGCAATGATTTTGGAGCCCCAAAAATAAAGTCTCTCACTGTTTCCATTGTTTCCCCATTTGCCATGAAGTGATGGGCCTGGATGCCATGATCTTAGTTTTCTGAATGTTGAGATTTAAGACAACTTTTTTCCTCTCCTCTTTCACTTTCATCAACAGGCTTTTTAGCTTCTTTTCACTTTCTGCCATAAGGGTGGTACCGTCTGCATATCTGAGGTTATTGATATTTCTCCCAGCAGTCTTGATTCCAATTTGTGCTTTATCTGGCCCAGCATTCCTCATGATGTACACTGCATACCATTTAAATAAGCAGGTGACAATATACAGCCTTGATGTACTCCTTTCCTGATTTGGAACCAGTCTGTTGTTTCACGTCCAGCTCTAACTGTTGCTTCTTGACCTGCATACAGGCTTCTCAAGAGGCTGGTCAGGTGGTCTGGTATTCCCATCTCTTGAAGACTTTTTCACAGTTTGATGTGATCCACACAGTCTTCACCTATTTCTCAGTAATTTCTCATTGAAGATCAAAAACAATAACAAAAAGTGGCAAAGCTTTCATCATGACTGATTCCAGGAGTAGGCATGTTTGAGGTTGTGTTAGGAAGGCCCCTTGTTCCGAAATATGCCGCATGGCAGCTCATTGGTGTAGTGTCTGTCAGCAGAGCTCAGCTCCTCACCTCACCTTCAGGTCAGTGCTCTAACGCCATCCTGATAGTGGAGGTTCCTGTGAAATCTAGCAATGCCTGCTCTCCCAAGACCTGCCCCCTTCATACTTCCCTTCTCTGTTCCAGTTTCTCCACAGCGACTTATAAACCTTTATACACTTTATTTGTGTGTCTCTCTATCCTCTGTCTCCCATAAACTATACAAAAGCAGAGATTTCTTGTTGTTCTCTGCTGCATCCCCAGGGTATAGAGTGCTACCTGTTATATAGTAATTATTCAATATATTTTAATGTAATTGGGTGCAATAGTTTTGAATATGCAGACAAAGCCTTATACATACAAGGACATCTAATCTATGAACAAGTTGGCAACACAGGTTAGCAGGGAAAGGATGAATGATCCAGTGAAGTCATTGTATTAACTTTGAAAGTGAAAATTGCTCAATCATGTCTGACTCTTTGCTACCCCATGGACTATATAGTCCATGGAATTCTCTAGGCCCGAATACTGGAGTGGGTAGCCTTTCCCTCCTCCAGGGGATCTTCCCAATCCAGGGATTGAACCCAGGTCTCCCGCATTACAGGTGGATTCTTTACCAGCTAAGCCACCAGAGAAGCCTAAGAATACTGGAGTGGGTAGCTTATCCCTTCTCCAGAGAATCTTCCCGACCCAGGAATCGAACCAGGTTCTCCTGCACTTGCAGGTGGATTCTTTACCAGCTGAACTATCAGGGAAGCCCTTATTCCCTTTACCCAGCTTCTCTCTTTCCTAGAGTGGCCTAGCATTGGAAGAGCTGAATCCCTACTAATTGGATTTTTTTTTAGTCTCTGATCCTATAGATTATTCCCTTAATATCAAAAAGACACAAAGCTGTAGAACAAAGTGGGGCAATTATCCATACAGATTTTAAAATGTGTTTCTTCCATGTGTGTGTGAGTCAGTCAGTCATGTGCAACTCTTTGTGACTCCATGGACTATAGCCTTGCCGGGCTCCTCTGTCCATGGGGTTCTCCAGGCAAGAATACTGGAGTGGGTTGCCATTCCCTTCTCCAGGGGATCTTTCTGACCCAGGGATAGAACCCTGGTCTCTCGCATTACAGACAGATTCTCTCCCTTACATCATACCTAAAAGTTAATTCCAAGTGGATTGAGGACTTGGAATTGAAAATTTTAGAATTAAAACAAAATAATAGAATTTATTTTAAAATTCCAGATAAGGAAGAATTTCTTAAGCAAGACAGAAAAAGTACAAATTCTAAAGGATCAGATTGGTAACTTTGACTGTATTAAGATTAAGAGCATCTATTCATAATGTATTCAGTTCAGATCAGTCACTCAGTCATAGTCAACAAAAGGTCCAAAATGCAGTACTTGGGGGCAATCTTAAAAATGACAGAATGATCTTTGTTCATTTCCAAGGCAAACCATTCAATATCATAGTAACCCAAGTCTATGCCCCAATCACTAATGCCATAGAAGCTGATGTTGAATGTTTCTATGAAGACCTGCAAGAGCTTCTAGAACTAATACCCCGCCCCGCCCCCCCAAAGATGTCCTTTTCATGATAGGGGATTGGAGTGCAAAAGTAGGAAGTAAAGAGATACCTGGAATAATAGGCAAATTTGGCTTTGGAGTACAAAATAAAGCAGGGCAAAGGTTAACAGAGTTTTGCCAAGAGAATGCACTGGTCATAGCAAACAGCCTCTTCCAACAACACATGGACATCACCAGACGGTCAATACCAAAATCAGATTGATTATATTCTTTGCAGCTGAAGATGGAGAAGTTCTATACGATCAGCAAAAAAAAGACTGGGAGCTGACTGTGGCTCAGATCATTAACTCCTTATTGCAAAACTCAGACTTAAAGAAAGTAGGGGAAACCACTAGATCGTTCAGGTATGACCTAAATCAATTCCCTTATGATTATACAGTGGAAGTGACAAATAGATTCAAGGGATTAGATCTGATAAGAGTGCCTGAATAACTATGGACAGAGATTTGTGACATGGTACAGGAGGCAGTGATCAAGACCATCCCCCAGAAAAAGAAATGCAAGAAGACAAAATGGTTTTCTAAGGAGCCTTACAGATAGCTGAGAAAAGAAGAGAAGTGAAAGGCAAAGGAGACAAGGAAAGATATACCCAT
Source organism: Capra hircus (assembly GCF_001704415.2). Classification (NCBI taxonomy): domain Eukaryota; kingdom Metazoa; phylum Chordata; class Mammalia; order Artiodactyla; family Bovidae; genus Capra; species Capra hircus. The sequence goes on along the minus strand of NC_030809.1, from coordinate 121,494,374 downwards.
CTGAATGCAGAGTTCCAAAGAATAGCAAGGAGAGATAAGAAAGCCTTCCTCAGTGATCAATGCCAAAAAAAAAAAGAGGAAAACAATAGAATGGGAAAGACTAGAGATCTCTTCAAGGAAATTAGAGATACCAAGGGAACATTTCATACAAAGATGGGCTCAATAAAGGACAGAAACAGTATGGACCTAATAGAAGCAGAAGATGTTAAAAAGAGGTGGCAAGAAAACACAGAAGAACTGTACAAAAAAGATCTTCATGACCCAAATAACCATGATGGTGTGATCACTCACCTAGAGCCCGACATCCTGGAGTCCAAAGTCAAGTGGGCCTTAGGAAGCATCTCTATGAACAAAGCTGGTGGAGGCGATGGCATTCCAGCTGAGCTATTTCAAGTCCTGAAAGATGATGCTGTGAAAGTGCTGCGTTCATAATGTATACCTTTTTAAAAAACGGAAAAGTTCAAGTCACAAACTAACAGAAGATATTTATATGCATGTAACCAACAGAGGATTAAAATCAAGAATATTTAAAGAAAATCTATAGTGAATAGAAAAAGATGAATATGGCAATATGAAAGTGAACAACAAAAAAAGTGAGTAACATTGTTATAAATCAAAGACATGCAAATTAAAACTATAAGAAAATACCATGCTTTACTTTTCAGTTTGGCCAAACTTTTTTAAAGTTGGAAAATATCAAGTCTTGGTGAGTTTGGAGTAACAGAGCTCTCATCCATTGCTTGTGGGTGGGTAATTGGTACAACTACTTAAGGGGGCGGGGGGGAAAGCCTTCTGACCCAGCAGTGTTATTCTTAGGTAGATAACTTAGAAAAACTGTTGCACATGTATATCTAGAGACACATACAAGAATGCAAGATAGAAATTTTGCCCGCAACAACCAAATGCTGGAAACAATTCAAACATACATTAATTATAGCATGGAAAAATGAATTTTGCCAAAGTCACACAGTGGAAAACTCTACCACAGTGCAAGGGAGGACCCACACTTCGTATGTCAGCCTGGATGAATCTTAGAAACACAGTGCTGAATGAAGGAAGGAAATCACAGAAGAGAAAGTGACTCTGTTAAAATAATGTTCAAATCCAGGCACACTTAAGTAGTAATTTCTCTAGATATGTAGCAGAATGATCCCCAAAAGCAATGAATTGTTAATGAGAATGAATTTAACAGTGTAATTGTTACCCTTGGCTGAGGGAAGCCGTATGACCATAGGGGACAAGGGCTAATCTTTTTGTTTGGGGATTAAAACAAATTCTTAAATTCTCTTCCCTTGGCAAAATTTCTCTGTATGAAATATTAAAACAAAGCAAAAATATATGGCTTTTTGAGATTTCTGCAGCTTTTGTAAAGTGCCCTCCACCATGTAGCATGCCCACCCTCTTCGCAATTAAACTTTCTAAACATGGTAGGCGCTACTATACTCCCCATGAGGGGGCTCAGTTAACTCATGGTTCCAGCGTGTTCAAAGTCAGAAAGGACTTTGCTCCCCTTCAAAGCTGTAATTATGTAATACTTGCTTGTAAAGGAAATTGATGTGATCATGTCTGGCTAGCAGGAAATTAAGCAGATAAGTGGTCAGACCATTACACGCAAGCTCTAGTGGACTGGCAGCTGGATACCTGGCTCCCTGTATCCCAAGCCTCTGTTCTGCCGCACACACTCTGGATTTTGTCTTAGTACTATTTTCATATCATCACCGCATATCATTTTAATTACTGTAAAATATTTAAATTATGATAAAATATTAAAATAACTATTAAAAAGGAAAGAAAGCTTTTGCACAACTTCAAATGTGGAGCTTGTATTTATTGGCCAAAAGGTGCTAAATAACTGGAACAAGGAAATTTAAACCACAGCAGCAACACCTAAAATGATTTTTAAAGTATTATTAGGGATATTCTGTAAACTGCAGCCCAGATCTATAGTCTTTAATTCCTGTAGAAGGAAGTATTCTCTCCCCTTTCTGTATTTGAAAAGGGAAAAAAAATTCAGCCCATAAAAGCACTAGAATCGTCATTAAAGCTTCTTATGACTTAGGGAGTACAATTTTCATTTCTTTAAGTCATGGAAAATTTCAGTAGATAGTTTGTACTGCGATGAACATAAATACAAACATAAATCACTGTTATATTCTACTGTTATCCTTCAGATATCAAAAATAAAAACCAACAACCTCCCCCAAACCCCATGCATCTTAGCATACAGTTGCTGTATTTAGGTTTGGGGAATTAAAATTCCTATTTTGGATTCCCAAAGGAGATGCCTAAAAGGATTTTGAGAGGCAAACCCTATAATGAGATGAACTCCAAAAAAACTGCTTTCAGCTTCTTTGCCAGTAACTGTGAGATCTTGAATACGTATTTTTATGCTGGGGGACTCTGTTTCCTTGTCTAGGCGCTCTCTCAACATTGCTTCTATTTTAATATTCTATGCTAAATTTTATAGTCTGTCTTTAAACTAAAAGACATACCATTTAAGGATGTAACACACGTACCGTTAGAGGGTTCACCCTGCAATACTGGCTTTTCAGGATGGCTTATGCCCAGAAGCTGAGGTAGAGTAGGTACTTCACAGCTGTGTTAAATAAAGGAGTGAACGAATGGAGGGATAGTGTAAACTCAATGAAGCTACCAAATCTTATAATTTGACTGAAAATCTGTGATTTTTTTTACTTCATTCAAATATTGTAGCAAATTCTATGTATGAGTTTTAAATTATCTGATTTTTCTTGGGAAATTTTTTTAACTCTTTACCTATCCAGGCCTTCCGTGGCCTACCCACAAACCAGCAATCTAAAAAAATGGAGTTTTGAAACAGTTGAAAGAACCTGATTAGAAAGCAGATATTTACTTTTCACATTAGCATATTATTGGCCAACTGACATGCCTTCTACCCACTCACTAAACAATCTTGGGCATGTTAATTCTCCATCTTGGGTCTGTGACTCTTTGAAAACTGGAAATAATGATGTTGACCTATTTTTGAGGAGGAAACAGCTAACAAGCCATAAAGATCAGAATTCATCACTGAGCCTCTGGAAGGCTAATCTGTAACATCAGTCAGTGAAAGTTATTTACTGGGTTGTTTTCCTTTGGGGAAAACTTCTGGAAATGAAACAGCACCCATTATGAAATTCGGGTTTTTTCCTTCCACAGTTGCCAAAGTTTGTTTGTTTGGATTGTTGTTTGTTGTGGGTTTTTTCCCCTTCTAATTTTCTGACAGACTTTTGGAAGTAAGATCGTTATTCTTGTGGGGTATCTTTTGGGTAACAGGTCAAGATTTTGTTCATGATTCATCAAAAGAAGTAATGAGGAGGTGACTAAAAGTCCAGGGGCAGGTTCTTTGTGAAAAAAAAATCTAGTCCTGAATCTCCTTTTTTTCTCCCCCCCGCCCCCGTCAGTTGAGACAGTGTATTTCTGGATGGTTATTGCTAAATTTTGGATAGGCACTTTTTAAAGACATTATCACAAAGTTATGAAAATATTTTATCAAAAAAGATTTGATTTTTATATAAAGATCATACCTAGTGTTTATGAAACTAGTTTCTCCTTCCTTACAGGTTTTACTGACCATGGTAGTTAATCTTAACATCTGTTAAGGTCACTTGCCTTGTGCAATGATAACTTATCAAATAGCAGGGCTATAAAAGAGTGACGATCACCCATACACAGTACGCCATATGGCCCAATCCAGAACTAATACAGGGGAACGCCACAAGCTTGGTAAACAACAGGCATGATGTGGCCTGTGTTAACAAGAGTGGGTTTTCTTTCTGTCTAGCAGTGGAAACACAAAGTCATATAATGATAAATTTCGGCCTCACAGAGATGAAGCTAATATCATTTGCCATTTATTGCAAAGGAACTTAAATCTTTTCAAATTAAACTCATGATGGATTTTAATCATTCAGTTAATGTTGGTAAGTGATTATGCCTCAAGCCATTATGGTAATAATCATTATTAGCAAGAGTCTGTTTTTACAATGTTTCTAATGTTTAAAATTAATCTAGAAGTCAAACGCCATTAAATCATTTCACCTGCAGCAGGGTTGAAAAGACATTTTTCACATAACTGCGATTTAAAAACAAAGCTAAGAAGGCAATGGAAAAATACACAAGAAAATCAACATATTAACTACAGCGCCACCATGTGACCAAACTCTAAATTTCCATATAGATGTAAAAGAGCAAATACACCAAGGAAAAGAAGTATGTGTAAAACAAACCACAGGGAAAAAACCTCAGGTGGATACTGGTTATTGACCTGTAATGTAAGAAAAAAAAGTACACTTGAGGGATGTAAAAAAGTTGACCATTACATATAAGATGGTGTCAGCTCCCAGCATGAAGAATTAAGTGTGAATGAAAATTACTGTACAAAATTTTTGAAGCAAGTCTTCTATAATCTGAGAAATCTGTTATCCTCTCTGGGTGTCAGTTTTCACACCTACAAAGTTTTAAGAATCAGACTAGATGATTTCTTAGTCATTTACCAGGCCAGGAGTCCTATGGCAAGAATCACTTCCAGGGTGTGCGGCTCAACACATTTTATGCAAAACTACGCATATAAATTCTTATACAGAATGAAATTGTACTCTGCTGCTGCTGCTAAGTCGCTTCAGTCGTGTCCAACTCTGTACGACCCCATAGATGGCAGCCCACCAGGCTCCTCCGTCCCTGGGATTCTCCAGGCAAGAACACTTGAGTGGGTTGCCATTTCCTTCTCCAATGCATGAAAGTGAAAAGTGAAAGTGAAGTCACTCAGTCGTGTCTGACTCTTAGCGACCCCATGGACTGCAGCCTACCAGGCTCCTCCGTCCATGGGATTTTCCAGGCAAGAGTACTGGAGTGGGGTGACATTGTCTTCTCCAGAAATTGTACTCTAATAGTCTAATTAATGGCATATATAAATTGAAGTAAATCACTAAAGGTATTACAGGAAAAAATAGAAAAATAGAGATATTGCCTAACTCCAGAAAAAAATAATTTAGAAAAAATTCATATCAGTAATGTTTAAAACATTTATACATTCATATATAAAATACATCTTGATTTCCAATGATGTGCCAGGCATGGTACTTGGTTTTAGGGATTGTAACATATTTAGAAATTATCCTCCCAGTAGGGAGAGTAACAATGACAGAAGGAACTCAGAACTGTGTGAGGCTAAGGCAGACATGGGTTGAAAACCAATGAAAGACTGCATCAGTTTCTAAGAAATATGAAAAGTCCATCTATCGATTAAAGTATCTGACCCCACTCGTATGAGCTATCCCTGGAACTGCTGGTTTCGTTCTTAGGCCAAGCATCATAAACTGAAGACAAATCAACCAAACAAAAATGGCTAAGGGAGTGACTAATGGGAGAAAGTCAAGAGGAGCTAAATATAAAGGAAATGACTATATAGACTGACTAATCCAGGTCTGAAAATAGAATGCTGATGAGGGTGTTATTGTTTTACAGGGCAGACGGTGATAACCATGGAAGTGAGCAGCAACAGGAAGTAGGAAGAGGGAAATTTAGACAGCATCAGAAGAAAAAAGCTTCCTGTCAGAGAAAATCATTAGCCTAATCCCATCCCTCAAGGGAAATGTTAGGCTCTCCACTTGCTGATCTGCGGGGCGCCCGCTGACTGGGGCTCTGGAGTGTGTATTTTTAGTCTTCCAGGAGGACAATGGGCTGGACACCTCTCAGCCTTTCCTTTACACTCTGCCAATGGTAAGACAAGTGGGAAATCAAGAGGAGGAGGGGTCAAAGCAAAGCAGGTGTGTTCCTAATGTAATGTAGACATGGATTTTGGAGTTTTTCAAAATTACAAACTACCCAACGAAACCATTCCCACACCCCCCCACACCCCCCCCACCCCCAGCCTTCACTTGCTGTTTCTCTCCCATTGGTTTGAATCAAGGAGGTCAACAGGCCCAAATCTCTACTTCCCTGGAGACAACTGAATTCCAGTTCTTAATGCCTTAACTAGACATTATACAGGAAATGCGGTTTGAAAGAAGTCACACTTGCCATGTAGAACAATTGAAATTCCTTGTTCTCTTTCTCCTGTCCTGAGCTAAAGCAGAAAAAGTCCCGTGGCCAAGGTGAGTTAGTTCAGGCGCGCTCGGTCTCTCTGACTTCCTCTGACTTGTCTGCCTCCTCATGCTCCATGACAATGACCTCCAGGGAGTCAGACTGTCCTCAAATCTTGTTGGACAAACTCTCAATCAGCCCATGCTTGCCTCTGATCAGACCATGCCAGAGAGACACAGAGCATTAATTATCTTCTGTTGCCATTTTAAAGGGCAGGAAACAGAAAGCTCTGTTGTTTCAGCAGCTGCCCTTCGGGTTCTGTAAGGAGGCACCCTTGCTTGGCTGCCGTTCCAGTGTAGGGGCTGGAGCCCAATGTGTTATTCTCATAACTTCTGCCTTGTGGTTTGGACCTTGGCTCTTTGGTTGCTTATGTGACTTCCGACTTTAACCGTCTGCTTTGTTCCTAGATTGACAAGTGGCTACACTGTTTCTGGTTTTCTGGCATTCATTTTCTTACCTAGAGGCTTTGACCTTGATGTTGATTTATAGAACTTTGTACTAATCTTTGCTTGGATTTATGGGGTAATTTTTAAAAAAATTGTTTTAGGCTTAATCTGCTCAGTTGTGCTGGGACAAAAACTCTTTTTAGTTTTCACACCAGTACCTAAGTATTTATCATGAGAAAACCTGCTTTTCTTTTGCCATTCTGTGTACAAAGGAATCATTGCAGTAACAGTGATACTCTGCTGAAGTAATATAAATTATCATTTAATCCATAAGTTTGTTATTAGTTATTATTACAGTAGTCACTTTTGCAGGCAAGGGGCTTTTTTTTTCTTTTATTGATTGTGCTTTTTTTTCCCCCCAAAGTATTGAGGTAGTGAAATATTTTGGTTTGTTTTAATGTGAGTGATTAAAAATATAGTATTCTAGAATAATCGTATAACTGATATATCCAATTGGTTTACTAAGGCATTACTCATCATAACTTATTATGTATACTCTATAATTTTCTTGCACAAGTAAATTATTATTTCTTTTAAGCACAGCTGGCATTTATATTTCTCCACCCTCCATAATTTAGAAATTTTGATCAACAGACAGGTAAATAGATGGTCTTTCTTGATGGGTTATAATTAAAGTACCAAACACTTACTTATGTCAGAAAATAGGCTGCCTTAAAATATACCTATGAATGTGCCTCAAGAGGACCCATGTGACTTCAGTAGCAGAAAGTACTTACAATAGAAAATTGCAATTCTAAACTATGGTGAAGTACAAATACTAAGGCTCCAACACTTGTTAAAACTATGACACAGCTTATAGAGATTCTCTGATTTATAGAAATATCAATCATTCCCCCTTCTTGTTCTCAGCTGCTCCCAGAGAGCAAGTTAACAAGAGGAGCATCAGTTACTATATCTGCCTAATTTCTCCTTGCTAATCTGCTAGAATTGTCAAAGCATATGACTAGGGTATGGAAGATATAATGACTTATTATATCTTAATATATGCTAAACCATACATTCTCCCCAGTATTTGTGACATAGTCTTCCAGGCCACTTGGATTTTGGAATTCCATCTAATACAACCATTTTGCACCCAAGGTATGAACCATAAGTCAGAGATCAACCTAATCACTTGGAACTTCATGGAACCAAAATAAACAAACAAAAAATACCACATCTCTAAATCATCATGCTATGCTTTTTTATGATTAAGCAATAGGTAATAATTAGATATCAAAAAATTTGTAAATAACAGATCCTAAATCTGAATCTTAGAACCTTAGACATTTTAGAAAATAGATTTTAATATATCTATTTAACAGTTTGTTAATTTTATCAGTTTAAATACACGTAATTACCATTTTTATAAATGATAAAGGTCAGATCTTGGCTGCTTCATAAGATTTAACTACATAAAATCAGAGGATAATAAGAAATTTCATTGAACACAGTTATGTGCTAGACATTCTATTAGACACATATTTTTATCATATTAGAGCTTCACAAAACCCTGCAAGGTAGATAGTTATTATTCCCATTTATAGAGGAGAAAATGATGTGATTTCACAAAGCTGATTTTGCTATTAGGTTTTGGTTTAAACCTGTGTCCTTTCCACTGTGCTGTGCTGCTCCCTGAGATTATTTTGAGGGAATGGTTCCACGTCTAGTCAATGAATTCTCTCGAAAATACCCCTAAAGTTTAGTCAAGTAGCCTCTTGTTAGACTCTCCAATGTTCAATCCTTCACTGAACACTCACTACCTTTCAGTTCAGTTCAGTCGCTCAGTTGTGTCTGACTCTTTGTGAACTGCAGCACGCCAGGCCTCCTTGTCCATCACCAACTCCCGGAGTTTACCCAAACTCACGTCCGTTGAGTCGGAGATATCAACCAATCATCTCATACTCTGTCGTCCCCTTCTCTTCCTGTCCCCAGTCCCACCCAGCATCAGGGTCCAGTGAGTCAGCTCTTCGCATGAGGTGACCAAAGTATTGGAAGTTTTAGCTTTAGCATCAGTCCTTCCAATGGACACCTAGGACTGATGTCCTTTAGGATGGACTGGTCGGATCTCCTTGCAGTCCAAGGGACTCTCAAGAGTCTTCTCCAACACCACAGTTCAAAAGCATCAGTTCTTTGGTGCTCAGCTTTCTTTATAGTCCAACCCTCACATCCATATATGACCACTTGGAAAAACTATATCCTTGACTAGACGGACCTTTGTTGACAAAGTAATGTCTCTGCTTTTTAATATACTGTCTAGGTTGGTCATAACTTTCCTTCCAAGGGGTAAGTGTCTTTTAATTTCATGGATGCAATCACCACCTGCATCAATTTTGAAGCCCCCCAAAAATAAAGTCAGCCACTGTTTCCACAGTTTCCCCATCTATCTGCCATGAAGTGATGGAACTGGATGCCATGATCTTAATTTTCTGAATGTTGAGCTTTAAGCCAACTTTTTCACTCTCCTCTTTCACTTTCATCAACAGGCTCTTTAGTTCTTCACTTTATTCCATAAGGGTGGTGTCATCTGCATATCTGAGGTTATTGATATTTCTCCCAGCAATCTTGATTCCAGCTTGTGCTTCCTCCAGCCCAGCGTTTCTCATGATATACTCTGCATGTAAGTTAAATAAGCAGGGTGACAATATACAGCCTTGACGTACTCCTTTTCCTATTTGGAACTAGTCTGTTGTTCCATGTCTAGTTCTAACTGTTGCTTCCTGACCTGCATACAGGTTTCTCAAGAGGCCAGTCAGGTGGTCTGGGATTCCCATCTCTTTCAGAATTTTCCACAGTTTATTATGATCCACACAATCAAAGGCTTTGACATAGTCAATAAAGCAGAAATAGATGTTTTTCTGGAACTGTCTTGCTTTTTCCATGATCCAGCGGATGTTGGCATTTTGATCTCTGGTTCCTCTGCCTTTTCTAAAACCAGTGTCAACATCTGGACATCCATGGTTCACGTATTGCTGAAGCTTGGCTTGGAGAATTTTGAGCATTACTTTACTAGCATGTGAGCAATTACTCTTTGGCATTGCCTTTCTTTGGGATTGGGATGAAAACTGACCTTTTCCAGTCCTGTGGCCACTGCTGAGTTTTCCAAATTTGCTGGAATATTGAGTGCAGCACTTTCACAGCATCATCTTTTAGGATTTGAAACAGCTCAACTGGAATTCTATCACCTCCACTAGCTTTGTTTGTAGTGGTGCTTCCTAAGGCCCACTTGACTTTACATTCCAGGATGTCTACCTTTGGAAACAACCAACTCCAATTTTTTATCTTTGTCATGAAATTTTTATCTCTATTGTCAAAATCTGCCTCCTTGTAACCTCTGTTTCTTCCTTTTTCTGCGCCCTGGGCCAACCCAGGACAAGTCTACTTGCTCATACAAACAGTCTTCAAAACCTTCGCCTTGATGGAGAGGGGACCGTCCTTCAGGATGCAGTCAGTGCATAAATCAGAACCTTCTGCATGGTGCTGTTTTCTCAACAGGAAGAATACCTGGAACTGGAGACTGGAAGGAGGGTTGGCTTTCCATCCCTTTCAGTGACTGGGGATTTTGTGCTTCCCACAGCTATAAACTCTACAGGGTTAGAGGTACCAGTCCCCAGAGAGAGAATATTCTGCAGGGAACAATGAAAGGATTCCATTGAATCTACTACTAGCTATGGCTGTTGCGGGGCCACTATGGACCAGCAGGCCAAAAGAAAAGTGACCATAGCAGGTCATGGTAGGGTAATTTACCTTGATCAACAGGAGGACAGATATAGGGCTGCTTTTACCCAATAGCGTCAGAGAAACATGTGTGGAACCCTGAGATCCATTTGGACCCCACTGATACCTCTTTGCCCCACTGAAATGGGTAACGTGTATTGCAACTTGGTCTGAAAAACATATGATTGTTGAAGCCTGAGACATTTAAGGAATAAAGATTCAGGTAACACACTAGGTAAGGCACTTAGACATTTCACAGTGGTAGCTGAGAGTGAGGGGAATTTAGGATGCATAATGGAGGGTACCAGTTACAGCCCTGAGACCAGCTACAGTGATGAGAACTCTCATTCATCCCATTAATTTCCCTGTAAATTTCCCCTCATGAAGACAGGGAGGCCCAGGGGAACCACGGAGGAATTTTGCCTAAACCTAATTGGAGAAATAGATTTGTGCAGTGCAGGTGGACAGGGGAGGGATGGGGTGCTATGGTGGCACAGATCTCCTGCTGTGGGAAGCATAGCTGACTGCTGGGCCCGGTTCCTCTCCTCTGGATCCATTACAATGTTCACACTGAGGCCAGACTCCATAGGGTGCTCTCAGCCGAGGACTGAAGACAATGCAGCCCAGCTGATTCTTACCAGACACAGAGTTTCTAGGACTTATCATTTGAGTTTTGAAATTCCCCAAGTTCTCAAGCATGGCTAAGACTTTCCTAGAAATACAGTTTTTTTTAAGAATTTATTGAAATATCATTGATTTATAATTTTGTGTTCATTTACACCAAAGTGATTCAGTTCTGCTGCTGCTGCTGCTTCGTTCCTTGTCATGTCTGACTCTGTGCGACCACATGGACTGTAGCCCACCAGATTCCTCTGTCCATGGGATTCTCCATGCAAGAGTACTGGAGTTGGATGCTATTCCCTTCTCCAGGGGATCTTCCTGACCCAGGGATCGAACCTGGGTCTCCTGCTTTGCAGGCCAATTCTTTGAAGGCGATGGCACCCCACTCTAGTACTCTTGCCTGGAAAATCCATGGATGGAGGAGCCTAGTGGGCTGCAAGTCCATGGGGTCGCTAAGAGTTGGACACGACTGAGTGAATTCACTTTCACTTTTTTCTTTCATGCGTTGGAGAAGGAAATGGCAACCCACTCCAGTATTCTTGCCTGGAGAATCCCAGGGACAGAGGAGCCTAGTGGGCTGCCATCTATGGGGTTGTACAGAGTCGGACACTACTGAAGTGACTTAGCAGAGCTCCCGGGGAGCCCAACTCAGTTACGTGTGTGTGTGTGTGTATACTTATCCATTATAAGTTATTACAAGATATTGAATATAGTTCCCAGTGCTATACAGTAGGTCCTTGATAGATTTGATACACAGTAGTGTGTTTATTTTAATTCCAAACTCCTAGCATATCCCCCTCTCCTTTTCTTCTTTGGTAACTGTAAGTTTGTTTTCTATGTCTGTGAGTCTGTTTCTGTTTTGTAAAGAAGTTCATTTGTATCATTTTTTTTTAGATTCCACATATAAGCCACATCAGAGCTACATTCCAATCTGAGACTCTTTCTACCCAGCCTCCCTCCTTTCCCCTCATCCTTCACAGGTCTAAGACCTGCATCACAGTCTGATGCTCGCTCCACCCACTCCTGCTCTCTCTCTTGCAACCTTCAGAGGTTTTCCATGGAATAACTCTCTTGCCTATCTAATGTTACCTTGGTGACCACTTCTCAGAAGACCTGAGCTAACATAGAAACCAGGATCACCGCAGCATTGCTCACCGTCATCTCTGACCAGACTTGAGGAGCATCACAATGTTTTCACCAATACTAGTGCTCGGCTCCTTTCCACCAGTTATGGGAACCATAGATCCTTCTCCAGTGGGAACCAGGAACTCATTTTATGTGTAACAGCCTCCTGGCCTAAGGCAGTTCAGTGTGGGAGATGGAAGATGATTAAATAGTTAAGTTGTTTTTACATCTGGCTTTTAAGCCTGAGTAAGTTCTTTGTATCCATAATCTGTATCAGCTATGCCCATCCTCTTCTATCATCTAGCTTGTAGGTCATCAATAAATATTTCTTGTATTTTTTCTCATACCACCAGTTAAGGGCTTCAATATACTCAAGGTAGTATGTGCCAGGCAATTGCAATGCCTTCGTTTTTTCTTCCACAGGAGAAGAGCAGATTCCTATATTGTGCTCAGGCGACTTGCTTCCAGTGTGTCTTCTCATTCTGGAGCCTCTCCCAAGGTACCCTTGCTCTTTCCCACATGTAAAGCATACAGTGTATAGAGTAAGAGCGGACTGCTTCAATCCTGGTTGCGATACCTATTCTGAAAACAGACCCATCAGTTAACCCCAGCCTAGTGTCCTCGTTGCTGACTGGAAGTGATGATGTCTCCCTCAGGTGGTGGTTAAAAGTATAAAGTAGAATAACAGTTAAAAATTGTAAAAGAGCATGTAAATATTAGTCATCATTATTTTTTACTTTCTCCCCCATTGAAACAGGTCTTAAACCACACACTTCCCAGTTTGACTAGACGAAGATCAGTTTCCTCAATTCTTTGTTCTCAACTCTGAATGAATTTACTCTCATTCACTATATGGTTATAAGCACAATACTGCACACCTATTTGGAAACAACCAAAACTGCTTCACTGTTCTTCTGTTTTCTGTCTGAATTAGTGTTTTCTAATCTTTTAAATTATCTCTGTTTGCTTCCAAGGCAAACGATTCAATACCACAGTAATATAAGTCTATGCCCCAACCAGTAACGCTGAAGAAGCTGAACAGTTCTATGAAGACCTACAAGACCTTTTAGAACTAACACCCAAAAAAGATGTCCTTTTTATTATAGGGGACTGGAATGCAAAAGTAGGAAGTCAAACACCTGGAGTAATAGGCAAGTTTGGCCTTGGAGTATGGAATGAAGCAGGGCAAAGGCTAATAAGAGTTTTGCCAAGAGAACACACTGGTCATAGCAAACACCCTCTTCCAACAACACAAGAGAAGACTCTACACATGGACATCACCAGATGGTCAACACCAAAATCAGATTGACTGTATTCTTTGCAGCCAAAGATGGAGAAGCTCTATACAGTCAACAAAAACAAGACTGGGAGCTGACTATGGCTCAGATCATGAACTCCTTATTGCCAAATTCAGATGTAAATTGAAGAAAGTGGGGAAAACCGCTAGACCATTCAGGTATGACCTAAATCAAATCCCTTATGATTATACAGTGGAAGTGAGATATAGATTTAAGGGCCTAGATCTGATAGATAGAGTGCCGGCTGAACTATGGACAAAGTTCATGACATAGTACAGGAGACAGAGATCAAGACCATCCCCATGGAAAAGAAATGCAAAAAAGCAAAATGGCTGTCTGGGGAGGCCTTACAAATAGCTGTGAAAATAAGAGAGGCGAAAAGCAAAGGAGAAAAGGAAAGATAAGCATCTGAATGCAGAGTTCCAAAGAATGGCAAGAAGAGATAAGAAGGCCCTCCTCAGCGATCAATGCAAAGAAATAGAGGAAAAGAACAGAATGGGAAAGACTAGAGATCTCCTCAAGAAAATTAGAGATACCAAGGGAACATTTCATGCAAAGATGGGCTTGATAAAGGACAGAAATGGTATGGACTTAACAGAAGCAGAAGATATTAAGAAGAGGTGGCAAGAATACGCAGAGGAACTGTACAAAAAAGATCTTCATGACCCAGATAATCATGATGGTGTAATCACCCACCTAGAGCCAGACATCCTGGAATGTGAAGTCAAGTGGGCCTTAGAAAGCATCACTACGAACAAAGCTAGTGGAGGTGATGGAATTCCAGTTGAGCTATTTCAACTCCTGAAAGATGATGCTGTGAGAGTGCTGCACTCAATATGCCAGCAAATTTGGAAAACTCAGCAGTGTCCACAGGACTGGAAAAGCTCAGTTTTCATCCCAATCCCAAAGAAAGGCAATGCCAAAGAATGCTCAAACTACTACGCAATTGCACTCATCTCACATGCTAGTAAAGTAATGCTCAAAATTCTCCAAGCCAGGCTTCAGCAATACGTGAACCATGAACTTCCTAATGTTCAAGCTGGTTTTAGAAAAGGCAGAGGAACCAGAGATCAAATTGCCAACATTTGCTGGATCATGGAAAAAGCAAGAGAGTTCCAGAAAAACATCTATTTCTACTTTATTGACTATGCCAAAGCCTTTGATTGTGTGGATCACAATAAACTGTGGAAAATTCTGAAAGAGATGGGAATACCAGACCACCTGACTGGCCTCTTGAGAAACCTATATGCAGGTCAGGAAGCAACAGTTAGAACTGGACATGGAACAACAGACTAGTTCCAAATAGGAAAAGTAGTACGTCAAGGCTGTATATTGTCACCCTGCTTATTTAATTTACATGCAGAGTACGTCATGAGAAACGCTGGGCTGGAGGAAGCACAAGCTGGAATCAAGATTGCTGGGAGAAATATCAATAACCTCAGATATGCAGATGACACCACCCTTATGGCAGAAAGTGAAGAGGAACTAAAAAGCCTCTTGATGAAAGTGAAAGAGGAGAGCGAAAAAGTTGGCTTAAAGCTCAACATTCAGAAAACTAAGATCATGGCATCTGGTCCCATCATTTCATGGGAAATAGATGGGGAAACAGTGGAAACAGTGTCAGACTTTATTTTTGGGGGCTCCAAAATCACTGCAGATGGTGATTGCAGCCATGAAATTAAAAGATGCTTGCTCCTTGGAAGGACAGTTATGACCAACCTAGATAGCACATTCAAAAGCAGAGACATTACTTTGCCAACAAATGTCTGTCTAGTCAAGGCTATGGTTTTTCCAGTAGTCATGTATGGATGTGAGAGCTGGACTGTGAAGAAAGCTGAGCACTGAAGAACTGATGCTTTTGAACTGTGGTGTTGGCAAGACTCTTGAAGGTCCCTTGGACTGCAAGGAAATCCAACCAGTCCATTCTAAAGGAGATCAGTTGGGTGTTCTTTGGAAGGAATGATGCTAAAGCTGAAACCCCAGTACTTTGGCCACCTCATGCGAAGAGTTGACTCATTGGAAAAGACTCTAATGGTGGGAGGGATTGGGGGCAGGAGGAGAAGGGGACAACAGAGGATGAGATGGCTGGATGGCATCACTGACTCAATGGGCGTGTGTTTGAGTGAACTCTGGGAGATGGTGATGAACAGGGAGGCCTGGTGCGCTGCAGTTCATGGGGTCACAAAGAGTCAGACACGACTGAATGCCTGAACTGAATCTTTCAAGGGGAAAATACCCAAAATGAATAATTATTTTGACATATATCTAACCCCGTGACCAACACAATTAAGCTCATAATGCATGCTTAAAATGATAATCATGGTAAGTTGTATTGAGGTAAAAATATTTACTCTTCCTCCCTGGTGGGTCTTTCCAGTGAAGCCCCTTTGAGTGACAGAATTGTATTCCCTAACCAGAGACTTCTGTCTTGGCCACATGACTCGCTTTGTCCAATGATATGTTATTAGAAATGATGTAAGCCACTTCCAGGAAGAAACTTTAAGAACCGTCATATGGTCCACCATTGCTATCCTCATTTAACTTGAAAAAGCCAATGTTTCACGTAGAGGCTTCTCCTTCGGCTTAGATATCCAGCATAGAGAACCCATGGCAGACATAGCTTGTGAAAGAGAAAGAAACGTTCAGTTTTGTGCTGCGAAAGCACTTGATTGATTGTTCTTAGAGCCCGCCTAAGTCCGCCTAAGCTGACTGATGGAGTCCTAATAGCGTAGTGTCTAAGTGCGCCATTCAATTTCAGTGTGTGTGTCAGTCCACAAATGAGTATGCAAGAAAGAGCATGTGTACTTTCTGTATATTAACTGGACCCCTTTCTTTGAGGTTAAAGCTTTTGGAAACCAAATTTAAGAAACCTTAGGGCTATTTGTGCTTTTCACTTTGCTATGTACTCCTCTCTGCTTACAACCCACAGAGACTGAGACTATTGCTGGAGTAAATGTATGGGGAGGGCTGGAAAATATAAGTGGAAAACAAATCTCAAATTATTGTTTAGCCATACTCTTTACAAAGTAATATAATGTGAGAAAAGAATGCAGGGTATACTGAAATCAGATCAGTGTGGTATTTTGCTTATCATGAACAATTCTTTTTCATTAAAATCCTAAGAATTTTCAGTTTACTACTGTAGACATACTTTAAAAAAATAAACAAGGTATTCTTAGATTTTGCTCTACTTTGTTTTTAAAAACTAAAATATGCTTGTAATTTTCTTTGTTCTACAATTCTATACAAAATGAAACTAGAATGAAACATATGGATGCAAAGAAAGTTTCATTTCTTGCCAAATATCTTCTCTACATAACATCTGGACCTATGGAACATCTGCACAACTTTTCATCTGGATGTTTGGCGAATGCAGAGAAAATATTTCCTTTCTAAATCTAATTCCTACACAGTGCTATTCTAATAGCATATTGATTAATGCTTCTAATACCCTATTATTTTATCAAATACAATTTTGGAGCATGAATTGTTTACTGTTGTGGTGCCTGCCCATGTACAAGCTCTGATTGTTAAAAAGGAAATATTTTTGGTGAATTCTTTCTCCACAGCCATCGATCTATTTCAAGAGAGATTAACGATAGAATGTATCGAAGCACTCACTTCATGTTCAGTGGTCTCTGTTGTGCGTGCCCTTGATGGGAGGCGGGAGAATTCTATTCTTTGGCCAGATGCTGATATCATCCTAGGACATCTGCATGGCTGTCTGCATGGCCCTTAGGGTAAGGGGGGAGATTTGATTGTGCCCTTGAGGGTATGCAACATGGAGATAAGCATCATAATCATCCTTTGCAGAAACTCCAAGGGACTCAGTTACATGGTTTTCCCTTGTCAACATCTGTCAAGAACCACATGTCAATTACTACTCCATCTTTTCTCAGGTAATAAAGGAACACAGAACTCCCCAATGAACAGTCTTTATCCTTCCAACAATACATCCAAGGCCTCTGCTTTTGGATGAAACCTTCATAAATTTGTTATCATTTCTACTTACAGGGATCTTAGCAGAGAAAGAGGCCTGAATGGAAGGGAAAGATGTTACTTTTAGTACAGAAAACATATACGAGTGTCTGTTTCAGAGTATTTAATAAAAAGAAAAGCAAGGTAAATTTAACTGAGCTATTTCACCTTCTCTAGAGCCATCCTGGTGTTTTCCTGATAAGATCACCTAATAGCTGATTTCTATTCAGTCTCATTCTTTTATGTTTGTACAGTTTTATCTTTTATTTTTCATCTTGTTTATTGGCTTGTACAGGCATGTGTACATGTACACATGCACCTTAGCTAGCAAAAACCTCTTCTAAAGTAGTGAACGCAAATGTGGTGGCACCCCTCTGTATGCCTAGGGTGAGAGCTATAGCACCTGTATGCCTCTGTATGCCTAGGCCCCTCTGTATGCCTAGGGTGAGAGCTATAGCACCTGTGCTTCAAGATAGTTGGTGTGAGAACTAAGATACTATTTATGTATGCCGTGGGTAATTTCATCTTCTTTTAAGAGACAGCCAAAAAATAATGTACTGAGGTCTTATTTTAGCAGAATCTTTTTGTTTAATTTTAATCTGTTGAACAGCATTAAATCATCATTTTCCCTAGATCCCAAATGTACCATTTGTCAAGGCTTTTTGACACAAATCAACAGAAAGGCTCCATATTTCAGCTCAGACAGGTGGATAAGCATCTGAAAATAGGTGAGCACAGAAGTAGAGAACTTACTGGTAAAGAGATGCCAGTAAATTGCCAAAGTCCCTCTGGTAAGAAAATGGTTAGAAAGAATTACCAAATTTCACTGTGAGTAGCTTAAGATGACCTGAGGGCTTGTGATCAGTGGTAAGTTTTCCACCTTGCTTTTTCTCCCATGTAAATTTTATAGGTTATGATTTCTCTGCTGCTGCTGCTGCTGCTGCTGCTGCTGCTGCTGCTAAGTCGCTTCAGTCGTGTCTGACTCTGTGCGACTCCATAGACGGAAGCCCACCAGGCTCCCCCATCCCTGGGATCCTCCAGGCAAGAGTACTGGAGTGGGTTGCCATTGCCTTCTCCAATGATTTCTCTACACTTAGTCAATTGACCAATGTAAACCCCTACCTGAGAGGGGGGAGAGATTTCTTAACCAGAAATAGTTAACTGATAAAAACTTACAAATCAAAATACACACCAAAATTGCAGAAAGCCATATGAGAGCACAGAATTAGTACATGCAAGGAATTCTGAATTAAGGAGAAATGAAAAGTCATAGGAGGCAGTGAGTCTTACAGCTTAGTACTAAAACCTAAGTTTGAACCTCTACCCCAGCACTTACCATCTTTGTGATCTTAGGCAAGTCAGGACCTTTCTCGAGATTCAGTTTCTTAATATATGATATGGAAATGATCATTCCTACTTCACAGTAGTTTGGTGAAGGGAAATATGTTGGATAACATACATACAGCTGTTAGTATAGTACCACACAAATTAAGGACTCAGTACTGGCTACTGTTCTTATAATGTAATAATGCAAAGGATTTCTGGAGAAGATGGTTTTGATCTGCATAAAAATTTATCCACAGATCTGAGTCATGAGATAGATTGATTTCATTTGTCCCTGAATCTCCAGGGACAATTCAGTTTTTTGTTTTTCCCAGTTAGGTTATGAACTTGTATTAATTTGTATTAATAATAGTGATGTGGTCATTTTGTATAAACGTGTTTGAGGCACAGGCTGTGATGCATTTCAAAGTCTATGTGTATCCCTTCTCTTGAACATACAGTTAGGGGCTTTCCCTGGTGGCTCAGATGGTAAAGAATCTGCCTGCAATGCAGGAGACTAGGGTTCAACCCCAAGGTCAGGAAGATCCCCTGGAGAAGGGCATGGCAGCCCACTCTAGTATTCTTGCCTGAAAAATTCCATGGACAGAGGAACCTGGCAGGCTACAGTCCAAAGGGTGACAAAGAGCTGGATACGACTGAGGGACTAAGATTTTCACTTAGCCCTGAGACTGAATTCTGGCTAGTGAAATGTTGGCCAAATAAGCATTGCTTCTAAGCCTGGCCCATAAAAAGCTCCCACCTCCAATATTCCACATGATTTCCCCTTCCAGTTGGTTGGACTAGGTTCCCACAGTGTGACCCTTGGGATCCATGTGTTAAAGATAGTGGATTCACAGATGGAAGGGGGTTGGATCCCAAAACAGCACTACAGGAGTGCTGCCCAACCAGGAACTACTTCACTGGATTGTAACATGAAGTTGTTGTTGTCCAGTTGTTCAGTGGTGTCCAACTCTTTGCAACTCAGGCTTCCCTGTCCTTCACTGTCTCCCAGAGTTTGTTCAAGCTCATATCCATTGAGTCAGTGATGGCATCCAACCATCTCATCCTCTTTCTCCCCCTTCTCCTCCTGCCCTCAATCTTTCCCAGCATCAGAGACTTTTCTAGTGAGTTGGCTCTTCACATCCAGTGTCCAAAGTACTGGAGCTTCAGATTCAGCATCAGTCCTTTCAGTGAATATTCAGGGTTGATTTCCTTTAGGGCTGACTGGTTTGATCTCCTTGCAGTCTAAGGGATTCTCAAGAGTCTTCTCCGGCACAATTCAAAGTCATCAATTCTTCGGCGTTCAGCCTTCTTTATGGTCCAACTCTCATATCCATACTTGACTACTGGAAAGACCATAGCTTTGACTAGACTGACCCTTTGTTAGCAAAGTGATGTCTCTGCTTTTTAATATGCTGTCTAGGGTTGTCATAGCTTTTATTCCAAGGAGCAAAGGTCTGAATTTCATGGCTGCAGTTACTGTCTGCAGTGATTTTGGAGCCCAAGAAAATCAAGTCTGTCAGTTTCCATTTTCTCCCCCATCTGTTTGCCATAGTTTTTTGAATATTGAGTGTTAAGCCAGCTTTTTCATCCTCCTCTTTCACCTTCATCAAGAGGTTCTTTAGTTCCTTTCCACTTCCTGCCATAAGGGTGGTGTCATCTGCATATCTGAGGTTATTGATATTTCTTCCTGAAATCTTGATTCCAGCTTGTGCTTCATTCAGCCCAACATTTCACATGATGTACTCTGTATATCATGACAATATACAGCCTTGACGTACTCCTTTCCCAATTTTGAACCAGTCCCTTGTTCCATGTGCAGTTCTAACTATTGCTTCCTAAACTGCATACAGGTTTCTCAGGAGGCAGGTAAGCTGATCTGGTATTCCCATCTCTAAGAATTTTCCAGTTTGTTGTGATCCACACAGTCAGGCTTTAGTGTAGTCAATGAAGCACAGGTATTTTTCTGGAATTTCCTTGCTTTTTCTATGATCCAATGAATGTTAGCAATTTGATCTCTGGTTCCTCTGCCTTATCTAAATCCAGCTTGAACATCTGGAAGCTCTTGGTTCACATACTGTTGAAGCTGAGCTTGAAGGATTTTGAGCATTACCTTGTTAGCATGTGAAATGAGCTTAATTGTGTGGTAGTTTGAGCATTCTTTGGCATTGCCCTTCATTGGGATTGGAATGCAAACTGAACTTTTCCAGTCCTGTGGCCACTGCTGAGTTTTCCAAATTTGCTGGAACGTTGAAAGCAACACTTTAATAGCATCAGTAACATGAACTAGAAATACCTTTTTTATGTTAAGCCACTGATAGTACAGCATTTTTGTATGATAGCTGGTACTGTTGTCTTAGCTAATAGCTTTAATGGTATTCTTGTTATAGCCCTGCATCATCTATTTTCCATTCTCTCCACTATCCAGCCTTCTTTTTCACAAAAGTAAACCTAATCACATTTTATTCATTATCTCCCTCCTCAGTCATGCATTCTTCTCTCTCTACTTCGTCTCCCCTAAGACCATGAAGTTCTGTACCTTGTCTCCTTAAGAGCTGCGAAGATTCTTTCCTGTGAGCTTTCCCACACTGAATGGAGACAGAGACATTGCCTTTCCTCTCCATTTTTATTCCAGTCTCCATTCATTTTCACTTATAACAGGGTCTCTGGATGTAGGTGATGCTTACTTTCCTGGAAAATGGTGGATTATTCATTTAAAAAAATATTTATTTAATTTATTTATTTGTACCAGGTCTTAACTGCAGCATGTGAGATCTTTAATTGCAGCTTGTGGGATCTAGTCCCCTGATCAGGGATCAAACCCAGGCCCCCTGCATCAGGAGTATAGAGTTTTAGCCACTGGACCACCTGGGAAGTCCCAATGGTGGATTATTATTAAATGGTTAAAAATAAATTAAAAATTTAAGTAACAACTATGATTTGTGTGTGTGTATGTGTTCAGCTGAATCTGATGCTTTGTGATCCTGTGGACTGTAGCCTGCCAGGCTCCTCTGTCTATGGGATTTCCCAAGAAAGAAATACTGGAACCGGGTTGTCATTTCCTTCTCCTGGGAATCTTCCCACCCCAGGGATCGAACTCACATCCCTCGAGTCTCCTGCATTAGCAGGCAGATTCTTTACCTGGGAAGCCCCATTGTACATACAAAACACTATGTAAGTATTTTATGTCGTTAAATTGTAACATCCTTATAATAAAACTACCCAGTGGGTATGGTTATGATCTCCATTGTACAGATGAAAACACCAACACCTGCGGCACTTGGCAACTTGCCAGAGTCATACAGCTGGTTTATGGAAGAGACAGAAAATATGAAGCTAGAACCTGTACTCTTCTGATTGTGACCCCATGGCTCTTCAACATGTGGTCAGAGACACCAAGTCGTTTTACAGTGTACATGAAAGTGTACAGAAGTAAGTTATGGAGAAAAGAATATAAAAGCACTTGTTCATGAGCTAGACCAAAAGTCCCAGGTTGCATATTAGCCATTGGTGGTGGTGGTTTAGTTGCTAAGTTGTGTCTGACTCTTTGAGACCCCATGGACTGTAGCCCGCTAGGCTCCTCTGTCCATGGGATTCTCCAGGCGGGAATACTGGAGTGGGTTGCTATTTCCTTCTCCAGGGGATCTTCCCAACCCAGGAGTCAAACCCGGGTCTCTGGCATTGCAGGCAGATTCTTTACCAACTGAGCTATGACGAAAGCCCCATATTAGCCATTAGCCTATAGCAATTAGTTGCATTATTTCCCACATAGACTTTTATAAAAATTCTTATTCAATAGGGTGTAACATCCTCTTGTCTGTAGGGACCAACACTCTGCTTCAGAGAAGGAGAAGCAGCCAACCCATTCTGATCATCAGTTAGCTCTTTTCTGTGTGACCCATTAACTCCATTCTCCAGGGCTGAAAGCATTCCATGCTTTTTCAGCTAGAAGCCTCCTGGCACTGTTAACTATTTCATGGTGATATACTTACTTATAATTTAGAAATGAAACCCACTCAAAAACATCAGCATGAAGGCTAACATGCACTAGGCACTTATACTGTGCCAAGCAGTATGCTGATTACTTTACATATATTACATTTAATCCTTCCAGTAACCCTGTGTGATTGGAATTATTTTATCCCTACTTTTAAAAATGAGAAAATTGAAGCAAAGATATCGGGTAGCCTACCAAGGTCACACAGTAAGGAAGTAATATCACTCAACTTTGAACCCAGAGAATCTGGCACCAGAGCCTGCTTTCCCAACAATACAGTAACATGGAGCCCAGTCTCCAGACACCTGGTCTGCAGGAGGCACCTGAACAGTCAACACCTGAACAGTGGATGCCAACCTGGAAAACGTTTTGTATTAAGCTGTGAGTGTCATGGACTCTCCTCTTTGTCACTGGACAGCACTCCTGAGTTTTGCTGGCAGTGAGAAACCCCAAACTTGATGGAAGCGTCGGAAAGGGTGTAGCTCAACTCAATGCTTATATGGGCTTCCCTAGTGGCTCAGACAGTAGGGCCCGACAGTGCAGGAGACCTAAGAGACGCAAGTTCAATCCCTGGGTCGGGAAGATCCCCTGGAGAAGGGAATGGCTACCCATTCCAGTATTCCTGCCTGGAAAATTCTATAGACAGAGGAGTCTGGCAGGCTACAGTCCATGGGGTCACAAAGAGTTGGACACAACTGAAGTGTCTTAGCATGCACACACAATGCATATATATTTTTGAGGGAGTATTTGTTTTTATTGTATATTTTATTTTTAACTAATTCCTCAAAGATACTGAATCTGAGTTTTTTTTTTAAATTGAAGTAGTAGATTTATAACATTTCAGGTGTACAGCAAAGTGATTCAGTTATACAAATACATATATCTATTCTTTTTCAAATTATTTTCCATTATAGGTTTTTACAAGATATTGAATATAGCTTCCTGTGCTACACAGTAGGACTGTTATCTATTTTATATATAGTAATATATATCTGCTAATCCCAAATTCTAATTTATCCCTCTCCCTGCCACCCCACTGCTTTCCCCTTTGGTAACTATAAGTTTCTTTTCTATGCTTGTGAATCTGTTTCCATTTTGCAGCAAAGTTTATTTGTATTTTTTTTTCAATTCTACATGTAAGTGATATCATATGACATTTGTCTTTGTCTGACTTCACTTCATGCAATAACCTCTAGGTCTATCCCTGTTGCTAAAAATTCTTTTTTATGGCTAATATTCCATTTTATATATATATATATATGGAAGTAAATGGAAGCAACCTAAATGTCTGTCAACAGGTGAATGGATAAAGAAGACATGCTAGATATATATAGATATAGATATAGATATATAATAGAATGCACATATTTTAAGAGATGTAATTTATTATAGCTTTCTTTGAGAAGCAAATACTTCAAGGGCACTAAGCTGGGGTGGGTGTATATGAATTGATCTTTATACTGTTTCTACAAACACACAACAGGGAACAACTTCTCCATGAGTTTCACTTGCAAGCTGCCTTCTTTTATCCAGGGAAGAAGCACTGTAGCTCCAGAATACAGACATGACACTTATGAATCCTTTTCCTGGAAAAATTCTAAGGGGCATTATATTGGGTCAAAAAAGAGATGAGGCTAGAAAGTAGTGTGCCATGGTTTTCAAGCTTTTTAGGCCCTAAAGAGCACACACACTAGACTCTCAAAGAAATTAAGTATATGGTTATGTAGATTAATGTACATGTCTTCTTTCTAATATAGATATGGAACTTCATTTTTAGTCTGGCTATTCAGCCAAAATCTATGCTTTACTTTGTTTTTGATTTATGCTTTTCTAGGTCTTTGGGAGATCAAATAATCACCTTTACTATCATTTCTGCCATCCCAGGACTTGTGTGTGACCAGTGATTGTCACAAAGTTACCATCATTTATAATTGGTTTACCAAAATCCATGATATAAATAAATCAACAATGCATATTTCTTGGAATACTGCTCATATGCAGATATTCACTTCCAAACCAGCTTATCATTCTGGAAGCAATTTGGGGTCCAGATCTCTTCATGGGTTTATTGTTGCAGCTATTCTCTCATTCAATTGTAGAATCAATGTACAGGTACTTTTTCCTTAATGCAACATGTATATCTGTGAAAAAAGAAAAGCTTATTCAAATCTGCAAAATCACACACTGAACATAATAGGGTATATATATATGTATATATACATATATATATACACACACACACAAATATATATTTATGCTACTTGGCTTATGAAGCTTCCTCTTCATTAGGGCCAGGCCAGTTCCAATTAATACCAAGATTTTTATGTACATAATAGTATACATTTTTGTGGTTTCAGGCCATTGGTTGTAAACAAAAAACTTTAAAAAATTTTTTTAACTTAAGATTTTAAAATTTCAGTTTGAAATGCATGGTTTATAAAATTAGACTCTTTGATTATAGCCTTTCTCTTTTAAACTGACTAATTTTGCTGGGTAAAGTTAAATGCCTAGGCTCAGTTGTGATGATTCATTGGTAAAATTGCTGCTTGAATAGTTTGAGGGCCTACAGTGTCATGACTTTTATTATCTTCGTTTTCAAAAACAAAACATAATAGGGTTTATAGGGAAATTATTATCAGCATCACGCCACTCAAAACAAGCAATTTCTACTCAAAATATACAAAACTTTATAATGGTTCACTAACAGAATGGTATTTCTAATAAAAATACAGCACAGCTTTACAAATCTATTATATAGCTAATAAGGAAGTACGATCTTATAAATAGGAGAAGGCAATGGCACCCCACTCCAGTACTCTTGCCTGGGAAATCCCATGGACAGAGGAGCCTCGTAGGCTACAGTCCATGGGGTCACTAAAATAGATAGGTCCTTGCATTAGAAAAACACATAAAATGACAACAGCATCTAAAGGAGCTTATAGAAGAGCAGGGGCTGCTGAGTAATGGAGACGAGGGCCAGGAGCACAAAGGTCAGGAAGGAACACGCCATGAGCACCTCCGGGAGAGCAGGAGGCCAGATGGCGCCGGGAGGACGGAGGGCGGGGTGAGTGGCACAGGGTGGCCTAGCCCAAGACGTCCAGCTGTCCCAGGGTACTTTGCATTCAGCTGCTGTTACACAGCGGTATAAAGCATGAACATGCTGGGAAAGGTCACAAGTGAACCAGTACGACCTCCAAGCTGACGTCATTCCTCAACCCCAGGTACATAGGAGCTGAGTCACGCTGCAGAATACTCATTAAAGCAGAAACACTGTCAGGAACAACAAGAACGATGATTCTGGAAGCTATTGATTATGTACAAAACCAATTATAAAAAAATTTTAAATAGTTAAAACACAGGCAAAAGAGATAGTGATTAATCTGACTTAGAGGATATATCAGTTAATTCTGTAAAGTCCATTATATTGACAGTGAGCCCATAAATGCTTATAGAAATATAAACAATGATAGGTATAATTAATGAAAACTATATATATGAAAAATCATAAAGAAAAATCATATACCCCCAAATATCTTGCTTTTCTACCAACTTTAGTCCAGTCATCATTTAAAATCATCATGTGTACTAAAGCTTCTGTGTATGCTATTATTTCTGTACTGCAGTGTCAAACATTAGAAACTTGACCACTAAACTTCGTATAATACATTTTTCTAACAAACACTGATAAGACTTCATGCTTATTCCCATTCCTCAGAAGTTTCTATTAAGTTGGTGATAATATTCAATTGTACTCAATTCCAGTTTAATGTTGATTTTAATATTCAATCATTTGACATCATTGATACCCTTGTCCTTAATGAAGAAAATGATGATTTTTTGACAAATTTCTTATGAATAACATAACATAATTTAACTGCTGTAAAGTTATGTTGTCTAATATGGTAGCCGCTAACCACATGAGACTATTCAAAGTGATTTAAATGAAAGTAGATATGTAGTTCCGTCACATGCAAGTGCTCAACAGCCCACATGGGACTGTTGGTTAGTGCACTGAAAAGCACAGCTGTAGAATATTCCCACCATCACAGAAAGTTCAACAGCAGAGCAGTTATTCTGTTGACCTACACAGCTCTGCCAAATTTCTGAAAAAGCACAATAGTTCAAAAGTTAGTGACCCTTTAGAAAGTGTTAGCAAACCTTTAGCCTTCTCCTCCCTTTCCTCCGTAGTGCTAAGTGTTGGAAGAGTCCTCTCTCCTGGTTTTGCCTTGGGTGCTGGGGGAGAGGGAGCCCCCTCAGGCACGCTCAGACACCACGGGCCAAGTTTTGCAGATGCTGTCAGTACCCTGCCCACATCTTTGGCTCTAAGACTTCAGGATGCTCCAGCCATCTTCCAACAGCCAGTATCTCCATTTCTGTGTCCAAGCCATTTTTTCTGAAGGTGTTGTGAGATATTCTGCCTGGACCCCTGGCAGGTGCCAAGAAATTAATACCTAGTAAAAGGAATCTTCTACTAACAAGGTTAAAAGTTAGTGTAAAATTACTCCGGCGGTCCCATTCCTTAGGTGAGTTGCGGGTTTGGAAGCATCTTCTAGAGTGCCTCATGGTGCTGGCTGGTCCCCTGTGCTGACCACCTTTCCTCTCCTGTATCACTTTCCATAGCTGTCCTCTGTTTGATCGCACTTCCAAGTAAGCCTCTTGCTCTCAAATCATTGTCCAAACTAAGACAATATCCACTTGGTGAGGTAAAAGGGATAATCAGAAAGGAGGCTCACAATACTAAAGATAACCAATATTTACATGTCATTAAATTGTGAATTCCTTGAGAGCAAGGATTGTATCTTGGGAATTTTCTATTCCCACTGGCTAGCACATACAAGCACTCACTAGTAGTATGGCATACAGTGTTTCACACATATTGTTTCTTTGATATCCCAACAATCCTATTCCGTAGCTAGCTATTGCTGCTATTTCTCAGCTAAGCAAATTAAAGATCAAATGATCTAAATGAATTGCCCAAAGTCAAACAGTGAGTAGTCGTGTTCAGCCTAGAACCAGGGCTTTAGACCCTAGGCCCCATGCTCGTCCTCCCTGTAGCTAGCTGGTGCCGCTGTGCTGGTCACTGTTGACCGCTGACTTGCCTGCTGGGCTCTCAGCAGACCTCAGCTATGCGCATGCGTGAGCTGTGCTCCAAGCGCTGCCTGACCGAACAGAGTGAAGCATTTATTTCTGCTCCTGTTCAGTGGGCTAAGTGTATATTACTAACTTCTCACAGTGGTTTCTATTATCAGAGAGAGTGACTCTTGTCTCAAAGGCTTGAGCCTAGGACAAAATGCACAGAAGACAGCAGTAATTTCTTGCTCTTCCCTCTCATTTCTGCAAGTCCCAATCCGTGTCAGACTCACCCTCAGAAGCCTCAAGGCCCCACCTGACTGTATTTTGCTCTGGGCTTCCCTGCCCAGGCAGTGCCAGGATTCTGGAACCATCAAGAAAGGAAGAGGAACCTCTGCACCTCCAAGCATCACTCCAAGTTTTGCTCTTGCCCTCCATCCCCACCCTTCTGCTCTCTGAATTTTTTGCTCAGACTATTATTAATATTTTAAATTCTCTACATTTCAGTATCCTGATCCATAGAATATAGATGATAATGAAAGTACCCATTCATTTAAAGAGTACCCCAAAGTCCCCATAGGTTATGAGGATGAAATGAGACAGTCCACATAAAAGCAGTCGGTCAGTCAGTCCAGTCACTCAGTCGTGTCCAACTCTTTGCGACCCCATGGACTGCAGCATGCCAGGCCTCCCTGTCCATCACCAACTCCCAGAGTTCACTCAAACTCATCTCCATTGAGTCAGTGATGCCATCCAGCCATCTCATCCTCTGTCGTCCCCTTCTCCTCCCACCTTCAATCTTTCCAAGCATCCAGGTCTTTTCCAATGAGTCAGGTCTTCACATGAGGTGGCCAAAAAATTGGAGTTTCAACTTCAGCATCAGTCCTTTCAATGAATATTCAGGACCGATTTCCTTTAGGATGGACTGGTTGGATATCCTTGCAGTCCAAGGGACTCTCAAGAGTCTTCTCCAACACCACAGTTCAAAAGCGTCAGTTCTTCAGTGCTCAGCTTTCTTTATAGTCCAGCTCTCACATCCATACTCTCAGCATACTGTAGACATATAATTACTATTAGATACTGTTATTGGATATATGTTCTATATGGCCCACCCTTCCCCTCCCCCCCATAAGCCTAGTTTCAACCTCAAGAAATCCAAACCTGTCACTAATGAGGTGGCCTGGGCCCTCATATATTGAGAAATTGAATTTAGATTAATATGTTATCTCAAGACTAACAGGAACTTTGGGACTCACAATTCTGTAACGGAAAGACATGCATTTTTAATGAGAGCAGTCTAGGAAAAAAGCCCATTTGCAAGCAGGGTGCCACAAGATGGTAGAAACCATTTGCCTCCACATAGAAGCCAAGCTGTTTATCTCCGTTATTTGTGAGACTGTGCTAAATGCTCAGTGTCGGTTAAACAGCACATCCTGTGTGTGAAGGTGGCAGATACATTCTGATAAACACGTATATGTGTGTTTTCATGACCAAACCCTGCCAAAAGAGAGGGTGGGGCTTCTCCAAATTGAATGATTAAAGGCTGAGGGTATTTTAAAAATAAAAGTTATCTTGTAAGCTATTTGATTCGTCCTTATTGTGCTTATGTATTAGTCACTTCAGTCATGCCTGACTCTATGTGACCCCATGGACTGTAGCCCACCAGGCTGCTCTGTCCATGGGGATTCTCCAGGCAAGAATACTGGAGAGGGTGGCCTTTCCCTTCTCCAGGGGATCTTCCCGACTCGGGGATTGAACCCGGCTCTCCTGCATTGCGGGCAGATTCTTTAACATCTGAGCCACCAGGGAAGCCCATTATTATGCTTAGCCATAGGTAAAATATTGATTTATTTACAACCTTTTCTTTTTAAAGTATAGATAACAGAAGTCTATGATACTACATTTCCTATCCAACAAAATTGGGATACAAAGACTAATTTTTTTTTTGTAATTTTTATATTTATGCTGTAACTGTCACTGTTACAAATGCATAAGAATTCAATTCCATTTGGCTGTATATTTTATAAAGCAACTAGTGGAGAATATAAATGCTTGACATGAAATTGGAAAAGCCCCAGAAAATCTAGGCACTGAGGTGGAAAACCACAAGTGTTGCTGCCTTAATTTCCCTTTCCAGGCTTTACCACAATAAAGCTCATTCTCCAGCTCACAGATACTTTCAAACTGGAATGATTTCAAAGGAGAAATGGCTACTGTCTTTCCTGGATCCTGAGATGAACTATAATTCTCAGGAAGATAAGAATTTAGGCATACAATCAGAGTTGGTAGAAAAAAACTTAAGCTTTCTATTGCCAAACAAGATCGAGTCAGTCATACTCCCTAAAAAAGTGTCCAGGACAGAAGCTCTGCTTTCAGGCTCCTTTATAGTCTTTTAATAAGCTGTCCTGAAGATGGCGCCTCATGCTCAGCTATGTTGTAGCCTGCATCATTTTGTGATTCCATCTGAAACCAAGTTCCGAACAGCTACACAGATTCACAGAAAGATCTGTAGGAAATGCTACCTTGAAATGATATTCCTAAAGTATTAATCTAAATAACTCAAGGAATAATCTGATTAGATCATCTTTAAATTTTCAGTTAGGAAGAGGAGTTACAGGAAAAAATACAGCAAGTGCTATTTGGGTTACATGAATAGCCTGTTCCGAAAACTAAAATCCGTCTGTGACCTTGCTCCTTCTCTTTCGTCCTCTCTTTGCAGTCAGTGGTACCACCATCTATCACATTGCCAGAGCTGGAAACTTGAATGACATCTTTGATCCTTGTCTCCACTATAAATCTCACCATCAGCAATGCCTCATCCAGTCAACCACCCAGTCCTATCTATACCAGTCCATAAATGTCTCATAAGTGTGTGCTGTCTCTCCATCCCTTCTATCACCAGCAAGGTCCCATCCCCTCCTCCCTGTGCCCCTGCAGGAGAGTGTTTGCCATTTCCCTTCTCTCATTCCACTCTCCCTCCTTCACTTAGAGTCATCTTTCCAAAGACAGGCTCAATCATGTAATCTCCCTGTTTGCAATATTGCATAGCTCCCTAGTGCTGTCAGCTTTCCTGATGGCTCAGTGATAATGAATCTGTCTTCAATGGAGAAATGCAGGAGACTTGAGTTCGATCCCTGGGTTGGGAAGATCCCCTAGAGGAAGAAAGGGCTATCCACGCCCATATTCGTGCCTGGAGAATCCCCACGGACAGAGAAGCCTGGCAGGCTACAGGCCAAAGGGTCACAGAGTCAGCCATGACTGGGCACACAACACTGGTGTTCTCAGGTCAAAGCCAAGCTTTTCTTACAATGTAGTGCCCCTGCCCCTGCCCATCTTCCTGGGCTTCAGCCTGCACCACTGTTGCCTTTGTCATTTTGGCCTCGTCATAATAGATTCCTTCTCAGTTCCTGACCTGTTCACCTTGGGGTTTTCTATTCCTATAGCTGCTGCTGTGCCCCCAAGTAACAGCTGCAGCTCACCCCCTACACACCCGGAGAATCACCACCTCCATCCATCTACTTCCGACTTATCCTGTTGGTTTCAGCAAAAACCACCCTTTGCTCATGGAAGAGACCCATCCAGTAGATTAGGATCCAGCAATCTATGATTCCATAGCACCCTGTTCTTTCTTGCCTTTCATAGTCATCTCACTTTATCATCATCCCTTGCTAGAGGATACACTGAGAAAGCAGGAAGAGTGCCCGTCCCTAAGCAGCATTCTCACAGTGACCTATGAGGTCTTTGGTCCTCTGCCTCTGTCACCTGATCTCCTGTCCTGACCGCCTGTGGGTCTCCTTCATTTCTTTGGCTTCTGCCTCCTTGATTATTCCTCTAACCTGCTTTCTCCAGCTTGGCCTCTTTGCTGCTCCTCTGACTTTGCAGGCATGATCCTGCCTCGAGGCCTTCGCACTTGCTACTCCCTTCACCTAGGATGCACTTCCTCCAGCTTTCTTTGTGGTTCTCTCCCTCACCTGTTTTAGATTTTTATTCAAAGGCCATATTCTCAGTGGTCTTCTCTGACCACCTGATTTATCTCACACCCCGCCAACATTCCAGTCCCTCCCCCGACTCTCTTGCTCTCCCTAGCTCTTGTCACTGCCTAGTATAATTTGATGCTTTGTTATCCATCACTCTCCACTAGGATGTAAACTCTCTGAAAGCAGGGGCTTTGGTCTCTCTGGTTGTATCTCCAGCACCTAGAGCTGTGCCAAGCACAGAGTGGTCAACGGAACTTTTCATCCTAGTCTCACCTTTGCGATTTCATAAAGTCTTTTCACTTTTTTGGCACTAAGTCATTCTAATTTATGAGTAGGAAGAATTTTATCCTCACCCCGGAAGTCTTCCCTCTTCCTGATTACTTTAGCTTCCTATTTTCAGAACTAGTATGTCTTTTTGGTGGGAGGTGAAATCAGAACTAAAAACAAATCTTCCCAATAAAACATAAAAGTGGAAACTTGCTGATGTCCTTTAAGTTTCAGTTGTTTCCAAATAATAGTTTCCTGAAAACTAGAACATTTATTGTGCATCTTGTTAAAAGTGTCTCCTCCTAAATAGCTCCCAGAGTGATGGCTCCTTATCTTTCTGTTAATTGATGAGACACTCAGAGAATACCGGTGGTTCCCTCACATCACTGGGGCACATGCTGAAGATTTTTATGTGGAAACCCATGGATTTGCCTGGCTGTCCAGCCAGTCTGATTATGTGGGTCAAAATGTGAGATTTCTAAAGCCAAACCAGCTGTGCGGTTAGATGGAATCCAACTTCCTAAGCAGGAAATGGCAAAGAAAAATCAGATTAAATGACTGCAATATGGATACATAGTCCTTTTGTAAAATTTCAGGCCCTTGAAGTGATCAGCAACTCCAGGGGAAAACAGCACTCATTCTCACAGTATGTAAGGCTGATTCATGGCTAATGATTTATCACGGATGTTTGATTTGTCTTCCATTTTCAGAGTTATAAGATGAGCAAACAGATGCTCACCACCCTCTAATTTCAAGGGAATATCATATTGCAACTGCAATTAAGCACAGTTTCTATCAGAACATGTGAAATATCATTACAGACGAAACTGAGAATGATCGCTTATAATATAAAATAGGAATAAAAAAAAATCTCTTACACCAAAATTTGAATTTTTGACAAAGTGTCTAGTTAATTAAAGCCAAGGAAGAGGAGAAAGTCTGATACTATATTTGATTGAGAATGTGAGCACATGACTTGAAAAGGCAGCTCATATTATTTCACCATTACAGGATAGCAGAAGACTTGCCTATGAAAAGGAAGTCTGCGGGTACAGTGAGAAATGGGAACTGAAGAGGCTGCTATTTAGTTAGGCATTCTCACAAAGGGGAAGATTTGGGGGACAATTGGACTGTAAATGATCAAGATAAAGGTTGAGGAAAGAAGCAAGAGAAGAACAGCCATCAACTGAATATTCCTGGAGTGAATGCTTCAACAGAGAAGAAAATGAAAGTCTCCATGGTGATTTAGTTAAAATAGGCTTCTAGACCAGCAGAAATGGAGGCAAGAGAGAAAGAGAAAAGGCAACTTATAGAAGAATTTCCCGTAATGAGGAGAGAGCAGAGGTATGGTCAGGGTTCAGAAGAAAGAATGGAAAAAGTGACCAAAGCATGAATAAAGTTACAAAACCTAGGCTGTGTATCTTCTTTTCCAAATGACTGATCATCACAACTTGTTAAAAAGGATTATATCTTCAGAGATTCCTCAAATTAACAGATGAAGACCAAGCATAATGGAATAGACCTTCTGGAGTAGAAGTATTATCTAAAATTCAAGAGGAGTTTCTGCTCAACAGAAGCCTAAATGATAAAACTAGGATGATGCGTAATAATATGGAAATCTATAGCCATTCCTATCTGGTCTTGGGAGTGATTACTAGATACCTTGATGATAAAAAATAGTGTATATTGAGTCCCAGACTAGGTTCAAAGGAAAATTGGAAGGAAATGGCTGATCCTAAAAAAAAAAAAAAAAAACCCTACCTGGTCCCATGTTGGAAAAGCTCTCCCTTGTATTGAAACTACTTTTAAAAATATTTTTTAATCCATGAAGAAACCTAAAATGAAACACTCTGATCCACTTCTACCAAGTAGAGTTCACAAGTATGAACAAATAGAAGCTGACTCTCAAAATACGTTCCACTGAATGCTGTTGTCTGGTTATATGCACTGGAAATGTCAGTATTTAACAAAATTAAGTAGGTTTTGTTTCTATTAGGAGAAGTCCTTGGGCATCCCTATACATCATTCTTACAGCTGTGCCAACATTGCAAGACCCCTTCCTTTCCGTTCCTTTCATGATCATTGCTTTCCTGGGCCATTTGTCATGGTGGTATTGCAGCGAGCAGCTTTGCAGCAGTCTCAAGGAAGGTCAAGTTCTTAGGTGAATTCCTCAGCTGTAACATGCATCCATAGGTGAGCAGCAACACCTGGGTCCTCTCTGCATTTCCTTGTGGGTTTGGGGGGATGAAGGGAACAAAGGCAAACATGCTGCTCACGCTACTTGCTGTAATGAAGGTCTTCCTCTCTGACCCAGGAATCTCGGGATCTCCCAGCATCCATAAAAAGAGAATAAGCTATCTTGTTAGTTTGGAAGTGAGATAAAATCCCTGACACTTACTGTAGGATTTCTTAGGACCTTTCTTCTGTTAAAGTCACTGTGACCCTCCAAGGAGATAGCATGGCACAAATCATCTCCCAAACTTATGTGATCATGCAAATTTACTCTCCTATTTAACAATGAAAAGAACTAAGATATTGTACCATGCACCTTGGGATACCCTATTTTAAGGACACTGATGAAGGTCTTGGTGACCTATACAGGACACAGACCCTGATAACTCTTTTCCTGACCCATTTGTCACGGTTGTGTTGCAGTGAGCAACTTGCAGCAGGCAGCCTCAGGGAAGGAGGTAGTCTCCCTCTGGGACAGGAGCAAACTTGCTGGAGAAGAGCTGGATTCCCCAAGCTCAGCGGAGAATTCCTTGGCTGCAGAAAGATTTGCCTCCCAAATGCATTTCTTTCAATGGCCTGCAGAGCTACCCACGATTCCCACCATTTGAATTATCGCTTTGGTAGAATGCATTTTTTCTAGAATGTTCCTATTAAAATGTTAACGTGTTACCTGGAGGTGTGAGACATGAATGTATTAAGGCTTTAACTTAGATTAATATCTTAACATGGAGGAGATTTGAAGAGGGAGTTGGGCTGATGGGACCTGGAAGGTGGCCTATGGGTTAGGAAAGGCCTTACAATTGTTTGTGTCTAGACAAAAGAGGCAAAACACGAGTACTGTAGTGAAGAGTCCTCTTTTGCCTTCCCATCCCTTCCCCAAATACAGTACTCTGGGCCAGTATTTATGTTTTAAATGAATTATCGAAATACTGATCTTGCCCCTTTTCTTCTCCTCTCTTAAATTTCTTCTTTTCCCTTTTGAACGCTAAATTTGTCAGCCTCATCAAATGAGTAGGTAAAACTTTGAATATTACTTTTTAAAAATTTCATTCATTTATTTTATTTTGGCTGTGCTGGGTGTTCACTGCAGCTCAGGGTTTTCTCTAGCTGCTGCCAGCAGAAGCTGCTCTTGTTGTAGTGTGTGGGCTTCTCATGCTGTGGAGCACGGGCTTTGGGGCATGGGGGCTTCAGTACTTGGAACTACCAGGCTCTGGAGCACAGGCTCCATAGTTGTGGCGCACACAGGCTCAACTAAGCTGTGGCACCTAGTTGCTCCACAGCATATGGGATCTTCCCAGATCAGGGATCGAACCCATGTCTCCTGCATTGGCAGGTGGATTCTTTACCACTGAGCCACCAGGGAAGCCCCTGCATATTAGCTTTTTTTAGAGGAGGTTAGAGTCAGTATCGTTTGGAGGGACAGGGGAGGAATTTATAGACTATCAGGCAGATATTTTCAAAACAAACTCTTCATCCCTGAGGACGTTTTTCAAGGCCCTAAAAAACGGTGAACAGAAGGATGAGCCTTTAGCCCTATACTTCCCCATTCTGTTGAATGCCAGTCTTGCTAGCCTGATGTCATTAGTCATTTTGTTTGCTTTATGTGTTTTTGTTTTTTTAAGCAAGAAACTGGGAGTTTTATCGTAGGTATGGCTCAATAATTTTTTCAATTATAACAGTTTCTGCTTGAAAACCATGCATATTCTAATGCTTTTACTTGAGTCACAACTTTCTGGAAGCTGTTTATCACAGTGATTTAACTTGTACATGATTTTGCTTTGCTCTCATCACCATTTGGGGAAAGTTATTCAGAGAGAATGAACTAGGAGCTTCTGTATTTGCTTTCTTTAAAAAAAAGAAAAATGGTTGTGTGACCTTGGCACTCAGGGTGTTGTGCGACAGGAAACTGAGATTTTCCATGAAAAGAAGTCTCTCCCTGTGGTGTTAATGGCGTGTTCCACAAGGTTTTTTGCTACGTCAAGGACGGGCACCATGTTATCCTACCACGGCATTTTGAATATCACCATGGCAGATGGGCTATTACAAGAGAAATGTAAAATGTTCCAGAACTGCCAATTAAATCTCTTCATGTTTTATAACTAGATCTAACATAATATAGTCTCTCTGAAAGAAAATATTCTTGGATCAACCAACTTTCAGTTCTTGGGTCATAGTCAGAGGTCATCTTCAGTCAGAGGAAACCTCTGAGCAGTGAGCAGAAAAGCTTGACCTGACTCTGACCGTGTTGTAAAAAGTGCAGGGTTGTTTGGGTACATTGAATTCTAAAGCCCCAGGGCACACGAGCCACCTTTTAACGTAATCATCTTCAGGATTCCTACATGGTCAAAGTTCAAACACAATGAGAAATAAATACAGCTGCATACAGACCCTGTGGTTCTTAAAAACAAAATTTCCAAGCAAATCGTGAAAGAGAAGACAGCTTGCAGGATATTTTCATTTCTGATTACAGTTGGGACACCCCTTTGGCTCCTTATAATTCACGTTACAACATACTAGTCCTTCCAGGGATTTCACAGAATTTTCTGGCCTAGGGAGGTCATTTGCATTCAAGATCATCAGTGTATTGGCATTGGACCTAAGATATCACCCATTGACAAATTGTCACCAAAAAATACGAATATTTTCTGTTCACTTGTTAAAGTCTCCAGAGAATTCTTATTAAAAGTTTTCTGGGAATCCAGTGGTTAGGTCTTTGTGCTTCCTTTGCAGGGGGCCCAGGTTCAGTCCTTGCTCGGGAAACTAAGATCCCATAAGCCACATGGTACCAACAAAAAATAAAAATTGTTTTTCCTTCCATTGAAATAGATGGAGCAAAATATTTTAGCAGTGGGCAGTTTTCTTGTCACTTTGTTTCCTTTTCTTTGGGCTTCTCTTGTGGCTCAGCTGGTAAAGAATTCACCTGCAATGCAGGAGACCTGGGTTCGATCCCTGGGTTGGGAAGATCCCCTGGAGACAGAAAGGCAACCCTCTCCAGTATTCTGGCCTGGAGAATTCCATGGACTGTATAGTCCATGGGGTCGCAAGGAGTCAGACATGACTGAATGACTTTCACTTCACTTCATTTTCTTTAAAGAGGGGAAAATGCATTTTTAGTTTATGCAGAATTAAGAGTTAATAGTAAAAACAGGAGTCGCTCTTCCAATGCCACTAAAATTGCACTTCTATAACATAGCATCCCTTATGTTTAGGGCCAGTGAACACTTTTAATAACCCCTTCTTCTGGTGCCCAAGGTTCCTGGAATGCTCTGAGTGACTATAGATACATTGTTTATTCAGAAAATTTCTTTAGGTTCTGTCTGGTCTCCTTTTTCGATGTTTCTTACTCCTTTCTGGCTGCCCCAGCGTATCCTGAGCCTTCCTGGCTTTGATTATGCTCCATCTTCGTTGCTGTGGATACCCTTCTCCTAACCTCTGGGATCATCTCATTGCAGAGCCTGCTCTTCCCAGATGCATGGGAGCAGCCCTCGTTAATGACTGACAGAAATCAGTAAAGGAAACAACCTTAAATACTTACAATTTTATGTGTTGATTATACCTTAGTAAAGCTGAGGTGTGTGTGTCAGGGGTGGGTGGCGCGGTGGGTGCGGGAAAGGATTTTGTGTATACATACCCCAGCTCCCAGCTCCCTCGCACTCAGTGGAATAACTCTGAGCTCTATGTTCTATGGCAGCTTCATGATTTCTCTGGCAGTTTTAAGCCCCAGTTTCCTACGGGAAGTAGGAAATTCCCTGATAACACGTCCTGTATTCACTGCCTTCATTTTCCTGTATTACTTCACCATTTCCCTACCTGTGTTTTCTGAGATAACTTCCCAAAGATCTACTTGGTTTTTGGCCCAGGGCCTGCTTTTGGGGGGAAAATGCTTAATCAAGATCCTGCCACTGTCAGTATTATTCTTTTCTTATATATGTTCATCCTGTATTTAAGTGATGTCATACTCCATCTTCAAACTAGACAGCCAGATAACATCTTAGCTCCAGCATCCTGGATCCCTACACGTCTTAGGATAAGGCTAAGCATCAGGAGTCATATTTATACTAAAAAGGCATGATTTCATAGGCAATATAGTTTTCTTTTATTATATATTTACCTTCCTAGACAAATTGGTCTATTATACTGATATGCTAATGATTCGTGAGTATATGTCTCTAGGCCAGAGCTTTTTCTCTATGTTTGAACATGTGTATTGAATGGCCTACTTGTCACTTGGATATACCTATAACCCATCACATTTAGCATAAACAATCTTTAGTTCAACAAATTTCCTTTAAACTCTGTTCTGCCCTCAGGCTTTCCTGAATGATTCACCCAGTTGCTTAAGTCAGAAACCAGGGAAAAGCTTTGACAACTCTGATTTAACCCAGCATCTAAGAGCAAGCCTTTAGCTACAAGTAGTAAACAACTCAATTTACACATACTTTATTAACAGTGGCTTAACTGCTGCCGCTTTATTTTTCTCACGCAACACCTAGGTTCAAGGTAGGTGGCTGTGGTGTTCATTCAATAACTATAAAATGCCTGGCAGTATTTTTGCAAATCACCTGGTGTTGCCCAGTGGGATCAAGATAGAGCTGTGTCATTTTTTTCTTTCAGGAAAACAGAAAAAAGCTGCAGCGACCATGAGTCCACTAGGAAACATAGCTTTCCCTGAAGAACCTCCCAGCAGACTTCTCTATATGGCTCATTTGTCAGACAGGCCAGATGACTGGCCCAGCTGCAAGGGAGACCAGAAAGTAGGGAGCAGAATCGCTATGACTGGATTACCCAACAAGATCCATGGACTTGAGATAGGCATGTTGGCACCTTAAACACACACACACACACACAAGAAGGTGAAAATAGATGTGAAGTAATTTGCAGCATCTACAACAACACCGTCGTCCTTCCAATCGAACATCAAGGTAAGTCTACTTTGTCCTACGTGCGTGTGTAGTCAGTCTCTAAGTCTTGTCTGACTCTTTTGTGACTGCGTGGACTGTAGCCCACCAGGCCCCTCTGTTCATGGGATTTCCCAGATAAGAACACTGGAGTGGGTTGCCATTTCCTTCTCCAAGGGATCTTCATGACCTAGGGATCAAACCAGTGTCTCCTGTATTGATAGGTGGGTTCTTTACCAACAAGCCACCAAGGAAGCCCAAGTCTGATTTATTCTACTGTATTTCTAAAATATGTCTCATTCATTTCTACCCCAACTTAGCCTAAGCTACTATCATCTGCGCTCAGGACAAGAACAACAGATTCTTCATTGTGTCTCTGCTTTATCGTATTACTGTTTCCTTCAATTCTCTTCTCTAACTTTATCCAGTGTGTTCCTTCATGAAGTTAAATCTGAACTTGTTATTCATTTGGCTTAAACCACTTCAGTGGCAAACACCAGGCAACTTCTTTCCTCTGCTCATCTGGTCTGCCCTGCTTAGAACTTGCTTCACCAACCACTCCCACTTACCCGCATGTAGCCAAACCCTAATCATCCTTTAAAGTTTTCTCTTCACATCATTCATCTCTCAGCTTCACACGTCATGTGTTCTCAAATAGTATATTTGTATTGTATAATTGTTCTGTTTAACACAATTCTGTTTTATCATTGTCTCATATCATTGTCATCACCACTGAACAGAGTTCCTTTAAAATAAAGCTTTTATTTCATTCACAGCCGGGTCCCTGCTACCCAGCACAGTACCTGGTCTGTAAGCAATCAGTTAGATAGCAGTCTGTAAGCTTATTGTTAGATAGCAATGGACATGAATTTGAGCAAACTCCAGGAGATAGTGAAGGCCAGGGAAGCCTGTTGTGCTATAGTCCATGGGTCGCAGAGGTGGACACAACTTAGTGACTGAACAACAGCAACAATAATGCTTATTGAGTAACAGGTTGATTAAGTAAAGAAAAATACTTGCATATTGTTAATTGGGCAGACACTGTAATGAAAGAATGAACAAGAGACAACATAACAAGATTACTGAGTGTGAACTCTGGATCCCTACACACTAGTCCACAAGGTCAGCTCTGTGACCTTCTGCTAGTTAAGTTAATCTCTTTGTGCAAATTTTTGCATGTAAAATGTAGATAATGATAATACTTAAAAGGCTATAATCAGGATTGAAAAAGTTAATGTTCATAATTATAAGTAATGCATAGAATAATCCGTGACACTAAGAAGTGAATAAGACAGTCATGATACGTGTCCCTGCAGAACTTACAGTAGAGGTCAGTGCTGTCCAATAGAAATGTAAGATGGACCATATATATATATATAGTTTGAAATTTCCTGGTAGCCACATTAAAAGTGATTAGATTACAATTAAAATTAATTTTAAGAATGTATTTAAACTAACATATCAAAATATTATTTTGACACGTAATCATTTTTTTTAGTTATTAATGTGATACTTTGCATTTTTTATTTTGTATAAGTCCTTGAAATCCAAAGACTATTTTATACTTACAGCACATCTCAATTTAGATGCTTAATTTTCATCTCTTACTGAACCTTTAGATGTGATAAACTTACAGTTGAAAAAGTAGACACGTATCCAAGTAGTTCTAGATATACCTTAATAAATTTAAATGTGTTAAAGTTGGGGGTTCATTTCCTGAGTCACACTAGTTATTTTTCATGTTTAACAGCCACATACAGGACAGCACAGGATTAGAGAAAAATATGGCAAGCAAGCAGACAGTTATAGAATGTGATGAAATGCTCCGTTAGGGCAAGAAAAGTGCTCTGGGAGCACAGAATCAGGGTGCTGACACCACTTGGACAGAGGGGGTTTATGAAGGGGATTTGCCTGGAGAAAGCACTGTCTATTCTGAGATCTCAAGATACGGAGGAGCTAGCAGGTGACGAATGGGAAAGAGCATCTGACATGAGAAATGGTGCTGGACAGGAGGGGAAACGTAGCATTTTCACAGACCTGGCATATTTCAGAGACAAATGCAAAAGGCACATACGCATGTAAAAAGTGGGAAATGGTCAGACGGGAAGATGCGGAAAAGGGAGAAGTTGAGAAGGAGGCTAGAGAAGTAAGTGAGGGAAGAGGCCTCAAGAGGTTTCATGAGACGCGTGAAGGAGGCCAGACCGTCTGGAAGGTGAGGAGGAGTCACCGAAGGATTTAAACCGGGTAGTGGCACAGTCACTGGCTACACGGTCACTGATCATTCTGACACCTTGTGAAAAAGGTTTGGAAGACAGAACCCAATGGCTGGCACCTGGCGCCCATCGACACAGAAAATAACAACAGGTGTTTATAAGGAGTTGGAAAAATTGCAACCCTTGTGCTTTGTTGGTAGAAAGGCAAGTTGGTGCATCCACTATGGAAAACAACATGAAAGTTCCTTAAAAATGAAATTAGAAGTGTATACCCAAAAGAATTTAAAGCAAGCTTTCAAAGAGATATTTGTGCACTCATGTTCATAGCAGCATTATTCACAAAAGCTAAAATATTGAAGTAACCCAAGTGTCGGTTAATGGATGAACAGATAAGCAAAATGTGACATATATGCAATGGAGTATTATTTGGTCTTAAAAAGGAAGGAAATTCTAACACATACCACAACACATATGAAACCTGAGGACATTATGCTAAGCGAAATAAGCCAATCACAAAAAGACAAATATTATATGATTCCACTCATAGGCAGTATCTTCAGAAGTCAAAATATAGAGACAGAAGGTAGAATGGTGGTTGCCAGGAGCAGAGTTACTGTTTAAGGTGAATGGAATTTCAGTTTTGCAAGATAAGAGTTCTGGAGATGGATTGTGGTGATGGTTGCACAACTATCTGAATTCAGATGTTTAATTGTTATCTGTTACTGAACCTGAATTTAGATTCGATAAACTTACAGTTGAAAAAGTAGACACATATCCAAGTATATATAAATGTACTTAAATGCCACTGGATTGAATACTTGAAAAAGATTAAGATGATAACTTTTGTGTGCTCAAATAAAGTTTATGTATATTTTACCACCATAAAAATATGGCTGAACATCAAGTGAAAAATCACTGTAATGCCGTCAAGAGATGAAGATGAATTGAGAGAGGGACATTGAAATATATACATTACCATGTGTAAAATAAGTAGCTAATGGGAGGTTGCTATACAGTGCAGGGAGCTCAGGCTGGTGCTCTGTGACAACCTAGAGGGGTGGGAGGGCCGTTCAAGAGGGAGGGGACATACGTATACCTATGGCTGACTCATGTTGATGTATGGCAGAAATCAACACAACATTGTAAAGCAATTATCCTCCGATCGAAACTAAGTAATTTTTTAAAAAGAGATAAAGATGGTAGCTGAAATATGGACAGGAACAAGTGGGTCAATTTTCAGGATATTAGGGATACAATTAATAAGAATTTATTGGTGATGGATTTTAATGAAGTGTGAGAGAAAGTCAGGAGTCAAGCTATATCCCAGATTTCTAGCATGAAAAACTGGGGTGGACAGAGATGATATTTGTTAAGGCAGGAACTCAAGAGGAGACATAGTCTGCCTGGGGCTGGGGGTTCACCTTCAGACACATTGATTCTCAGTTGCTTGCAGTGAACCCACGGGAAATTGTCTAGCAAGGAGTTGGCAATATAGGTCATAATCAATGGAGACAGACCTTAGAGCCACTCTCAAATGGAGTATAATGAGAGCTTAGGAGTGGACGAGATCCAAGGAGTATGCCATGGACATTTATGTTGTCTGCCAACACGTTTCCCTCACTTTTCTTTCGAGTATTTGGCACTTCCTCATCAACATTCTGGGTGACTTGAGTAGCAGTCCCCCTCTGGCCCCAAGGGTAGAATAGGAGACCCAGGTCGAAGTCAGGTTGAAGACCTCATACTCCTGGTTACAGTGATTGGGGTTTAGGAGTGGCAGCCTAAGCTAGTAAAATAAATGGGAACCTAAAAACTTATATAGGAGCTACTGATATTGAAAAAAAAAAGCCTGTTCTGCATGATCCCATGGAACTAGAACCTGGAAAAATAAGAAACTAGAGCTGGTAGCTATTTTGCTACCCTGAGAGAGGACAGTCATTGGAGGTCAACACAGATTTCAGATGAAGAAAAACTGAGTTCTTTTTATGTTGTTTCAGCCATGAATACAGCCACAGCTGAATAAGACCTTCCCTGGACATTTCAAGTATGTGAGCTTAAAAAAAAAAAAAAAAAGTGTCTTTTCCCCCTTAATCTAGATTGAGTTTTCTGTCAATTCAGTCCAGTTCAGTCGCTCAGTCATGTCTGACTCTTTGCGACCCCATGAATTGCAGCACGCCAGGCCTCCCTGTCCATCACCCACTCCCGGAGTTCACTCAGACTCACGCCCATCGAGTCAGTGATGCCATCCAGCCATCTCATCCTCTGTCATCCCCTTCTCCTCCTGCCCTCAATCCCTCCCAGCATCAGAGTCTTCTCCAATGAGTCAACTCTTCGCACGAGGTGGCCAAAGTACTGGAGTTTCAGCTTTAGCATCATTCCTTCCAAAGAAATCCCAGGGCTGATCTCCTTTAGAATGGACTGGTTGGATCTCCTTGCAGTCCCAGGGACTCTCAAGAGTCTTCTCCAACACCACAGTTCAAAAGCTTCAATTCTTCGGTGCTCAGCTCTGTTTATAGTCCAACTCTCACATCCGTATATGACCAATGAAAAAACCATAGCCTTGACTAGATGGACCTTTGTTGGCAAAGTAATGTCTCTGCTTTTGAATATGCTATCTAAGTTGGTCATAACTTTTCTTCCAAGGAGTAAGTGTCTTTTAATTTCATGGCTGCAGTTACCATCTGCAGTGATTTTGGAGCCCCAAAAATAAAGTCTGACACTGTTTCCACTGTTTCCCCATCTATTTGCCAAGAAGTGATGGGACCAGGTGCCATGATTTTTGTTTTCTGAATGTTTAAGCCAACTTTTTC
This sequence comes from Capra hircus, assembly GCF_001704415.2. Lineage (NCBI taxonomy): Eukaryota > Metazoa > Chordata > Mammalia > Artiodactyla > Bovidae > Capra > Capra hircus. The sequence continues at coordinate 121,450,303 of NC_030809.1, read as the reverse complement.
ACTCTCCTCTTTCACTTTCATCAAGAGGCTTTTTAGTTCCTCTTCACTTTGTGCCATAAGGGTGGTGTCATCTGCATATCTGAGGTTATTGATATTTCTCCTGGCAATCTTGATTCCAGCTTGTGCTTCTTCCAGCCCAACATTTCTCATGATGTACTCTGCATATAAGTTAAATAAGCAGGGTGACAATATACAGCCTTTTCCTATTTGGAACCAGTCTGTTCCATGTCCAGTTCTAACTGTTGCTTCCTGACCTGCATATAGGTTTCTCAAGAGGCAGGTCAGGTGAGCTGGTATTCCCATCTCTTTCAGAATTTTCCACGGTTTATTTCTGTATCCATGTCATAATGAATACAGGCAGACCCCACTCTGCATGATAGCCCAGGACCATAAAAATGACCTTACAAACTGAAAGCATGCAGTGATCTTAATAATCAGTGAGAAGAATTACAGTTGGTCTGTGGCCTTAAAAGAGCTTTCCTAGTGGCTCAGATGGTAAAGAATCTACCTGCAATGTCGGCGACCTGGGTTTGATCCTTGGGTTGGGGAGATTCCCCTAGAGGAGGGTATGGTAACCCATTCCAGTATTCTTACCTGGAGAATTCCATGGACAGAGGAGCCTGGTAGGCTACAGTCTATGGAGTCACCAAGAGTCAGACATAACTGAGCTACTAAGTACACAAACACACAAAATATATTTTAATCAAAACATGAAAAACATTCTTATTTGGGGGAAATAAAAGAGTTTTATAATATTTAGTACACAGAAATTTAAAATATTAGAAAGATTAAGAATTGAAGTATTTTATTTTTTTATGTAAAACTTATCAAAAGGAGTTTAAATAGTCTTTGCTTTATTATTATATCTTAAGATACAGAGTGAGTATCCTTTTTATGCCTTGGCGAGTATCATACTCTTTACTAAGTTTGGATTCGCTTCTAACATTTCAGCTTTTGCACTTCTAGTGCTGTGAAATATCTCCATAACTTCTTTTGGACTGAAGCCTTTTTTGTTTGTTTGTTTTTGCCAATATCACTTCCTCTGGGACATCTTTTTTTTTTCTCACAGCCACTTTCCTCATTTATATTAATGTGTTCCCTTTATGAAATTTCTGTGGCTGCATGTCTAGAGTCTCTGGAACATTGACAGCGTCGATATTCCCACAATCAGCTGTTTCCTTTCGTGACTCTGTTTACCTTCAGCTTGAATTCTGCAAAATCATGTCATTTTCTGAAACAATGAAATCAGCCTTTACTGTCAGTAAAAGGTTCTTCTTCAGTCTTCTTGTAATTACTGGTTTTTTTTTCCCCCAGTGCAGCACCTAACGTTAATGTTTGGCCTAAAGTGCTAGTTAAACTGATTGGATTTTTTCATTACAGTCTTCAATCCGAAGTAGAAGTAAATGCACCATTTTCACCGTTAGGGGCCTCTTGTTCTGCAGGCAACTTAAGCTAAACAATACTGAAACTAGTTCACCTTGTTTTTGATTTATCAGATTTTTTCAATATTGTTCATACAGTGGCTTCATACAGCCCAGGTCTCATCCTGGCCTTATTCTGTGGTCTCCAATTTCAAATCTAATCATGTCCAATTTCACTTCTACATTATCACTTTTAATTTCTTTGCTAAATTTTCATTTTTTCCCCTATTATTCATTTTTGTTAAATGTCATATGGATTTGTCACCGAGAAACAAGGAGACAACCAACTACAGGTTTTGCTGTCTGTACCTGAACTGAATAACTGATGTACAGTGGCCAGTTACCAACAGACTGTGAAAGGAATGATGTGGTTGGTAACAGACATCACTATGATGCACGTCTGTTATTTATGTAGGGATTCCTAGAGCTATCCATGAAGCTTATACTTAATGCAATTATTTACAGTTAATATACTGTGTAACTGAAATTTAAAGTATATTATTGGGGAACTGGGTTATTTAATTAAACTATGGTCAATGAAATTTGTGCATGTCAAAATTCTTTAAAACAATGACTGCCTTACTACCCAACAGAGATTGTATAAGGAGAAAATAGAAGAAAGCCTAAGAAAGAACCCTGAGGAAAACCAAGAATTTAGGGGACTGCAAAAGAAGAGAAACATGCATAAGTTATAAAGAATGACCAGAGAGGTAGTAGAGAAAACTGGAAGCGTGTGGTATCACATAAGGCAAGAAATGAGACTGCAACAGCATCTTCCACTTCTTCTTTAAATTGAGATAAAATTTTCATCTCATAAAATTCACCATCTTAAACTGTATAATTTAGTAGGTTTTAGGATAATCACATGCTTCTACACTTATTATCATGATCTAATTCTTAAATATTCTCATAACCCCCAAAAGAAACCATAAGCCCATTAGCAGTTACTTCCCATTCCCTCCCTTTTCCAACCTCTGGAAGCTACTAGTCTACTTTCTATGTGGATTTATCTAGTCTGGGCATTTTATATAAGTGGAATTTATACAGCATATGCCCTTTCACATCTGACTTCTTTCACTTAGCTTAATATCTTCAAGTTTTTTCCATGTTGTCACTTCTATCGGTACGTGCCACTTTTATGGCTGAATAGTATTCTATTGTGTGAATATACATTCATCAGGTGATAGACAGTTGAGTTGTTTCTACCTTTGAGTTACTATGAATAGCGCTGTAATGAACATCTGTGTAAAAGTTTTTGTGGGAACATATGTTTTCACTATTCCTGGTGATATACCTAGGAGTAGAATTGCTGGGCCACATGATAACTCTACCTTCTTGAGAAACTGAAGGACCATTTCCACCATTTTATCTTCCCACAAGCAAAGTGTGAGGATTCTTTCACTTCTTTTTAAAAAATCTTATATATGCATATTTCTTCTCATTTTATTCTACTCGTCTGGCTTCTCATTTAATTTCACCAAGCATGTTTCCTCCTTGCATCGTTGACGTCCATATCCTACATTTGATAAAATTATCTTCTAACCAGGCAAATAATTAATTTTCCTTATACTGATGGCTTTCTTATTCCACACTGTATGCAATTAATGTAAACTATGCAGGGCGTAAGGACTCTCACAATCTCAAGTCATTTGTCCACACTGTTTATAACCACCCAAAACATTTCCAAAGTTGGCTCAGTATAAATAAGAACACTTGCCTTCCCTTCCCATTCAGTTAAATTTATTTAATCCATTTCAGTCCTTTTGGGATAAACAACCTGCATAATTATGTTATGTTAGGTGAGGGCAATGTGAAGCAAATGGCTTTTACTCTGAAAGAAGTATCTCCGTGTGCTCCACTCCGTTGAACCCCCAGAAGTTTTATTGAGATTCCAGCCTCTTAAGTTTTTCTTGGATATACTCCCCATCCTCTGGCAAGCGTGAATCTCTTCAATGCATCCACAGTCGGTCACTTCCTACATTCAGCATCTATCAGCATGGCACCGTTAACCCAGTGGACCACCATGATGTTCTGTAGAAGGGTGAAATGATCAAATCCTGGAAGGCTGAATTACTGCATAAATTGCATGTACCTGAAATAAAATAGTTGAAATACAAATAGCTCTGAAAAGAAGAGAAGCGAAACGCAAAGGAGAAAAGGAAAGATACAAGCATCTGAATACAGAGTTCCAAAGAATAGCAAGGAGAGATAAGAAAGTCTTTCTCAGCGATCAATGCAAAGAAATAGAGGAAAAGAACAGAATGGGAAAAACTAGAGATCTCTTCAAGAAAATTAGAGATACCAAGGGAACATTTCATGCAAAGATGGGCTCGATAAAGGACAGAAATGGTATGGACCTAACAGAAGCAGAAGATATTAAGAAGAGATGGCAAGAATACACAGAAGAACTGTACAAAAAGATCTTCATGACCCAGATAATCATGATGGTGTGATCACTCACCTAGAGCCAGACATCCTGGAATGTGAAGTCAAGTGGGCCTTAGAAAGCATCACTATGAACAAAGCTATTGGAGGTGATAGCATTCCAGTTGAGCTGTTTCAAATCCTGAAAGATGATGCTGTGAGAGTGCTGCACTCAATATGCCAGCAAATTTGGAAAACTCAGCAGTGTCCACAGGACTGGAAAAGGTCAGTTTTCACTCCAATCCAAAAGAAAGGCAATGCCAAAGAATGCTCAAACTATGTTATAATTGCACTCATCTCACATGCTAGTAGAGTAATGCTCAAAATTCTCCAAGCCAGGCTTCAGCAATATGTGAACCATGAACTTCCTGATGTTCAAGCTGGTTTTAGGAAACCAGCAGAGGAACCAGAGATCAAAATGCCAACATCTGCTGGATCATGGAAAAAGCAAGAGAGTTCCAGAAACACATCTATTTCTGCTTTCTTGACTATGCCAAAGCCTTTGACTGTGTGGATCACAATACACTGTGGAATATTCTGAAAGAGATGGGAATACCAGACCACCTGACCTGCCTCTTGAGAAACCTATATGCAGGTCAGGAAGCAACAGTTAGAACTGGACATGGAACAACAGACTGGTTCCAAATAGGAAAAGGAGTAGGTCAAGGCTGTATATTGTCACCCTGCTTATTTAACTTGTATGCAGAGTACATCATGAGAAATGCTGGGCTGGAAGAAGCACAAGATGGAATCAAGATTGCTGGGAGAAATATCAATAACCTCAGATATGCAGATGACACCACCCTTATGGCAGAAAGTGAAGAGGAACTAAAAAGCCTCTTGATGAAAGTGAAAGAAGAGAGTGAAAAAGTTGGCTTAAACATTCAGAAAATGAAGATCATGGCATGTGGTCCCATCACTTCATGGGAAATAGATGGGGAAACAGTGGAAACAGTGTCCGACTTTATTTTGAGGGGCTCCAAAATCACTGCTTCCCTGGTGGCTCAGAGGTTAAAGCATCTGCCTCCGATGAGGGAGACCTGGGTTCGATCCCTGGGTTAGGAAGATGCCCTGGAGAAGGAAATGATAACCCACTCCAGTATTCTTGCCTAGAGAATCCCATGGACAGAGAAGCCTGGTAGGCTACAGTCCACAGGGTCACAAAGAGTTGGACACAACTGAGCGACTTCACTTTCACTAAAATCACTGCAGATGGTGACTGCAGCCATGGAATTAAAAGACGCTTACTCCTTGGAAGGAAAGTTATGACCAACCTAGACAGCATATTCAAAAGCAAAGACATTACTTTGCCAACAAAAGTCCGTCTAGTCAAGGCTATGGTTTTTCCAGTGGTCAGGTATGGATGTGAGAGTTGGACTGTGAAGAAAGCTGAGCACCGAAGAATTGATGCTTTTGAACTGTGGTGTTGGAGAAGACTCTTGAGAGTCCCTAGACTGAAAGGAGATCCAACCAGTCCATCCTAAAGGAGATCAGTCCTGGGTGTTCTTTGGAAGGACTGATGTTGAAGCTGAAACTCCAGTACTTTGTCCACCTCATATGAAGAGCTGACTCATTGGAAAAGACCCTGATGCTGGGAAGGATTGAGGGCAGGAGGAGAAGGGGACGACAGAGGATCAGATGGTTGGATGGCATCACCGACTCAATGGACAGGAGTTTGGATAAACTCTGGGAGTTGGTGATGGACAGGGAGGCCTGGTGTGCTGCGGTTCATGGGATTGCAAACAGTCAGACATGACTGAAGCAACTTAGGACAGACAGATGGATTTTCACATCCCACTGACCAAAACTTACTTAGATTGATGCACATAGGCTCAATATGTATGGCAGGAAAATGTAAACTTTTTTCCAAGTGGCTGTTTTTCTAGTTAAAACTTAGAGCTATTACTCCTATGAGAGAAAAGGGGAGCCCAGCCACTGGGGGATGAGCAGTATCTGCTGCCCATCACCTTACACGTTTCACACCTATGAGGCTAGACTAATCTCTGCCACTCTCCGAGGATGTGGGTTTACTTTAGAAAAGGACAGAAAACTCAGATGTTTTGATGAGCCTTGTGTTGCATAATAATCCTCTATTGGGGGATCAGGGGGCCAACCTGGACATTCAGTCATCTCTGTGAGCTGGAAACATTGAAACAACCACAGTATGGGTCAGCAGACCCACAGGTACCACTGTAGCAGAATTAGACCCCCAAAACCGATGGTCATCTCACTTTAGTAAGTCCCTATTCTGGTACATAACTGTGACATCCTGAACTGTGTTGCTTTAGAGTCAGGGGCCAATTAATTCCTGAAAGATCCAGCTTTTTCCCTTTTGCAGCTGCACAGTTACTTTGGTAAATAGTCAAAGATACTCTTAAAGGGGGCTGAGAGAAAGATAATGGGATGGGCTATGACATACAAGGTCTTTCTTCAAGACTGGCTGGCTTCCTCTGTATACAAAGAACGTTAAGTTTAGGGATCGACTCAAGTGTGGGAATTGGGTGAGCAGCCATAATGATATTATCGTGACTTGTCACAGGCCTCTGTTGGATTTTATTATTCATATATTATCATTACTTTGATCTAATTCATTCCTTGGGATCCCATGAAAGTTTAAGCTACTACCACAGATTTCTCTTTTAAATCTCCACAATCACCACACTAACTGTGTTGCTAGATTTTTATACTACAGTAAAAATTCTAGCTTGCCTCTGATTCTTACATGATCTTCCCCGGCCTGTCACCCTAAAAATCCATGATCACAAACATCAGAAACCCCAGTTCAAAAGTAACATCCCTCTCCTTCCTTCCCAGCTTGGAAAGGAGATTTTTTTAAAGTTGTTGTTGATCCCAAAGTAATGCCCATGTGTTAGTCACGGTGTAGGCAGGAGGTGAGCAAGAATGTCGTGTATAATCAGTTCACTCTTTTTCTGCTTAAAACTTGAGATTGATTTTTCCATATCACATCAATAATTTTTTGTATTTCAGTTTCATTTTTTGTAGATAATTTTTGAATGTACCTTTTAGTCAACATCAGAGCAAACAATGAGAGCTATCCTCAGGGGCTTCAGCAGAAAATTTAATTCAGAATTATTAATAGTACAACAGTGTCCATAAATCTAGCCTGACTCAGCCTATTCTATCCTCCCACAGCTAGTATGTTCCGAATTTATTTCTATGCATTTGCCTGCCCCTTAGGGAAATAATGAGCAAAACTTTGCAGTTATTTTCTAGCCTTCTCCTGAGCCTGGCATTGCTCTTGTCTCACTTAAGCCCTTCTGGGGTCTGACACCAGTCATAGCTGGAAACACTGACAAGCAGGAGAAATAGGGTATGAAGAGAATTTCCTTTTTTTTTGCAAGTTCAGTACTTCAGGAAGCCCTTCACATGAACCTGGACAGCCTCACTGGATATGGCAGGAGGAGGTATAAGTTGGACATAAGTTGGACAAGGAGTATATCAGTGTAGTTTGAGTATTTAGAGTACTTAGTCGCTCAGTTGTAGCTGGCTCTACAACCCCGTGGACTATAGTCCTCCAGCCCCCTCTGTCCATGGAATTCTCCAGCAAGAATACTGGAGTGGTAGCCATTCCCTTCTTCAGGGGATCTTCCTGACCCAGCAATCGAACCTGAGTCTCCTGCATTGCAGCCAGATTCTTTTACCATCTGAGCCACCAGAGAAGCCTCCATTTAGAGTGCTTGGAGCCATCTAAATTCTTCCAAATGTTGCCATGGTAATTGTTTTGCTCCTTTACAAAAGAGATCTGTAGGTGATTGTGGTGGAGTATTGGGAACCTTTAATGGTTCTCAAAAGTTAGCATGCGTCAGAATCACGTGGAGGGCTTCTTAAGCCATAGATTTCCAGGTCTCATGTCCACATTTTCTGTTTTTGTAGTTCTAGAATAAGGCCCGAGAATTTCGTTTTCCAACAAGTTCCCAGTTGTTGCTGCTGCTGGTGATCCACATTTTGAGTATCACTGTACTACCTTGTAATTCAGCCACCTGTGTGTGATATCTGACCATATCAGCTCTGTAGTTATAAGTGATTGGAGTTTCTTTTCAGGATATCAGAAATTCCTTAGCTTCCTGACAGTATCTTGAGTAAGTCATGTTCTTTCCTGAGTTTACTCACTGTGGCTCATGGCAGGCAGCCCACCTCTACATCCCTTTCATTCCTTTGCTTCCATAATGGTCCATTGTAGCTGCCACTCAGTGTGGCCCTTTCATTTCCAGGTGACAGCTTACAATCAACTAATCCATTGCTGAGTGCCATGGATTGCTGTTTCTACTCCTTTAATAGCTTTAACCTAATCACACTTAAAAAAAAAAATAAGCTGATCAGTTCATTCCATCTTCTTCATGTTCTGTTGCCCACAAACCATTCTGGTACCAATTACCAAAAAGGAAAGGGTCTTAATCACAGACAGTATAACCAACTCTATCTGGATTCAATACAAATTAATTTCATGAGGGTATAGACAATTCATAGAAATGTTAGGAGGTCTGAAGAAACAGACTCTAGCTTGAGATTCCAGGTGTGATAACAATAACTGTATAGAGGTAAGCTATTAAGAAAACTATTGCTTTTCTATAGTCAAGAAGTTGACAAATCAGGAAGCTGGCTTCAGAATCTTGCTCCAGAATTGGTTCCAGCCAAATAAGTCGCCTGTCCAAGACTCCTCTATTTAACTCGGTTCTAGATAGAAACCTAATGCATCTGATTAGCAAAACCCATACCATATCTGGGGCATATAGAAAACAATGTAAATTTATTCCTTTGTGGTAGCTTTCCAGCCTTTTCATTCTAGAAAATCTTCCAAGAAGGGTATGAGTTGGGTGCTGAGTAAAGCAATCCATAGAATCTGCTGCAGGTTTAGAAAGTCCATTATGATTATGCATGGCTGAATAAAATAATATAGAATGGAGAGAATCCTCTAGCTGAAAAGGAAAGTGTACCAGGAATATGGTGGGCCACAACATTTCCCCAAATATTTGCTATTATTTATTCTTAATCAAATTGGTAGTCAAGTAATCTGAATAAAAGTAAAAGGCTCCATCCCTTTCTAGATGTGTAACTTTGTACAAGTTACTTACCTTCTCTGTTTCCTCATCTACAGAATGTCAATAATAATAAATATAATAATCCATATTCATAGAACTATTTTTATGATTAAACGACAGAATTTGTCTATATTATTGAGCACTTTCCCTAGCATACAGATACTGGTTTAATGCTTACTAGGAAGTATACCTGCACTCAGTATGCCAGCAGATTTGGAAAACTCAGCAGTAGCCACTGGACTGGAAAAGGTCAGTTTTCATTCCAATCCAAAAGAAAGGCAATGCCAGAGAATGTTCAAACTACTGCACAATTGCACTCATCTCACATGCTAGCAAACTAATGCTCAAAGTTCTCCAAGCTAGGCTTCAATAGCATGTGAACTGAGAACTTTCACATGTTGAAGCTGGATTTAGAGAAGGCAGAGGAACCAGAGATCAAATTGCCAACATCTGTTGGATCATTAAAAGAGCAAGAGAGCTCCAGAAAAACATCTACTTCTGCTTTAATGACGATGCCAAAGCCTTTGACTGTGTGAATCACAGCAAACTGTGGAAAATTCTTAAAGAGTGGGAGTACCAGACCACCTGACCTGCCTCCTGAGAAGTCTGTATGCAGGTCAAGAAGCAACAGTTAGAACTGGACATGGAACAACAGACTGGTTCCAAATCGGGAAAGGAGTAGGTCAAGGTTGTGTATTGTCACCCTGCTTATATAACTAATATGCAGAGTACATCGTGCAAAATGCTGCGCTGGATGAAGCACAAGCTTGGAATCAAGATTGCTGGGAGAAATAGCAATAACCTCAGATACACAGATGTCACCACCCTTATGGCGGAGAGTGAAGAACTAAAGAACCTCTTGATGAAAGTGAAAGAGGAGAGTGAAAAAGTTGGCTTAAACTCAACATTCAGAAAACTAAGATCAATGCATCCAGTCCTATCACTTCATGGCAAATAGATGGGGAAACAATGGAAACAGTGACAGACTTTATTTTCTTGGGCTCCAAAATCACTGCAGATGGTGACTGCAACCATGAAATTAAAAGACACTTGCTCCTTGGAAGAAAAGCTATTAACAACCTAGACAGCATATTAAAAAGCAGAGACATTACTTTGTCAACAAAGGTCCATATAGTAAAACACATGGTTTTTACAGTAGTCATGTATGGATCTAAGAGTTGGACCGTATAGAAAGCTGAGCACTGAAGAATTGATGCTTTTGAACTGTGGTGCTGGAGAAAACTCTTGAGGTTCCCCTGGACTGAAAGGAAATCAAATCAGTCAATCCTAAAGGAAATTAGTCCTGAATTGGAAGGACTGATGCTGAAGCTGAAACTCCAATACTTGATGTGAGGAACTGACTCATTGCAAAGAACTGATTCATTGGAAAATGCTGGGAAAGATTGAAGGCAGGAAGAGAAGGGGATGACAGAGGATAAGATGGTTGGATGGCATCACTGATTTGATGGACATGAGTTTGAACAGGTTCCAGGAGTTGGTGCTCGACAGGGAAGCCTGGTGTGCTGTAGTCCATGGGGTCAGAAAGAGTCAGACATGACTGAGTGACTGAACTGAAAAGGTATAGTTACAGTTTTCAAATTCTTGAAACACTTATAAGTATAGAATATTGATATCTCACTTGAAAAGTTATTTTTTAGTGAATTACAACACCTAAATCCCTAAGCAACCTGGAGAAAATTGAATTTTTTCATAGCAGTGTACCATTTAGCTATTACTGCATGTCAAACCACCCCAAAATGTAGTGCATTAATGTAATAAACATTTATTATTTTTCTGGCATCTGGGGGTGAGGTGAATGTTTCTGCTGATCTGGGCTGAATTTGTCAGGATTCTCTTTTTTCATGGGCTCTGTTTCAGCTCAGATCACATTGCTGTAAAATTAATAGTTTCTAGAACTCTCCTGTGTACTAAAATTGATGTTTGATTACATACAGTGGCTTGTAGATTCTTGTATAATAAGAAACAAGAAATCAAAGCAACCACAACTGTCAAAATACTATTGTTAAACTTATTTTAAAGTATTTATAAACATCACTTTATAGTCTTCAGATAGAAAAATATTCATGTAGCATATCTGGTTGTTATCACTGAAAGAATTCTATTGCATTGAAACAGAATGAGATTACTTGTCAGTTCAATTACGAATGTAAAATAAAAAACATTAAGTTCCCATAGCCTAGATAGTATAAATAGCCAAACTTTTTTCTAAACTTGTGGTTTATTCAAACTTGTTTTTGAATAAATTTAAATAAAATTCTGGTGTAAGAAATAGCCAGAAAAGTTATACAGGAATTGAGGGAAGGCAAGACTTTACTGACCAGATCAGGGGTAAATGAGGAAAAGATCACAAAATGAGACATACACATATGTGTGAGTAGAACCTAGTTCATGGAGGGCATTACTGGGCCTGTATGTGTACACGTAGAACTAAAGAGTACTGTCATTTAGTGCACAGTGTATCCGTGAAGACCACATTCAGTGTAGTTTCCGAACGACCACTTCTAAAACACGGTTTCCATAAAACTGACAATGAATTTCTTCATTTGTGTGTATGTGTGTGTATCTACTGTAGATTTTTGGTTTGCAGTTACCATGAGGTTTTGATGTAGCTGTCTATATATATGTGTGTGTTTGCGTGTGTGTATATATACACACACACAAGATTATTTTAAGTTACTAGTTTATTTCCATGTGTTGCATTTCCAACATCCTGCATTTGTACTCTCCTCTTCTCACAGTTGCTGGTTGTGATATGACATTTTTGTGTGGGTGATTTCCTACCTTTGCTGTGTGTGTGCCTTTACCAGTGAGCTTTCCCATTCATAATTTTCTTGCTTCTCATTGTGGCCTTTTCTTTTGCACCGAGGGAAATTCCCTTAGCATTTGTTGTAAAGCTGGTTTGGTGGTGCTGAATTCTCTTAGCTTTTGCTTATCTGTAAAGCTTTTGATTTCTCCAGCAAATCTGAACACATCCAACAGCAGCCTCCTTGCCCCCACAGTGAGTCACACCAGAACCCCATCCTCCCAGGAGACCCTCCAAGACCTGAAGGTAGGCCTGGCTTGGGTTCCTGTGGGGTCACTGCTCTGCCCTGGGTCCTAGAGCACCTGAAACCTTTGGTGCGCCCTCCAAGAATGGAGGCTCTGTTTCCCACAGCCCTGTGGGTCTCCTGCATGTAAACCCACTGTCCTTCAAAGCCAAATGCTCTGAGGGCTCTTCCTCCTGATCCAGACTGCCAGGCTAGGGTGCCTAATGTGGGGCTCAGAACTCTCACTCCTTGAGAGAACCTCTGTGATGTAATTATTTTCCAGTTTGCAGGTCACTCACTCAGTGGGTATGGGATTTGATTCTATCTCAGAAGCACCCCTCCTATCATCTTGCTGTGGCTTATCTTTTGTCTTTGGGTATAGAATATTCTTTCTGATAGGTCCCAGTCTTTTTTGCCAATGGTTGTCCAGCGGCCACTTGTAATTGGTGTTTTCATAACAAGAGGTGAGCTCAAATCCTTCTCTCTTCCATCTTGTCTCCTTCCTGACAATGACTTTCATCACAAAAGGAAAAGTGACTTTTTCTGCTGTTAAATTATGCATTTGATGAATCTGCTTATTTATTACCCAGATTTAAATGCATGTCTTGTTGACTATTGGGATCTCTCCATGTTTAGAAGCTAAGATCAGCAATTTTTTTTTGTTTTTTTTTTTTTCCCCACTGTGGTTTACTACAGGATATTGAATAGGGTTCCCTGTGCTATACATTAGGACTTTGTTGTTTATGCATTCTATAAATAATAGTTTGTATCTGCTAGACCCAAACTCCCAATCCATCCCTCCCCCAGCCATAATTTAGTTGTATGAATAAGAGATGCCAACATTTCTTTTTTCCCTCTCCCCATCTCCATCTGAAAATATACTCCTTTAAAAGGGTTCAAGCAATGAATATGCCACGGAATAAATCCCAAGTTATAACTCAGTTCAATCAGTCAGTTCTGTCCAACTCTTTGCAACCCCACAGACTGCAGCATGCCAGGCTTCCCTGTCCATCACCAAACAGGAGCTTGCTCAAACTCACGTCCATCAAGTTGGTGAGGCCATCCAACCATCTCATCCTCTGTCGTCCCCTTCTCCTCCTGCCTTCAGTCTTTCCCAGCATCAGGGTCATTTCCAGTGGGTCAGTTCTTCGCATGAGGTAGCCAAAGTATTGGAGTTTCAGCTTCAGCATCAGTCCTTCCAATGAATATTCAGGACTGATTTCCTTTAGGACTGACCAGTTTGATCTCCTTGCAGTCCAAATGGCTCTCAAGAGTCTTCTCCAACACCACAGTTCAAAAGCATCAGTTCTTCGGTGCTCGGTTTTCTATACAGTCCAACTCTTACATCCATACATGACTACTGGAAAAACCATGTATTTGACTAGATGGACCTTTGTTGGCAAAGTAATGTCTCTGCTTTTTAATATGCTGCCTAGGTTTGTCACAGCTTTTCTTCCAAGGAGCAAGCATCTTTTAATTCCATGGCTGCAGTCACCATCTGCAGTGATTTTGGAGCCCCCAAAAATAAAGTCTGACACTTTCCATTGTTCCCCCATCTATTTGCCATGAAGTGATGGGACCTGATGCCATAATCTTAGTTTTCTGAATGTTGAGTTTAAGCCAACTTTTTCATTCTCCTCTTTCACTTTCATCAAGAGGTTCTTTAGTTCTTCTTCACTTTCTGCCATAAGGGTGGTGTCATCTGCATATCTGAGGTTATTGAGGTTATTGATATTGATATTTCTCCCGGCAATCTTCTTCCAGCCCAGCATTTCACATGATGCACACTGCAAATAAGTTAAATAAGTAGAGTGACAATATACAATCTTGACCCTTGACATACTCCTTTCCTAATTTGGAAACAACCAGTCTGTTGATCCATGTCCAGCTCTAACTTTTGCTTCTTGATCTGCATACAGATTGCTCAGGAGGCAGGTCAGGTGGTCTGGTATTCCCATCTCTTTAAGAATTTCCCACAGTTTGTTGTGATTCACATACTCAAAGGCTTTGGCGTAGTCAATAAAGCAGAAATAGATGTTTTTCTGGAACTCTCTTGCTTTTTCAATGATCCAATGGATGTTGGCAATTTGATCTCTGGTTCCTCTGCCTTCCCTAAATCCAGCTTTAACATCTGGAAGTTCACGGTTCACGTACTGTTGAAGCCTGGCTTGGAGAATTTTGAGCATTACTTGGCTAGCCTGTGAGATGAGTGCAATTGTGCAGTAGTTTGAACATCCTCTGGCATTGCCTTTCTTTTGGATTAGAATGAAAACTGACTTTTTCCAGTCCTGTGGCCACTGCTGAGTTTTCCAAATTTGCTGGCATACTGAGTGCAGCACTTCCACAGCATCATCTTTTAGGTTTGAAATAGCTCAGCTGGAATTCCATCTCCTCCACTATCTTTGTTCATAGTGATGCTTCCTAAAGCCCACTTGACTTCACATTCCAGGATGTCTGGCTCTAGGTGAGTGATCACACCATCGTGATTATCTCGGTCGTGAAGATCTTTTTTGTATAGTTCTTCTGTTATTCTTCAGTCGTGTCCGACTCTGTGTGACCCCATAGACAGCAGCCCACCAGGCTCCCCTGTCCCTGGGATTCTCCAGGCAAGAACACTGGAGTGGGTTGCCATTTTCTTCTTCAATGATGAAAGTGAAAAGTGAAAGTGAAGCCGCTCAGTCGTGTATGACTCACAGCGACCCCAGGAACTGCAGTACCAGGCTCCTCCATCCATGGGATTATCCAAGCAAGAGTCCTGGAGTGGGGTGCCATTGCTTATCTTCTGCTTCTATAGGTCCATACCATTTCTGTCGTTTATTGTGCCCATCTTTGCATGAACTATTCTCTTCATCGCTCTAATTTTCTTGAAGAGATCTCTAGTTTTTCCAGTTCTTTATTTTTCCTCTATTTTTTTGCATTGACCACTGAGGAAGGCTATCTTATCTCTCCTTGCTATTTTTTGGAATCTGTATGCATTATTGACAAGATAGCAGAGTAGAAGGATGTGCGCTCATCTTCTCCTGTGAGAACTCCAAAATTACAACTTGATGATGAACAACTGTTGGCAGGAGAATGTTGAACTCCCCCCCCCGCCCCCCCCCAAAAAAGATACTCCACATCCCAGGGCAAAGGAGAAGCCCCAGCAAGATGGCAGGATGAGTGAAATCACTTTTAGAATCAACCCCATACCCTCCAGAGACACTCGGAGGGTTCAAACAAACCTTTTTTGCATCAGGACCCAGAGACCCCACAGAGACTGGGCCAGAACTGTGTTTCAGTATCTTCTGTGGAGGTACAGGTCAGCAGTGGCCTGCTTTAGGGCCAGGGGCTCTGTGTGCAGCAGACCTGGGTACGGCACAAGCCCTCTTGGAGGAGGTCGCCATTAACCCCACCATAGAGCCTCCAGAACTTACACAGGACTGGGGAAACAGACTCTTGAAGGACAAAACCTTTGTGCACCAGGACCCAAAAGAAAGGAGCAGTGACGCCAAATGAGACCGATTGAGACTTGCCCGTGAGTGCTCAGGGGTCTCAGTGGAGGCAGGGGTCAGCAGTGGCCTGCTGCGGGGTGGGCAGCACTGAGTGCAGCAGTTCCACAAGGGACCCTTTGAAGGAGGTCACCATTATCTTCATTACCTCCACCATAGTGTGGCCTCAGGGCAAACAACAGGGAGGGAGCACAGCCCCGCCCATCAACAGAAAATGGGATCAAAGATTTACTGAGCATGGCCCCACCCATCAGAACAAGACCCAGTTTCCCCCTCAGTCAGTCTCTCCCATTAGGAATTTTGTGAAAACCAGAATCACAGAAAACTAACCAAACTGATTACACGCACCACAGTTCAGTTCAGTTCAGTTCAGTTGCTCAGTCGTGTCCGACTCTTTGCGACCCCATGAATCACAGCACGCCAGGCCTCCCTGTCCATCACCCACTCCCGGAGTTCACCCAGATTCACATCCATCAAGTCAGTGACGCCATCCAGCCATCTCATCCTCTGTCGTCCCCTTCTCCTCCTGCCCTCAATCCCTCCCAGCATCAAAGTCTTTTTCAATGAGTCAACTCTTCACATGACGTGGCCAGAGTACTGGAGTTTCAGCTTTAGCATCATTCCTTCCAAAGAAATCCCAGGGCTGATCTCCTTCAGAATGGACTGGTTGGATCTCCTTGCAGTCCAAGGGACTCTCAAGAGTCTTCTCCAACACCACGGTTCAAAAGCATCAATTCTTTGGCACTCAGCCTTCTTCACAGTCCAACTCTCAAATCCATACACGACTACTGGAAAAACCTTAGCCTTGACTACATGGACCTTAGTCAGCAAAGTAATGTCTCTGCTTTTGAATATGCTATCTAGGTTGGTCATAACTTTTCTTCCAAGGAGTAAGCGTCTTTTAATTCCATGGCTGCAATCACCATCTGCAGTGATTTCGGAGCCCAAAAAATAAAGTCTGACACTGTTTCCACTGTTTCCCTATCTATTTGCCATGAAGTGATGGGACTAGATGCCATGATCTTCGTTTCCTGAATGTTGAGCTTTAAGCCAACTTTTTCACTCTCCTCTTTCACTTTCATCAATAGGCTTTTTAGCCTTGTCTAACTCAATGAAATCATGAGCCATGCCACGTAGGGCTACCCAAGACGGACAGGTCATGGTGGAGAGTTCTGACAAAACATGGTCCACTGGAGAAGGGAATGGCAGCCCACTTCAGCATTCTTGCCTTGAGAACCCCATGAACAGTATATGAAAAGGCAAAAAGATAGTACATTGAAAGATGAACTCCCCAGGTCAGTAGGTGCCCCATATGTTACTGGAGATCAGTGGAGAAATAACTCCAGAAAAAATGAAGAAATGGAGCCAAAGAAAAAACAACACTCAGTTGTGAATGTGACTGGGGATGGAAGTAAAGTCCGAAACTGTAAAGAACAGTATTGCATAGGAACCTGGAATGTTAGGTCCATGAATCAAGGCAAATTGAAACTGGTGAAATGGGAGATAGCAAGAGTGAACATTGACATTTTAGGAATCAGTGAACTAAAATGGATTGGAATGGGTGAATTTAACTCAGATGACCATTTTATCTACTACTGTGGGCAAGAATCCCTGAGATGAAATGGAGTAGCCATCATGGTCAACAAAAGAGTCCAAAATGCATTACTTGGAGGCAATCTCAAAAATGATAGAATGATTTGTTTGTTTCCAAGGCAAACCCCATTCAATATCACAGTAATCCAAGTCCATGCCCCAACCAGTAATATAGAAGAAGCTGAAGTTGAATGGTTCTATGAAGACCTACAAGACCTAGAACTAACACCCAAAAAAGATGTCCTTTTCATTATAGGGGACTGGAATGCAAAAGTAGGAAGTCAAGAGATACCTGGAGTAACAGGAAAATTTGGCCTTGGAGTACAAAATAAAGCAGGTCAAATCTAACAGAGTTTTGCCAAGAGAACACATTGGTCATAGCAAACACCCTCTTCCAACAACACAAGACAAAACTCTACACATGGACATCACCAGATGGTCAATATCAAAATCAGATTGATTATATGTTTTGCAGCCAAAGATGGATGCAGCTCTATACAGGTCTATAACAGTCAGCAAAACCAAGAGCAGAATCTGACTGTGGCTCAGATCATGAACTCCTTATTGCCAAATTCAGACTTAAATTGAAGAAAGTAGGGAAAACCACCACATCATTCAGGTACAACCTAAATCAAATCCCTTATGATTATACAAATGAAGGGACAATAGATTCATGGATTAGATCTGATAGAGTGCCTGAAGAACGATGGATGGAGGTTGTGACATTGTACAGCAGGCAGTTATCAAGACCATCCCCAAGAAGAAGAAATGCAAATGTCTGAGGAGGCCTTACAAACAGCTGAGAAAAGAAGAGAAGCTAAAGTCAAAGGAGAAAAGGAAAGATATACCCATTTGAATGCAGTTATAACTAAATATGACAGTTTTTCCAAATGAAAACAAATGTCTTCAATTCTTTATCAAAGGCTAACATAGGGTCATGTTCAATAAGGATTACTTATTTTGAACTAGATATATCCAGATGCAAAACAACTTGAACCCCTCAAGAAGAACACACTTCAGTGTAATTCTTGAAGAGTGTGCTTTTTATGGGAAAGTTATTTCTATGATGTAGAATAATTTATCTACTTCATTTCCTGTATCCCTGGGTAACACCCTTCTCACTACCTTAGAACTCTACTTCCTTGGGAACCCTCCCACTTCAGACTTTGTTGAGTTCCTTTGTCCTAAGTATTTTTGGATTGATGTGTTTTATTTTCCTTCCCTATACTAATCTCAAATAAGATGGGGGTATACACGTGCTCAGTCGTGGCCAACTGTTTGCAACCCCATGGACTGTAGCCCATCAGGCTCCTCTGTCCATGGAATTTTCCAGTCAAGAATACTGGAGTGGGTTGCCATTTCCTCTTCCAGGGAATCTTCCCCACCCAGGGACTGAACCTGTGTCTGCTGTATCTCCTGCATTGGCAGGCTGATTCTTTACCACTGAGCCACCTGGGAACTTGTGAGTGAATCTTATTAAAGCACCTCTCTTTCACCAGATAGAAGGCTTTGAGAAAGCAGAGAGTAATGTCTGTTTCTCTTTACCCATGTACATCTGGTACTTAGCAGTGAGTGCCTGGTACATAGTAGTACGGTACAATATAGATTTGATGAATATTTTAGTACAATATAGATTTGATGAATACATGTTTTACTCAGTGAAACAGGCAGATTCTGAAATGAAGGGAATGAGGAGAAAAGCTACTTTATAGCAACTTTAGAGCCTTTGCTTATGCTTAGCTCTGGCTCTCCACATAGCCTTGTGGACTAACGTGACACAATGGATGGTTTTCTCATCAGACGTGATAAATCTTGTCCATATCAAGCCATATGAAGTGGGATTCAAGAGTGAATTCAAAGGAGAAAAAGGCATATTTGAATTAATAGAGGGCTGCTTTAGATTAGATCTGTTCTCTTGACCTTTTAAAATTTAGTTCCTTAAAGAAATTATTCACATCCAAGATAAACAGATAAAAAGACCACAAAATGCAGCCCTTTTCCTCTCACCAACAAAGCACCTGAAAGGTTCAGTAGACAATGGTTAGAGACAGCCTCCCTAGAGGCTGTACCCTTCTCACCCCCAGCCACATTTACCGTTGCCTCAGGACAAGTCAGGAAGGTAGGCAGACTGTTACCTGCATAGCACGACTGCAGCAGAGCATGTGGCCCCAGTCTCCATCCAAAATACACCTCCCTTAGCCTTTACTCATCTCTGAATGTGAACATTAAGCACTCGTTCCGGTTTATTTGTGCCCTGTGACTTTGCAGGCACTCCTGGTAGGGCATCAGATTAAGCATTTCTCTAAGTTCTTAAGAAGCATGAACTCATGGATATTTGTCAACAGTAGGCATGGACCAGGAAAGAGCATAAACATGCTGAGAACACCTGCAGGGACTTGGAAAGGTGTCACCAATGGCTAGAAACCAAGGGAATATAAAGGGTTGGTGGGGAACACAGGAGACACCTGGGTCTAATTTATAATCTTGGCAATATTGACTGTAACCTGCCTCATCAAATTAAACAGTTTTCAAGGAAAAGTTGCGTAGAAGCTCATATAGTTACCCATGGAGAGTGGAGTTTGTCTCATATCAGACAGCTGTGGGTATCTGACCTCATAGCTTCTCACCATATGCTGGGATCACAGGGGTGGCCAGTTCCCTTTGAGATGGCTCTTGGCATTCACACCTCTTCCTCAGATGCTTTTCTGTCCCTCTTTTACTTCCTGAACAAGCTTGCTTGCCTAGGGAGATGAGTCAGAGGATGAGTGATGAAAGAATCTCAAGCTACCAGACCATCTCACAAAGGAGAAAAGACCTCACAAGAGGAAAATAGACTGAAGTGTGCATTCATAACCTGGGAAGTTGTTTTAAAAATCTGGTCCCATTACAAGAAGATTCTTTATTATAACATCATTGTCTGCAAAATTTCTAGGCTTCTCTGGTGGCTAAGATGGTAAAGAATCCGCCTGCAATGTGCAGACCTGGGTTCGATCCCTGGGTTGGTAAAATGCCCTGGAGAAGGGAACAGCTACCCACTCCAGTATTCTGGCCTGGAGAATCCCATGGCTGGTGTAGTCCATGGAATCACAAAGAGTTGGACATGACTGAGTGACTTTCACACTAGGCACATTTGTGTCATTTAGGTGTGCATTTGTGTGTTTATTTACTTGTTTATTTGTTATTAGAACCTAACCTCATAATCAGATTGTCCTATTTGGGCTCCAAAAGTGGCTTGTCACTGAGTGAAAGTAATTTCCCATGGCAGGTGCTCCCAGCAGGTGGCTGCTCATGGTACCTGCATCAGAAAGGTGGGTTTAGTTAGAGATTTTATTTTAATATGAAATCTGTATTGCAGCCTGAGCCTCTACTGGGTGATGTGCCAAAATTCATGTCTGCAGCATGATTTATTATGTGAAAATACCACAGAACTAATCAGTGGAGTTACTAATTAATACAAATCTGCATTTTTTGCATAAGCAATTAGTGCAAGGAGAGAGCAGTGAAAGAGGAAGTTCAACTCCTTTAATCTCAGTGCCTACTCAAGCGCAAAGACCCACCAGGGCCAAACTCTGAGATCTACATTTGGAATTTTCCCCCTTTGATTAGTTAAAGACATAAAAGGTCAAATTATCAATATTTAATTTATGTGAAAATGTATTTGTTAAAGAGGAAAAACATGTTATTTTAAAAAGATGAGCCTCTAGGGATAAATTCTTGAATTAAAAATAATTATATTTTCCATTTCAACAAAGTCTGAATAATATTTAATAAGGATTCTGATTGCTCATAACATTTAAAAATTACATCCATAATTGGGAGAGGTGTATGGTATACATTTCTAAGGTATTTGAATTACCAAAGGTGCTTGCTCTTCTCGACAGGATTTGTTCCAGTTATTTTGGATGTGGTGTATTCGTGCAATATTCTAAGTCTGGTATGATTTAGATAATTGTGTGGCTCACCAAATCTGAGCAAATATTCTATTTAGCTTTGGTTTATTTCCCCACTAATTTAATAGAAATGTTTATAGTATGAAATAACTGGACAGGTGATAGGATGATGGGAATGGAGAGAGATTTCTATTACCAATAAAATGTATACTCAATAAAACAAAAGTAAAATCATTTTTATATTTTTTGTTTCTGTGGACAAAAAATGAATTCATTTTGGTTTAGGTGCGATGTGCCAGATAAGTGCAAATATTAGAATAATGACTCTCTTTCTGAAAGTTATTCAGTGTACAGTTTCTTTGTTTCAGACTCGCTAGTTCAAATTATAGTTTAAACTTCCCTCTCCCCTAAACCTGGATATCTAGTTTTCCAGGAAACTTATCCTGAAAAGGAGGTTGCTAATTAAATTCAGATTAACAGGGCTCTCTGATTTAAATTTCGGGATGTGGGAGTCAGTGGTTTTGTGAAAGAAAGCAAACAAGAAAAAGTGAAAGCCACTGGAAGTGGGGAGTCCTTTTCCTGAACCTTAATACTGTGAGTTTCGTAAGTAGGAATTGTCCACGGTGCTGATACCCTGAGGAAGCCACTTTTCCTGCGAGCTGTCTGGGGCTCTAAACCAGGCTTGCCAGGCTTGTCCTGGTTTGGGGAACTTGTCAGATCGCCCCCAAACCCCTGCAGCAGCATTGTTCAAGAGAAGCTCAAGCGCCATCGGTGTGTCTCTGCTGCCCACTCAAGCAGCGACACCAACTACCGGCGATTTGCGTTGGCCTGTTGCTCTCTGCTAAGGCAAAGGTTGGCAAACACCCCGCCGTTTGTCGGTTATCCAGCCCATTGTAGCCCCCTTTAGACAGCGTGCTGTTTCTCAGTCCAGCTGAAACAGGTGTGAGTCCCCTGTTTATGGTCCTCACCTGAGAGCCGGAGCACCCACGAACACAGACTCACTCGTGCACACTCACCCCCTCACATAACTCACACATTCACAGACAAATCACAGATATTAACGATCACATAGGCTCATATGCACATTCACACATATTCTTTTGTACACTCAGTCACATACACTGTACACTTAAGCACACTCACACAGGCACACACACAGCCCATCTGACACACCAGACCTTGGGCAATTGTGTCAGTAACCCGCTCCAGCCAGTACTTGGAGCTGAGTTGATTTTGCATTGGTGATATGGGTGTTGGATGGATGCTTTAAGGAAAGCCCCTCACTCCTGCCTGGGAATCAAAGATGAAGTCCCTCGGGGTTTGTAGGCGCCGGGAGGGGAGCGGCCTACGCCCTGGAGGGATTAGGAGCTCGTAAATAATAAATAAAAGAGCCCAGGCGGACCGAGTTGGGGCAGTGTGGTGCTAAATCACTCCCCAAATCACAGCCGCGTCGAGCTCTATCCAATAGCTCTAAGCGATTTGTGGGGTTGGGGGTTGGAATCAATTTCCCCCCCCGTTCTCGCAGGTGCAATATGAATCAATTATCTTAATTAAGATTATGCCGCAAGCCCAGGAGATTTGGGGAGGACGGGTTTTGCGCTCGGGGCGACGGCGAGGCATTTTAACAGCTACTCTCTTGCTCCCGGCTCTCCCCCGCCGCCCGCCTGTCGAGCCCGGGCAGCTCCAGCCTCTGGCCAGGATCTGGGCGTACAGTGGCCTCCCTGGAGGCGAAGGCGCAAACCCCGCGCTGAGCCCGCGATCTGGGCAGAACCCCTAAGGCCTCCCAAGGGCTTCTGAGCCACGCGGCCGATGAGGACCTGCAGCTCTCGGTCTTCCAGCGGACCGTGCTGTCTGGCTCTCCGCTCACCGCCTCCCGCGCCTCGAACGTGCCCAGGCCGGCACACCCCTCTCCTGGGAGGGGTGGGGAGAGGGCGCGGGCGCCGCTGGAGGTCGGTGGGGCCGCCCGGGTCGTACGTAATACTTGCATTGAACGCAGACCTCCCTTTGCTAGAGTGAGCATCTGTTTCCCCGAGAAACAGGTCACCGCCGGGGACGCCAGCCCGGCCCCAGCTCTTTATCTTAGCCCTGTGAATGCGCCGCACCACCCCCTTCCCCCGCCAGCTACACGCTCCCCAGCCCCTAGGTCCCGGCCTCCGCCTCCACCCCCCGTCTCCTCCCCCGACACCTCCACACGCGGCGCCGCACGCCTCCCCCCGCCCCAGCCTCCCCGCCCAGGCCCCACTCCCCTCGCCGCCCCGCGCTCCCTTCCCGCCGGCGCTCTGGCAGCCGCTCTAACGGCCGGGACCGCCCGGGCCGCGCCGCGCGCTCCGAGCGAGGGCCCGGGGCTGGGGGTGGGGGGCGACAGATTCGGGGCATTGCTCGAGGGCAGTGAGTCATGAAAGCGGCTTTTGTGGCCCGCGCGTGCGGTTCGCGTGCCGCTCGGCGGCCTGCAGCGCCCAGTGGGGACGGGAGCTGGAAGGTTTACCGCTAACGGGCTGTGGGGACGGAGGGACAAGGAGAGGATTTAGAGGCTCGGGAGGGGGACAGTGTGCAACCGTCGAAAGAAAGTTCAAAAGAGGGAGAAGAAAATACGGAGGCAGGACGGGACCGCGACTCTTCCACGGTACTAAGCCAGCCACGCCAGCAGTCAATCCTCTCTGAGCGTTGCGGCTGCCACTGTTCTCTCGCCCCAATTTCTCCCTCCCTCCCCTTCCCCTCCCAACAAAAGGCAACTCAATCCAGGCCTCTTCCCTTCCAGATCTGACTGCTGGCCTGCAGTCTCCCGGGGCGGGTAGGGGGACGGAGTCGGGGTAAGGGGGGTGGGCAATCTCCACCGCCAGGCGCACCGCGGGTAGACGTTCCCCGCGCGCAGGCGGGGCGGCCCAGGGCGCCCGGAGGCTCACTGAGATTGGGATTAAGGGTGAATCTATCAGGAGCAGAAGGAGGGAAGGAGTCTAGTTAATTCCCGCACCGGAGTCTCTCGGCTGGCGACATACCCTTCCTTGCCTGCCCAGGAACATCTGGCCCCACCAAGAATCTCCTGTACTCCACAGGGTGTCCCAAACTGAGGAAGTTGCCTTCTGGGTGGGGGACCCCCTAGGCCATCCGCAGGCCTTCGGCGTAGCTGAAGCCCTCTTCCCTCTCGCCCCCAGCACCCCCTCTGAAGCTCCCCTAAGACTGAGAAATGAGGGCCAGGTCACATCCCCGCCGGCACGGTGGGCTAGGCTGTCGGGGCAACTGCTGGGAGAACGGCAACACTTGGTCCGCCCGCGAGTGTCCTGGGACCTCCAAGCTGGGGACCGGCCCGGGCAGGCTGTTACTCAGATGGTCCTCAAGTTTTAACCCATCACTTAAGGTAAAGACTGTACAGGGTAAATACCAAGACTAGGCTCCTGGGTGAATTCTTCTATCTTCTTCTGCGATCCTGGTACACTTATGAGTCAAGGCAAAAGCCAAAACTCTGCACGGTTTTGCCGTGGAAGCTCAGCAAGGGTCATGCTACGCTTTGGGCAAGGAGATCTCCCATCCCTTTATTCCTCTTTCAGGCTGCACGGCAGCCTTCTAGACACCAGCAGTAATCTTAGGACCCTCTGCCCCTCCCCACCACATCCCCCCTTCTGTCCCCAGATGCACCCAACCCCAGCGGCTCAGCCTGACACTGTTTGCAAACTCAAGGGGCTTTTAGAGCAATTGCCTTTAAATAAGCAATTCAAGTTCACAGCATTCATTGTAAGGGGACACGGGTCTGGGAGGGGATAAGGGGTTAGTTAATGGAGGATTAGAGGAGAGTCTGGTGGAGAAAGAGTGGACAGGGAAGAGATACAGCCAACACACACATATATATAATTCTGAAACGTGCCTTGGTGGACACGGGTGAATAAAGAATCACCACTTAAACACAAATATGGCTCCTTGAGAATTAAGAAGCTCTGGTTTTTGCTTGAACTGCAAGGTAGAGAGTCACATCAGAGTCTTTAAGGTCTGGAAAAGTAGCCATCAGCCCTTCCCAGAGTTGTACTAATGCCCTTTCTAGAAAGAGGAGTGAAAAAGATCCCTTTAGAATAGGCCCTTTGCATCCTCCCTTTGAGAAGGCTTGTCTCAACCAAGTTCCTATTTACAAGCCTGCCAGTGGGGACTAAGGGGGACAAGGCAGCTGTGGCCGGGAGCCAGGGCGAGGGCACACTTTACATCCATCCAATGACCTTGGTTAAACGGCAGAATCTTAGCGTCAGAGAAGTCCTCTAGCTTTCATGCAAGAGAGCTGCGCAGGCCACTGAAGCCAAGGACCAGCGAGATCTGAGGACAAGGACTACAGGCAAGAGGGGTATATGGACGGAGTGAGGAGTCTCCAGGGACAAGGGTAGACGAGCGAGGGCCTCGAGGGCCGGGTTGCACGCATGGTGAAGGAGAGTGACCAGTACCAAATTTTCTCTACTGTTGAGGCTGGGCGAGGGCGACCCAGTTAAGGAGGCTAGGGACTAGTCTCACAGCTGCGTTTACAGATGAAGCTGTTTTAATACAGAGTATATGTTGCTTAAGGGGCTGGTGGAGACTGGGAGAAGCCACCCTTTGGTGCCAACGAACAAAGCGTCTACTAAGAGGGAGAAACCAAGAAATTGACACCTTAGAGAGGGCAGGGAGTGCCCAGGAAGCCAGTGCCTGGGCGAGGAGTCCAAAGGAGTCTCCGCTTCTGCTTCTTTCACCTTCGCCCTACTTACCGCCCCAACGCGGGCCACTCACTCTGATCTAAAGCCAGTCGGTGTTCGCTTTCCCGCTCTCTTCTCTCCAACTCCTTCCCCCCCCCCCCCGTCTCTTCCCCCACCGCGCGCCCCTTCTCCCTTCTGCCGCCTGAAAGGGTTAATCTCTCCTGCGGGTAAAAACAGGTCCGCGGAGTCTCTAACTGGCGACAGATGGGCCACTTTCTTCTGGCCACAAAGGGGCCGGAATGGAGCGCTCCGCGGCATACAAATGGGCAGGTCACGTGGTCCCCGGCTCTTGGCTGGACTGGGAGGACCATATGGCGCATGCCGGGGAGGAAGGAGATGGGGCGGGGGTAGGGGTGGGGGAGAGGGGAGCTGGAGTCGGATGCGGGTGGGAGAGGAGCGAGGCTGAAGGGGCGGGGGCGGGAGGAGGAGGGCGGAAGGGAAGGGAGCGCGGAACCCCGGCGCGTGCGCAGGCGCGGGGCGCTTGGAACCTGCTTGCCCGCTAGGCTCCTGGCCCCGCCCGCGCTCAGCATCACCAACTCGGCTATATAACCTGAGCGCCCGCGCTGCCGGGACACGAGGAATTCGCCCCACGCAGAAGGCACGGCGCCCAGAGGCCCCAGGGTTATGAGACCATCACTGCTCAGGACTTACTAACAACTGCAGGTAATTAAATCCTTTAATTTTGGGGGGGAATAAAAGCAATTGAAGATGAACCTACATATTCTGTATGTGTGCGTCTGTAGGCGCGTTTATGCGTTGAGACAGGCATTCCTTTTCATAATTGCAAGGCGAATACGCACACAGTTTGAGTTGCATCACTCAAATACCCGCTGCAGGCCTAATAATTTTTAAAAATCCGTTTTACTTTTTTTTGTTGTTTGTTTTTTGGAGGGGAAAAAGTATAGGAGCGTCTTTGGATTTTTAAAAAATATAATGTCCTATAACTCTATGATTATTTCCTAGTGGTGATTTCAAAGTTCTGAAAGCAGATAACTACTTCAGTATTTCACTTCTATCAATAAGGGCGAAAAAAAAGCCCACGTTACCAAGATTTATTTTGTAGACAAGTATTTTATGCACATAGGGAATAGCAAATTATTTTTTCAGTGAATGAAAGGGGTATTGATACTTTGAATATACACACCCTAGAAAATAAACCGAGTTGAGAGGTAGTTTAGTTGAGAGGGGATAAAATGTGGAGAAAGAGAGAGGGACCCTCTCCTGCTACCTGTTACTGTCCCAGAGTCGGCCAAGTCCCCAGCAGCCACTGCAGGAGCCAGAAATTCAGTTGTCTAACTAAAGGCTTTTTATTTTCCTTATAAGAAGCAGCAACTTCGCCATTACCATTCTCTGACCATTATAATTATTCAGTCTTTTAAAGGGAGGTTTGAGGCGAACTTTGAAAAGCCCCAATAAAGAGCGGGCGGCCCTTTCAATGGGCTGTTTATTAGAGAGGAGCTTTTCGCACCTGATCCCCGGCGCGCCGAGGAGCGCTCTGCGCCGCGCCCCGGGTTCTGGCCCGGTAGCAAGCGCTTTTATACAAGGTGGAAATTCAGCAGAGGGTCAGAGGGATGGGAGGTGAGAAAAGAAAGGCAAGGGTGGGATGGAAACCCCCCGCCCACTTTTGTTACCAAATGCTTCGTTGATGGTGAAATAATTTTGTGGAAAATACTTTTTCTCCACCATGCATTTGCTTTTCAATCTCCACTCCGTATAATCTTCTTAAAAATCACTGCCAGCGTTAGTAAATTACGTAAGGGATCTTCAACTTTAATCGCCGAGTGCGGGGAGGCCAGAACCGAGATGGAAACATAATTGCAATTTTCAAACTCGTCTTTTTTTGTGGAGTTGTGACTTTGAACTCATGCAAATAAACATGAAGTCGCCGAAATACACACTCATTTTCACACACATTATCCTACCGGATAATCACCATAAACACACAATCACAGGGAAACATACACCAGAAGTGTACTTATGACACTTATTTTAGCTCCTATTCACACTTAGCCCTGTCCTGTCTCCTACGTACCAGCCGGGCACACACAGGCCCTTATAAAACTGCATTTAACTTTTCCTCGGGGGCATTCATTTTGTAATCAGCTGGTAGTTCTTTTCCTATGCATTTCTCTAGGGTTAGTGAGAGCTGAAGGCCTTTGTAGTTTTTGAATGTAGCGTTTTTCTCCTTTTCTGTTTTCCCCTCTTCCCTGTTGAATGTAGGAAACCTAAACATGACCAAATCGTACAGCGAGAGTGGGCTGATGGGAGAGCCTCAGCCCCAGGGTCCTCCAAGCTGGACAGATGAGTGTCTTAGTTCTCAGGACGAGGAGCACGAGACAGACAAAAAGGAGGATGACCTCGAAGCCATGAACGCGGAAGAGGACTCGCTGAGGAACGGGGGAGAGGACGAGGAGGAAGATGAGGACCTGGAAGAGGAGGAGGAAGAGGAAGAGGAGGACGACGATCAAAAGCCTAAGAGACGCGGCCCCAAAAAGAAGAAGATGACGAAGGCGCGCCTCGAGCGTTTTAAGCTGAGACGCATGAAAGCCAACGCCCGGGAGCGGAACCGCATGCACGGGCTGAACGCAGCGCTGGACAACCTGCGCAAGGTAGTGCCCTGCTACTCCAAGACGCAGAAGCTGTCCAAAATCGAGACACTGCGCTTGGCCAAAAACTACATCTGGGCTCTGTCGGAGATCTTGCGTTCAGGGAAAAGCCCTGACCTGGTCTCCTTTGTACAGACGCTCTGCAAGGGTTTATCCCAGCCCACCACCAACCTCGTTGCTGGCTGCCTGCAGCTCAATCCTCGAACTTTTCTGCCTGAGCAGAACCAGGACATGCCTGCGCACCTGCCGACCGCCAGCGCTTCTTTCCCTGTGCACCCTTATTCCTACCAGTCTCCGGGGCTGCCCAGCCCGCCCTACGGCACCATGGACAGCTCCCATGTCTTCCACGTCAAGCCGCCGCCTCACGCCTACAGCGCGGCGCTGGAACCTTTCTTTGAGAGCCCTCTGACTGATTGCACCAGCCCTTCCTTTGACGGACCCCTCAGCCCGCCGCTCAGCATCAATGGCAACTTCTCTTTCAAACACGAACCGTCCGCCGAGTTTGAGAAAAATTATGCCTTTACCATGCACTATCCTGCAGCGACCCTGGCAGGGGCCCAAAGCCACGGATCAGTCTTCTCGGGCGCCGCTGCCCCTCGCTGTGAGATCCCTATAGACAATATTATGTCCTTCGATAGCCATTCACATCATGAGCGAGTCATGAGTGCCCAGCTCAATGCCATCTTTCACGATTAGAGGCACGTCAGTTTCACCGTCCCTGGGAAACGAACCCACTGTGCTTACAGTGACTGTCGTGTTTACAAGAGGCAGCCCTTTGAGTATTACTGCTGCAAAGTGCAAATACTCCAAGCTTCAAGTGATATATGTATTTATTGTCGTTACTGCCTTTGGTAGAAACAGGGGATCAAAGTTCCTGTTCACTTTATGTATTATTTTCTATAGCTCTTCTATTTTAAAAAATAATACAGTAAAGTTAAAAAAATGCACCACAAATTTGGTGCAGCTGTATTCAGATCATATTAATTATCTGATCGGGATAACAAAATCACAAGCAATAATTAGGATCTATGCAATTTTTAAACTAGTAATGGGCCAATTAAAATATATATAAATATATATTTTTCAACCAGCATTTTACTACTTGTTACCTTTCCCATGCTGAATTATTTTGTTGTGATTTTGTACAGAATTTTTAATGACTTTTTATAATGTGGATTTCCTATTTTAAAACCATGCAGCTTCATCAATTTTTATACATATCAGAAAAGTAGAAATTATATCTAATTTATACAAAATAATTTAACTAATTTAAACCAGCAGAAAAGTGCTTAGAAAGTTGTTGTGTTGCCTTAGCACTTCTTTCTTCTCTAATTGTTAAAGACAATTGCACAATTTGAGCAGTTCATTTCACTTTAAAGTCGTTCTCTCTCCTGAAAATGAAAACCAGATCCATAATTCTTAAGAGAATGAGTAAAAACAAGAGATGCATTCCCTATCAAAACATATCAATTCAGTACTTGCACAAGCTTGTATATATTATAAACAAATGCCAACATACCCTTCTTTAAATCAAAAGCTGCTTGACTATCACATACAATTTGCACTGTTTCTTTTTAGTCTTTTACTCCTTTGCATCCCATGATTTTACAGAGAATCTGAAGCTATTGATGTTTCCAGAAAATATAAATGCATGATTTTATACATAGTCACACAAATGGTGGTTTGTCTTATATTCATGTAATGAATCTGAGCCTAAATCTAATCAGGTTGTTAATGTTGGGATTTTATACCTATTGTAGTCAATTAGTACAGTAGCTTAAATAAATTCAAACCATTTAATTCATAATTAGAACAATAGCTATTGCATGTAAAATGCAGTCCAGAATACGTGCTGTTTGAGATGTGATACTGGTACCACTGGACTCAATATGTACTGTAATCTTGTTTGTAATCCTGTATATTATGGTGTAATGCACAACTTAGAAAACACTCATCCAGTTGCAATAAAATAGTATTGAAAAATCTGAACAGTTGTTGCATTTCTTCTTAAAGGGATTTTTTTAAAAGTATAAATAATTCCTAAGGATAACAACTGCTTAACTTGCTGAGGTAAAAAAATACTAAGTTCTATTTGTAGAAAAAAATTAAAAAGTTTAGTTTAACACAAACTCTCTAGTCTATCTTGCTTAGGGAGTCACCAACTCTTTGTAGTTAAGGAATGAACCTAACTGATATTTCATTACTTGGACTATGAGGCTGGGGTTGGGTGAGGTTTGTGAAGAGACCAACAGTTGTACTTTTGGTTTTGGTTTCCATCCCTTTATATGAATTTGTGTTTTCTTCTATTTTTTTTAGAAGGGATTTAGTTAATTCTTAACAAACAAGACCCAAACAAGTATCCTAGCTTAGTTTATCTACATATCTAAGAACATACTATTTTTTTTTTACCTTTTTCTTAGTCCTTTTCTATCTGTACCTGAAGTGAAACATTCTCTACTGCAAAATAGTCATATCCTGAAGAGAAAGTGATATTCCCTTAGAATATGAGAGAAATGATTTGATTAAAGAATCTAAGAAGTGGCATTTTATCATTGTTATGTAATTGAGATGATTTCAGTAATTCTTCAGGAAAAAGTAGTGATGAACTGCTTGTACTCAAGAACATACTATTTGTACTGTGATATGTTTTTTGGATGGTCTAATTGTTTCCTCGCCCCCTTTGGTGTACTAGTCTCCTGTTTCATAAATGGAACTCACTGAAGAAGACGTAGAGATGATTCTGTCCATTGGTAAGGCCACTAAAAAGTTTGGCATTTCTCTCCGTCTGGATGTGCTGACTGACAGGAGCGATTTCTAGGGACTAGCATGTTGGCACTTGTACCCTGGCTCCACTGTGGTGCTCTGATTACTGTCATTAGTGACTCCATTGTTCTTCCTCTGATTCGGATGCCACGTTGGATGACTACCTCCCTTCCCAAGCTTGTTCCTTTAATCCCGGTTCTCATTGGTGATTTAGGGGTTCCAGAAAGCTGACCTCATTTAGCAAGCTGCTCCAGAAAAATGTGAGTAATCTAATGGACAGGAACAATTAGCCATACTAATAACATTGCCAACGGGGCTACATCAAGCTGTGACAGTAGCAGTAAGGAATATTTCAACATTAAAAAAATGTTTGAGTGCAATTTAAAATATATCATTTTAGCATGTTTTCCATCAGCCTTCATCACATAGCAGAAATACTTTTAAGTTAGTCCCAACTTTATCCAAAATGCAATCGTCTCATTCCAAGTGAAACAGAGTTGTTATTTTGGAATCAAGCTGTTGCTTCCCATATCCAAGATTGCTTTCACTGTTCTTTCTCTAAGAGACATAATACTGAGATGATATCTGAACACTGCCAGCCTTCCAGCCTAGGAGATCATGAAGTGAACATTCAGATCTTATGTGATCTATTCAGCAGCTCAGTTTCACCTGTAATGAAAATTAAATTTCTTCATGCAAACTGAAAACTGTTGCTGTAATGAACAGAAGAAATAAGAAGATGCCATTTTAAGAATTCCAGCTTTTAAAACAGCAAGCAGTGAAATCTGTGGATTATTTTTTGTAAGGTAGGAATGAAAACTCTAATTAGGTTTGCTATTGCCCCCCCCCCCCATTTTACATGTATAACTTCATTCTAAGCTTAGAGATTCTTTCAGTCAGTCAAGGAGTAACTCACATGCCACCATCTTTTATTCAAAGGCAGGCACAGATGTTCCTTCTGCAGGGGAGGTTTTAATTTATGAAAATGATATTGTTTATGCATGAATGAACTGAATGCACTCTGCATATACACAGCACTTCCATCTGATCAGAGAAATACCACAGAACCAGTGCCAATGTCAGAAACATATTCTACAAATTTACTCACTTAAATGTTTAATGAATATTTGGAAGGCATTTTCAAACCACAAGAAACCTTTTCAATCATTTTTTTCTTTTCTTTTGAAATCGCTCGGCATATTTAAAAGAGACTCTTACTGTTTTCATAATTGGCCAATGCCTATATCTAGAATAGAAAATGTTTTACTAAGTGAAAAGTGACCAAAAGGAAGAAACATTGGCAACTATAGCTTCATTGGGGAAAACATTTCTTTTAGTGTTGTTATATATGTCTGCTTACCAGTAGTATTTAGGGTTCTGGGTATACCCTAATCCTGAATAATTAGTATTCCCATCAAATAAGATGTTTAGATCTACTTATTTAATGTGAAAAAGCTCTGATGAGTTGTTTCCAGAATAAGGTGGTGTTTAAAATCAGTAGACAATTTCATAGTTGGAGATGAAATATTTTAACTAAATATTTTGACTGGTACAGAATTCCTTTTGAATTCTGTATAACTTAGATTTCATTTATGTCATCAATGACAAATACAGTATGATCTATCTACTTTTACTCTTAAAAGACAGTAAAATGTAAATTAAAATAGAAGCTTATATCTTAGGAATGTTCTACTAAGTTTAGGTTTATAATATGTTATAGAAAATAATATTAAAGTGAACCATAACCTTTATAATTTATTAACCTTAAAAAAACTATTTTCACATTTGAAAGTCTATAATTCTTACAAAATTAATGCATTTCTGAAAGAAGCTAGCAATTACTAAAATGATACATGGATCATTAGCTAACAGTTTGAACCAAGCTGTTTCACTTCTATAATTAAACAAGAGATTTAAAGTGAAAATATCTATTAAACAATTAATAAAACTAGGTTTCAAAACATAGGCTGATTTCATCCTAATGGGAATCATATAATAGCAGAACTATTTCTTAAACTACACTAAAATCTCTTTTCCTTTTCTACCACCATTACTTATTTCCTGAAAGCCATCTAAATAAAATCTTTAATTCCAGGATCTGATAAAGAATAAAAGCGCCAATGCACCATCTTGTGGAACACCAGGACTGAGAACTCTTGTTGTTACCATGCACAGAGGCGTCCTGGCATCAGATGCATAGTGATTTGTATGGTGGCATAATCACTGGCTCCTGGCCAGGCATTATGTTTCAGAGGACACTATTGTCAAGAACCATTCAACTAGAAATCTGCGCTGTATGCACTCAAAAGTTGGGATCATCTGCCTTCCTATGTCAGGAAGAATTCTGTGCTGGCAATTGACTCATGGACTCTCTTCACACACATGAACATTTGGTTCAGTGGTTCCGATGGAATTAGCTGTGTAACCAAACTAGTGGCATCACCAAGACAAGGCAGCAGCCTCTGAAGACTTCTGTTTAAATTGCTAATCTTAAACTATCTTAAAAGGCAGAGTATCATGTTAATCCTGGACTAAATCTTCAGATACATTAAATGTGATTTGGCTATCTCAACAGTATTGTGTAACTGCCCAGCTAACTTAGAGATAGGTGGATAGTGACGGTAACCATCTCTATGAATCCCCGGGTATGGAGTCATCTAGAGTGGCTGGGTTGTGAAATGACATCTAGAGATGAGAGAGTAAATTTAATCTCTTATTCTTAAGGTAACTTGGTAACTTTGTCGTTATTTAGTCAGTAAATCGAGTCCAACTCTTTCGCAACCCCATGGACTGTAGCCCACTAGGCTCCTCTATCTATGGATTTCCCAGGCAAGAATACGGGATTGGGTTGCCGTTTCCTTTGCCGGGGGATCTTCCCAACCCAGGGATCAAACCTGCATCTCCTGCATTGGCAGGCGGATTCTTTACCACTGAGCCATCTGGAAAGCTCTAACCTGGTGACTTACTTTACTGTTAATAAGATTAAAAGCTAACTCTGCTTTGTGCTTTGATGTCATAAGCAGCAGGCAGTCACAAGAAAGGCTTCCCACACTTATTAGGTAAGTGCTAAGTGTTTTCCATTCATTCCCGTATTTCATCATCAGAGTAGCCCTGTATCTTATTTTACAGATGGAGAAACGTTGAGAAGCTGGGATATGTAGATATTTCATTATTGATTTCCTTCCTTCCTTCAGGTTCTAACTCAGAAGCAACTTTCCGCAAGTTCTTCCTGATTCCCATTTAAAGTAGCAATCAACCAAACCAAAATCATTGTTTTCAACTTAATCAAAATCACTACTGTATGGCCCCTCCTGTTTTTCAGAGCATGTATCCATCTGATGTTATCTTGCTTATTTTAAAATTATCTACCTCTCTCAATAGAATGTAGGCTTCACAAGAAAATGAACCTTATCTGATCTGTTTGTTGCTGTTTCCCGGGTGCTCAGAAGACCCACAGGTCCTCAATGAATATGAACAAATCAAATTACACTAATCTGATGCCAAAACCTTAACCACTATGCTACAAATTAAGTCGACTGAGAATGAAGAGCGCTACAGATGATTCTCATCCCAGTAAAAGTTATAAGCATTAATTCTATAAAAAGAGAACAATTGGAATTAATTTTCTATGACACCATGGCACCAAACTCCCCCATCCCACCCCACCCCTTCTGAGCATTAGTAATCATGAGTTACCAGGAATCTCTTCTTTTTATTGATATTGATTGGTTAAATATAATTTCAAATCAGAATAAAAAGAGACCTAAAATGTTACAAGCTATGTCCAGATCGCACCTTTTTTTTTTTAAGATGGTTAAGAACTCGAAAGCATGGTACTTTCCCCCTTTTTGTTCATCATTCTTTAAGCAATAGTTCTTGATTTATTACTGGTGTTATGTAAAACTGCCCCAAACTTCCTTATCATCACTGAAGAGTTTAGATTACAGCAGATCAGAATCTAAGCCATCATGAGTATGTACTCCAACAATGAGTTTGAGAAGCTGAGTAGCATTTGACAAATTAAAAATAAGCTATACAGAGGCAGATGATGGGACAGAAATAGAAATCCACAATGAAAAGGAGTGCTTTATAGTCACAACAGGTGTCGGTTAAATCCATCTTTCTCTAATGTATGAAATAGATTAAGAAATGCTGTTAAGTTTATGGGGAATATGATTTTCCTTATCAATACAACACAATTAAGGGAAAACAGAGTTATCATTTTCAGCGACATTGGGTGGTCATGTTAATACTACACATGAATTATTAGGAGAGCTGTTTAGGAAGCAGAAAAAAAATGGAAGAATCAGTATTGTTGGAAGGTGATTTAGTATAAAATCACTGAAAACTGAAGAATAACTAGTGTTCTTTAAAATAATCATATACAGAATGCTCTATTGATTGCGATAAATATTGCTGAATTATCTAAACTATAATATCTACTTCAAAATGTTTATTGTATAAACTTAGAACATCAATAAGATTTCTTAATATTTTCTCCGGATGATGTCAGTTATGACGTCCATGAAAGGGAATGACCATGAATAAAAAAACAGTTAATTCCTTACCCCTAATACTTTGGCCACCTCATGCAAAGAGTTGACTCATTGGAAAAGACTCTGATGCTGGGAGGGATTGGGGGCAGGAGGAGAAGGAGATGACAGAGGATGAGATGGCTGGATGGCATCACCGACTGGATGGACATGAGTTTGGGTGAACTCCAAGAGTTGGTGATGGACAGGGAGGCCTGGCGTGCTGCAATTCATGGGGTCACAAAGAGTTGGACACGACTGAGCGACTGAACTGAACTGAACTGAATGTCACTACGGAGAAGTCAATGGCACCCCACTCCAGTACTCTTGTCTGGAAACTCCCATGGACGGAGGAGCCTGGTGGGTTGCAGTCCATGGCGTCGTTAAAAGTCGGATGCGACTGAGCAACTTCACTTTCATTTTTCACTTTCACCCTTTGGAGAAGGAAATGGCAGCCCACTCCAGTGTTCTTGCCTGGAGAATCCCAGGGATGGGGGAGCCTGGTGGGCTGCCGTCTACGGGGTCGCACAGAGTCGGACACGACTGAAGCGACTTAGCAGCAGCAGCAGCGTCACTAGTGATTGCAGTCCTTGTCTACTCATGGCAGGGAATTATAAATTTATAACCTGTGGTAGGTTGCAAGTATGGAGCCAAGAAATGTTCATATCCAAGAACTGAGTAGAAAATATACTAGAATTCTAAAAGGAGACTTGGGATAATCTCACTTGCCATTGCTAGATAACTGAATAATTTTCAGCAAATGATTAAATACATAATAAATAGTAGAAAAATGCACACAAGTTACAACTAGAATCTAAGTATGGATATTTACTTAAATTATTTTTACTGAAAGAATTCCTTAGTTAATGCAGACAAGCCTACTTATTTAGATATTTTGAAATCCAAACATATGATTTTTGGATAAAGAAACTCTATTTTAATGTCCATTTGACTCTGATGAGCATATTAAAAATGTTAAATAAAGAGATATTTTGTTCCTAAAGGTTTCATGTTTAATTAACTAAAAAGCGTTTATCTTACTTAAAAATATATTATTAAGGAAAGACATATATGCTGTACTGAGTTCAGTAATGCCCTCCCTCCACTCCCCAAAATTCATACCCAGCCAGAACCTCATAATGTGATCCTACCTGGATAGGGTTCAAATAATACATCTTAAGATGTAGTTAACATGAGGTCATACTGGATTAGAGTAATCCTTACAAGAAGGGGACTGTTGTCCTTGTCAGGAGAGATGGACATGCAGGCAACACGAGGGAGAACAGAGATGCAGGCAGAGATTAGAGTGACAGGTCTCCATGCCAAGGGAGAATTGTCAGAACTGCCAGCAACCACCAGAGTCTATGATAAAGGCATGGAACAGAGTTTCCCTCTGAGACGCCAGGAAGGAACCAACCCCACAGACACCTTGATTTGGGACTTCTGGCCTCCAGAAGTGTGCATGATACATTTCTGTTGTTTCAAGCCACCCCAGTTTGCAATAATTTGCTATGGTGCTTCTAGGAAACTAATACATAAGCCTACAATGAATTGATATGTTAGCTATACATATAGAAGAATTCATTTAAAATCTTATAAAATTTTACCATGAAGTTTTAATGACATAATATATAACTACCAGCATATTTTAGTTTGTACCAGGTTTGATATTTAAACAGCTGACAAATAGTAGCTATTTAATAAGCATCTGAATTATGTAAAAGTTTTATTGGTTTTTATTCATTTGAATTAACTTAAGCTGACATCCAGATTTAGTGAAGTGTGAACAGACACATCCAATAAACTAAGAGGGCTTCTGTTTAAAAGCCTTGTTGTAGAATGCATAAAAAGTATAGACTAGACTATTAACTTATTAATTCTTTATGTGAAAAATGCCATATTTATTCTCTAGGCTGGGCAGTATGTATACTAAGAAACAGACCTCTGAATAAACAAACATAGCATTTTCCTTGGGTTCATCAATATGCATTCAACACACAATTTTATGACCTGTAAAATTACATAATTAAAGAAAATGACTGTGGTCCAAGTGAATGTAAATACCCATGACTTCTAAAAGCTTTCTCTCTTCTAGGTTATATAGGGCCTTCGGCCATGACTCTTTTGGGGAACTTGAAACCCAGCAACTAAGATGCCAACCTTAGTTATATAGGACTATACATCTTGTTATCTGACTGATTTCTCAAAATACCAGTTAGTGATGGTTTCTTCTGAAGGTATTCAATTCATCAGAAGTGTTAGTTTACACAGATCTGGGACACTATCTTGTTCTTAACGTTTTTTGTGTTTGGACTGTTGGTACTTGTGTCTCTTACGCTTAATTCTTGGTTCAGTTCCCTGCTCGCCCTCATGCGGACATGAGTAAGAAATAAATCGTCATTGTTTTAAGCCTCCAAATTCTTTCAAACCACATTGCAACTCTGCCCCTGCTGACTGATAAAGACATTAACTTTTTAAGGTAAAATGACATGCAAGGTACTGTGACGGGAAAAGAGAAACTTCCTTGGTTTATGTGGGAAGTAGCAACGGAGATATGCGCTCCTCTTCTGACAAATGTGGTATTTGGATTAGAGGTCTGGAGTGCAGCAGCCATTTGGCTGTTTGGAAGAGGAGAGTGGAGTAGATGGACTCACATGGAGCAGAGAAGGATACATTATGGAAGGCAGAGTGAAGAAGAGGAGAGGAAATGGTTTTGCATTGTATTATTTGAGCCACTGGACCAGTTCTCTTCATAATCTATCCCCACCTTTCTAATTAGGATTTATTATTATTTTTTTAAACCAGTTTGAATTGGGAAAACTTTTTGATACCAAAGAGATTGTGATTTTGTTGTTGCTTGGTCTTTTTTATACATAAAGATGGAGAAAACTGTATATAGTAAAGATGAAATTGAATAAGATGTGAGATGTGGGTGTGTCTGATGGAAGAAGTTGCTGGGCAGACTGGACGGAAGAAGATCTGAAACACAATTCCTTTGGACCATAGAGATACCTTTTCTAGAGACGAGTCAGGGTGGAGAAAGAGAATTTCAGGACTCAGGGTTAGAGCATATGGGAGTTTATTCTTACCAGGTTCTTTCATGTGAAGACGGAGGCATGATTGATTACATGCTAAGTGAGAGGGAGTTGAATGAGAAAACTGAAGGTTTATAGCAGCCTCGCCAGGAGTAAGGAGAATGAGCTCCATGAACACTGGTCAATTGGAGCATAGCAGGGCTTAGAGCCAAGCACAGTTTGAGGCCTGTAATACTGTAGTAGTTTGAGGTAGCCTTAACCCGCATGCTTCAGGGGAAATCTCTCAATAGCCCATACTTCAGAGCGGAAGCAGAAGATAGTTGCTGGTTTTCATGCATTTGGATGAAAGAGGTGGAGGTGCTGTTAAGGGAGAAGTTGGCATGATGTGCCATGGAGCCCAAGAGAGCAAAGACTGAATCCGCCGGGTAGATGGGCAAAGATAGCCCGACACCTCGGCAATGGCTTGAAAGGAGGAAGAGCGCCAGCTGAATTTGTGGATATGGCTAAGGAGATTTTTGGCAGAATAGTGTAAGTACCAATCGGCTTCTTTTAAGGTTTTACAAGGGAGTAAACAAGTCAGTGTAATTTACAAGTCAGTGTAATTTACAAGTCAGTGTAATTTAGAGGAATTAAAGAAGGTGCAGGGAAGATACTCTGGCTAAAAAAATAAAAATAAATAAAATTTCAAAGCAAAAAATGTCCTCAAAGCAAAGATAAAATGTAGGCTGTTTGCAGTTAAGCATGCTCTCAGGTCAAGATGCAATGAAGCCTGTAGCTAGAAGACAGTTTACGTGAACAAAAGTACTTCTAAGAACAGTAAGTATTATACCCTAATCCCCTGAATTGCTGTCTAAAGTACAGAGGGGCCAATCTTGAAGAGATTTCTGGGACTGGCTTTTGTATAATAGGACCTAATATATATATTAACCACATAAACTTCACAGGTTTTTTTTTTTTCTTTTTGGATAAAAGAAATAGTTTGTGTCAAAGTATAACTAAAGCAGTTCTATCCACTTGGACTAAGAGAGACAGACAGAGTTCAAAATTAAAAGAAGCCTCTGGACCTCCAAATTTTAACAGATAGTAAAAGGCTGAAAAACTACTCTGCTGCCACCGTGCGCCATTTTTTTGCTGAAAATTAGGGAGGGCAGAACCAAAAGCCCAGAAGCTGGAGCTAAGAGCTGTTCATTAGGGGACTGTTTATTAGGGGATCACTCCTAGGGAGCAGTACTGCATGCACGTAAGGAATGTCCTCTTTCTCAGAGTGCTGGGGACTAATGGCCCATACCTGCTTGGAATTCAGAATTGCTGTGGGCCAGAGGCTGTGATCTGCTTTCTGGATTCCCCCTGCCCCTGCTTTTTGAGCATCTATTGTAGTTAGCCTCTGCCTGTCTCATCACTGTATGTTGACATGTGTGGGAAGATGACATGTTTTTAGTTTCCAGGTTCCCAGAATAAGAGATGCACATCCAAAGAACCTCACCTATGAGATCCTGGACTTTGCATCTGATTCTGTAATAAGGTGAGATTTTGAGGGGTCTTGAAAGGGAGTGTGGAGAAGGCAATGGTACCCCACTCCAGTGTTCTTGCCTGGAAAATCTCATGGGTGGAGGAGCCTGGTGGGCTGCCTTCTATGGGGTTGCACGGAGTCGGACACGACTGAAGCGACTTAGCAGCAGCAGCAGCAGAGAGGGAGTGAGTGCATTTTACATACAGAAGGGGTGTTAACCACTGTGGCCAGAGGGACGACTGTGTTGAGCTGTCTGCTAAGGTGATTTCTGCCCCAATATACATGCTCTTTTAAATATAAGTCCCATCAAACGGCATGCACCATTTCCCTTTCTCTTTATGACTACCTTTGACTGACAGCAAGTGGCAAAACTGATGCTATGTCAGCCCAGGTCTAGGCCTTAAAAGACCTGGAAGCTTCTGATTTTGGTCTTGTGGGATACAGGCTCATTTCAGAAAGCTCAGGCAACATGACTAAATGACCAGAAACCAAACGTAAAGGGATAGGTCCAGGAAGGCTCTGGCCCTTCCAGCCATCTCAACTGAGATATCAGAAAGGCTGAAGCCATCTTGGGTGTTTCAGCCTCAGCTGAACTTCCAGTGAAATGCAGGTGCATCCAGGTGATACTCCACAGAGGAGGAGGCCTACCTAGCAGCCAACTCACAGTCACAAGAAAAAATAATCCATCATTGCTTTAAGTCAGTAAGTTGTGTGGGGTGGGTTGTCTTGTTAGGCATAAATGTCTGGAAGAAAAAAGAAGATATGACGCTGTTAGTTGCCAAGCCAGTGGTCGTCCACTGCTTCTTCTAGGCTGTAAACACTTTCCCCAGAAGCTACAGCACAGGCATATTGCCCAGTTCTAGTCAATGATATTGACAGGAAGTTTATTGGGTGGGATTTTGGAAAACATTTTCTCCCCTAGTAGAAATAGGACTGCACAAATAGAAACTGCCCTTGCCATTTCTACATTTTGGGGAGATATAATGATGCAGCCATCTTGGAGCCACTAGTGAAGTCCTTATTGATACCTGGGCATAGCAAAATACAAAGTTGAAAAGCCACTGGTTTCTTTTTTGTTGTTGCTTTTTAATTGACAGTAGTTGATTTGTAACATTGTGGTAGTTTCAGGTATACAGTAATCTTTTTCAGATTTTTTTCCATTATAGGTTATTACAAGATACTGAATATAGGTCCCTGTGCTATACAATAAATGTTTGTTGTTTATCTATTTTATATATAGTAGTAAAGTGAAGAGGAACTGAAGAGCCTCTTGATGAAAGTGAAAGAGGAGAGTGAAAAATCTGGCTTAAAACTCAACATTCAAAAAACTAAGATCATGGCATCCAGTCCCATCACCTCATGGCAAATAGATGGGGAAACAATGGAAACAGTGATAGACTTTGTTTTCTTGGGCTCCAAAATCACTGCAGATGGTGACTGCAGCCATGAAATTAAAATATCCCTTAGAAGAAAAGCTATGAAAAACCTAGACAGCATATTCAAAAACAGAGACATTACTTTGCTGACAAAGGTCAGCATAGTCAAAGCTATGGTTCTTCCAGTAGTCATGTGTGGGTGTGAGGGTTGCACTATAAAGAAAGCTGAGCACCAAAGAATTGATGCTTTCAAACTGTGGTGTTGGAGAAGACTCTAGAGTCCCTTGGACTGCAAGGAGATCCAGCCAGTCAGTCCTAAAGGAAATCAGTCCTGAATATTCATTGGAAGGACTGATGCTGAAGCTGAAACTCCAATACTTTGGCCACCTGATGCAAAGAACTGACTCGCTGGAAAAGCCCCTGATGCTGGGAAAGATTGAAGGCAGGAGAAGAGGCCAACAGAAGATGAGATGGTTGGATGGCATCACCTGCTTGATGGACATGAGT
This sequence comes from Capra hircus, assembly GCF_001704415.2. Classification (NCBI taxonomy): domain Eukaryota; kingdom Metazoa; phylum Chordata; class Mammalia; order Artiodactyla; family Bovidae; genus Capra; species Capra hircus. The sequence continues at coordinate 121,408,345 of NC_030809.1, read as the reverse complement.
TTCAGCAAGCGTCGGGAGCTGGTGATGGACAGGGAAGTCTGGCGTGCTGCAGTCCACAGGGTCGCAAAGAGTCGGACACGACTGAGTGACTGAACTGAACTGATGTAGCTGTTAATCCTATATTCATATTCCTCATTTAGCCCTCCCATTTCTCCCTGGTAACCATAAGTTTGTGTTCTATGTCTGTGAGTCTGTTTCTGTTTTGTAATAAGTTCATTCATATTCTTTTTAGATTACATACATAAGTGCTATACTATTTGTCTTTCTCTACCTGACTTTTTGCTTAGTATGATAATCTGTAGGTTCATCATTGCTGCTACAAATGGCATTATTTCATTCTTTTCTTAAGGCTGAATAATATTCCATTGTGTATATACACCACATCTTTATCCATTCATCCATCCACGAACATTTAGGTTGCTTCTGTGTCTTGGCTATTTTTAGGTCATTGGGGTGCATGTATGTTTTCAAATTAGAGTTTTTGCCCTTCCTGTATATATGCCCTGGAGTGGGATTGCAGGATCATATGTCAACTCTATTTTTAGTTTTTAAAGGAACCTCCATACTGTTCTTCCTAATGGCTGCACCAGTTTACATTCCCTTCAACAGTGTAGGAGAGTTCCTTTTCTACATGCCCTCCCAAGTATTTATTATTTGTAGACTTTTTGATGATGGCTATTCTGACCCATGTGAGGTGATACTTCATTGTAGTTTTGATTTGCATTTCTCTGATAATTAGTGATGCTGAGCATCTTTTCATGTGCCTTTTGTTGGGCATCTATGTGTCTTTGAAGAAATGTCTATTTAGGTCTGCCCATTTTTTGATTGGGTTGTTATTATTATTGATTTTGAGTTGTATGAACTATTTGTATATTTTGGAGATTAAGTCCTTATAATGGCATCATTTATAAATATTTTATCATATTCTATGGGTTGTCTTTTCATTTTGTTTATGGTTTCCTTTGCTGCGCAAAAGTTTATATATTTGCCTAGGTCTCACTTGTTAAAAAGCCCTCAATTTCTTTTTCTTTGCTGCTTTATTTTTTAATTAAAGGACAACTGCTTTGCAGAATTTTGGTGTTTTCTGTCAAATATCAACAAGGACACCCATGTCCCCTCCCTCCCAAGCTTCCCTCCCATCTCTCTCCCCATCCCACCCTTCTAGATTGTCACAGAGCCCCTGTTTGAGTTCCTCGAGTCACACAGCAAGTTTCCACTGGCTGTCTATCCTACATATGGTATTGTAAGTTTCCACGTCACTCTCTCACGCATCTCACCCTCTCCCTCCTCCCCTCTCACTGTGTCCGTAGGTCTGTTCTCTATGTCTGTTTCTCCATTGCTGCCGAGCAAATCAATTCATCAGTACCATCTTTCTAGATTCCATATATATGCGTCACTATATGATATTTATATTTCTCTTCCTGACTTCCTTCACTCTGTGTAATAGGCTCTAGGTTCATCCATCTCATTAGAACTGACTCAAATGCACTCATTCCTTTTATGGCTGAGTAGTATCCCACTGTATATATGTATCACAGCTTCTTTATCCATTCGTCTGTCGATGGACATCTAAGGTTGCTTCCATGTTCTAGCTATTGTAAACAGTGCTTCAGTGAACAATGGGATACACGTGTCTTTTTCAGTTTTGGTTTCCTCAGGGTAGATGCCTAGGAGTGGGATTGCTGTGTCATATGGTGGTTTTATTCCTAGTTTTTAAAGGAATCTCCATACTGTCTTCCATAGTGGCTGTATCAATTTACATTCCTACCAGCAATGCAAGAGGGTTCCCTTTCCTCCACACTCTCTCTGCTGCTGCTGCTAAGTTGGCTTCAGTCGTGTCCGACTCTGTGTGACCCCATAGACGGCTAGCATTTATTTTTTGTAGACTTTTTGATGATGTCCATTCTGACTGGTGTGAGGTGGTATCTCATTGTGGTTTTGATTTGCATTTCTCTAATAAATGAGCCACCTTGAGCATCTTTTCATGTGTTTGTTAGCCGTCTGTATGTCTTCTTTGGAGAAATGTCTGTTTAGGTCTTTTTCTCACTTTTTGATTGGGTTGTTTTTCTTATATTGAGTTGTATAAGCTGCTTGTATATTTTGGAAATTAATTCTTAGTTGTTTCCTTTGCTATTATTTCCAGCCACTCGGAGGGTTGTTTTTCACATTGTTTGTAGTTTCCTTTGCTGTGCAAAAGCTTTTAAGTTTAATTAGGCCCCACTTATTTATTTTGTTTTTATTTCCATTACTCTAGGAGGTAGGTAATAGAAGACCTTGCTTTGATTTATGTCATCAAGTGTTCTGCCTATATTTTCCTCTAAGAATTTTATATTTTCTTACATTTAGGTCTTACATTTAGTTCTTTAATCCATTTTGAGTTTATCTTTCTGTATGGCATTAGGAAGTGTTCTGACTTCATTCTTTTACACATACCTGTCCAGTTTTCCCAGCATCATTTATTGAAGAGGCTATCTTTGCCCCATCATATATTCTTGCCTCCTTTGTCAAAAATAAGGTTCCCATAGGTGTGTGGGTTTATCTCTGAGCTCTCTATCTTGTTCCATTGGTCTGTATTTCTGTTTTTGTGCCAGTACCATACTGTCTTGATGACTGTAGCTTTGTAGTATAGTCTGAAGTCAGGAAGGTTGATTCCTCCAACTCCATTCTTCTTTCTCAAGACTGAAAAAAGCCCCTGATTTCTTAATGAGCAACCCAGAACAGCTTGACTCTGGACCTCTGTTTATATGATATGTAAGATTGTATTTTGAAAACAATTTTAGCTGGATGTTCCATTACTTGTAAATGATAGACAAATGGACAAACCTTGTGGTAAAAAGAGCATGAGTGAAGAGCAGGACCAGCAAGAAGGAACTCACTGGTTATCAAAGCATTGTCCATGTGTCAAAAACACACAGAATCACTTGTTGTGTCTGTTTAAAACACATGTTTCTGCGAATAGTTTGGTTACAGATTCAAAAACCTCAGAGCATCAGTAGGGGGTACAGACTGAGAGTTTTCATTTGAAACAAACCAAAGATTGTTAGCTTCTTTGGTGGCTCAGTGGTAAAGAACCTACCTGTCAATGAAGGAGACACAGGTTTGGTCCCTGGGCCAGAAAGATTCCCCTGGACCCTGGAGAAGGAAATGGCAACCCTCTCCAGTATTCTTGCCTGGGAAATCCCATGGATAGAGGCGCCTGGCGGGCTACAGTCCATGGGGTTGCAGAAGAGTCGAACATGACTTAGCAACTAAACAGCAAAGAGTCTTGAGCATATCCAAATTTGAAAAGAACAAGAGTCTGTGTTCCAAAAGAGTGCTTTTTGAGTTCAAGTATTCAAGATGTTCTACAAGGTTCAAAGTTTGTTCTTAGAATGAGAATGTTTAAGAATGTCCTGGGCAACAGAGGACACCATAGGCTGTTGGGATGAGGCTGTCATGGAAATGTGTTAAAAATGGTGCTGGAAAATGGTGTAAAAATCAAAGGCAGTGAACTCAGTACCAAACTCTTTGATACCTATGGGTAAGTGGTCTAAAAGCAGTGGGCTGTTTTCAATAGTGAGAAGGGATGTTGCTGCCTCTGTATCATGCCTTTTTCACAGTTGTAATAGTGTGAGCTCTAGAGAGCGAGGATAGATTTCTGACTTAAATTGTCTGTTTTATTTGTGTATCTGGTTATATCTAATTTAAGATCGATTCTGCTACAGAATTGCTAGCAGTTACTGTGAGAATGTTACAAGTTTTCTATTTGGTGGAAGTCCAAGTGGCCTAGTGGTAAAGAACCCAGCTGCCAGTGCAGGACTTAAGAGACGTAGGTTCAATCCCTGGGTCGGGAAGATCCCCTGGAGAAGGAAATGGCAACCCGCTCCATATTTTTTCTTGGAGAACCCCATAGACAGATGAGCCAGGTGGGCCACACTCCATGGCATCACAAAGAGTTGGATATGACTGAAATGACTTAGCACATTTCAAATTGCTCCAAGTTTATGAATGTTCGAACCTACCTGCTAGTTCAGTCACTCAGTTGTGTCTGACTCTTTGTGACCCTATGGACTGCAGCACATCAGACTTCCCTGTCCATCACCATGTCCATTCAGTCAGTGATGTCATCCAACCATCTCATCCTCTGTCATCCCTTTCTCCCCCTGCCTTCAATCTTTCCCAGCATCAGGGTCTTTTCCAGTGAGTCAGTTCTTTGCATCAGGTGGCCAAAGTATTGGAGTTTCAACTTCAGCATCAGTCCTTCCAATGAATATTCAGGACTGATCTCCTTTAGAATAGACTGGTTGGATCTCCTTGCAGTCCAAGGGACTCTCAAGAGTCTTCTCCAACACCACAGTTCAAAATCATCAGTTCTTCAGTGCTCAGCTTTGTTGAGGGGCTTTCAAAACTTGAGGGAAAGGGAAAACAGGCCTATTCTTTTTTGTGTTATTTATTGTTTACCAAGAAGCTAGAGATTACACAGTCATTGTCATCCTATTAATTGTTTGAGATGGGTTCTAAAACACAGCTGAGCAATTCATTTTAAGCAGAATTTCAATGTGAGTTTAAAAAAACTGGCACATGAAGAAAATGTGATATTCTGACTTGGTGGGATTATACAAGTTTTCCTGTATACTTCTTGCAAGTATACTTCTTGCAGGGACATACGGCCCTCTACCTTTTAGGCAGCAGGGGCCCGAGTAGCAGGAACATTCTGACAAAATCTCCACTCAGCACGAGAGGGAAGCAGTCCCCTTGACAGTTTGACAATGTGCTCATTTAGCTCAGAAATGAATGAGAGATGGACACAACTGAAGCTCACTTCATCCAAAATATATGTTGACTCAGAGAAATGAAATATACCTTAAAGTTTTCTTTATTTTTCTCACCACAGAGGAAACACGGATGAAGTCAAGGATTTTGATGACAGTATTTGCTTGAGATTTGGAACATTTTGGGAGGAACAGGTTTGTGATAGAAACTTATGTTTGGTTTTAGACGTTATACTTCAGATGCTTGTTCAACGGCCAGTTAGCAAATATAGGCAGTTGGACATGGCATCTGAAGTTCAGGGGACTTGTTGGGAGTGACCACATCACTCGAGGAGCACTGAACAGTGTGTAAAGCCCTGGTATTGAGGCTGGTGTAGATGGATCCTGTGGACAGAACCCTGGGAGAGAACAGTCCATCAGAGGAAGAGAATGGGCCATAACCAGTACCTTCATCCTCAAGAAAGGCAAAGCCAGTGGTTTTGGCTGTCTGGCCCAACAGAAGCTTGAAAAATGGCAACTTGACTCTTGCAAAGGTCCTAAGAAGTAGCCACCGCCTTCAGTGAGCTTTTAAAATGCCAAGGAGTTCTAATTGTGTTGATTTCCTGACAGCTGTGAATACAAGATGCTGACTCCAGAATTGCAACTCACCCTATTGAAGGCACTAGCCTTCCCCACTCATGAGTGCTGAGCTAAGCCACCTGAAGGCTGCATGGGGTTAAGCAGCAGCTGCACTTCTACTCTGAGAAACAGCTCGCTGCCGTTAGATCAAACAGGCTCTTCCCTGCTTTGCCTGGACGCTTGGGTATTTATTTGCAGAGCATTAAACAGTAAGAGTCTTAGCTTAACTGGCACGTAGGAGCTTTGTATCTGAAAGGGATTTGGCTAGGTCTATGGGCCCCATCCTCTGGTTTTTGAAATCCAAGTTTGAGCAGGGAACTTTGAGAAGCTCCTCCTGCTACCATTAGCTTCTGTCTGACTTTGCTGCCTGCTGAGGCCCAAGGGGAGAATGAGAAGCGACTGCCTTTCAGAAGTCACTGGTCCTAGGCATCAGCACCGTGGAGCGAGATTCGCCACTCAATGAATTTAACTTCCTCTCGCCAGCTTTTCCTCAATACAATTATTCTGATGGTATCTATTCATCTGTGTGTTTCTCTATATATCTATACTGGCCTGCTGATTTACTTTCCACTCTGCTCCTCCTGCGGAGAACTCGCTTTCCCCCTGTCTCACCATCACAAGTTGTCAATCTCCTATTAATACACTGCTTAAAGTACTAACACTAAGCTCTGACTGAACACAGCAATCATCTGGAGAGCTTTAAAAACTCCTGAAGTCTTGTCCCATCCCCAGAGATTACAATTTCATTGTCTTTGAGTGTAGCCTGGGTATTTGGACTTTAAAAAACTCCCCAGGTAACTCTCATGTGCAGTCATGATTGAGAACCACGAGCCAGCAGCCTCTGTGCTTTTCAAATTAACAGCAAATTTCATGAATCTCAGTTATCGTGAAATAGTGCCCCCCTCATTTCCAGGTAACGCTGTATTACAGCAGTAGCCTTTAGGAGAACAAGCCCTGATGCTTGTCATCTCTCTTCCGGGAGGATTAGGTCCAGGCAGAGACAAGGCTGCAGAGATATCTTGGGGGAAAGTGGGACCCTTAATACTTACCTTTATAGAGGCATCTTCCTTTAACCTGCAATGTGGGAGACCTGGGTTCTATCCCTGGGTCGGGAAGATCCCCTGGATAAGGAAATGGCAACCCACTCCAGTATTTTTGCCTGGAAAATCCCATGGACTGAGGAGCCTGGTAGGCTACAGCCCATTGGGTCGCAAAGAGTCGGACACGACTGAGCGACTTCATTTTCTTCCTTTAGCATTAAATTTGTTAGAACCAAATTTTGTCTATTTGAACCAGGGATTTATCTTTGGCTTTCTCTCAGGGTTTTGGGGATTGAGTTTTCTGCTGCCAGCTGCATATAGATCAGCTAACTCCTGAGGGCATGCAAGCGCGGTTATAAAGCAAGACCTCTGTATTCCAGGGGAGCCCGCGGGAAAGCAGGTGGGAAAACAGAGGGCTATGTCCTTGCAATTCAAAGTGTGTTCCGAGGGTCAGCAGTATCACCTGGGAGCTTCCTAAAAACGGCGTGGGTGACCTAGTCCCAGACCAATTCAGTAAGAATCTGCATTTTAACAAGATGCCCGGGGCGGGGGCCGGGAGTACGCAAGTCCGCATTAGAGAAGCGCAGGCCTACACTTCGGCGGGTAACTTATGCGCAAAATCTCAAGAACTATAGGGACCCGGCGGAGGGAGCCACTTATTCCTCTTCCAGGACGGGGGGTCCTTCCGTAGAGAGTCGCGGCGGCGGGAGGCTGGCGGGCCCAGCTGCCGGACCAGGTCAGGGCGGCCCCGCCTGCCCGCCCCGCCTCCCTCCCGGGTTTCTGCCCCGCGCGCGGTTGCTGTGGCAGCGCGGGACGCCGCCAGAACCCCGGCGGCCGCGGCCTCCACCTCTCCCTCGGAGGCCTCCGCGGGACCCCTGCTCGGGCCCAGCCCGCGCTCCGCCATGCCCCGGGGGAGGCGCGGGGGCCGGGTGAGCGCCTTGGAGGCCGGCCGGGAGGAGGAGGCGCCCCCGGCGGCGGGTGCCGTGCAGTCGGCGCGGTGGGCGTCCGGGCGGCAGCCGGAGGCGGCGGCCGAGCTCATTCTGCTCCGGGGCATCTTCGAGATCGGGAGGGACAGCTGCGACGTGGTGCTGAGCGAGCGGGCCCTGAGGTGGCAGCCCATCCGGCCCGAGCGTCTCCCAGGTGCGTGGTCCCGGTCAGAAGGTCCCCGCGCCTTCTCCGCCTCCTCCCGGCCTCACACCCCCCTCCCGGCGCCGTCCCTCCGCCTCCCGCAAGCTCCTCCTCTGTCCCAGCGGGCGACCGCGTCCCCAAGCCGCCACCTCCTCCCTCCAGACCCGGGGAGGCCGAGCCGCGCCCGGGGCCTCTGCCTGCCCGCTCCTGCCGCCTGGGTTGCCGTCCCGGGACCCACGTCACACTCCGCTCCCCTCCCCTGAGCCCCCCAAAGGGCTGCTGCTGCTGCTAGGTCGCTGCAGTCGTGTCCGACTCTGTGCGACCCCATAGACGGCAGCCCACCAGGCTCCGCCGTCCCTGGGATTCCCCAGCCAAGAACACTGGAGCGCTGTTTTCCAAATGCGGGAAGGTCACCGACTCCTCCCCTCCACGTCCGAGTTTTGCTCAACTGCCTACGGCGACGCTGCGAGTAAAAGCGTTTCAGAGTATACTAACACGTGGGTCCCGAATCCAACTTTCGTTTGGCTGACCCCTGGAAATGTCACCTGAGCTTTTGGTCCCTCTGGACTTTTCCATCCCTCGCATTCCTTGCCATTGTCTCTAATCAAGTCCAAGTTCTAGAAGCTTTTGTTGTTTAATATGGACTTTAGAATCATCGTGTTGTTTAGGAGTATTTGCTTTTTGACCTAGAACTATTTAGAGGGTGTTATAATTGTGTGCAATATAAGTATTTAAAGACTTAGTTTGGAGATGATGTAGGGGAAACCTTGGGATTAGTAAACATTTCTTCTAAATGATAACTTCAGAAATTTAAAAAGATATGCCTTCCCTTTGTTGTTTCGCTTGTTGGAAAACAAGACGCAATGTGCTTTTTACCTTAAAGACTAGAGAAACATCACTATTTTACAGTTTCTTGTACAAAAATCTAGCAAAACGGACTAGTCAGGGACTCAGAGTTCATTCTGATAGGCAGTTTCTGCTGCACTTGAGGTGCTTGCCTCAGTTCAGTTCAGTCGCTCAGTCATGTCTGACTCTTTGAGACCCCATGGACTGCAGCACACCCCTGTCCATTGCCAACTCCCGGAGTTCACTCAAACTCATGTCCATTGAGTCGGTGAGGCCATCCAACCATCTCATCCTCTGTGGTCCCCTTCTCTGCCTGTCTTCAATCTTTCCTAGAATCAGGGTCCTTTCCAGTGAGTCATTCCTTCGCATCAGGTGGCCAAAGTATTGGAGTTTCAACTTCAGCATCAATCCTTCCAATAAATATTCAGGACTGATCTCCTTGCAGTCAAAGGGACTCTCAAGTTCAGCATCAGTCCTTCCAATGAGTATTCAGGACTGATCTCCTTTAGGATGGACTAGCTGGATCTCCTTGCAGTCAAAGGGACTCTCAAGAGTCTTCTCCAACACCACAGTTCAAAAGCATCAATTCTTTGGTACTCAGCTTTCTTTATAGTCCAACTCTATCATCTATACATGACTACGGAAAAACCATAGCTTTGGCTAGTTGGACCTTTGTTAGCAAAGTAATGTCTCTGCTTTTTAATATGCTGTCTAGGTTGGTCATAACTTTTCTTCCAAGGAGCAAGTGTCTTTTAATTTCATGGCTGCAGTCACCATCTGCAGTGATTTTGGAGCCCACAAAAAGAAAGTCTGCTGCTGTTTCCCCATCTATTTGCCATGAAGTAATGGGACCAGATGCCATCATCTTACTTAACTGAAACTGCCTTTGACTTTAATTTAAAATGTTTTCAGGTGTGTTGAAAAGCAAGATGAGGTATTTTCCACATCTCTGAGTTAAAAACTAGGGATATGGGCATAGAATTCTGTTTAAGTCTGTTTGAATTTGGGAGACATAGAAGTTTCCCATTAGAGCTTAAATTGGCCTACATGGGTCTTTTTAACCTACAATGAAGCTGAAATACTATAGGAATAAAGTGAGACATTGCAAAATGAGATATTAAAATCTGTGTTGCAATAGTGGTACATGAAAAGTCAAATGATGGTATGAAGCAGTAAAATGCTCTTTTATATACTGAGTGCTGGTGGAGGAAAAGTAGGCTGAATTAGTATTCCTCGCTGTTTAAAAGACATCCAGACAGTTATAACTCTAAAGGTTGCAAATGTTGATCTTTAATTTTGACCTAAAACATGTTGGTTTTCTTTGCCTTCGTTTAGATGTACCACCTTTTCTTTGTAACTAACACCTAGTATGCAGATATCACTTGGGGCCCCTGAATATCGGAGATCCAAAAGCTTATCACCTTAGCACTTATATTTTAGGAGAAACTAAATACTAAACCATTATTTTACTTAGTAAAATAAGAGTGGAAAAAGTAAAATAAGATTAAGAGATATGTTTAAATGTGAGAAATATTCTCTGTCGTGGAATTAGCCTAGTTGGGTGTGGTGGAAGACAAGTGAAATTGATTCAGGAAATGGAGGAAAACTACAGCCATACCTGGAAGGAGGTGGTGTGGGAGGACACTGGGGGAGATCATGTTCCTTGCTGGCCAGTGCCTGGCTGTCCCAGGAAAGGGTGGGGGTGGGGTTGGATCGCTGCTGGGCATTATCATCATAGGAGATGTTTGCAAGACCGTTCAGTTTTTAAAACTCATAGTGCCTAGTTTTTGTTTTTTTTTTTAATAGACTTTATTTTTAGAGCAGTTTTAGGTTCAGGGCAACATTAAGCAGAAGGTATATATAACCTCTGCTCCCCACAATGCATAGCCTCCCTGATTATAAGTATTTCCCACCAAGGTCGTACCTTTTCCCACCAAGGTTGTATCTTTGCTAAATCTGATGATCCTACACTGACATCATTATCATCCAGAGTCCATGGTTTACATTAGGGTTCACTCTTAGAGTTCTGCATCCTCTGGGTTTTCCCTTATTTATAATGACATGTAGTAGGATTCTTCAGAGAATGAGAACCATGAAAAAATATGTATCTGTGTATGTGTTTATATGCACACACAGACAATACAATGTGTGTGTATATTTATATTATTTGAGATTTATTATGGGAAAATATGAAATTGATTATGGCTTCCCTGGTGGCTCAGACAGTAAAGAATCCACCTGCAAGACAGGAGACCAGGGTTCAATCCCTGGGTCAGGAAGATCCCCTGGAGAAGGGAATGGCTGCCCGCTCCAGTATTCTTGCATGGAGAATTCCATGGATAGAGGAGCCTGGTGGGCTACAGTCCATGGGGTTGCAAAGAATTGAGCATGATTGATTGATTCACACACGCATTGTAGGAACTGGAGATTATGGAGGCTGAGATATGCCGTTCTTTGCCATTTGCAAAGTTCAGAACCAGGAAAACTGGTTGTATAATTCAGATCAAATTGGAATCACTGAGAACCCCGGGGAGCTGATGGTGTAGCCCCCAGAGATGAGATCTACCTGGAGAAGAGGAAGGAGTGTTTTGTTTACACTCTGCATTTTGAAGAGTGCCTGACATATGAACATTTGTTTCATGAATGAATTTGCTAACTAGTCTCATAACTTCAGCTTTGCCCATTGCTTTGTAACCTGATTACTACATTGCTACTTAATAACTTTTCATCACCTGTAGCAATATCCCCCAGCCCTTTTTTTTAAAGCATTAGAACTCTTTTTACAAAAGCATTCTTCAGCTAATGTGGGCCCACTTCTCCACTGTGAGCATCATGGTCAGATGCTCAGCTGTAGGATGGAAAAGAAAGCAGTCTATGACTAGGGCTTGGATTGACCAGGCTGTCACATCTCTAATACAAACTATACACAAAAGGGCATCATCTGCGCAGAAAACTTCATCATTGCTTGCAGTGGTGCCTAGATGATCTTTCTATCGGAATCTCTAATAATGGTCGTTCTATTTGTGGAATCATGCGTTTATTCATATTAATGACCAAATTAGCTGTCTGTGCCCTAGGGTAGTGTGAAATCCTGAAGAAATGGAAGAGGGGTCAGGTGAGGATTTTCAGGTCAAATGAGAAAGGTCAGGCATGTCTGGGTCACAAGACCCTATAGGCGGAGCAGGCTACAGTGTTAGCCCCCAGCATGGTGCCTGGGACCAGGCGTAAGATGTCAAAAATAAGAGCTCAGAAAGGGAATGTGGGCAAATGCCGTGGACCAATATGTGTGTTTTGTCATTTAGCCCTTAGCTTATCTTGTGACTGGATCAGATATTTTCAGAGTTCAGCATTTTCAAAATGATTGCTGATGGCCGGCGGGCATAATTCTACATCTCAATCAGGGACAAACTTCTGGCAATATGTGCTTAACAAGTGGTAACCTTCCATTTGAAATGTTAGATGGAAGCAGAAAGTACAAGCATTTTTGTGCATCCTCAATGCAGGATCTGCTTACTGAACTGTAAGATTTGGTTTTGAGGTTTTCACATGAAGGAAAATCTACTCCTAGCGAGAGTTAGCGATTGGTAGGATTAGACTATATGAAGCTCTTTATATATGTGTATATATATATATGAAGCTCATAAGAAGTACACTTCACAATGATCAATTTAGGGATCTCTATTGACTCACTGGAAAAGACTTTGATGCTGGGAGGGATTGGGGGCAGGAGGAGAAGGGGACAACCGAGGGTGAGATGGCTGGATGGCATCACCGACTCAATGGACGTGAGTCTGAGTGAACTCTGGGAATTGGTGATGGCCAGGGAGACCTGGCGTGCTGCGATTCATGGGGTCGCAAAGAGTCGGACACAACTGAGCAACTGAACTGAACTGAACTGATGACCAGAATGCCAAATGCCCACAAGTCTTTCTCTGCACCTTTATCATTTGCTAATGAATAGCACCTTGAAGTATGAACAACCCTACAGGATATTCTACAGGCTCTCTATTCCAGCTGTCTGCAGTTTCCCATCTGGTGAAGGAAAGGTTTCAGGAGTGGGCACCAAGGGACCTGAGGTCCTGTCTACACCTAAGGGTGTAACTGACTCAAGGCAAGTCATTTAACCCTTTTACATGACAGTTCATTCATCTGCAAAATGAAGCATTTGCATTATATGATCTCTAAGAATCGTTAACTCTGAAGTTGCATTTTATAGAAAATATCCGTTTTTATAGGCTTTCGATGTTAGGACATGGTAATAAATCTGAGTAAGGTTTCAATGATCAACTTGCTGGCATGTGTGGAGTTGTATTTTACAACAAAGCTTCATAGCCCTAATGAATTTCTAATTGAAATAACTATGTGGAAAATATGGGCCAAGTTTCTTGCTCCCCTTTCCTGGCTTCAAGGCCAGATAATGAGAGGTGGACTGGTACCTCAGCACAGATTCTGTCTTTGGAAAGAAAGAAACCATTTTCTGATAGAAAATCATGGGTCAAGGCTAGTCTTAAGCAGATTTTTCATGATGGACAAAAGGACTAGCTTAGCCTTTCTTCAACTTCATTTCCTGTACCCTCTTACTAAATTCCTGGGCAAGGATCTTACAATATGCTTGATTATCATAATATTATGTTTTAAATATTTTTAAAAATACAATGAAGGTTTCATAATGGTTTACAATTCTCTTGTTAGACTTATTACCTCACATTACATCATTTCATGTTGTGTTTTTTCAAAGGGTTCTTCCTACCATGCCCTTGAGCTCAGCTGAATTAGAGAAATAACCAGAAAATCTGAAAAGGGTGGGCTTCAAAATAAGATCTTGGAAGTGTTTCTTTTTTTGAGGGAGCTAATGATTTTCTCATGCTTTAAGTTTATATAAACATTTATTTGTTAGAAACTTTTCAAGATGACAGGTAATGTGGAAAAATGTGAAAATGAGAAAAACCTAATCAATTTTAAAACAACAAGAGTTAGTGATTACTGGGACTTAGCAGAGCTGGGTCCATTCTAAGTATTAATCTGCCTAAGCCGTTTGGGAACAGATGTACGTGAAACAGATCCTGGGCTCTGTTGTGTACATCCAAAGTGAGACATCTGTTGGTGAACCGTTGGTCAGGAATAATGGAGGTAGGGGTTAAACCCCAAAATGACCCATTACTCACGTAAATTATTAAAGGACTAATTACTCAGTAAACCACAGTGCTTTGATTCATCAGTCTACATATGAAAAAGAAAAAAATCTTCTTTAAAAAAACTATTAGTGTGTTCCTAAGCTGTCAAAATTGAAGGAATTTTTAAAAGATGGGTGTGAAAAATCAAGCTTAGCAAGGAACTGCATACAACGTTTGTGAAGTTTTTAAATGCTTTGACAGTCCTGTTAACCTGGTGTGTAAATACGGTATAAAGCACATGTTGTAAAAATACTTAGCTTTTTCTTAATGTACATTAGTCCACACAGAAAAACAAAATGTAGACTGAATCTCTAAGTATGGCTGTTCTGTTAAAATTTCTGTGCCGATAGAATGCTCTGTATCTACACTGTCCAGTACAGTCACCACCAGCCCCTTGTGACTGCTGAGCACTCAAAATATGGCTACCGTGACTGAGAAACTGAATTTTAAATTTTATTTAATTTTAATAAGTTTAATAGCCACATGCAGCTAGTGATGATCAGATTTTAAAACATAGCTCTAACACACAGACATACAAAGAGTTGAAAACATTTATTACTTTGATTCTCAGGCATGGGTTTTCATCTTTATTTCTATAGTAAGGTATAGTTTTCAAATAGTTACTCTCAACATAGAACTGAATTACCATCCAATCTATCTTAAAGATAGATCTCTGAGTCCAGAGAGTCCCAAGTGGCAGAACCTTTGAACAGATTTTGTGATCCCCAAAACATGCTTTTCTTTGTTATTATGAATTAATTAGCTGATAAAGTTTTGTCTGTAAAAAACCATTGTCTTATTGCTCATGTCATGATTTACTTAAATCAATTGGTTTCTTACTATAAGGATTGTGGGTTTTAAACAGCCATCTTCGCCTGTGTACACTGACCCCATGAAAGTCTGCATCCTGGTGTTCCTAAGTACACCACAGCCACGTGGCGCTATATGAAGACAAGTACTTAAAAGAAACTTCTCTTCTTTCGTGTCCCCTTCTTCTCACCCCTCCTCCATGAGGGGGTATTTAGGGTCACAACTGACACAGAAATATGCTCCTAGAACTGGTACTTGCATTGAAGGTAAGGGATGTATAAACTGAACATGGGGCTGGACTGGATCAAGGTCAGTAAACCAGAGAGGCTGATTCATACGGGATCTGCCAGAGTGGGAGGACCTGAAGTGAATTGCAGGAATATGAACATGAAGGAGCTAAAGAATCAAAGGGCCGTGGCAGTAAATAGTCGGGATCTACAGATAGCTTGGGTACACAGGAAGACACTATTGCCTAGACTGGGCACGTCTGTGCTCTCTGTAATTTGGAAGGCAAACCATCTTTGTTCAAAGGGCCAGGGATGTAGAAGACATAATTCACTGTGTTCGAAATACTAGAATACTCATTTTGAATCTTACCCCTAATCCTGCCTGGTTCATTACTTGGCTAGGTTATTTGATTACATTTCAGATATTGACAACTCTATAAGCATCATCAAAGTCCTCAACATAGTCCTTGCCAATTCCTTCCGTGTGACTGTATTCCTGCTGAACTTTGAAAGCACTGTGCCCGTGGTGGGGGTAGTGTGTGCTGGGCAGGTGAGTTCTGGTCATGTATGTGGTGAGCAGAGGGAAGGCACTCTTGGTAGCCGTGGCTGTTTATATGCTCTTGTGCTTTCCAAAGTCAGTATGAATTGAGATAAGAGGGAAAGGAGGGAGGGAAGTAAAGTTTGAGGGAAATTAAACCTGCTTCTGACTTTTAGCCTGTAAACCGGAAGTTGAAGACCCTCAGGGTAATGGGTAACAGAATCCAGAGACAGGGAGGCAGGCGAACAAGTGGACAGGTATGGATATATTAAAACCAGTTGACACAGTGCTACTGACTTACGCTAAGCCTACAGGTAAGTCTTAAATAATGTACCAGCTGACTTTAGGGAGTTCCTATATACATTCCAAGATTTTCATCAGGAACAATGTTCTGGAAACTACCATTGTTGCTCAGGATCCATGTCCAGGGTTTGATTGAAAATGCGTGCATGCTCAGTCGTGTCTTGCTCTTTGTGGCCTATGGACTGTAGCCTGCCAGGCTTCTCTGTCCATGGGTTTCTCCAGGCAAGAACACTGGAATGGGTTGCTATTTCCTCCTCCAGGGGATCTTCCCGACCGAGGGCTCAAACCCACACCTCCTGCATTGCAGGAGGACTCTTTACTGCTGAAAATAGTGAACGTTTACTCCTGGGTAAGTGCATTGTCTTGTTGAACCTTCCCAACAAGACTGCGTGGTTCAGATAGGATTTTTATTTCTGGGACCCAGAGATGACCTTTCTTGCCCAAGGCCATGCTGGTGATGGAGTTGCTGGGATTCCAGGCCAGGCAGCCTGACTCCAGAGTCCACGCTGTACCCAGGAGGTTATGCTGCTTCCTCAGTTCAGTAGGAAAGAGTTCTCCCTAACACCTTCAAGAGTCTATGTGATGTCAGAGTAAGTGGGTAGGATCATGGTTCAAACCAAAACGACAAGCCTTACTACGACAAGAGTGTCTGATTTTTTCAGGCCTTCATGACAGTTCCACCGTAGAGAACATATTCCGTTGCTCTCACTTATAATTCCTGAGTAAATGACCAAATGAAAGTTTTTAAACCCAATATTTTTAGTATAGAAAACATCAAGGGGTGCCATTAGGTGGTAACATCTGCATATCGGAGCTTGTTGATGTTTCCCCCTTCTGTCTGGACTCCAGCTTCTAACTTATTCAGCCTGGCATTTCTCATGATGTGCTCAGCGTATAGGTTGAACAAACAGGATGCCAGCAGACCGTCCTGTTGTACCCCTTCTCAGTCTTGAACCAGTCAGTTGTTCCATACCTGCCTTAGGTAGAAGTGGCCAAATATGTGTGTTCAGTCATAGGCTGGGGGCTGCCTGAGAAGAGTGAAGTTAAGATGGGTCCTAAAGGTACCAGTAGCTGGAGGTTGTTGCCTAACTGCATTCATTGCAGCAGAAAAGCAAGTTTTTTCTTAAAGGGAAAAATCACAGCAGCCACTGTAACCAATTAGGTTTAATATTATCATTATGAATCAGTTATTTAAATATATTTCAATTCATAACAGTGACTCTTCTTACTAATGCTCAAATCACCCTGATTCTGTATTTTTGGGCCAATGGGAACCACCTTACACTGATTTCTGAGGCCTTTTGACATTTTCTTAGATGTCTCTGTTCACTCCCTTGCTTTCTGAAATGGCAATATATTCTAGGCCCATCTTGAACATTTCATGCCTGTCATCAAGGATGCCTGATTTCTTAAACTGAGTTATGGTATTTAGAGATCACAATTTGAGCCCCAGGTGTGCTCGTTGCTAGTACTTTCCTTATATAGTCCGATTTCCTAGGTTTTTCTGAAAGCAGAGCTACGAAGCATGATTTTCTTTTTTTCCCTAAAGAATAGATGCACTATGGAATTATGCTGGTATCTCCAGTAAAAGTTCAGGACTAAAGGTTTTTATTTCTCTCTTTGTTCTTACCCTTAAAATTCTGTATTCTAACTGCAATAATATCATTACTGCTTTACAATAAATGTACATCACAGAATAATAACACCAGTGCTACCGTCAACAATGTAATTAATGAGAGCCAGCCATTTAAGATCATTCTGTAATAATTTTCTTTTTGTTGCTTTTAGGGACATACCACTTAGAGTATGTGCTGTACTTAGTCACTCAGTTGTGTCCAACTTTTTGTGACCCCATGGACTGTAGCCCACCAGGCTCCTCTGTCTATGGGGATTCTCTAGGCAAGAATGCTAGAATGGGTTGCCATGTCCTCCTCCAGGGGTTCTACCTAACCTGGGGATTGAACCCAGGCTTCCCATATTGCAGGTAGATTCTTTACCATCTGAGCCACCAGGGAAGCCCAAGAATACTGGAGTGGGTAGCCTATCCCTTCTCCAGGGGAGCTTCCTGATCCAGGAATTGAACCAGGGTGTCCTGCATTGTAGGCAGATTTTTACCAGCTGAACTACCAGGGAAGCCCAGAGAATGTGCTATATGTAGTCAGATTATTATGATTTTTTTAATGGCTCTATATTTTGTAATCTTATTTATTTTTGGCTGTGCTGGGGCTTGTTGCTGCATGCAGATTTTCTGCTGTTGCAGCGAATGGGGGCTACTCTCTAATTGCGATGTGCGGGCTTCTCATTGAAGTGGGTTCTCTTATTGTGGAGCATGGGCGTTAGGGTGCATGGGCTTCAGTAGTTGCCTCATGATATGTGGAATTTTCCTAGACCAGGGATTGAACCTGTGTCCCCATTGGCAGGCAGATTTTTAACTACTGGAGCATGAGGGAAATCCCCAAATGACCATGTTCTAAAGACAGTTGGAATCAGTCCTATCTGTGATGTTATACTTCCAACTCAATAGGCAGACTTATTTGTTTCATTTTTGCTTTTATTTTTGGGCCTTGCTCTTTTTAATCTGAAATTGTAATTATGTAAAATACTTACATGGTTCCAAAATCAAATCCACTAAGCAAGCTATATTCTGGGAAGTACAGTTTTTGTCTGTGTCCCTTCTACCCTTTTCCTTCCTTCCTATTATTGGAAAGCCTTTTAAATTTTTTGGTTTATTCCTAGATAAGCAAACATGTACATATATTCTTTTACTCACCCTACCCACCTTCTTAAGTGCATAGGAGTGTAGCATATATGCTTTTTTTCCACTTTGATTTCTTTTTGAATTACCAGTATTCCCAATATATCACTTGATAGAGGTATGTAGTGAGAGTCCTCATTTCCTTTTGTATCTGCACAGTAATCTGTTGAGTGCTTTAGTTTATAAACCTTCTCTCTGTGAGGGACTTGGGTGGTTTCCAGTCATTTTTGCTATTGTGAATTGTGGTGTAATTAAAAACTTATCATGTCTTTGTTTAAAATGTATTTTTGGAATAGATTCCTACAAGTGGGACTGTTGACTTAAGAATAAATACCTTAACGTGAACCCCCCCCTCCCACCTGCCTCCCCACAACATCCCTCTGGGTCATCCCCGTTGCACCAGCATCAAGCATGCTGTATCCTGCATCGGACATAGACTGGGGGTTCATGTTTGGGATCGCATGTACACCCGTGGTGGATTCATGTCAATGTATGGCAAAACCAATACAGTATTGTAAAGTAAAAGAAAGTAAAAATAAAAATTAAAAAAAAAAGAATAAATACCTTATATAATTTTTAAATGTATGTTAAGTCACTTCAGTCATATCTGACTCTTTGTGATGCTATGGACTCCAGGTTCCTCTGTCCATGGGATCCTCCAGGCAGGAATACTGGAATGGGTTGCCAAGCCCTCCTCCAGGGGATCATCCTCACCCAGAGATTGAACCCATGGGTTTCTTATGTCTCTTGCATTGGCAAGTGGGTTCTTTACCACTAGTGCCACCTGAGAAGTCTATTTTTTTTTTGAAATAAACTGACTTTCTAGAGAAGTTTTCATTTCACAGCAAAATTAGTGAAATGTACAGAGGTTTCCCATTTGCTTCCTGCCTACATAATTTTGCCAAATATTTCCAAGTCCCCTGAGAAAGATTGTGTTATTTTGCTTTTCTATCATCATCGTAGGAGGACACCTGTTTCTGTGTAGTTTCTTCAAAAGATATTTTGTCAGACATTGTTTTAAAAAAACAATCTCAGATAAGAAATGGTATCCCATCATACTTTTAATTTTTATTTTTCTCATAAAATCATTCAAGTTTTTAGCTTATTTCTCCTAATATTAGGGAGCAACTATCATGTGCTAGATGTCTGATAGGTATCAGGGATGCTACAATCAATTTGTCACAATTTCTGCTTTAAAGTATTCACAATCTGCAAGGAGGCTTATCAGCAAAATAACTAGGTGATCTGTTTTATGTGCACTTGAAGTATTACTTAAAGGGCACCATAAAGAACCACGGAAGTGTAGCTAAAGAGGAAAATCATTTCGTTTGAGTGGGCAGAGGAGGACGTAGGGGAAAGCTACAGAGAGGTGTGAGGGCCTTGAAACATGGCTAGGAGTTGGCAGTACAAAAGAATAAGCAAACCATTATAGGAAAATAACATTTTGGAAAAATCTGGCAAGAATGCTTTGACCTCCACGGAAAATAAAGCCATAGCCTGTAGGGAGAATGTATGTTCATGGGGGGAGAGGACAGTGCTTTGTGTAAGTCACTAGTTTGCAGAGCACCTTGAGTATCATACCAGGAAATTGGTGTCTTACCCTCAAGGTTGAGTAAGGGGCGGCAAAGACAAAGTGTCAGAGGATTTCAACTTTTTGTTTTTTAAAGTAGGTGAAATTTGTTTCAGGAAGACAGCCATGGGGGTAGGATGGATTATCAATGGGGGTAGGTTAGATTGAGGAGCCCATTTCAGTGGCCAGTCCACCAGCAGATCCAGGGAGGATGGCGAGGTGAGGTCAGGTGCAAAGGGATATCGGCAGAGACAGAATGTAGAGGATGTGGGGTTTGAGGGGAAAGGAAGGCACAGTGGTGATGCTGAGATTTTTAGCTTGGACAGTGGAATACATCTAGGACACAGCTAAAATTGCTTTCTGTTTTGCTGGTCTGAGACTTATCCCACTCGAAATGTCCTCTACCAAGCATCAGATATACTAGGGACTAGCAAAATGTCCAAACAGAAGGGAAACAGAAAGCTTGAACAAAGACATACACTGGAGAAATTGCTCCTGAAGGATTGTAGATTGAACTCTGATAAGTTTATGATCTGTGTTTTCTATGAGCCTCAGGCTCTCTTCTTTTGTGCCATTTCTTATTAGGTTGGGGCTACTTGGAAGAAAATAGTTGAAAGCTATTTTCAGAAAACATTTTTCATTAAATATTGGTAAGTAAAGTTATGATCTTTGTACAACTGTAATGTTTGGTATTATTGAAATATTTTAAAAAATCAGTGAAATAATTTTGTCAATTTTTATATGTATAAAAACTGTTTTTCTATCATTTTAAACTAAAAAAAATCCATTTATATCATGAAATCTTTTGTTTAATACAAATAATATTTGTTCCAAATAAAACTTCTACGCTTGGTAAATGTTACAGGCACATAATTCAAAGTAGTTTCCAGTGCCCATCTGTGCAGGCAGAATAAGATCAATAAAATTGAACAACTGGTAGCGTGTACTGGTTTCCTTATATTTTAGGCATGTTTTTATGTATTGAAAGTGTAAAGGCAAGGTAGTATATATTTTGTTCCGGTTTTCATTATACAGATAAAAACTTGTTACGGTTAAAATCTTGGTGACTATAATGCCTTTTTGAAATCCCATTCATAGCCCACTTATTTTAGATAATATTTAAATACTTTAGGGTTTCCCAAGTGGCTCAAAAGGTAAAGAATCTGCCTGCAATGCAGGAGACCTGGGTTTGATCCCTGGATTGGAAAGATCCCCTGGAGAAGGGAATAGCAATCCATGCGAGTATTCTTGCCTGGAAAATTCTACTGACAGAGGTGCCTGGTGGGCTGCAGTCCATGGGGTTGAAAAGAGTTGGACATAATTGAGTGATAACATGCACATACACACACCAAATACTTTAAATAACGTGGATACATTTTTGTCATGAAATTTGATTTATAATATGTTCTTATTTTAAAAATAGAAATATATTCTTAAAAATCACTATTTCAATTTCTTTGAATTAGCATTTTTCATATTTGGGAAAAAAAATGTCTTGATACCCTAGCTTCTGAAAGGAAGACAGATCTGTCGTTTTCCAAGTTGTTTGTTTTTCGCTGGGAGCAAACCTACTCTTTTAATGAATTTCATGTCATGGAAACATCTTCTGGGGGAACCTGTGCATGTGGGCTAAATCACTTCAGTCCTGTCTGATTCTTTGTGATCCCTTGGATTCCTGCCAGGCTCCTCTGTCCATGGGATACTAAGCAAGTATTACTATTAGCTTCTAAAATAACTATCTTCATTATTTTAGAGTAAACTAAAGAAAACTCATGTTAGAGACTTGTATAAAGACTTTTGTCTTATTTGGTTAATATTCTGTCTTTATGTGAATCTCAACAAACTCAGTTAAATGGAAACTCTGAAAATTCAAGAGAATGTGTATCATGTTCAGTTTACTGTTAAACGATATTATGCCCTGGATGTAAACTTCTAATTTTATTTTTTCACCTTAATGAAAGCACTGGCCATTATTGCTGCCTCTGATGCTCTTTTGTCTGCACATACTGTTGCAACATAATGTGTTGTGCATTTGATACGGATATTACCATATTGCCATAAGGAGCTGCTATTATTTTAGACACCAATTGATTCCATGATAGTGTCAGATTTCTTTAACATATGCTTATGTTTTTGTACAAATGACCCCAAGAAACATCTGCTAGTTTTGTGGTGGTATCTACTGTTTCTTTTTCAGAAGTTGACCTGTCAGTCACTTTCTAATGTGAAATCTCCAGTATTTCATTAGAGTAGGCTCACTTTCTGGTGATGTTAATTAAAAACCATTTGGACTCAGCTTTATGACGTAACTCAGAAATAAATTGAACTGCCTGTGTACATTATTTTAAAACTCTCTTTTCATGACTGTGTCATTGATACTTTAAAGACATGCCCTTTTGGTGGGTCTTTTAGCATCCAAAATGTGAGGGCCCAAATTGCTTTCTAATGGTTATGAAATACATCTTCTAATTTTATGAAAGTGTGTAGTAGTTGTGGTGTATCATTGGCCAATTCATATCCTTTGCTAATTGCAAATCTTCAATGAATGTGTAAGGGCAGACAAAGGCAAAGGAAATGAAGGTTCAATATAGTTGTGAAATCTTTCCTCTAGGAGACTGGAAAAACTTCAGAGATCATAAGCCATTGATTCTGTTACAGGTGGGACCCCTTCTTCTACTTGCCTTGGTATGACCTTGACTAAGAAACAATGGTCACAGATTCTCATTGTCTGGCATTTTCTTTCTTGCTTTCGTCTCTGTTTTCTCAAATGTCTTTCTCAAGACATAGCAGCTTATTCAAAGAAAGCAATATGATCATGTATTTATGATAAACTTGGAACACAACAAAAAGAAAAACAAATTGTCTTTGAATAGCAGTATTTGTTCATGTTTGTGGAAAATATACAGATTTTCCCAACTCCATTGTATCAGAGGATGTGATTTATAAAATTTTGTATTACCTACATACTTGATCCC
The DNA here is from genome assembly GCF_001704415.2 of Capra hircus. Taxonomy (NCBI): domain Eukaryota; kingdom Metazoa; phylum Chordata; class Mammalia; order Artiodactyla; family Bovidae; genus Capra; species Capra hircus. The sequence continues at coordinate 121,385,610 of NC_030809.1, read as the reverse complement.
AACTCTAAACCTATAAAATAAATATACATGAGGTTTAGTCCTTAATCTCACTTAGGTCAAGATAGTAGCACAAGCTTATTTTATTTTCTACTTGTCTGCTTTCTGTGCATCAGCTGTTGGACTCCTTTAGACTCTAAACATGTCATCATTTATATCTCTGTGCTCATTCAGCAGCCCTTGCTGCTCTTCAGTTCTTTCCTTATCCCTTGGGTGACTTACATCATTGGATAACCTTCTGTCCCCTGCATGTCAGCTCTTGGCTGAAACTGAGCTGAGGCCCTTGCCAGGTACCTTTGGTGCTCGACCTGCTGGGATTCAGCTTTGGCCTCAAAGCTGTCTGTGTGCCTTCCACGCCAAAACTCAATTCTGGGAGGGGTGACAGGATGACTGCAAGCTTTAGTTTCGGTGATAAAACCTGAACGAGGTTGTATTGAGTGCCTAAACAGCTTTCTCTTAGGTCTGAAATAGGAGAGCTAGGAGCCTCCATGTCCCTTGAGAAAGAAAGATTTCCCTCAGCCTTCTGGGCTCAACACTGAACCATTTAAGTGGGATTGTGAGCTGGGCCCAACGAGGAGTGTAATTTCCTCGAATGGTGGTTTAGTTTTCTTCTATGTTTGATGGGAGTAGGACCAACTAAGGGAAGTCCCCAGTGACTTTTCTTGCCTCTTGTGGGGCAGCCCATGTACTTTCAGTCATGGCTTCCTGCCCTTCTACCGCTCTACCCTATGCAAGGCATTGGAGGAGCCACAGGGATGGGGGAAGATATTCATAAAAAGAGTTTTCAGGTACTGGGTATGTCTGGAGTCCTGTTTAAAGGACAAAGACTGTTCAGCAATTGGCATTTTAGTACTTATCACTGCCTGTCCTTTTTGTTGTTAGTACAGAAAATTTTGCGTGTATTGAATTGGTGGAGTGGAGCAGGAAACGAAATCTATTTTCATTAACTTTGTATGGGGCCTGGTGTGATATCATGAACAGGTGGGCTCATAATTGTTTACTTGATGCTCTTTTTAAGAAGTCAATTATGTCATGGGAAATTGAAGAATAGCAAAATTAATTTGTTGAAGCCTTCTATAGGAAATCTTGCGTGCATGCATGTTCACTAGAGAAACATGGGGCTTTTCCCATAAAGGACAGGCTTTGTTTTGTTTTTAATAAGACACACTCTTTATAATTAAAACAAAATCCCAGTGTTAAGGGATTACTGTTTTAAATAATTGGATTTCTTTCCTTTGTTTCCCTGATCCCTATATATGAGAATAAATCTAATGGTGTCTTCGGCTAATACATATTTCCAGATTAAATAGTTCTGTTAACTACTGAATTTTAATAATGCCTCAAAGTTTACAGATGATAATATAGAAAACAGTGTAGCATCAGAACTTATTTTTGATTTGGGAAAGGCAAAGATACAGAAACTAAGAACTACAGAAGCTGTGGAAACTTTTTAAATGATATATTGAGATTCACTGTAATAAACAAAAATAAGCTGTTTGCATAATTTTCTATAACCCTGCCCTCAAAATACTATGTTTAGTATCACGTATTGTTCCCTGGTGGCTCAGATGGTAAAAGAATTGCCTGAAATCTGCCAGGAAACCTGGGGTTCTATCCCTGGGTTGGGAAGATGCCCTGGAGGAGGGAATGGCTGCCTACTCCAGTATTCTTGCCTGGAAAATTCCATGGACAGAGGAGGCTGGCCAGCTACAGTCCATGGGGTTGCCAAGAGTCCGACATGACTGAGCGATGAACACTTCACTTCATTTTTAATCTCAGACAAATGATTTCCTGAAATGGTATTTTAATGCCTGAGGATGTTTTAGCTTAAAAATGTTTAGGGTTAAAATGATATAGAAGAAGAGAAAAATCTAAATGTCTAGCTGGCACTTTTAGAAAAATTCCTTGGATAAGCTCTGACGCCTTTCTTTCTCTTCTCTTTTTTGATTGCCACACTCCAGAGCTTTCTTCTGAGACTCTTAAGTCATGTGTGAGTATAGGAGCAGACAAGCATTAGGGTGAGTGGTAAGAAGGGAGGGCGTTTGCCTGAGGCAGAATCTTTCTCCATATGGGACCTTCTTAATACCCTCCCTCCGCCCCTTACATGAGAACTTGAGCTCCCAGGCCAGAGGCTGATTTGGGAGCAGCATTAGCAGGAGACGGGGTGGTAGCGGGGAGGTGAGGAGGTAGATGAAGGGCCCTTTTTCTGGTTGATCACTTCTGGGCTTTGGTGAACCTATTCTTTTTTCTTTATTTTTGGCTGTACCACACAGCATGCAGAACTTCCCAGACCAGGGATCGAACCCATGTACCCTGTATTAGAAGCACAGAGTCCTAACCAGTGGACTGCCAGAGAAGTCCGGAACCTTTCAAACTGACCTGTTTCTCTACTTACTCCTGAGTCAGTCTTGACCCTTAGTTTTCCGGGTATAGCCATACTGGGTCCTCCTCAGTTTAGGAGCTCAAGGAAGCGGTGCTTCTAGTTCCAGTTCAGAGTTTTAAAGAACCAGTGGGAACAAAAATATCAAGAACTTTTGAGAGATTTTCTATTTGATCCCGCAGGAAGGCAGAAGGCAAAATGAAGCATATTGTAAATGATACTTTCAAGTCTTGCACGTGTTTCTCAGTTACCCCCATCTGTCATTTCTGGGTTGGGTTGCATCCCTTGCTTATCCTGATTGTGGTTTAGTTGCTAGGTTGTGTTGGACTCTTTGCGACCTCCAAGGACTGTAGCCTGCCAGGCTCTTCTGTCCATGGGATTTTCCAGGCAAGAATACTGGAGTGGGTTGCTATTTCCTTCTCCTTCCCAAGCCACGGATTGAACCTGGGTCTTCTGCATTGTGGGCAGACTCTTTACCAACTGAGCCATCCGTGAAGCTACCCTGATTAATTCCCACCCAAAATAGTTTAGAATCCTCCTAATATAGCTCTCGCTTCCGAATTAATGACAACCTAAGCAGTTATTTAAAGTGTTTTCTCCCTTGGCATTCAGTATTCTTCAATGTTCACATTTGGAAATATTGGAACATAGAAGGAAAAAAAGGAAAACGATTCATTTCTCTTATTTGCTATATTTTGCTTGATGTGGTGGTGAGATACAAGGTCACACCCTCTAGAAAATGTGGAGACTCTAAAGAAGAAATTAAAACTTAAGGTAAAGAAGGATGATATATTAGTCTGTCAGGGCTGCCATAACACAACACCATAGATGAAGCAGTTTGAACAACAGAAATTGACTTTTTTCTTATGGTTCTGGAGGCTGGAAGTCCAAGATCAAGGTGTTGTTAGAGCTGGTTTCTGGTGAGGCCTCGCTCCCCTAGCTCATGGATGGCCACCTTCTCATTGTGCCCTCGCGTAGTCTTTCCTAGATCGCTAATGTTTCTTTTCTTTTCTTTTTATAATTAAAATTAAAAAATTTTAATTGAAGGATGATTAACAATATAGTGTTGGTTTCTGCCATACATCCACATGGATCAGCCACGGGTATACGTATGTCCCCTCCCTCTTGAGCCTCCTGTCTCCCGTCTTGGTTGTCATGGAGCCCGGTGTGAGTTCGCTGAGTCATACAGCAAATTTCCACGGGCCGTCTATTTTACATATGTTAGTGTATATGTTTCCATGCTACGCTTCCCATTCATCCCACTCTCTCCTTCCTACACTGTCCCCCACTGTGTCTATAAGTCTGTTCTCTATGTCTGCATCTCCGTTGCTACCCTGCAAATAGGTTCATCAGTACCATCTCTCTAAATTCCATATATATGGATTAAAATACGGTATTTTTTCCTCTTTCTGACTTACTTCACTTTGTATAATAGGCTCTGTGTTCATCCACTTCGTTAGCACTGACTCAGATGTGTTCCATTTTATGACTAATTCTCCAGTGTATATGCAACTTTTTTATCCATTCATCTGTTGATGGACATCTAGGTTGCTTCTTTGTCCTGCTGTTGCTGCTGCTGCTGATATTGTAAATAGTGCTGCGTCGAACATAGCCGTGCCTGTCTTTCTCAGTTATGGCTTTCTTGGGGTATATGCCCAGTATTGCGACTGCTGGATCACATGGTAGTTTTTTTTCCTAGTTTTTAAGGGATCTTCATCCTGCCTTACATAGAAAATATGCAAGCAGCTTATGCAACTCAATAACAGAACAACAACCCAATCAAAAAGTGTGCAAAAGACCTAAACAGACATTTCTCCAAAGAAGACATACAGATGTCTAATAAATACCTGAAAAGAGGCTCAACATCAGTCATTATTAGAGAAATGCAAATCAAAATTACAATGAGATATCACCGCACACCAGTCAGAATCAGTTCAGTGGCTCAGTCATGTCCAGCTCTTTGTGACCCCATGGACTGCAGCATGCCACATGTCCATCAAGTTGGTGATGCCATCCAATCGTCTCATCCTCTGTTGTCCCCTTCTCCTCCTGTCTGCAGTCTTTCCCAGCATCAGGATCTTTTCCAGTGAGTCAGTTCTTTGCATCAAGTGGCCAAAGTATTGGAGCTTCAGCTTCAGCATCAGTCCTTCCAATGAATATTTAGGACTGATGTCCTTTAGGATTGACTGGTTGGATCTTCTTGCAGTCCAGGGGACTCTCAAGAGTCTTCTCCAACACAGCAGTTCAAAAGCATGAATTCTTCATCACTCAGCTTTCTTTATGGTCCAACTCTTACATCCATACATGACTACTAGAAATATCAGAATGGCCATCATCAAAAAATCCCAAAATAGTTAATGCTGGAGAGGGTGTAGGGAAAAGGGAGCCCTCTTGCACTGTTGGTGGGAATGGAAATCTTCCTTTTATTTTAAGGTCACAAGTCCTATCAGACTAGATACTATTTGTCCTGTGCTCAATTGCTCAATTGTTTCCAATGCTTTGTGACCCTGTGGACTGTAGTCTGCCATGCTTCTCTGTCCATGGAATTTTCCAGGCAAGAATACTGGAATGAGTTACCATTTCCTACTTTAGGGGATCTTCCTGACCCAGGAATTGAACCCATGTCTCTTGTGTCTCTTACATTGGCAGGCAGACTGTTTGCCATTACTGCCATCTGGGAAGCCCCTAGAGAGCACCCTTATGACTTAATTTAAAGTTAATTACTCCTTAACGGCCCAAATATAGTCACACTGGGGGGTTAGAACTTCTGCATATGAATTTTGAAGAGACAGAATTCAATCCCAAACAAAAGTATTTACTATATTACTCCTTTAGCTAAATCTTCTCCAATTCTGAAAGTGGGTTTTACCTCCTCCCCCAAAATTCCTGTTAACGGTGAGGTGAGATTTTTTGGTTTCTTTTTGATTTTTAATATAATGGTTGGCTACATCAAATGATATATAACACTAAGAAATAAGAATTGTTAGAAGAATGGAGTGAGCTAAAACATATTAAAATGGTTTGGAATGATTTTTTAAAAAATTTAAGTAGGTTTCCTCAACTCTAAATCTGTGTGACTGATATCTCATCAGTCTAAATGAAGCCCAAATAACAACCTTAGTTATATAATAACAAGCTCAGATCTCAAAGATTCTGAAATACATTTGAGTACACTGAGACTCATGAATTTGCTTGTCCTAAAATTTTCTGAAAACACAATAAACTTAGAACTTCAATTTTTTTGTCTATGACTATGAATGGTGAGATATAACTGTGTCTGATTCCTAGCCGCCCCCCCCCCCCCCCCCCCCCGCCAGCTTCCCATTTTTTAGGGCTTATTTCAGGTTTCAGTACTGAAATCAGTGTTCACTTTGTATCTTTCTGGTAAACCTTGCCAATAAATATTTGCATATTTGGAAGTTCTCAGGACCATCAGATTGTTGGGCAACCTTAAAAGGTCACACAGAGGAGTGATTTGGGTCTATAGTCCTCTGCTTTATTTAAGTCTGAACAATTCATCTCTGTGGTGCGACCAGAATCCTGACCTACATTTGAAAGGGCAGTGCTGTTTTATCTGTTATCTAAATCTGCTGTGCTATAAAAGGGTGAAGCACAGAAAAGAGGTCACCATTATTAATTTCTTTGTTGTCCTGGAGTAAAGGGATTTGTTTTTGGTTTTCATTTGTTTTTGGTTAGATAGTCTGCTTCTGAGAGATAACTGAAGTAGAAACTTCACTAGGATTCCTATATGAATTTATAGGAAACATAAATCTCAGGATTATTAAGTGATGACATTTAAAAATGATATAACTTTGGGGCTAACATTTCTCTAAATAAGGGTTAAAATGAGTTAATTTTATTTGGAAATATTTAAATTAGAATTAGCTTTTACTTTTGATAAATACTGCTTTAAAAAATTTTTATTGAATCTTTAAGCTTTTAATATTTTAGCCATTCTCCTAAAGTAGGCATAGAAGCATGTTCGTACCTTGGTTTAGTAAGCTTCTGAACATGCAAAGCAACAGATGTTATACCCAGCGTAATTATATGTATCCTGGAAACACATCTTTATAGAGTGGGATTGGTCCTTGGGAAAACAAAAATTTGGCAAACAAAGGGCATTAAACTGCTGATCTCAGCAGTAATTACCTGAGAGAGATTATAATAATCTTGTATAGGTAGCAACTACATACATGTATTGGAAAAATAATGTAATTCTAAAATACATTAAAAGGAAAATGAACTTGTATCAATTTTAGCTCATCTGTCCCCTTAAAGAGCAGAAATAGCCCTCATTATTTTTTAGAGAGTTCTTTAAACAACTTTTTGGAAAGTATTTCTAGAATTCCAAACCCTAATATACTAAGGCTTTTGAGAATGTGTCTTTTAAAAATATAATATCCATTGAAAATAGAGCATTTTAAACAAACGAACTTATCCCTGATCTTCAAGTATCCTAGTAACTCTGAATAAATTGCGTGCTATGAGAGTGCAGTTACTTGAATGAATAGCCATACCAAAGCAGCGGTTTCTGTAATTTTTATCTCTTCATTCCAAGGGCATCTTAAAGCACCAATAGATACGACAAAGAAAAAAGAAATCAGAGCTCATTTAGTTTCTGTCACAGAAGGTCTAGAATCATCTGGAAGTCAGTTTGAGAAGCACTGTATTAACGATTTCTTAAATAGTTACAAGGTTGTGGAGGTCCTTATAAAAATTTCTGAAGTTGATGGTGTCGGTTTTTGAGGTTTGAAGTTTTAAAATAAGAGTTTGTCAATAGTCATAGTCCAAACAGCAAGTTATCACCAAGATCATCCTTAGTCTTTGTCACACCATTGTTTGCCATTGGTGGGGGAGAATTGATGAAGACCTTGCATTGTGAGTGGAGCACGTAAACCCTTGCAGGACGAATACAAATTGAACTTGATAGATTTCCCACAATATTTGGGAAAATATTTGTGCCTACAATGAGAGGAGTAGTGGCATGTGAGTCAGCTGCTGGTAATTTTTTCCTGTTCCTGTTATTTCTTTCTTCTTCCTTTTTTTCTTAATTTGAAAGATTTTTAAGTTAAATGATGGGAGCAGATCTTATTTTTCAGTGGATAAAGCCACAAAAAACAGCATTTCATTTAGGGCCACTGTAGATGCATAATTAGGTAATTAAAAAATGTTCTGTCTTGATTATGTGATGAAAGTCTAGGTAAGTCTTCCTGTTATTTCTAATTTATCTTCCTAATATTGTCTTATGCCCTCAGTTTCTGCTTTTCTCCTAACCTATTCCATAAGATCCTTTGTAACAAGGGAGGTGTTTCCACATCTGCTTTAGGGAAGGCAGTCAGGATGCCCACTGATTTTAGGAGCTACCTTTATAAATTCAAAACAAAGTCAGAGCATTTTTGTATTCTAAGTGAGGGAAGAGGCCTACTGTAATCATTCTTTCCTAGTACCATTCTGTTGTACATGCTAGTTTCATGGTTTATCTGGTGCAGGTATTTTGTGTGGTGACTGCAAGATTTGCTGAATTTGTTCAGGTAATAATAATATAATAGTAGTAAACACTTGTATGGCACATTGTATGTACCAGGAACTGTTCCCAGAATTTTACATATTAGCTCATTAACTCTTCACAACAATTCTTAGAGGTAGAGGCTATTCTAATCCCCATTTTCTAGATAAGAAAACTGAAAAGAAAGAATTCAAATAACTTCTCTAAGGTCACACAGGTAGTAAGAGGCAGAGCCTGGATTCCAGCCACTTTGCTAAGAGTCAATAGCTTCTAATTGTTTATCTCTGCTGCTTGTCTTTGGGACCTTTTTCTTAATAGAACCTCAAGTGCTGCTTTTAACTTGGGTTTTCAGAAAGACATCAAAAAATCTGCCGAAGTGTGAACCCATTCTTTGAGAGGAACCATATCTTCTCAAAGCCTAATTATAAAGCTTTTAGTAAAACAACTTTAGTAACAAGGTTGTTACTTTGTAAGCCCTTCTGGTCTGTAGAACAGAGGAAAAAGATTGTGAGCTTCAAAGTCCAGTCTTCTGCCATTGACAACTGTCTTTGATAAGCCCTTCACCTCTCTGAGGGACTGCTTGGTCTTTGTACCAAGGGTGCTGTCTCGTTTAACTATCACCATAAGCTGAAGATAACTTAGAATTAGGTGAGATGGTGGAGAAGGCAATGGCACCCCACTCCAGTACTCTTGCCTAGAAAATCCCATAGACGGAGGAGCCTGGTGGGCTGCAGTCCATGGGGTCGCTAAGAGTGGGACAGGACCGAGCAACTTCACTTTCACTTTTCACTTTCCTGCATTGGAGAAGGAAATGGCAACCCACTCCAGTGTTCTTGCCTGGAGAATCCCAGGGATGGGAGAGCCTGGTGGGTTGCCGTCTATGGGGTCGCACAGAGTCAGACGTGGCTGAAGCGACTTAGCAGCAGCAGCGGCAGGTGAGATGGAGTATCTGATTTAGTTCCTAGCTTGGCAGGCATGTCATCTCACTTTCCATTCCCTGTGTTTCTGTACTATACTGCTTTCAGGAAAAACTGGCTGCTTTCTTGCATGGTGGGTGGCATGTTAATAGAATAAATGTATAGTAAAGTAATTTAGCAAATATGTAAATAAAAGTTTCACTACTTAGTATTAGCTTCATACTTGCTGATAGTTGGGAGGGAGCTGAGCTTCTGAATACAATAGTTCCTATCTAGTTAGTCATTCTTAGATGCTTAATAGAAGTTAACAAAGGAAACAGTTGGAATAGAGAACTAATTTCAGGCAAATAAAAACTACAGCTTTAAAATGTTTTTTTTTTTTTTTTTTTTTTGCTGACTATACTTGTAGAAGTTCAGCTAATAAAGAAGAGTTTTTTACAGAAAATAAAAGCACATTTTTCAGAGGAAAATTTAGTTGTAATCTCACCTTTTAATGCAGGACTGTTTTTTAAAAGAGGCCTGTGGAACATGTGAATGAATCTGAATCTATGTTGAGAAGGTGCTCTGGGTAGAAACCAGAATGACAAGACAGATGGAGTGGTTGTTTCTTAAAATCTCCGATGGGTCCCAATATCCTTTTGTAAAGGAATAATTTGGAAATAAGACTCTGGTGAAGTCCCACAAGATGACTAGCTACCTACTATGCTTCTGTTCCCCAGTGTTACTGACCCTCGATGGGGAAAGACCATATCTGTCATCCTTAAATCTGTAACAGTTGGGTCAGAAAGCACCTGGCATATAGTAAGCACTTAGACTTTGGGACTAAAAGTTTACTAGTGGGAGATACATTTCTTGTCTCCACAATTTATAAAGATGATCCCTAAATAATCTTTAGAATACTAGGGGAAAATGCCAGCTCTAAGAATTGTTCCTTGAAAAAATCCAATTCTTCTCATCATCATTCTATGTGGAAAGCTCAGGGCTTCCCAGTGGCGCAGGGGTGAAGAGTTGGTCTGCCAGCGCAGGAGATGCTGGAGATGCAGGTTTGATCGCTGGGTTGGGAAGATCCCCTGGAGTAGATCTTCCCACTCTAGTATTCTTGCCTGAAAGATCCCATGGACCAAGGAACCTGATAGGCTACAGTCCATAGGGTCATAAAGAGGCGGACACAACTGAGCTACTCAGGCTTGATGTGGAAAGCTTGGGAAGATAAAATAGCTCCCAGCCAGTGAGGGTCCCTGTGTGCCTGGTCCTGGCTGGACACCCCTGATGTGAAGAGTGGAGATGGACGCTAGCTGTCTGCTGAAATTCAGAGGGCAGCCTTGGTTGGTAGCATGATCAGGCAGCTCATCTCCGTCTCCTTTGCCCTTCTCAGACCTCTGTAATGGTTTCACCTCTGAATTCTAAAGAATCCTTTACTTATTACCATGGTTATACCAGAAAGTGTGAGCAAGTATCTGGAGCTCCTTTCTGAAGTATTTTACAGACCATATTTATTTCATTAGACTCATTAGAAGTGTTGATTCGCAGTAGCATTGATAAGCCAGCAGTGTGTTTGAGAGAATGGGAGAGCCCGGGCCCTTCAGAGGAGCCCTTGTTCACCAGACCAGTCCGCTCTTTACTGAAGCCACGTGGCACCTGCTGGGTCACTGACCTGAGCCAGGCCTCAGGGCTGCCGCTTCGCTCTCCTTCACGTGCCTCTCAAATCTCTTTTTTGGTCATGTTGCTCTGCTTCTTTGGTTTTCTTGATTTTTGTCTTTACATCAGTGTTCATTTCTACTTCTGCAATTTGCCTTTCATTGTTTTTCCTTTTTTTCTTTTTCTCTCTAAGGCCCTCCTGTTTCCCAGTTTGAATAGAGACCCATCAAGAAAAATAAGAGGGAAGAGGTAAACAACAGTAAAATGAGAGGTTACAATATTAACTTACTGTGCTATTGAGAGTGATGGAAAGATGGGTTTTGGGAGTCGTACTGTCTCTTAGAATTTGAGCTTTGTCACTTCCTATATAACTGTGGGGCAAGCTATTTCAGCTCTAAGCTTATTTCTCCTTACCAGCCTATAAAACAGGATATAGTATAGTAATAGTTCCCAGCTTACAGTGCTGTGAGTTTGCAGTGATGTAATAACTCTGAACCTCTTTGCACTAGCCTGGAATGGGATTTTTGTCTATTATTAATATTTAACAACTGGGGTAGCATTTTAGCATCAAAAGAAACTTTCAATTGTATTAAACCTTTGTCATCTTCCTCTCTACAGGGTAAGTTCCTACATTTTCACCTTTGTTTCTCTCGCAACTAGACTTGTGTCCAGCAAATTAGTAATCAGTACATATTGACTGACTGCATAAGTGAACAAATCTGTTCCAATACCCTTATTTTAGGAATGAGCTATCAAGTTCAAAAGGTACGGCATTTTCCTCAAGATTAGTGACAAAACCAGAGCTAACACAGAGGTCTCCTAACTCCACACCAGTGCCCTTTCTGAGGAGACTTTGTCACTTTCTCAGTATTTATTTTGTATGGTTATTTCCTAGGAAGCTGTATAGTAGTATAAGAGAATGTGCTTTGATAATCAAACAACTGCTTAGATAAAACACCAGCATTCTTATAAAGATCATTGGCACATGCATACCTTCGATATCCTCATCTGTAAAGTGAGAAAATTTCTACTTTATAGAACCATCTATAAAGATGAATTGCGATAATGCATGTAGAATGTTTAGTACTATTTCATTGGTGCGCCCCACCACCAACATTTTAGTTTAGTTAGACGTGTTACACATTCAGTCTTACCTTGTTTTGCATTCTTTCTTGAATCTTCTATGATCTTGAATCTTCTGTGATCAGGCTTTTGACTCTTGTCACTCCTCAGCTCACTTAGCCCTATCTGACTTCACCTATGAACAGAGTTTGACCGCTAATCATGCAGTGCTCCCTGATACAACTTTCTCTGCTACGAGGTCACTCTTTGGGTTCCCCTCCTACCCCACTGGCCTGCTCCTTCTCAGACTCCTTCTTGGCTCTTCTCATTTTTCCACCACTATCTTCTGACCTCATTGCCCATTTTCATTCTCTCTGGTTCAGCCTCCTCTAGTTTCTGGTTTCAGATATTATCTAAATCCCCTTGACCTTCAAATGTATATCTCTAGCTTAAACCTCTTCTCAGAATTCTTGATTTATGAACCTAACTGCCTACTTAAATTTCAACTTAGAAGTCTAATAGAGTTCTAAACTTACCTTGTGCTAAAGCAACCTCCACATTCCTTCCTGCAGCCTCCAACTGTGTACCTCCTATAGATCTTTGCATCTCAGTACATGAAGATTTCATCCTTCTAATTGTCCATGCCAAATGCTTTGGAATATGCTAGATCCCACTCTCCCTCTATACCCTGTCCATTAGCACATCCTGTTGCCTCTTTCTTTGAAATGTATCTGAAACTGAACAGGATTGCTGCCACCATCTCAGTATGAGATACTGTCATTTCTCACCTGGAGTATTTTTTAAGCCTCCTTAACCAATCTCTCTTCCTTAAACAAGTCTATCTTTAACCATGTCCTCTGTCAGTCTATTCTGTATGTATCAGGTAGAATTTTACTTTTGAAGTATATGTCAGATTACTTCTTTCTTCTGCTCAAAAACTTCCAACGACTTCACATCTTTTTCAGGCTAAAATCCAGAGTTCTTTCTATAGCCTACATACGCCTGCATGGTCTGCCTGCTTCCAATCTTTATATTCTTGTGTTTTACCCTCCCTGTTTTCATACTAACTCCAGCCACATCTTGCTGTTTATGGAATATGCCAAGTATGCTCTTGCCACTGGGCCTTTATACTTTTTCCTCTTGCTCAGCAACCCTGGGAACCAGCTATGTGAAAATTCAGCTATTAACCGATTTTAGAAAGCTAAGAAGCAGCATAAGTTTATGTGTATGTAATACTCACAACCAGCCTCAGGTAGCATTGAATATTCAAACATTGATATTTTTGAGTGAAACATTAAGAATATCTATGCCAAGTGGCATAAATAAAGACTTAAAATCTCATTGTCAGTTCAGGTCCAATTTTGGGACAAAATGAGGTCAGTTCGGGTTTTGTTGCCAAATGATTTACAAAAAAATAATCTTCAGAGCTTTGGGGATTTTAGAATTGCAGATGAGAGATTTTGGATCAGTAACAATACATAGCTTGCTCCCTTATTTATTTTTTCAATCTTTATTCAATGATCATTGGGTAGTCCGGGGAGATCTCTATCTAATAGGCTTTTCTCTTTTAGAGCAAGTTTGGCATGTGGAAAGTGTCCAGTTAGAAATTATTGAAAGAAATGAATCTCAAATCATTTTTCACTCAAATATGTATTGTTTAGGAGACAGTGTGACTAGTTTAAGAATAGCTGACCATTATCAAAAACAAAGCACTGTTTGATTAGTGATAGTTAAACACAGATTAGTATTTGAAATATCAGAAATATTTAATGACTGAGTCATCTGCTGACACAAAGCCCATTACCTACTTTAGTGCCTGGCAGCCTAATCAGTTGGACTCTGTTTCATTGACCTGTTATTGACTTGTCATGTAACTTTGTCGGTTTTTAGTATAACTTCATCCTCTTTTGATCATCACCTGTCTTAGAGCATTTTCATGCAATTGATCAAGGATATTGCCACTAATTAAATGTAAATAAAATAAAAATTTTTGATACTCATAATATATTTAAAGTATCATGTATAAAATTAATTGAAAATAAAAGTCCAAAACTTCCATGAGAATCACTTGAAACTCTAACACTCATTTGTAACCCTTATATAAATGAAATCACTTCTCTCTAAAGAGAATGTGAGTAGTAAAGCGCTGTAATGGTGTTTGTCTTAGTTTTGGTTGAGTATCCACAGAAGAAAGTTAGGTGTTAGTAGGAATTATTGTAGTGCCACTTTTCCTAGTGTTTCTCCAACAAGAAGATTTTATGTTCTTTCAGAAATTAATCATTTCTCTCTTCTTTCAAGCTTTGAGACCATAATTGTATTTAAATTGCTAATCTGTTTTGAAGGATACATAATAAATTGCTTAACATTTATATTCAGTCAAATTTGTAATTTGTATAACACTTGCAGAACATTTGGAAAATTGAATATAAGAAAATGGAAGTGTTATTAGAATTGTACTGTATTTTAAAAAGTTGGCTCCCAACTTCCAGACTGAAATCCTTCTTCAGTCATGAATTTTTATTGCTTTTCTCTCATAGACTAGATAGAGCAGATGTGGTTTTATTTTTTAATCCACATTACAGGGAGAGCTTTTTTGTCTGGGTTTTATGAAAAGGATTTTATTTTTTATGGTAGTCATACTTCGGTTGCTTAAGAAAATGCTATTTTAAATAGAAGTAGTGACTTACTTGCATCCTTAAACTTAGCAAACATGCCTGGAGTAGTCAGTGTTTTTGAAGGCCTTTGTATCTGATCACCATGGCTGATATGCAACAGTGTATTAAACGAAATAAACAGAGATGCCTCTTCTGCCACAGAGGCACAGGTGGACGTCTTGGTGGCAAGCCGCATGCAGTGTGACACATGGCACAGCCCGACATGGGGGCAGAGAGCATGCAGCTCGGAGCAGGAGTCGCCTCATGCATACTGCGCTGTAGATCTGTGTTTTTCTGTGGAACAGGCATCATTCAAGATGTTTACATAGTATGGTATTTGTTTTTTATTAAATGTTTCTTATCATTTCCTAAGAATAGTCAAAACCCCATCAGCACAGTCTATTTACAGGCCAGAGTTCCTCCGCCCTGCCCCTTGCTATCTATATAAATGATATTTTTGACTCTGTCCTTTATAACGTTGGCACCCTGTGCATATTGGATGTAATCAGGGCTGAAAGGAAACTTGAATCCATCTGGAAGCAATAAACTTTTCTAAAAGACTGCACAGTGTTATTCAATCCTGTGACTTCTTACTGTGAGTGAAATTAAGGTTCGATGCAGTGGTGTCACTTCGTATTGATATCAAATTTATCTTTCTAAAAAAATTACTGACAGTAGTATCGTAGTACAGTGGGGAAGATGGCTCGCTTTAATCCTACAAGCTATTTTGCTTCAATTACGTGTTATATGGTGTAACTAAATATGTACTTCATCAAAAATGTTGTTTTCTCTAAAAGTTTCACATTGTCAAGTCATACATTTTTACCTTTACCTTTGACCTTTTATCATAGTACTACTTGTGGTACCTTTTATCATAGTACTAATCATGTAGTACATAATAAGAATTATTATGATGAAAGGCATGGAGAAGAAACTGTTACTTTAAAGTTCTTTAATTGAGAGCATAGCTGAATAAATACCATATGTGTAGAGTGTATATATAGAACATTAAGGTCAAACATTGAGCTTATTTTCATATCAGACTCTTTGAATCAATTTCAGGCTTTTTCAGAAAAAAAAGCAACTTCTAAGGACTACTCCAAAATAGCTTTTAAAATTTCGTTTCAAATAGGTGGTAGAAGATCATATTTTGTGTGTGTAGGAGCCTATATGGTATCAACTGTCTAGCATAATTTGTAGTTTTTGTATGTGTGTTTATTAAAACATAGTTTTGTTTTTTATTTTTACATTTTGCCTAAGTCCAACTGAAAATAAATGTAAAAGGATATTTGACTACATTATACTGGTAACTTCATTTTAATATTTCTTTTGTGGATCAATTCCCACTGAATATATAGAGTTTTTGAATGCTGAAAATAACGCAGAAACCTAACAATGTTTGTCAAGTATATGCCTTTAATGGTGGAAATGAAATGAACCCCCACATCACCCATGTGCCTAGCCTATTAAAAATAAACATGAACTTTGTCTTGCAAGTTATTAAGTTGGATTTTTAATAAAACTGATCAGCTACATGAAAATATTTCACTTTTCCTTTGTCTCCACTAAGTCTAGGCCTGCACATATTTTTAGAATATCTCAATGTGTATTTTTTGAGATGTAATTGACATGTAACATATATTAGATTTAAATGTTTAGCACAATTCAATATTTGTTTATATTTTGATATGATCACCACAATGTCTAATTAACATCCATAACCAAACA
Organism: Capra hircus; assembly: GCF_001704415.2. Lineage (NCBI taxonomy): Eukaryota > Metazoa > Chordata > Mammalia > Artiodactyla > Bovidae > Capra > Capra hircus. Next base: position 121,369,728 of record NC_030809.1, on the reverse strand, counting down.
TAGTTACAAAATTTTAATTTTTGTGATGAGAACTTTTAAGATCCACCTTTCAAATATGCAATAGAATATTATTAATTATAGTCACCATGCTGAGTGACTGTATCACCATCCCCATGACTTATTTAAAAACTGGACGTTTTTACCTTTTGACCTTCCTCACCCATTCTGCCTACCCCTTTCCCATTGCCTCTGGTAACCACCAGTCCATTCTCTGTGAGCTTGTGGGTTTTTTTTTTTTTTTTAAGATTTTTAAAGATTCCACATACAAGTGAGATCATACAGTATTTGTCTTTCTTTGACATTTCACTTAGCATAATGCCCTCAATATCCATCCAAGCTATCCCAAAGGCAAGGTTTCCTTTTTAATGGCTGAATAATATCCCACTGTGTTTTATCTGTATGAGAGACATTTTCTGTATCCATTTATACATCAATGGACACTTAGATTGTTTCCATACTTTGTCTATTATGAATATATTTGCATTTAAGTTTACTTCTGTCTGTTCAATACAAGTAGCGTCTGGCAGTTTCTTTTTATTTTCTCCCCTTGTTTCCTTCACACACACAGTGGCTCCTTGACCACAGGTGTGCCATTTCTATCATCCAGAAGGGAGACTAATGATAAGTTCAAGTGTCCTGGAGGCTGATTAGGTGAATTTCTTCCAGTTCATTTTGGATGATCAGGATGCTGGCGTTCTGTTCCTAGCTGCCTTGGCTCCTCAGATGCACTTTGCTTTCCTGGTACTAAGACCAATCTTTATCAGGTGAAAATTATAACTTTAGTCCCTCACACAGTGTTTCTACTTCCTTGCAGCAGCACAAATCTGCATGTGCTAATTTCAGATAGCCTGGATTTAGATTGGTTATTCTGAATACTTTTTTGGCTTCTTAGGATCAAATAATGATAGTCTTAAAGGTAAAACTGAATGGAAGTGGTATTAAACTGAGCCTTTTAGTGTCTCTCAGTAGTCAAACCCTTTAGATTATTTGGAAGGTTGAGGGGAACTTCACCATGACTACTATGAGATGATGGGGGATGGGACCTGCATAGGTAGGGCATTGATTGCTACTAATGGTGGAGGTGAAAACCAATGCATTATGACTGTCTTTGAGGTCCTCAGAAGAAAAGAGTATCAGTGAGTCAGCTTGGACTGTAAAATATAAAGGGCATCTACCAGGCAGGAAAACCCATGCACAGGCGTTGTCCTTAGATGCTGGCAATAGAAGCCATTGATGTGGCTTAGTCCTGTTGCCACAGTCCAGCAAGTTCCAGGCCAAGAAAGATGAAGAACTCCTTAACCTTTGTTTCTCTTAGAAACAGTTGTCCATGGAGATTGCTCTATTAATATTAGCATTTTAATACCCACACAGAAGTGCCTGGAATGTTAGTGTTCAATCATGTTAATGAAATAAACTTTTGAATTTATTCTAAACTATTATAGTCTGATCTTTCTCTAATCCCTCCTCTGTTGTTATTTTTTTAAACCACCATTTAACTTATGTGGGAAACAATATATGTAACTTCAATTCTCAAAAGGCTTTGAAGGACCTTTGTGCCTTCGCCTCTGAAGCTAGGAACCTCTGATATGTGACTAGACTTCAGCTGAGTAGTACTGGGCAGTAGGAGTTCAGAGGGACTGGAAAATGATGGATGTTTCTTGGAGGAGGGGCTCCGTTAGCTCTGACAGATGGTTAATGTTTGAAAAGACTAGAGTCAAGAAGGCCTTCCATTTGTTGGGAAATGAAGGAGCAAAGGTTCAGAGGTTGAAATGCATACACCATCATTAAGATATTATCTGATTGATGGTAAATACAGTCAGTAGCAAACTTTTATAGGACACCTAGCCTTGTTTGACCCCACTTTAGTACTCTTGCCTGGAAAATCCCATGGACTAAGTAGCCTGGTAGGCTACAGTCCATGGGGTCGCTAAGAGTGGGCCACAACTGAGCGACTTCACTTTCACTTTTCACTTTCAGGCATTGGAAAAGGAAATGGCAACCCACTCCAGTGTTCTTGCCTGGAGAATCCCAGCGATGGTGGAGCTTGGTGGGCTGCCATCTATGGCGTTGCACAGAGTCGGACATGACTGACCTGACTTAGCAGCAGCAGCAGCAGCAGCCGCCTTGTTTGAAGCACTGAGCTGGGGTTGGACTCAGAGATTAGAGATGAGGAGGGCGGTGAAGATATTGTTGAAATGAATTACTGAGAACTAGAAAAAGGAAGACTGATCACCATACTTCTGGGGTTCATGGGGAATCTGCCCAAGGATCATTTAGTAGCATATATGTGAACTATAATTCTATATGAATTGATATATATAACTGGTAATGCCAAAAAAGACTAGATTATAAGATTAGTTAGTGTTAGCCACTCAGTCATGCCTGACTGTGACCCCATGGACTGCAGCCCACCAGGCTCTTCTGTACATGAGATTTTCCAGGCAAGGATACTGGAGTGGTTTGCCATTTCCTTTTCCAGGGGATCTTCCCACCCCAGAGATCAAACCCAGGTCTCCTCCACTGCAGTCAGATTCTTTACTGACTGAGCTACAAGGGAAGCCCCATTAAGATGAATTAATTTATTATTACTTTTTAAATTTATTTATTTTAATTGGAGGCTAATTACAATATTGTAGTGGGTTTTGGCATAATTGACATGAATCAGCCATGGGTGTACATGTGTTTCCCATCCTGAAACCCCTCCCACCTCCCTCCCCATCCCATCCCTCTGGGTCATCCCAGTACACCAGCCCTGAGCACCTTGTCTAATGCATCAAACCTGGATTGGCTATCTGTTTCATGTATGATAATATACATTTTTCAATGCTATTCTCTCAGATCATCCTCCTCCACCCCTTACCTTCTCCCACAGAGTCCAAAAGACTGTTCTATACATCTGTGTCTCTTTTGCTGTCTCACATATAGGGTCATTGTTACCATCTTTCTAAATTCCATATATATGCGTTAGTATACTGTATTAGTGTTTTTTGTTGTGACTCACTTCACTCTGTATAATAGGCTCCAGTTTCATCCACCACATTAGAACTAATTCAAATGTATTCTTTTTGATGGCTGAGTAATATTCCATTGTATATATATGTAAAACGGCTTTCTTTTCCATTCATCTGCTGATGGACATCTAGGTTGCTTCCATGTCCTGGCTATTATAAACAGTGCTGCGATGAACATTGGGGTACATATGTCTCTTTCAATTCTGGTTTCCTCTGTGTTTATGCCCAGCAGTGAGATATGGCAGTTCTTTCAGAATTTTCCACAGTTTATTGTGATCCACACAGTCAAAGGCTTTGGCATAGTCAATAAAGCAGAAATAGATGTTTTTCTGGAATTCTCTTGCTTTTTCCATGATCCAGTGGATGTTGGCAATTTGATCTCTGTTCCTCTGCCTTTTCTAAAACCAGCTTGAACATCTGGAAGTTCACGGTTCACATACTGCTGAAGCCTGGCTTGGAGAATTTTGAGCATTACTTTACTAGCATGTGAGATGAGTGCAATTTTGTGGTAGTCTGAGCGTTCTTCAGCATTGCCTTTCTTTGGGATTGGAATGAAAACTGACCTTTTCCAGTCCCATGGCTACTGCTGAGTTTTCCAAATTTTCTGGCATATTGAGTGCAGCACTTTCACAGCATCATTTTTTCAGGATTTGAAATAGCTCAACTGGAATTCCATCACCTATATGCAGGTCAGGAAGCAACAGTTAGAACTGGACATGGAACAACAGACTGGTTCCAAATAGGAAAAGGAGTACGTCAAGGCTGTATATTGTCACCCTGCTTATTTAACTTATATGCAGAGTACCTCATGAAAAACACTGGGGTGGAAGAAGCACAAGCTGGAATCAAGATTGCCGGGAGAAATATCAGTAACCTCAGATATGCAGATGACACCACCCTTATGGCAGAAAGTGAAGAGGAACTAAAAAGCCTCTTGATGGAAGTGAAAGAGGAGAGTGAAAAAGTTGGCTTAAAGCTCAACATTCAGAAAACGAAGATCATGGCATCCGGTCCCATCACTGCATGGGAAATAGATGGGTAAATAGTGTCAGACTTTATTTTTTGGGGCTCCGAAATCACTGCAGATGGTAACTGCAGCCATGAAATTAAAAGACACTCCTTGGAAGGAAAGTTATGACCGACCTAGATAGCATATTGAAAAGCAGAGACATTACTTTGCCAACAAAGTTCCATCTAGTCAGGGCTATGATTTTTCCAGTGGTCATGTATGGATGTGAGAGTTGGACTGTGAAGAAAGCTGAGCACCGAAGAATTGAAGCTTTTGAACTGTGGTGTTGGAGAAGACTCTTGAGAGTCCCTTGGACTGCAAGGAGATCCAGCCAGTCCATTCTGAAGGAGATCAGCCCTGGGATTTCTTTGGAAGGAATGATGCTAAAGCTGAAACTCCAGTAGTTTGCCCACCTCATGCGAAGAGTTGACTCATTGGAAAAGACTCTGATGCTGGGAGGGATTGGGAGCAGGAGGAGAAGGGGATGACAGAGAATGAGATGGCTGGATGGCATCACCGACTTGATGGACATGCGTCTGGGTGAACTCCGGGAGTGGGTGATGGACAGGGAGGCCTGGCATGCTGTGATTCATGGGGTCGCAAACAGTCGGACACGGCTTAGTGACTGAACTGAACTGAACTGATGGCAGTTCTATTTCCAGTTTAAGGAATCTCCACACTGTTCTCCATAGTGGCTGTTCCAGTTTGCATTCCCACCCCCAGTGTAAGAGGGTTCCCTTTTCTCCACACCCTCTCCAGCGTTTACTGTTTGTAGCCTTTTTGATAGCAACCATTCTGACTGGCGTGAGATGGTACCTCATTGTGGTTTTGATTTGCATTTCTCTGATAATGAGTGATGTTGAGCATCTTTTCATGTGTTTGTTAGCCATAAGATGAATCAAGCTCATATTTTCTGTTGGTCTCTAGAATAGTATTTATGTTGGTGCAAAAGTAATCGCAGTTTCAGACCCTGAATTTTAAGTCCCTATAACTGGGTTCAAACACATCTTTATTAATCAAAATAGGTACCACTACAATCAGCACATTTTTGCCAATGAGAAATAACTTTACTCCTGTAGCAAAAAAAATCCATGCTTTGGGATTTGATGAACTCTTGGAAAGCATTTTCTGTGTTTTCCTGGTTAATAAAGCATTTTTACTGCAAAAAGTTGTCAAGATGCTTGAAGAAGTGGCAGTCAGTTGGCAAGAAGTCAGGTGAATATGGCAGATAAGGCAACACTTCATAGCCTGTTCATTCAGCTTTTGAAGTGTTCAGCTTTTGAAGCTTTGGTTTTGTGACGTGCAGTCAGGAGTTGTCACAGAGAACTGGGCCCTTTCTGTTGACCGGTGCTGGCTGCAGGTGTAGTTTTTGGTGCATCTCATCCATTCGCTGAGCATACTTCTCAGATGTAATGGTTTAGCCAGGATTCAGAAAGCTGTGGTGGATGAATTTGGCCACAGACCACCAAACAGTGACCGTGACATTTTTTGGGTGCAAGCTTGGCTTTGGGAAGTGCTTGGGAACTTCTTCTCCGTGTGACCACTGAGCTGGTTGTCACTGGTTGTTGTGTAAAATCCACTTTTTGCACATGTCAAAATCTGATCGAGAAGTGTTTCATTGCTGTTGTGTAGAATAAGAAAAGACGGCACTTCAAAATGATGATATTTCTGATTTTCGCTCAGCTCATGAGGCACCCACTTATCAAACTTTTTCACCTTTCCAGTTTGCTTCCAGTGCCAAACAGCCATAGAATGGTCCAGGTTGAGCTCTTGGGCAACTTCTCACGCAGTTGTAAAAGGATGACTTTCCATGATGCCCTCAGTTAGTCATCATCAACTTCCGATGGGCGGCCACTACGCTCCTCATCGCCAAGGCTCTCGTCTCCTTTGCAGAACCTCTTGAACCCCACTGCACTGCACATTCATAGCAGTTCCTGGGCCAAGTGTGTTGCTGATATTGCTAGTTGTCTCTGCTGCTTTATGACCCATTTTGAACTCAGATAAGAAAATCACACAAATTTGCTTCTTGTCTAACATCAATTCATTAAGAAAAGACATAAATCGAGGAATGCACCTTAAAATGATGTATAATGTAACCACATTTATTTAAGAATGTATTCCGATATCAAATGGCAAAGTTCAACAGTGCAAAACCACAGTTACTTTTAACTAACCTAGATACCATTCTTAGAGACTGCCCATTGATGAATGTTTTCCCTAAGGAATAGAAATGTAAGTAGGTGTGTAAAATGACAGGGGTAAATATATAACTAGATAATACAATCAGGTAATACACAATTCCAAGAGATGCACATGAGTCCTCTTACTGAAGTGAAAATGACAAAACCCAAACAATTGCATGCTGAACTCATGCTATAGAATATGAAATTTTGAATTGCTCTTTTAGTTCACTAGGTTTCATATGTAGTAGGGATTTGTTGCATAGACAGTCTAAAAAAATTAGTGATAAAATCTTAATAAAAATGCATAAATCATGACATTTTTAGGCTGCATTTTCTTAAGCTTAGGCCTGTCTTCACAATAATATAGATAGGTCCAGAGTTTCTTGAGCTTTTTTAGTCCTGGAAGCCCTTTACACTCTTAAATTGTTGAAAACCACAAAGAGCCTTTGTGTATATATAATACCTCTGATATTTTCCATGTTAGAAGTTAAACATTTAAAATATTCATTAAAAATAACAGTAATAAGTCCATTGCATTTTAACATAAATAATGTTTGGACTAAAAAAATATTTTCTAAAACAATAAAAAAATCAGTGTCATTTTCTTGACTACAGTTTGCAAGTCTTTTTTATAGAAGACACAGTGTTCCTTAATAGAAAGATTTAATAAAAGACAGCTGAGTTTTCAAGATTGCTTCTGCCTTAGCTTGTTGTGAATATGTTTGTTTTTGTTAAAGTATATAAGAAAAATCCAATTTCACACAGATATTTGTTTAGAACAGGAAAAATATTTGAATAATGTTTTCAGGTAATTGTGGATATTCTTTGATACTACAGTACAACTTGGTAAGTGCTAATTTCTTAAATGTTAGTTACAAAGCAGAATCTGTAAACATGTCAGTTAACCTTCTGTAGTTGGCTATTCGAAAATTTATTGGTCTGTCTTGCACTTTGAATCTTTAATTATGCATAATTTTATAATATCCTTCATTGAGTATTTGGAAAAATTGGTCTACTGAGTTATGTAAAGCTTCCAAATGTTAACACATTTAATTATATAAATCTTTAAACTATCAGATATATTAACATCACTGCCAATCTCAGCATAAGATTCTTTAAATATTGGGAAGCTGTCAAGCTCACCGTGGCAGATACAGGTTTTACAAAATTCTGATTTTTGCTTGAAAGTTAGAATTTTGTCATTGACAGCATTCTCAGTTGTTTTGCTTGAGTGACTAGCTCACTTTGCTCAATTCCCAGAAAGCATTTACCAAATACTCCTACTTGCTTATAATAGTTTGTTAGTCCCATCTTTCGAACAAAAATGGTTTTCCGAACAAAATCGAGCTGGTCACAGTGTGAATGGTGTGAGTTCTTTTCCTGAGGAGAACTATCACTTTCATTTGTAGCTGAAATGCTTTTTTGTACAATTCCCATCTCACACATAATATGAAAAAGACATTACTAAAGGGTAGAGTTTTTTAAAAATTAAAGTGTTACTGCTTCATCAAGGACAGTTAAGTGATATATATATTTTTAAAACTGAGTTAGAAGTGATGAGGAATGCAACAATTATTAGTGAAATTTAGTGTCACTTCCTTGGTTCATGGTAACACCAGATATTTTAACCACTATTTCCTTTTCATCATCCATGCAGATGTCATCACAGGGAAAAAGGCAAATAACATCTTTAGTAGTATTATAAAAATCATTTTGATCCTCTATACCTTCTGAGAAAACATATTGAGGGTATTTAAATGGTTGCCTTAATTTGCCAATTTTACCATTATTTATATAAAACAACATTATAAGTATGAACATTTATTACTGGTATAGATTTAGGGAAAAATTGATTTCTAAGAGTTTGTTATTTGGAACATGAGTTCCAAGAAAAGAGCTTAGAATAGAAATTTGTCAGTGACTGAAAGTTTCAATTATTATACTATAGTATAATATAGTATACTATAATATATATTGCTTTCAATTATACTGTTTTCAAATATACTGATTTTATGTGGTATTTGTGATTAAACATAGACTATGTAATTTTAAATTGTTGTCACTTTGTAGCATATTCAATGTTCTGAATAAAGACTTGTATATTTTTTGTCTATATGTCAAATAATCAAAACAAAGAATAATATTTAACTTATTTGACTAATCAGTTCATTTTGGACTTTATGCAAAAGTACCTATGTATCTTTGGATGCTTAAGTTCTTGAGAGAAGTCCCTAAGCTATTTATGTGTAATAGAAATAACTAGAAATAAGTGGGAAAAAATTGCAGATGGAAATTGAACATTAAGTTTTTTATTTGGTATGACAAAAATGTGACTTTTTGGTATACTTTTTCAAGATAATTCTATTTCTTGTCATTCTTGATAAGTTTATATTTAGGAACTTAAGCTTTTATGCTAACAAATGTTAAGTCAGAATTCTTGAGGATTGTAATGCACTGTGATAGTTTTTCAGTAAATTACTGGAGCAGTCCTATTTATTTAAACCCTGGTTTAACCTGATTATTAACAATTAAATTGTGTTTTCTTCTTACAATTAAAGTGTATTCAAATTTATTGGTCCCTTGCTTCACAGATTTATCTCAGTATGTGGTGTATTCAAACAGAATTTTGTATTTTTAATTAGGGGATTAGATAAGTAATTCTGAAGAGCCAAAAAAAAAAAAAATTGTTAGACATCACATTGCTTAACCATCTAATATACCATAAGTGTGTCTGCACTCTGTTGTGGGAGCTGTCTATCAGGCAGGCTTGTTTTTCGGGCAGTATTTTAAAGAGTGGACATGTGCAGGAACTGTGAGCACAATTAGCGCCAAGCAGATAAATCCAGCTCTAATCCTGTTTACGGTCTGCATCAGACAGATGTGCCAAGATTGATTTAGACAAGCCCTGGGCTTACAGTAATATTTTTAAAAGTGCCATTCACTGTTCTATTTCTGTTAAACCTTTGCTAAATATTCTTAAGTGTTGTTGGTTTTACTGTTCTTGTTAGCCACCCTAACCTACTTTAAGCAGGTCTTGCTTTGCTCTCATGGTGACAGGGTAACCTGCCAGGAGAGGTTATCTTTATTCCCTGTAATTAAATTGACTTTTCCCCCCAAGAAAATACAACAATAGGAAGTGGGTGCTGAATTAAATAAATAGCATGATATCCAATAGACATATACTTAAATCCCATGCTGGAACAGATGGTCCCCAGCATCTCTGTAAGTAATGTGAGAGGACAGTTAATGTTCTGAAACAACTAGCTATCACCAATATGATCCTAATGAACCAATAGATTTCAAATAATAAACCACATGCCACAAAGAAAAATTGCATATCATCTGTAAGGTTTTAATGCTCCTAAACTGAAAAAAATGTCTATAGATGATTTTCATGTTTTTCTAATGTTATCAGATAATTTATGGATAAAGTTTGACTTCATATTTTTTACCAATACAGGTATGCTTTAGCATTAAAGTAAATTAAAGTTATATTTAAATTATATCTCCCAAGTGTGTTAAAAAAATTTTTTTAGCTCCTCTTTTACATACTTAGGTTGTGCATGGAAATGTGGCTTTTGCATACAATTATGAAAGCATTTGCTTTTATTCATGGCAGAAACTGGTTATCCTGTTAACAGAGGTTGCTGTGTGGTGATGGAAGTGGCTATCTTACAGATGAACGATTAGGCAGAGATAAAAGACCTAAATATGTTTCAGCATTTAAAAATAAAATAGTTTCTAAAACAAAAGCAGTATTTTTCTGATTCACATAGAGAATAAGAGTCTGCGTCTTTCTTAAGCTTTTATTTATAAAGAGGTATAGGTAAGTGGTTGATTTTAATAGACCCCAAAATAATGGTCTTCACTCTGAATATGGCTTCTTTTTTTCTCTTCAATCATATTTCTCATAAATATTTGTATTTTCTAACTGTGTTTCAAAGAGTTAAGTGTTTTGGTGTGGGGGTAGAGGGGAGACAATGACCTTAGATTTTCAGCTTATCCTCTCGACATCTCTAGAACCTTCAGCTCACTGGGGGTTAGCCTGAGGGGTCTCCACCTAGAAACCTGAGGACCCTTTGGCTTTAGCTCTCTTTCAAGTCTTGGAAGCCAGTGTCCTGCCCCACAGAGCCAGCTGGTCCACTGCTTATATCTTAAGAACTTCAAAAGCAACAAAGACACAGGCAAGCCCCATCTAATCTGATAATGGGTAAGCAATGTTTAGACAGTTCCAAGCCATGAAATAAAACCATTTTAAGTTCAAGTTCACCCAATTCTATTGAGTTTTATTCCTAAAGACTATGTTCAGAAGAAAACAGTTTTCTATAAAACTAGTTATATACACGTCTTCGCATATGTTAGGAAACAGTTTTGTTTAAAATCAGGTGTATCCTGTGATTAGAGAGAACTGGGCTGATTTGCTCATGTTGCGTAAATGATTGACGTTGTAGACATGAATAATAGACCAGAATTTCTACATAGAAAATTGGCACCTGAGAGATTCCTATAGCTGCTGAAGAATATAGAGTGCTGAAGAACATTTGCCTATTGTTAGAAATTTGTAAAGCAAGCAAAAACTATTTTATTCACTAATCAATTATCTTTATTTTCATTTCAAATGAAAACAAAATGTTTTTGTAATGCTTCCTCTTAGCTTCCTGTTGTCACACTGGCTAAGAGATCAGGCACATGAAAACCCCAAATGTGAATCTTTGGGCAAATGTGGGAAGAGGTTAGAAATCTGAGCAGGGAAAGCAGGAAATACCATTCATAGAGTTACCCGCCTTTTCAGAGTTTTCAATTCTGTCAGCTCCTGGTTGCTACAGTCGAACCTTCCATTTCCTTGAAGGTCACCTTGAAGTTATGAATGAAGTACAGCTGACACTTGAACAACATATATTTGAACCACGTTTGTCCACATGTATGCAAATCTCTATCAGTAGTAAATGGTGCTTGTTTGCATTCTTGGACGTGGAACCACGGATGGAAGGAACTGTGAATATGGAGGGATGGCTATAAATTCTATATGGATTTTTGATGACACTGGAGGATGTACCTTTAGGGATCAAGTCTACTACTCAGTTAAGAACATGAGTGGCTTTGCTGTTTTCCTAGGGTCTAGTTAGAGACAGAGCAATGGCTTGACTACTGTTTTAAGTTTGACTAGAATAAAAAACAGATCCAGAAGGTCAGATGAGTGTGTGTTTGCTTCAAGAAGGTCGTTACTTCTGTGCAGTGTTGGTAAGGGCCAGTCAAAGTACTTGGATTTAGATCTTGGATCTGGCTCCTACGAGATGTATGACTATGGACAAGTTACTTAAATGCTGTGGCCTGAATTCCTCGTTTTTAGGAAAAAGCATCTGCCTTGGGTAGTGTCAGGATTAAATGAGATAATAGATGTAAAGTGCTGAGCGCAATGTCTGGCATATAGCACATGCTAATTAAATATTAGCTTCCCTTACATTTTAGAAAAGGGGATTTTAAAAATTAAAATGAATAATATGATCAGGAACTATTTTAGGATGAGCAAGAAAACCATCTTTTTCAGTTGATTACAGAAATATTTCCATTGTAGGAAAATTAGAAATTCATATACGCAAACTAATTCACAATCTCACTCTCCTTCCAAGTTTTCATATGCATCATCATACATATGTGCATATAGAAGTACATTCCACATACATTATGCATTCAATAAATATATACAAAACAGTAATGGAAATATGGTACAGTGTTTTAGACACTTTTCTAGTCAGATTGCAACATTTTAATGGCTGAATAGCATTATAGTATATGAATATGCTTCATTCTCCAAAACCAATAGTCTGTTAGGTCACGTTTAGGTTATTTCCAAGTTTCACTCAAATAATGCTTGGGTAAGCATTCTTTTAGCTAAACTGTGCATATTATCTATTCCCTTAGGGTAAATTCCTGGAAGTAAATTGCTTGATCAAAAATATGCATATTTTAAAGCATTTTCCCTTTTCTCATTTTAAAAAACTGATAAAATATAATGCTGATTACAGAAAGGAAGGTTTATAAGTAAAAATTAATCTTATATTTCTTTATATCTCTGTTTTCATTGATAACTACTATTTGTTATGTGTTTTCTGTGTAGATTTTTTTCTCCTTTTAATGAAAGTGAGATCAGCCTCTCAGATTATTGTCATTCATTTGCTTTTTATTCCACTTACTCATACCTCAACATAGATGTCTTTCCACATCAAAACACAAAGATCTAATTTTCTCATTGTGAGTTGCAGATTATGATTAAGCAGTTCTATTGAAGAACATGAATACTGCTTCAAATAGTTTTGCTATTATAAATACTGCTGCAATTAACATTTTGAAATCTTTTGATAAGTATTCCCAACTTGTTCTCCAGCAGTTACCATTTTTGCATTCCCACCAGCCCCAGGACTGGTTCCCTTTGCCCACACCATCAGTGAGCGTTACTTTTGATCTTGTGCCAATCTAAAAGGCAAAAAGTGGTATCTTGTTGTTTTAATTTGCATTTCTTTGATTCCTAATTAGACTGAACTTTCTCATATGTTCATTGGTCAATTTGCATTTCTTCTTTTGTGAAATGCCTGCCTGGGTCTTTAATGTACTCTTCCACTGAAGTGTTTCTTTTCTTGATTAAATAGATTATTTAACTGTCATATGTTGCAAATATTTCTTCCCAGTTGGATTTTGTTTATGACTTCTATTTATGGATCTTTAGGACTTTTTTGGCATTAAATAACCTTTATGTTATGTATCTCAGTCTCTATCTGCCTTTATTGCCATACTATGGCTTTACTAATTTATTGTTATATAAAGTTCTTTGTAATCTAGGAATACTGGTGTATGTTATGAAACAGAGATCTAGTTTTTCTTTTCTTTTTTAAAGATGAACCAGTTCTAAGTCATCTTTTATTAAATATTCTTCACTGATTTTGGATACTACCATTATCACATTTGTGACTTTTAAAATATATGCAGATATTTCTTTGGACCATTCATTTATCTATTTCTAGATGTTTTAATTATTATAACTTTACAAGATATGATCTGGCTGGTATGTACTTCTCCTCATTGCTATTAAAACATTTTTCTTCATTATTTATTCCAAGAAAATTTACAAATCATTTGATAAGGTTCCTTGCTCCTTACACCAAAGAAAATACCATTTAGATTTTGACTGGAATTGCATTATAAGTAGTAATTAATAATGAGAATACTAGCATAAAAATGATGTAATCTTAGAACTTGATATGCCTTCATTTGTCTCTCACTTTATTTTGTATGGCCTTTTCTACCCAAACAAGTCCAGGATCATTTTGATAAATTTGTTCCTGGATAATAATTTGCATAGGGTCTCTTTATCCCCAATGTTCTTTCTTTCTAGATATTGATATATTTGTAACCAGCTTCCTTATTGGCTATTTTTATTAGTTCTGATGATTTCAAATAGATTCTTTTGGGTTTTATGAATATATTGTGATACTGTCTATAAATAGCTATAGTTTCATCTCTCTCTCTACCCCTTCCACCATCAGTTGTTTTTATTTAATTTTCCTTGTGTATGATAGTGACCAGGATGTTGAGAATAGTAAGAGTAATAATAGGTATTCTTGCCCTGTTTCCATAAATTCTACTAAGTTGGATCTTGGTTGTTGTTTTACTGTCTTTAAATTTGCAATTACAAGAGATTTTAAATGGGAAAAGTCATTGAATTGTTTACTGCCAAAGTAAAGTACACAAGGCAAGGAATTCAGACTATAATATAGGACTTTGAGTGAAAAAATATGTATTTCATCCTTTTCTTTTTTTCCCCTCAGTGATCCCTCCCTTCCTACCCATCCCCTTTGGAGGTCTTATTTGTTGTATGTTTGATTACAAAAAAATTAAATTAATGTGAGATACAAGCTTATAATGAATATTATAAGATTGTTCTCAGTTGCTCAGTTGTATCTGACTCTTTGCTACCCCATGGACTATAGCCGACCAGGCTCCTCTGTCCATGGGATTTCCCAGTCAAGAATACTGGAGTAGGTTGCTATACCCTTCTCCAGGGGATCTTTCGAACCCAGGGACTGAACCCTTGTCTCCTGCATAGCAGGCAGATTCTTTACCATCTGAGCCATCAGGGAAGCAAGTTTAGGCAATATATATACAAAAATTGGAATACCGGACCATCTTACCTGCCTCCTGAGAAACGTGTATGCAGGTCAATAAGCAACAGTTAGAACTGAACATGGAACAGCAGATCAACATAGACAGCATATTAAAAAGCAGAGATATTACTTTGCCAACAAAGGTCTGTCTCGTCAAAGCTATGGTTTTTCCAGTAGTCATGTATGGACGTAAGAATTGGACCATAAAGAAAGCTGAGTGCCAAAGAATTGATGCTCTTGAACTGTGGTGTTGGAGAAGACTCTTAGCCATTTGGACTGCAAGGAGATCCAACCAGTCAGTCCTAAAGGAAATCAGTCCTGAATATTCATTGGAAGGATTGATGCTGAAGCTCCAATACTTTGGCAACCTGATGTGAAGAACTGACTCATTGGAAAAGACCCTGATGATGGGAAAGATTGAAGGTGGGAGGAGAAGGGGACGACATAGGATGAGATGGTTGGATGGCATCACAGACTTGATGCACATGAGTTTGAGCAAGCTCTGGGAATTGGTGATGGACAGGGAAGCCTGGCATGCTGCAGTCCATGGGGTCACAAAGAGTTGGACACAACTGAGTGACTGAACTGAAGCAAAAGATGTAATTTTATATTTTGCCTATAGGAGGAATGTTAGGCAGTTAATAATTATCCATTCTGCACAAATATACAAATAAATTCTAAATTTGCATTTATGTAATATTCTAATTTTATGTTAAACTAAATGTAATATTCAATAAGATCTCAATTTTAGGGGAGAAAAACTTCTAAACATAATATTTTTCTCTCCAGTACAATTATTAAAAAGGAAAGCACCTTCCTATCATTTCCTCTACCTTAGTTCAAGCCTCGTAGACTGGTTTCTATTCCTCCAATGTCTCACTCATGTTTTCTAATCTTTATCCTGATGACGTAATCATCTTTGCTAAACTAAATTACAGGGTTATCGTGAAAAATGTACACCACTTGGGATCAATGCACAATGACCGAACTCCCGAGTGTAGCATGAAGATTTATCATGGACTCATGATAAAACAGGACTCAGACTTCCTCTTGTGCACCTTGTTGGGAGCCTTCCCAACTTCAGTTCAGGTGTCCTCAGCCTTTAGGAGAAGGGGGTCCCACCGCATCCCCTGGGAAAGGTCTTGATTAAGAGAGTAAGTGTTCCAGGTAAAGCATAACATTAGGACAGTGAATAACAAAAAGTTTTTATCTTTGTTCATGATTAAAACATGTTGAATCTCTCATATATGCACACCTCTTACTATCCCACTAGATTTGAATAAATAGCCAAATTCAAATTCACTGGCAACCATTCTACAATGATGGAAAGGACCATATTTAAGTTGAAGCCAAGGTTCATGAAAGAAATACCAAAATACAATGGGCACAGCACACACCAACACATGTGCTTGTATGTGCTGCTAACTTGCCTGTCGACTCTGACTCTTCCGCTGTACACAGAAATTCATCATTTGCCTTCTCATCACCGACTCGATGGACGTGCATCTGAGTGAACTCTGGGAGCTGGTGATGGACAGGGAGGCCTGGCGTGCTGCAATTCATGGGGTTGCAAAGAGTCGGAGACGACTGAGCGACTGAACTGAACTGAAGTCTGTAAAAGTGTCCAGTTCAAATTCTTTTCTTGGGTTTTCTGATAAAAATTAATATGACCCTCTGAGACACCAGAATTCTTTTATGTATATCCCAATTATATCTACTTTAAATATCTATTTTAATCCCTAATAAATAATGGCCACTCGAGAGCAGGTAGTAGAACTTCTCTCTCTTGCATTCTGCATAGTGTTTAACACAAAGCATTTAACAGAAGTTTTTTGAACTGAATGATATATAGTAATATCCATGTTAAACTGTTTTGGATACTAAATCAATGAAACAAAGTAATTCAGTGTTTTTATCCCACTTTTCATTGACTCCTAATGTGAATTTCAAACTTTTCCTTCTGCTAATCCTTGAAACTCTTCAGGGAAAGAAACACAAGGTCTGAATCATTTCTTTTTCTTATAAACCACCTTCAAGGAAGCCAAAAGCCACAAAGATCAAAGATTAATTTCTTCAATATAATTTTGTTTTGATTCAGACAGAACCTTCATTGCAGTAGATGCCTTTTTGGATGAATGACCATCCTACAAAGATTATTGTTATTCTTCTTTAATTTCCTTCTATTCCATTCATCAAGTCATGAGATGTAGGTTTGTAAACAGCAACAATAACATAGTGAGATTCAGGTGGATCTTTTTAGATCGGCAGGAATTCATTGTTTTCTATTCACAGTAATCTCACCATTTCCTTTTTGTACATATATCTCTTTACCAAAAATATACATTTTCTTTCCCTTTCATGTTGCCTTCAACAGCCTATCTTAAACTCACTTCTGTTAGTGAATCCTTTTCTTTCCATGACTTTACTCTGTCCCTGTAAGTAACAGGAAGCCTTTTGTATGACACTAATTTATTATTACTGAAATGTTGCTTTGTTTTTGTTCCTAGAATTCTTCACACATTGAATATTCTCAGATTCTGAATGTCCTAGGCCTTGTGTGGCAGAGATTCTCTTCCATTTTTTTCTATCTATGGAATAATAGACCTAATTTTTCTTTTTTTCCCTCCTCATATAGAACCTGACATAAAGCATAATCAGTAAAATTATAGATGATAAATATTTTTGAGTTTTCAATATTTATTATTCATACATACAAGAATATAAACACAATGGTTTTGACTGGAAATTTTAATTTCTTTTCAGGTGATTCCAAGTGTGATTTTCTACATAGAGAAGAATTTGTTGAACTCAAGGACATATTCTCTGTCAAACTGAAACGGCGTTGTTCAATTAAACAGCAGAAAAGTGGTACTTTATTAGGAATCACTCTCTTCATATGTTTGAAAAAGGAACAAAATAAATTAAAGGATTCTACACTTGATCTTATTAATTTAAGTGAAGACCACTGTGACATATGGTTTAGACAGTTCAAGAAAATTTTGGCAGGTAAGTACGCCTTATGGAAATTTTTAATGAGTCTAGTTTCCTTGATGTAGGTTATTAATCTAAACATGGTATTATATTTATCAATAACCCTTAATTATATTGAGGTTGTTTGCTTCTATCTCTAGTCTGTTAAATGTTCTTAGCATGAAAGGTGTTGAATTTGGTCACATGCTTTTTCTACATTAATTGAAATAATCATATAACTTTTTTGTTTCATTCTGTTAATGTGGTGTTCTACATTGATTTTTAATAGGTTGAACCATCTTTGCATTTCAGCAATAAATCCAAAATAGTCACGGTATATAATTCTTTTAATATTTTACTGAATTTGGCTTGCTAGTATTTTGTTGAGGATTACTCAACATTACTATTCATTAGAGATATTTGTGTGTAGTTTTTATTTTTCTGCTTTTAGTATCTTTCTGACTTTGTACTGACCTTGTAGAATGACTTAGCAAGTAACCGCTGAATGACTGCTTCCATGAAGAAGCTTTGATAATCTGAAGTAAAACAGTTCTTAAATAATATTGTTCTCTTGGGAGCTGCTTTTAAAAGGATATTTATTTTTCTATTAGTGTTTCTTTTGAGTTTATATTAGAATTTATTTTTCTTGCACCTACACATTGAAAGCAAGTGAATATATATACTGGATGACTTGAGAGTAACAGTTTTTATTAACTGAAATATAATTGATTTACAATATTGTGTTTCAGGTATACAGCAAAGTGATTTGGTTTTATATGTATATGTGTGTGTGTGTTTTCCTGTTGTTTTCCATTGTTGGTTATTACAAGATCCTGAATATAGTTCCCCGTGAAATATAATAAATTACTGTTTATATATGTTAGTGTGCATCTATTAATCCCATACTCCTGATTTATCCCTCCCCCTTCCCCTTTGGTACCCATAAGTTTGTTTTCTGTGTCTCTGTGTTTCTATTTTTTAAATAAGTTGATTTGTCCAGTTTTTAGATTCCACATAATAAGTGATATCATATGGTACTTGATTTTCTCTTTCTAACTTACTTCACTTAGCATGACAATCTCTAGGTCTATTCATGATGCTGCAAGTGGCATTATTTCATTCTTTTTTAATGGCTGAGTAGTATTCCCTTACAAACATATACACATATAAATATACACACATTTACATATATGTGTCTGTGTATACATACATACATATATTTGTAACTAGTAATAAAGAATCTGCCTGTCAGTGCAGGAAACTTAAGAGACTCAGATTTGATCCCTGGGTTAGGAATATCCCCTGGAGGTGGGCATGGCAACCCACTCCAATATTCTTGCCTGGAGAATCCCATGGACAGAGGAGCCTGGTGTGCTATAGTCCATAGCATCACAAAGAACTGGACATGACTGAAGTTAGGATGCACACGTACACACACACACAACCCATGTCTTCCTTATTCCTTCATCTGTTAGTGGACCCTGAGGTTGCTTCTGTGTCTTGGCTATTGTGTACAGTGCCACCATGAACACTGGGGTGCATGTACCTTTTTGAATTAGAGCAGTTTTAGTTTTTCTGGATGTATGCCCAGGAGTAGGATTGCTGGATTAGACAGTAACTCTGTTTTTAGTTTTTTAAATGAACTTCTATACTGTTCTTCATAATGGCTGCACCAATTTACATTCCCACCAACAGTGTAGGAGGGTTTTTGTTTCAGTACACCCTCTCCAGCATATATTTGTAGAGTTTTTGATGATGGCTATTCTGACCTGTGTGAGGTGATACCTTATTGTAGTTTTGATTTGTATTTCTCAAATAATTAATGATATTGAGCATCTTTTCATTTGCCTGTTGGCTATCTGTATGTCTTTTTTGGAGAAATGTCTGTTCAGTTCTCTTGCCTATTTTTTGAAAGTATTGTTTTTTGAAATGGAGTTGTATGGACTGTTTGTACATCTTTTGCAGTTCTCTCCCAGTCTGTAGTTTGTGTTTTTGTTTTGTTTATGGTTTCTTTTGATGTGTGAAATCTCATAAGTTTGAGTAGGTCCCATTGTTTATTTTTGCTTTTATTTATTTTGCCTTGAGAGACTGACTTTAGAAAATATTGGTGCGATTTATGTCACAAAATGTTTTGCCTATGTGCTATTCTAGGAGTTTTGTGGTGTTGTGTCTTATATTTAACTCTTTAAGCCATTTTGAATTAAATTTTTATATATGGTATAAGGGAGTGTTCTAACTTCACTGATTTATATGTGGCCATCTAATAACAGTTTTTTGAAGATAATTTAAATTCTCTATATTTCAGGGTAGCTTTTCCTAAAGGTAATATGCAGAGAAAAGAGAATATTTTCCAGAATATTATGTCCTTATGAATTCAGTGTATCTTAAATTTTTGAGTGATATTTATACTTTACATATTAAATAAAGTATACATGAATACACATATAAAGTTGGACTATAAGGAAAGCTGAGCACCAAATAATTGATGCTTTTGAACTGTGGTGTTGGAGAAGTCTCTTGAGAGTCCCTTGGACTGCAACACATCCAACCAGTCCATCCTAAAGGAGATCAGTCCTGAATATTCATTGAAAGGACTGATGCTGAAACTGAAACTCCAATATTTTGGCCACCTGATGTGAAGAACTGACTCATTGGGAAAGACCCTGATGCTGGGAAAGATTGAAGGCAGGAGGAGAAGGGGACAACAGAGGATAAGATGGTTGGATGGCATTACTGACTCAATAGACATGGATTTAGGTGGATTCTGGGAGTTGGTAACAGGGGGACCTGGCATGCGGTAGTCCATGGAGTCGCAGAGTTGGACACAACTGAGTGACTGAACTCAACTGAACGTACAAAGCACATTAGATTTCTAAAGGTATCTAGTTAGCATATAATCAAACTGAGTTTTAGGATTTTTTTTCTCACAGACTTATAAATCTTGCTTTCTTCTTTTTTTGGCCATTTTTTTCCTGTTTTCTAGGTTGACTAGGGTAGAGGCAGCTGTTGTTGATGCATAGCTTGGGGTAGAGATGACTCAGGACAGAGCTGGGTGCCAGACAAAGAGCAGGCACATGGTGATGTTAAGTTTTCAGGCCAGAAATCATTGATTGAGAAGACTGAGGACCCAAGTTGGTCAAGGGCAGCCAGCTGATACGGTTGTACGTATAGAAGATGGGTTGAAGTGACCTATTAAAACTATGAGACCTGTTACTAAATGGTCCCTTCAAATGTAAGGAAACCTGGTTAAGAAAACAGGAAACTACAGAGGCCAAAGTTTGGTCCATTCTCTCTAGAAACATAAAGAATGTATATATACATATCTATTTATATAGAGAAAGACTGAGGGAGGAGATAGATATGTGTGTGTGTGTGTATATAGATATTTAACTATTTAGTTAACACACATTTAACTAAAAGCATTCCACTTTAACAATGGGTCTTCTACAACATTCTTATTTTAAATTCATTTGAGAAGAGATAAAAAGAAGTTAAAATGAAAATGAAAACGTAATTGAATTAAATTTCCCTTACATGGTCAGGCGTTCATGGTACTTGCATGGTCTATAAAATAGGAATGGGTCATTTGTTCAGGGGAGTCAAAGCTCTTCCTTGCACTGAAGGTCTTGAAATCTTCTCCCTTAGGGCTTGTGAAGGGCTGGCTGAGTGATGCGAGAGACAACTTCCGCAATATATCTCATCCATAAAAACCAGCAGCAAGCAAGCAGGGGGCATCCCAACAAAGCCCAATTTAGTAAAAGCAATTTTATTAAACAAGAGGAACTTGTCCAAACACACACACCCCACAAAAATACTATCCAAATATTTGTTCAGCTTAATGAGTAATGTTTTGGTTTGATCCAGGATTAAAATCTAAGCTAATTAGAGAGATGAATAAACTACATATTTCTTAGGCTATCATCCTTTGAAAATGCTACTTTTTGTATCATTGACTTTGATAACATTTGGAGGTAGTGAAATACATGAGATCATATTCTTTGGCATGGTCCTGGAGGACAGAGAAATTTTGCTGATGAAAAGCAAATAGATTGACTTTTGAAATCAACCAGTGCAAACACAACAGAGTTGAAATCATCCAGTAAAAATGAAGGAACTGAATCAAGGTGGTTTGAATGAATGACTGTTAACCGTTTCTGCCCCTGAGCGGTCTCAGTAGGTCCTTTAGGAGAAGCCAGCTACTATCTCCAAGCCCCAGGAAGACAGTCCTGGGTCAGCTTCGTTATGCAACAGATGCACTCTTAAGGCTCCAAAGCTCTCTACCAAATGCTGTGTGATACTGATACTTCCTTTTTAAGGTTGCAGTCTTAGAACATTTTTCTTGATATTTTCTTCACTTTCAAAGCCAAGTAATCCAGGTGTTCATTGAAGTGCCTGTTGCCTGAGAGTCAAATATTTATAACTGGATCAGGACTCTTTCTGTAAGTGGAGGTGGCCTGTGTCTTTCCTGGTCTTTCTGGGTTCAGGGTGGATTGTTTACGTCTTCCTGGTTCTCCTTGGTTCTGATTTCCCCAGAGTTGGATTTATTTGTGGATTATCTCTCTGTCTCACATCCATTGTCCCTATGGTCTACTATGTCAGGTCTGACAGATAGTGGTTGTTGGTTTCCAAAAAAGTTAATAAAAGAAAAAAAGTCACCAATCAAGGAACTGTGTTTGAAATGGACCTAACTTAAGTTTGGTGGGTAGCAGAACTTTGCATCAAAAAAATATAGATGACTTACGCTTGAATTTTATATATCACTATTTTAAGTCCAAAGACTTCTGTGCAAAACAGTGGATTTAAAAAAAATGCATGTTTTGTTACTCCCCACCCCAACCCCAGCTTATTCTTCTACTGAGATAAACACGAAGAAAATATTGAAACCTAAACTGGGTGACTTTTTAGTCTAATAATTATAATTTGTAGGATATTTGGATATCAATTGTTACTTTCAAGTGTGCTTATTTATATTTTGAACTGGAGCAATGGATAGGATGTAATGAATTTTTGAAGAAAGAACAAATTGGCAGCACTAAAAAGAGGACAAAACAAACTCTCAATTACTTGAAGTTTTAAGATTTTGACAAAGAGTGTCTAGGTTAAAAAGGATTTCTAAATACAAAACATGTCTTAGAACTCTTTCTATTTTTATTTGAAAGAGTTAAGATCTTTTACATTTTAATTCTTTACACAATTGAGCACAGTATCATTTTTTTATTAATATAGAGAAGTCACCATAACTTTATTGACTACTAGTAAATATAAGTTAATTCATCCAACACATGTTTGGGATCAGGCACTGTATTCAGTAATGGAAATACAAAAAAGAATGAGATGTAATCCTGTATAGAACATTCTTGCCCTAGGAGACAAACAGGAAAACTTGTATTGTAATAAACGTGTTAAGGACCACAATGAAGATGTGAAAAAATTAATAGGATGATAACCATTGATCATTGATTCAGAGGTTTAAATCTTAAAAACATTAAGGCTGAAATGCAGTCACCGATAAATCTAATATGTAGTCATTGTGGTGAAAGTCCTTCAACACGGTCTTTTCTGCTTTGTTTATAGCTGTGATGTGAAGATAAGCGGGCACATGTAGTACAGCATGTGTGTACACTAGATACATCAATTTTTATCCAATTAGGGTGTGATCCAGTCTCTGCATATTTGGGTTTCCTGCTGCTGCTGCTCCTAGAAATCATGACTTGCAAGCTTCTCTAAACCATGAACCAACCTTTCCTCTAGCTACTATAATCTACGTTTTACAGTGTATTCATAGGCTTTCTGACAGGTTATCATCCCATACAGGAAGGCAAAACAAAGTGCCCCTCAGGTGATATTTAAGACTCCTTGAAACGGAAAGATTTTCAGCAGTTGCATTGGTTCATCTGCAGTGGAGGACTTAGAATGGTGTGAAAATGAAGAAGAATATTTTTTTAAAAATCTAAAGCTTTATGCTCAAGTAAGTTGGGGAATGCTAATATCATAAACAGTGAAATTGGGACACTGGTTGATTCGAGGGAAACACATTCTGTTTTACACTTTTGGCATATATGACATCTGTTGGAAATGTTCAGCAGCCTGGCAGTTTGAGAGGGATGCATGAGGAGGTGCAGAAGAGCTGATGTGATGGGACTAGATGAACTATTGTAAAGAAGTAGTATAGAATTTTTTTTTAAAAAAGCAGAGGGCTAAATACAGAATGTTGGGCAATACTCATATATTAAAATAGTCAGAGAAGATAAAAGTCAGAACTACAAAATAAAAGGAATGGTTAAAAAATAATGAATAGCTCTTTTATCATAGGACTATTGAATTTTATTGTTAGACTTTGCTAATTTATTTGTAATGGTTTTGGTTTTGCTAATTCATTTGTAATGTTTCTTACTCCGAGACAGTTGACAAAGGTAATTTTAGCCCACATTTGATTGAGTTAGTTCTAATATCATATTTTTCCGTTTTATTTCTAAATGCTAATTTCATGAAGTAGGCAAACCGCTTTGATTAAGTATATTTTGTCCTTGTAATGTAGTCTGCTCTTAGCTTCTATTTCAATAGCATTCCTCAGTTTTTAGGTATGAAAAATGAAGAAAATAGCAAAATTACGTAAATATTTGGCTTTTATTTCTAAGAGCAATTTTTCCCAGTTTTCCAAAGATGTCAGATCTGTTTTCCATGTGATAATAATTTTGATTTTCAGAGGATTCTTTCCTTAATAGTAAAAACTGGGGCTTCTAAACAATAGTTTGTTTAATATTTATTTTGTCTTGTGCAAGAAATTAAGGGTGAAACAAATTTTGGGGTTTAAAAAAAACCCAAACTATATTGTCAATTATATTATCATGAACCAGGTAGAATTTTTGTTATCAGGAGAGCAGAATGATGTGAAGTTTTATTTGGTTATGCTGCCAAATGATATAAGGAAAAATAAATTGGAAATTAAGAATATAACAGTTGCCTTGAAATGAGTATTTGTTATATGTCAAAAGTATGAAGTTCAGACATTTCGTTGTGAACTGTTTGAGCTGACAACACTTGTTTCCTTAGAGACAAATTATTTTCTGCAGACTTTATGTCTGAAGTATGGGTATTTTTCTTTGAAACACCAGAAAAAAAAAGATTTAGATTTTGGTTTATGAGCAGTTGAGTTGGACATTAAAATTATGTATGTCACTTTAAAAAGTTTTTTTATTTTTTTTGACTTAACACATTTTTTTGAATATTTTTATTGAAATGTATTTGATTTACAAAGTTGTCTTAGTTTCAGGTGTACAGCAAAGTGATTTATATGTATGTATATATATTTTTAATAGTCTCTTCCATTATATGTTATTATAAGATATTTAGTGTAGTTCCCTGTGCTAAACAGTAGATCCTTGTTGCTTATCTTTTTTTTGTATATGGTAGCAGGTATATTTTAATCCCCTAATCCTAATTTATCCCTATACTCCTTTAGTAAGCATAAATTTGTTCTCTATGTCTGTAAATCTATTTCTGTTTGTAAATACGTTCATTTGTATCTTTTTTTTTTTTTTTGATTCCACGTGTAAATGATATATTGTTGTTTTCTGTCTGGCTTATTCATGTGTATGATAATCTCTAGATCCATCCATGTTGCTGCAGATGCCATTATTTGCTTCTTTTTATGTCTGAGTAATATTCCATTCTATATGTATATATACATCACATCTTTATCCATCCATCTGTTGATGTATGTTGAGGTTGCTTTCATGTCTTGGCTATTACAGATAGTGCTGCTATGAACATTGGAGTGTGCATATCTTTTTCAATTATGGGTTTCTCTAGATGTATGTCCAGGAGTAAAGTTTCCGTATCGTATTGCCTATTTTTTTAGTTTTTTTTCAGGAAGCCCATGCTGTTTTTCATAGTGGCTATACCAATTTACATTTCTACCAACAGTGTAGGAGGCTTCATTTTTCTCCACACTCTACCAGCATTTGTTATTTGTACACATTTTGAGTTTGGCCATTCTGATCAGTTTGATACTTTTTCTGATACTTTATTGTAGTTTTTATTTGCATTTCTCTAATAATTAGTGATATTGAGCATAGTTTCATGTGCCTTTTGACCATAGGTATATCTTCTTTGCAAAAACGTCTTTTTAGATGTACCCATTTTTTAAAAATGTATTTATTTTTTATTGAAGGATAATTGCTTTACAGAATTTTGCTGTTTTCTGTCAAAGCTCAACATGAATCAGCCATATCCTCACCCTTTTGAAACTCCCTCTCATATCCCTCCCCATCCTACCCCTCTAGGTTGATCCAGAACACCTGTTTGAGTTACCTGAGCCATACAAAAAATCCCCATTGGCTATCTGTTTTACATAGGGTAATGTAAGTTTCTGTGTTACTCTTTCCATACATCTCACCCTCTCCTTCCCTCTCCCCATGTCCATAAGTCTATTCTCTATGTCTGTTTCTCCATCCTTGCCCTGTAAATAAATTCTTAGTACCATTTTCTAGATTCCGTATATATGCATTAGAATACAGTATCTTTCTCTTTCTGACTCACTTCACTTGTTCATCCATCTCATTAGAATTGACTCAGATGAGATCCTTTATATGGCTAAGTAATATTCCATTGTGTATATTTGTACCACAAGTTCTTTATCCATTCATCTGTCGATGGACATCTAGGTTGCTTCCATGTTCTAGCTGTTGTAAATAGTGCTGCAGTGAACAATGGGATACATGTGTCTCTTTCAATTTTGGTTTCCTCAGGGTGTATGCCTAGGAGTGAGATTGCTGGGTCACATGGTGGTTTTATTCCTAGTTTTTTAAGGAACCTCCATACCATCTTCCACAGTGGCTGCATCAGTTTACATTCCCACCAGCAGTGCAAGGGCATTCCCTTTTCTCCACACCCTCCCCAGCATTTGTTGTTTGTAGACTGTTTGATGAGGGCCATTCTGACTGGTATGAGATGATATCTCCTTGTAGTTTTGCTTTGCATTTCTCTAATAATGAGCAATTTTGAGCATCTTGTCATGTGTTTGTTAACCATCTGTATGTCTTCTTTGGAGAAATGTCTGTTTAGGTCTTTTTTCCACTTTTTGATTGGATTGTTTTTTTTTTTTTCTAGTATTGAGTTGGATAAGCTGCTTGTATATTTTGGAAATTAATCCTTTGTCAGTTGTTTCATTTGCTATTATTTTCTCTCATTCTGAGGGTTGTCTTTTCACCTTGCTTATAGTTTCCTTTGCTGTGCAAAAGCTTTTAAGTTTAATCAGGTTCCACTTGTTTACTTTTGTTTTTATTTCTGTTACTGTAGGAGGTGGGTCATAGATGATCTTGCTTTGATTTATGTCATCGAGTGTCCTGCCTATGTTTTCCTCTAAGAGTTTGATAGTTTCGGGTCCTACATTTAGGTCTTTAATCCATTTTGAGTTTATCTTTGTGTATGGTGTTAGGAAGTTTTTTAATTTCATTATTTTACATGTAGCTGTCCAGTTTTCCCAGCACCATTTATTGAAGAGGTTGTCTTTGCCCCATTGTATGTTCTTGCCTCCTTTGTCAAAAATAAGGTACCCATATGTGCATGGGTTTATTTCTGGGCTTTTTATCTTGTTCCATTGGTCTATATTTCTGTTTTTGTGCCAGTACCATAATGTCTTGATGACTGTAGCTTTGTAGTATAACCTGAAATCAGGAAGGTTGATTCCTCCAGCTCCATTCTTCTTTCTCAAGATTGCTTTAGCTATTTAGGGTCTTTTATTTTCATATGAATTGTGAAATTTTTTATTCTAGTTCTGTGAAAAATGCCATTGGTAAATTGATAGGTATTGCACTGAATCTGTAGATTGCATTTGGTAGCATAGTCATTTTCACAATATTGAGTCTTCCTACCCAGGAACATGGAATATCTCTCCATCTGTTTATGTCATCTTTGATTTCTTTCATCAGTGTCTTACAATTTTCTGTGTACAGTTCTTTTGTCTCCTTAGGTAGGTTTACTCCTAGATATTTAATTCTTTTTGTTGCACATGGTGAATGGGATTGATTCCTTAATTTCTCTTTCTGATTTTTCATCATTAGTATATAGACATGCAAGTGATTTCTGTGTGTTGATTTTGTATCCTGCAACTTTGCTGAATTCACTGGTTAGCTCTAGTAATTTTCTGATACTATTTTAGGTTTTTCTATGTACAGTATCATGTCATCTGCAAACTGTGAGAGCTTTACTTCTTTTCCAATTTGGATTCCTTTTATTTATTTTTCTTTTTTGATTGCTGTAGCTAGGACTTGCAGAACTATGTTGAATAATAGTGGCAAAAGTGGACACCGTTGTCTTGTTCCTGATCTTAGGGAAAATGCTTTCAGTTTTTCACCATTGAGCATAATGTTTGCTGTAGGCTTATCATATATGGCCTTTACTATGTTGAGATAGGTTCCTTCTATGCCCGTTTTTTGAAGAATTTTAATCATAAAACGGACTGCCTCCGCTGCAGAAGTTATGGCCCTATCAGTGTCTTTTTTTCGAGCCACTTGTAACTGGCGATCAGAAGGCTTCTTTGGCCAGTCTTTCTCCATAGCTCCGCCTGTTCAGGCACTTAGAGGGCTCCCTTGCCTGGAGTCCTTCTCTGTTGTGCGGTGCATCAGACACATAGAGGGGCCCCCTGGCTGGGGTCCCACTCTGTAGATCAGCGCATCAGACACTTAAAGGAACACCCTGGGTGGGATCCTTCTATGTAGTTCAGTGCACCAGGCATTTGATGGGCCAGCCTTTCTCTTGTTCAGCTGCTGATGCTGGAGTGTGGGGAGAGAGAGCCTATGGTGATGGCTCCACCCTCAATGTGTGACTCAGCAGTATCGCCTTGCTTCCGTGGCTGCCTGGCTATCCTCCACTGGCATTTCCCACCACGATCTCCTCCTTTACATCCCCTCAATCTGTCTCTCTGAAGCCAACAGCAGCCCTCGCCCTGGGATTGCTCCACAAACCCTAAACTTCAGCTCCCAGCTGCTGTCCCATCCTGGAGACCAGCATTCCTGTCCAGGGTATGTTTGGCTGCAGCAAGGACTGTCTGAATCTCAATCCATTTAAGCTGCCACAGATCAGCTGTTTCACTCGCAGCCTAAAATGTTTCTCCTCCTACTCAGACAATTGCCCAGATGTGGGGATCGGACCCCTGCTTCAGTTCCCCCACCCGCTGAGGGCAGGTCCAGGCCTACTAACTCTTCTGTTTTTCCCCCTAGTTCCTTTGTCCTACTGAGTTTTGTGTGGTTCTATATATTCTTTTCCACTGGTCAGGTCCTCCTGTTCACTCTCAGCTGGTGTGCTGCATACATTTCTTTGTCTGAAGGTGTATTCCTGATAGATCTGTGCAGAGAGACATACTCCATATCCACCTACTCCTCCGCCATTTGTTCTCTCTTAGATTTACCCATTTTTGATTGGATTATTATTTTTTTTGATACTGAGCTGATTGTAGATTTTGGAGACCAATCCCTTGTTAGTTGCATCAATTGCAAATATTTTCTGCCATCCTGTAGGTTGTCTATTTTTTTTTTTTAATGGTGTCCTTTGCCATGCTGAAGCTTCAAATTTTAATTAGGTCCCATTTGTGTTTTTTTTTTTTTTCATTACTCTTAGAGATAGGCTGAAAAGGATTATTATTGCTATGATTTATGTCAAATAATGTTCTGCCTGTGTTTTCCTCTTGAAGTTTTATAGTAACCAGTCTTACATTTAGGCCTTTAATCTATTTTGAGTTTGTTCTTGTGTATGATGTTAGAGAATGTTCTAAAATCATTCCTTTGCATATAGCTGTCCAATTTTCCCAGAACTATTTATTGAAGAGACTGTGTTTTCTCCATTTTATATTCTTCCTTCCTTTGTTGTATATAGATTAATTGGCCATATGTGCATGAGTTTATTTCTGGGCTGTCTGTTTTGTTCATAGATTTTCTGTATTTCTGTTTTTGTGCCAGTGCCACACTGTTTTGATTTCTGTAGCTTTGTATTGTAATTTGAAGTTAGGAAACCCGATTCCTCTATCTCTGTTTTTTCTCAAGATTGCTTTGACCATTCACTATCTTCCATGTTTCCATACAAATTTAGTTTTTTGTTCGAGTTCCGTGAATAATGCCTTTGGTAATTTGATAGAAATTGCACTAAATCTGTAGATTGCCTTGGGTCATATGGTCACTTTGACAATATTGATTCTTCCAATCTAAGAATAAAGTATATCTTTCCATTTGTTTTTGTCATCTTCCATTTCTTTCATCAGCATCTTATTGTTTTCTGATTACCAGTCTTTGCTTCCTTAGGTAGGTTTATTCCTAGGTATTTTATTCTTTTTGATGCCATGGTAAATCAAATTATTTCCTTATTTCCCCTTCTGACCTTTTGTTAGTGATAAGAACACAACAGATTTCTATGTATTGATTTAATATCCTCCAAGTTTACCAAATTCATTGAGTTTTAGTATCTCTAGGATTTTCTGTGTATCGTATCATGTAATCTGCAAACAATGACAGTTTTGCTACTTCTTTCCAATTTTATTTCCTTTCATTTCTATTTCTTTTATGGCTGCTTGTATTTGTATTATGTATTGAGTTGCTCCTATGTTGCGTGCTTATATATTACAGTTATGTCTTCTTGGGTTGATTCTTTGATCATTATGTAGTGTCCTTCTTTCTCTCTTGTAACAATCTTTATTTTAAAGTTTATTTTGTCTGATATGAATACTGCTACTCCAGATTTCTTCTGACTTCTACTTGCACAGAATACCTTTTCCCATCCCCTCACTTTCAGTCTGTATGTCTCTCTAGATCTGAAATGGGTCTCTTGTAGACAGCATGTATATGGGTTTAGTTTTTGTATCCATTCAGCCTAAGTATTTTGATTGGAGCATTTAATCTTTTTACATTTAAGGTAATTAGTGATGTTTGTTCTTATTGCCATTTGTTGATTGTTTTGTGTTTGTTTTTGCATTTATTTTCTTCCCTTGCTCTCATTGTTTTGTGTTTTATGACTATCTATAGTATTGTGTTTGGATTCTGTTTTCTTCATGTGTATCTCTACCATAGATTTCTGGTTTGTGGTTACTGTGGAGTTTTTGGTATAGAATTCTCTGTATATGTACATAATTATGTTAAGTTGCTGATCTATTAATATCAAATGCATTTCAAATATCCTGCATTTGTGCTCTCCTCTCACAGATATTAGTTTAAATATCATATTTGTGTGTGAATGATTTCCCACCTTTTTGTATGTTTGCCTTTATTGGTGAGTTTTCCCATTCATATTTTTTTTGTTTCTAGTTGTGGGCTTTTCTGTTCTGCCTAAAGAAATTCTTATAGCATTCGTTGTAAAGCTGGTTTGGTGGTGCTGAATACTCTGAGCTTTTGCTTATCTGTAAAGCTTTTGATTTCGCCATCGTATCTGAATGAAAGCCTTGCTGGGTAGAGTATTCTTGGTTGTAGGATTTCTGCTTTCATCACTTTGAATATATCCTGGCACTCTCTTCTGGCCTGCAGAATTTATGCTGAAAAACCAGCTAAGAACCTTATGGGGATTCCCTTGTTTGTTTTTTGTTGCTTCATTCTTGTTGCTTTTAATATTTTCTCTTTGTCTTTTTTATTAATATGTGTCTTAGCATGTTTCTCCTTGGGTTTATCCTGTGTGGAACTCTGGGCTTCCTGGACTTGGGTGACTGTTTCCTTTCCCATGTTAGAGACATTTTCAGCTATTATTTCTTCAAATATTTTCTCTGGCCCTTTATCTCTCTTTCTCTTTCTGAGACCCCTATAATGCAAATGTTGTGTTTGATGTTGTCCCAGAGGTCTCAGATTTTGTTGTTTCTTTTTATTCTTTCTTCTGTTCCATGTCAGCAGTTATTACCATTCTGTTTTCCAGCTCAGTCATCTGTTTTTCTGCCTTATTTTTTCTGCTATTGACTCCTTCTAATGTATTTTTCATTTGTTATTGTATTCTTCAACTCTCATTGGTCTATTTTTCTAATTCTTTGTTAAAACTTCTTGTAACTTCTCTGTGCATCCATTCTTTTCCTGAGTTCTTGAATCATATTTATAATCATTACTCTGAACTCTTTCTCAAGTAAATTGCCTATCTCCACATCACTGGTTGTTCTGGGGTTTTATCTTATTCCTTCATCTGGAACATATCCTTCTGCTGGCTCATTTTCTAAACTCATGTCTATACTTCTATTTGTATTTTTATGTATGTGGAAGTTTAGGTATGTTTCTAAACCTTGGAGAAGTCTCCCTCTTTAGGGGATGTTCTTTGTGTCACAGAAATGTGAGGGACCAGCTTTGGTCCCAGGGTAGGTTCTGACCAGTTTGCAGACTCAGTTATGGGACTGTTGGACTATGTTATGTTAGACTGTTAGACTAGTTATGGGGCTACCAACTATGGTACTTTTATTTCTTACTTCTGGTTTCTGACCCCTGGTGGTTGAGTCTGGTCTAGAGGCTTGTGCAGACTCTCTGTGGGCGGGGTTGGTGACTTCTCACTGTTGGATGGAGTAGGGTCTTGTGGGCAGGGCCATGTCAAGGGGTATGTCTAGAGGTGACTATGGGCTCAGGAAGTCTTTAGGCAGCCTGTCTGATGGGTGTGACTGTGCTCTGACCTTGTTTTCTGTTTGTCCTGAGTGGTCCCAGTACTGGAGCCTGCAGGTTATTGGGTGGGGCCAGGTCTTGGTGCTAATGTCCCTAGGAACCCATCAAGCTTCACAAAAGCCCAGTAATGACCGACAGAGAGGCATGCCCAGGTTTTTCTTGTTCCTTTGCTCACTAGCATCAGCTCTGACTCATAGCCATGACTCCTTCAGCTGAAGGCAAGCTTGAATTAGTTCTTTAGAAACTACTGATGCTCTTTATACTTGGGATGAGTGACAAAAGACCATCTTCCCAGGGGCGTCTCACAGGCTTCTGTAACATGTATCCTAAGGGAGGGATATATTTTGCATATAATGGATAATTGTATTTAAAAACAAGTAGTTAATGTCTTATAGAAGAATATTATATTCCTGCTTCAGTCGCTAAAGATTACCTTGAGAAAAGAAATTTGGAAATATATTTATTCTCGTTTTTTCTAATATGTTTCTAATTCTTTTGCTATATAATAGTTCTTTTAAGTATGCCCTTTGTGTTACATTTCTTCTCTGGAAAAAAAAATTGGATATGTTTTATTACATTTTATCATGTGATTATATCAAAAGCTAAATAAGGTCTTCTCTAAATATTTCCAGTAAAATGTTGAATTGTTTTCATGCTGTTAAATGAATTAGTTAATATTTCTCCCTTGACTGAATTATAGAGAAGTCATTATTTTAAAAAGTTAAGTCTTAATGATAATAGCTGACATTTATTAAGCATTTACTATGTACCACTTTTGTAAGCAATTTTTATTAATTATCTCATTAAATCCTTATAATAGCATCAAGCTATAAATATTTTCTTGTGAAAAGGGGAATGGGAATGATATCGCTTATTTTATAAGCTTAGTTATGAGGTTTGAAGGGTTAAAATAAGGCATGATTTAGCAAATAGTAGAATTAAGTAAATTATTTTTATTGAAGTACTCATCTTAGTTTATACATGAGAAAACTAAGGCTTAAATAGTTTAACATTTTGCTAGTTTGAAGTTGCGCAGCTAGTATTTGGTGGAGGAGCTGGAAACGAATTTGTGTCTGCATGAATCTGGAGAATGAATCTTTAGCTGATATGCTATTTCCTATCAGATCTGTTGTATGCATACTCCACACTCTTAAAGTATGATATATTTATTGTACACAATGAGACTCTTTCCTGTAAAAGGGACTTCAAACACTTGTTAGGAAGGAGCTACATTATCTTATTTGAAAATTATACCTTTCTAGACTTTTCCAAATATGATGATTTGGAACTCTGGATTCTTGGAGTCTGAAGCTTACCCTTAGCACACAGGGTGAACAGTAATATTGTACCACATTTCTGAGTCCTTAAAAAAAATCATCCTCATAACTGTCACCATTATTAATTGAGGTCTTCCAGTACCTTGGATGGAGAAGGCAATGGCACCCCACTCCAGTACTCTTGCCTGGAAAATCGCATGGACGGAGGAGCCTGGAAGGCTGCAGTCCATGGGGTTGCTGAGGGTTGGACACGACTGAGCAACTTCCCTTTCACGTTTCACTTTCATGCATTGGAGAAGGAAATGGCAACCCACTCCAGTGTTCTTGCCTGGAGAATCCCAGGGATGGGGGAGCTTGGTGGGCTGCTGTCTTTGGGGTTGCACACAGTCGGACACGACTGAAGCGACAGCAGCAGCAGTAGCAGTAGGGCCTTGGAATGGCTTAGAAATGAAGTATGAAAAAGATAACAAACAGTTCTTTTTATTAGCCTAAAGGAATTTTAAAAACACATAGTAACACACTGGTTTGTGACTGATTTCCAGGTTTTATGTTTATCAAAACTTCCTAAGCAAATCACAAATCTTATAAGCCTATAGGAAATATTAAAAGTTGGATCAGTCCTTCAATGAGAGTATAATGAACTGTCATTTAACAACTTTTTCACTGAAAGGAAATGAAGTAAAATGTAATAAAGCAGCATTCTCACAGTATGCATAACTAGGAAAT
The DNA here is from genome assembly GCF_001704415.2 of Capra hircus. NCBI lineage: Eukaryota > Metazoa > Chordata > Mammalia > Artiodactyla > Bovidae > Capra > Capra hircus. Next base: position 121,335,784 of record NC_030809.1, on the reverse strand, counting down.
ACATAATATTTCATATGACAAATTATTATTAAGCCCCCTGGTATTCATTAGAATAACCATTAATGGTAATGAAATTGTATGGTGTTTATGTAGATATTATATGTAACTCCAGGAATTTTATTATAATCAAATATGAATATATTTGTTGCTATTTGAGACAGGTACGTGGAGTTTGCAATGGCTACATGCTGAAGCATTGAGCATTTCAGATCAATCATTTTTTTCTTCTTATTTATCATTATTAAAGAAAACATCTTCTTAAACACTTTTACTCTTTAAAAATACATTAAGTGTAATATTATGTAACTTGGGGAGGAGCATTTTCTGTTTCTACTAATTATACACTTTACTTTTTATGAAAAGAGAAGAGATGGGCAAAGATGAAGCTGCTTGTGTGACTTGGTTCTTAGGCTCTCTGCAGCACCTAAACTGGGCCCTGTTCTCTCATCCCTCATCTCCTGCCCACTTGCAAATGACAAAGTTAGGAAATGCTAACTGTTTGGACTGCTCCTCATGTCCTATTTGCTCTGAGAGGTCTGTTTTGTAATTCAAGGCCTGATGTTACCACCAAACTCTCTGCAAAGCTGGCTGGCACAGCAAAATCAGGCTTTTAGGTTTTGTAGCAATTCTCGTGGGCTTCCCTGGTGGCTCAGACAGTAGAGATCTGCCTGCAGTGACCTAGATTTGATCCCTGGATCAGGAAGCTACCCTGGAGAAGGGAATGGCTAACCACTCCAGTATTCTTTTCTGGAGAATCCCATGGACAGAGGAGCAATTCTCATACCTCTGATAAAACACACAGTCACTTACATGTTCTAAGTGTTGGCTACTGTAGATGATACTTTATTAGACTGAAAGTTCACTTGAGCTCAGAGATTTCAAAAGCATATAGAATGGAGTTTCATGTATAGTAAGTACTCTATAAATGTTTGTTATTATTTTTATTTCTAATAATACCTGGTTCAGTCAATGCTGGTGAACTGAACTGAATATATTGCTTAGCTGGTATGTGTTAGGCATTGTCTTAGTGGTTTTTAACATAACTCAATGAATTTTTATCACAACACTTTGATTGTGGTCAAGATTTTTTTTAATCCTCACAATTAAATACAAAGAAAAAATATTAAAAGCAGCAAGGGAAAAGCAAAAAGCAACATACAAGGGAATCCCTATAAGGCTATCAGCTGATTTTTCAGTAGAGACTCTGAACAACAGGAAGGAGTGGCAGGATATATTTAAAGTGATGAAAAGGAAAAACCTACAACCAAGATTACTCTACCCAGCAAGAATCTCATTCAGATTCAATGGAGAAATCAAAAGCTTTACAAATAAGCCAAAGCTAAGAGAATTCAGCACCACCAAACCAGTTTTATGATAAATGGTAAAGGAGTTTCTCTAGGCAAGAAACACAAGAAAAGAAAAAGAACCACAAAAGCAAACTCAAAACAAGAAAATGGTAATAGGAACATGCATATTGGTAATTACCTTAAATGAAGATGGATTAAATGCCCCAAGCAAAAGACACAGACTGTCTGGATGGATGCAAAAATAAGACCTGTGTGTATGCTGCCTACAAGAGACCCACTTCAGAACTAGGGAAACCTGCAGTCTGGGCAGTCTGATGCAGGGCTCAGGAATTTTACTCCCATGGTTGAGCTTCTGTGATATAATTTTCTTCCAGTTTGTGATTTGCCCACCCGCTATGTATGGGATTTGATTTTACTATAATTGTACCCCTCCTACCATCTGTGGCTTCTTCTTTGTCTTTGGACACAGGATATAACTTTTAGTAGGTCCCAGCGTTTTTTATCTATAGTTTTCAGTAGTTAGTTGTGATTTGGGGGCTTTTGTAAGAAGATGGGAACTCAAGTCCTTCTATGCCTCCATCCTGTCGTAGTCCCTGTTGCATCCACTCTCTTCCTACAGTAGCTGGGGGATGAGCTGGGGAGATGGAGTGCAAGCCAAGGAAGGGTACTGCAGGTTGGTGTGGTGAGGGGCGGGTGGGCAGTGCAGCAAGTGAAGGAACTTGGGGCTCTTTGGGGCTGGGAGTCAGCATCTGGCCTCGAGGGTGGCAGTGGAACTGTGACAGGTGGATGCAGGGGGCCAAACTCCTTTCCTGTTGTTCAGGAAACCAGGGGCTTTCCAGCCCTGGGGGCAACACAGCTGGCAGAGGAACAGCTGGGCTGGTAGGCATTTGTGATTTTGGTGTTTTTTGTACAAAGAGGTGAACTCACTTCTAGTCCACCATTTTATCTCTGGACTTTTATTTGTGTATTTAAATTTCCTTTTTTACACAAAAAGTAGCAGACAATATGAACTCTTCTGCATTTTTCTTTTTTTTACTTTAACTCCATACACTAAAAACCACTGTATATTGCTTCATAGAGTATCATTATTATTTTTTAACCTGTATAAAGCTTTATTGTATGGCCTGTACTTTTGCATTTTAACTGTTTCTGATATTTGTAATCATAAATAATGCTGAAGTAAATAATTTTGTACATATTGTATCTTGAACAGTTTTCTGGATTAAAGGATAAGTGGATGTGTAGATTAGTTAGATATTGTCAAGTTCCCTTCCATAGGATTTGTTCCATTTTTCATGTTTACTAGCGATGTATAAAAGTGTCTGTTTCCACACACTCATCAGCACTTTACTTACGTGCTTTAGAAATTTCCCAGTGGGATAGGAGAGAAATAGTATGTCAGTAGAGTTTTAATTTGTGTTTTTTTAAAAATTATGAGTAAAGTTGATCATCTTTTCGTATGTCTGAGGGCCATTTTAACATCTTGTGAATTATCTTTATATAATTTGCCCATTTATCTATAATATTTTGGTCTTTTTTACCCTAAATTTGTTTTATACAGTAGATATATTAGCTTTTTGCTGTGATATATGTTGCAAATATTTTTCTCCTGATATACAGTTTTTCTCTTGACTTTTCTCTTAGTGATTTTGCCATTCAGAGTTTTTATTTTAAAATTTTTATATTGTTTAACTTGTCACTTTTTTTCCTTATTGCATCTGGTATTTGTCTCATAGCAGAAAGCCTTTCTTTATATACAGGTTATAGATAAAATCATGTATGTTTTCTTCTAGTATTTGCAGGTTTAATTTTAGATCTCTAATCAATTTGGCATTTGTTTTGTGTGGTATACATTGGACTTTATCTTTTTTTCCAAATAGTTATTCAGTTGTCCATGTACTTAGAAGTCTATTTTTGTCCCAGAGTTTTGAGATATCACTTTTATCATACACTACATTCCTGTATGAACTCAGGTCTATTTCTGGGCTTTCTGTTCTATTCCATTGCTTGGTCTTGCCATTAATATGCCAGTGGTTTATTTAAAGATGCTTTGTAGTATGTTTCAGTTTCTGGTGGGACTAGTTCTTTTCTTAGATCTTTGTATTTCATTGTTTCCCACCTATTTTTGAAAGTTAATTTCAGATATATATTTTAGTGTCAGCCTATCTAGTTCTAGGAGAAAAACTGGTGTTTTTATTGACAGCATACTACATTTGTAAATAAACTTGGTTTGTGCATCTAAATTCAGTTTCAGGTAGCTGCTGTAGTGTTCCAAAATGGTAATGCCAAATCCCTCAGAACTGTTAGTGTTCTTAGATTGAAGTGTTACATTTTTGGAAACAAATTATTATTATCATTTATAATGTGGGGCTAATTTTATATAGGTTTCAGTTTCCTGAAACTTTTCCGAGGCCCACCTGTGCAATTTCTCATGAGATCCATTTTTAGCAAGATCCTGCTAACTAAAAGATCCCCACCCTCCATATCTGATCACTCTCAACAACTGATCAGAATTCTCATTCTCTACCATCCTTCTGGTGACATCTGATCACCTTGGCTTGTTGTCAGCAAAGAATCCTGATAGGTGGCTTTAGCCATATTACGCTTTCCTCTGGCATTTCTTCTTTAGTAATTTTCTATCCACTGATCCATATCTTACTCCTTGGATATAAACTCCCAGTTTCTCATGCTGTATAGTGAAATAAGACCAGTTTTGTACTTAAGTCTCTTTCCTCCTATTTCAGTAATTCTGAATAAAATCTATTTATATTACTTCCACTACTGTTCAGCTCAGGTTTTTCTTTGACAACATATATTACAGCACACAACTTTTCCAGGGATCTTCATTTTACCAAGGTACCTATGTTCTTAGAATACAGATCTTCCTGAACCAATGATGGGGGTGTATCCCAATAAATCCATCACAAGTTGAAAATATCATTAAGTCAAAAATGTATTTAATGCATCTAACCTACTGAACATCATAGCTTAGTCTAGCCTACCTTAAACATGCTCAGAATAATTACATTAGCCTGAAAAATGGAAGTCATTCAGTTGTGTCTGACTCTTTACGACCCCATAGACTGTAGCCTGCCAGGCTCCTCTGTTCATGAAATTCTCCAGGCCTGAAAACTGGAGTGGGTAGCTGTTCCTTTCTCCAGGGAATCTTCCCAACCCAGGGATTGAACCCAGGTCTCCTGCATTGCAGGCAAATTATTTACATTAGCCTACTGCTGCTAAGTCACTTCAGTCGTGTCCAACTCTGTGTGACCCCATAGACAGCAGCCCACCAGGCTCCCCCGTCCCTGGGATTCTCCAGGCAAGAACACTGGAGTGGGCTGCCATTTCCTTCTCCAATGCATGAAAGTGAAAAGTGAAAGAGAAGTCGCTCAGTCGTGTCCAACTCTTGGCGACCCCATGGACCACAGCCTACCAGGCTCCTCCATCCATGGGATTCTCCAGGCAAGAATATAGGAGTGGGTTGTCATGTCCTTCTCTAGGGGATCTTCCCAACCCAGGGATCAAACCCAGGTCCCCTGCATTGTGGACAGATTCTTTTACCATTTGAGCTACCTGGGAAGACCAACACAAGGTGTTAGTGTTGAGTAATTAATGTAATGCATTTAATACTGTGCAGACAGTGAAAAACAGAGTTGTGTGCTTTGATTACCCTTGTAATCATGTGGCTGCCTGGGAGATGCTACTGTGCTGTGTCATAAGAGAGTATTTTACCACACACCGGTAGCCTTGAAAAAGATAAAAAGTCAAAACTCACAGTGTAAAGAACGTGTATCACTTTTGTACCATCATAAAGACAAAAGTCATAAGTTGAACCATTGTTAAATCAAGGACTGTATTAACACTATGTGATTTTTTTGTAGCCCTGAAGATAGCTGAAAACTCTCTTAAAAGTCATACCTATTTACTTATATGTGACCCAGAGATGATACTTTGAAAAAGCTTTCTAACTGATAAGATCACTGAATTAAAAAATGTTCATGAGGAGGCAGTTCAGGGTAGCAGCCTAAGAAGATCTTGACCTTGCCTCTTCTTCTGGACAAAAAGAAAAAAATCTGTACCTGCAAGTGGAATAATTTCCCCCTGAAAAAGACCTGAAAGCTAGAAGAATAGCAGCTCCATAGCAGAGGGTAAAAGGGGTACACTGAGACAGAAGAGGCAGAGATAGTCTTGCCAAAATATGAACCCAGGTTCAGCAACCCACATTTGGGAGGAATATAAAAACTCTGGAACTTTTCCCCGTGGAACGAGGGGTTTGTGCCCCACATCAGGGTCACAGAGCTGGAGAGGCGGGGCACCAAAGCACCTGGCCTGGAAAGCCACTGGAGAGTATGTCCAGGAGAACCATAGAGCTGTGGGGAGTGGAGAACCTGCTCCATTGCTTACATGCAGGCTCAGAGACCCCAGTGCAAAAGCATCAGTTTGAAAAGTGCTTAAACCACATGTGAATACTAATCTTAAAGCATCTCCTGGAAAGGCAGGAGTCTGCTGGGACTCTCTCCGCTGCACTTGTTGAGTTCATGCAGCCCACACTGAAGATGCCCCTAGACCACCTGGCTTGGTGGCCAGGGGTGTGGGGTTGTACTTCTGGGCCCCAGGGACTATGTTGTACACAAGGTCTCTCCTTCTAGGCTGGGAGAAGTAGCTGTTTTGCCTAGTGCATGGAAACAAACACAAAGAGTTAGGCAAAATGAAGAGACAGAGGAATATGTTCCAAGTGAAAGAATAAGACAAAAACCTCAGGAAAAGATCTTAATGAACTGGAGATATCAGGAATCTACCTGATAACAAAAGTCATAAGTTGAACCATTGTTAAATCAAGGACTGTATTAACACTATGTAAAATACTCTCTTATGACACAGCACAGTAGCATCTCCCAGGCAGCCACATGATTACAAGGGTAATCAAAGCACACAACTCTGTTTTTCACTGTCTGTACAGTATTAAATGCATTACATTAATTACTCAACACTAACACCTTGTTATCAGGTAGAGAGTTCAAAGTAATGACTGAAAAGATACTCACTGAATTCAAGAAAAGAATAGATGGACACACTGAGAACTTCAACAAAGAGGTAGAAAACATAAAGTCCATAAGAACATACCAAACAGAAATGGCAGAATTGAACATAATATTTGAACTAAAAAAAAAAATACACTAGAGAAATTGAGCAGCAGACTGGATAAAGCAGAAGAGCAGATCAGCAAACTGAAAGACAAAGCAATGGGACTCACCCAGAAAGAGCATATGTGTGTACACACACACAGACACACACACACATGCACATACCTTCTGGGGCAACATAAAGCGGAATAACATTTGTAGTATATGAGTCCCTGAAGGAAGAGAAAGAGAGAAAGGAACAGAAAACTTACTTGCAGAAATATGGCAAAACGTTCCAAATCTAGAGAATAAAACAGACATCAAGGTCCAAGAAGCCCAGAGAATTCCAAATAAGATGAACTTGAATTCCACAGAGTGAAGTAAGCCAGAAAGAAACACACCAATACAGTATACTAACGCATATATATGGAATTTAGAAAGATGGTAACGATAACCCTGTATGCGAGACAGCAAAAGAGATACAGATGTATAGAACAGTCTTTTGGACTCGGTGGGAGAGGGAGAGGGTGGGATGATTTGGGAGAATGGCATTACATGTATAATATCATATATGAAACGAATCGCCAGTCCAGGTTCAATGTATGATATAGGATGCTTGGGGCTGGTGCACTGGGATGACCCAGAGGGATGGTACAGGGAGGGAGGAGGGAGGGGGGTTCAGGATGGGGAACACGTGTATACCTGTGGCAGATACATGTTGATGTATGGCAAAATCAATACAATATTGTAAAGTAATTAACCTCCAATTAAAATAAATAAATTTATATTAAAAAAAGAATTCCACAGTAAGACACAATATAGTTAAAATATCAAAAGTTAAAGTGTCTTAAAAGCAGCAAGAAAACAATTTTTAACATACAAGGGAAACCCCATAAGTCTATCAGCATATTTTCAACAGAAACTTTGCAGCTAGAAGGGTATACTGCAAAGCTATGATAATTAAAATAGTGTAGTGTTGACATAAAAACAGACACATAGATCAGTGGAACAGAATAGAGTCTAGAAGTAAACCCACTCATAATATGGTCAACTAATTTATGACAGAGGAGGCAAGAATATGCAATGGGGAAGGGACAGTCTCTTTAATAAATGGTGTTGAGCAACCCGGACAGCTGCACACCAAAGAATGAAACTGGATCACTATTTACACCATAGACAAATATTTACTCAACATGCAGTAAAGAACTGAAAGGAAGGCCTGAAACTATAACTATCCTGGAAGAAAACATATGCAGTAAGCTCCTGGACATTGGTCTTAGTGATTGTTTTTTTTTTTTTTTTTTTTGGATCTGACTTCAAAGGCAAGGGCAACAAAAACAAAAATAGATAGGACTACATCAAAAAATCAAGTTTCTGTACAGTGAAGGAAACCATCAACAAATACAAAGACAGCCTACTGAATGGGAGAAGAGATTTGCAAATCATATATTCAATAAGGGGTTAATATCCAAAATATATAAGGAACTCACACTACTTTATAACGACAACAACAAAAACAAAAACCACTTTGATTAAAAAATGGGCAGCGTATCTGAATAGACTTTTTTTTTAAAGAAGACATACAGAGGGCCAAAAGACATGTGAAAAGATGCTCAAGATCATTAATAATTAGGAAAATGCACATCAAAGCCGCAATGAGATATCACTTCATGCCCGCTAGAATGGCTCTTGTCAAAGAACTCTCCTGCAACACTTATCCACTGTCAGTGGGAATGTAAATGTTACACCCACTGTGGGCAACAGTGTGAAGGTACCTTAAAAATTAAGAATGGAACTGTCACATGAACTAGCAGTTCCACTTTTGGATATCTAGCCAAAGAAAACAAAGACAGTAATTTGAAAAGGTGTATGCCTCCTCCCCGTGTTCATTGTGGCATTATTTATAATTGTTAAGTTTGGAAACATCCTAAGTATCCATTCATGAATGTATGGATAAAGAAGATGTGGGACATATACATGATAGGATACTCCTCCGTCATAAAAACAGAATGAAATCTAGCCATTTGCAAAAACATGGATGGGCCTTGAGGGTATTATGCTGTGTGGAATCTGAAAAGTCAAACAAAGCCAAACCTAGACTCATAGATACAAAGAACAGGTTGGTGACATTTTATTAGAGCTCTGTTTGCTAAATATGATAACTAAACATATTGCAATTAATATTTTGCAGTCTATGCAAATTTTGCGTCTCTGTGTTGTATACATGAAACTAGAACATCTCATCCTATAGTTAAATGAAAAAATTTAAGTTTATAAAATCATTTTCTAACATTTTCATATTTTCATGGCTTGTGAAGGATTAAATGTACAATTATTTCATCAAATTGGATTTTCATAGCGTTAGTCATATTTCAGTGCTAATTCTTTAAACTAATTCTTGGTCAAGTTTTAAGCAGAACAAGGGAGTGAAAAAACTTTCCTGAAGCCAGTGACATGTACTTCTTTCAGTCTGGGTTTTGTAGTGGGGAAAGTGGTATAGTGACCAGAGTAAATAAAAATTTATTTTTATCAGGATTATTATAAAAGTCTAGTAAAAATAAATGGATGATATATTTTGTTGAATTTTCTTGCTCCTCTTCCTGTTTCTTCTGGCTCTTTCTATATAGTCTTAACTCCTTTATTATTTAAATATGAAATATTGAGGTGGTTACTCCTGGCAGCAGGTGATTCTTTCTGGTAATTGCTGCTCAGTCCATTTCCATTATTGGAAATAACTGGAAATGTCACACTGGTGGGCTGCATGTGTATTCAGAAGTTATTGAGCTTGTTTGTTACTTTAAGTAGATTATAGGATTTAGATTGTTTTCACTGGTATGTGTAAAGATGCCCATCGGTAAGCTTTGGTTGATAATAAAGTGAAATTGATGCATTTTCATATACATCACCTAATATTATCAACTCTGAGTGCTACTGGGAAGTTGTCAGATCTTATGTGTGAAAGGTTTTTACCATCACTGTTACACATTAATTGGGCAAAGTTTAATATTAGTAGCTCCTGAGAATTGTGGCTTTATTGCCTGTGTTTGGATTTTGTTTGCCACAATTTGGTTGCTTTTCTGTGTACAGTGGTTGTGAATATAGGCAAGACTGTGACAGGGTTCTGGGCTCTTAACTTTGATGAACACCATGACGTTTCCATCGTGCTCCATTCAAAACAGCACAGATGTGAGTCTGGGAGTGGCATCCCCACTGCTCTCATGAGCCTTTGTTTGGAGAACACCCTGATTAACCCCCACCCTTCATGGTTCATTGACTCACTGATAGATCAAGTTTAAACTAGCACATATTAGCACATTTGCTAGTAACAGAGGAACAGTTGGCCATTCTGTTTTACACTGCTGGTTCATCGAAAACTGTCATGCTCAAAAGGTCTACCGACTATGAATTGAGAGTTTACCAAAGGATTGAGAACCAAGTGAGTTGCATATTAATTTTGAATCATGTCTGTATTTTAATCCTAGATTATCTTTTGCGGGATGCTTATACTATTGTAAAATTATGAATAAATGATTTATCACTTTCAGGTTCATTTTTTCAAGGAGTTCAGGGGAGTTATGTGTCTCAATACAGCTTTCATAGTAAACAGTTTGTCATATTTGAATGAAAGAAGAACAAGGTTGCGACTGCCTGATGCTTGCCATCATCTCATTCTAAAAATGTCTTCTGTAGAGTTCTTTGCAGCCAATAAGTTACAGAAATTTTTGCAGTGAACTATATTTCTGTACACAGGGCTTCCTAGATGGCTCAGTGGTAAAGAAACTGTCTGCCAGTGCAGGAAACGTGAGTTTGATCCCTGGGTGGGAGCAACCGCCTGGAGAAAGAAATGGCAACCCAGGCCAGTATTCTTGCCTAGAGAATCCCATGGACAGAGGAACCTGGCGGGCTCTTCATGGGGGGCGGGCTCATGGGGTTGCAAAGAGCTGGACACGACTGAGCGACTGAGCACAGTAGCACACACATACTGATATTTCTGTATCACATGAAGATGTTTACTGATCTCTTGTTTGGGCAAGAGCTCTAGAATGCATGTCTATTTTCTCACAAACACATTTTAAAATCGTCTGCTTTTTCTTTATTTGTTGTTACTGCTGTTATCTATGACTCAATCACATTTCATAAAACAGAGAACTTCTTCCTCTTTCCTACCTTCTTAACCTAGTCTTCAAAGCCTCCAGTTTCTTTCCTTACTGTTCTTTTTATGGAAGATAGATTTTTCAGATCATTTGGCAGTGTCAGCTGGTGGATGCCTTCTTGGCTTCATTGCTGACACGCCGGTGCCATCCGTGGGTTCCTGCGTCTTTGCTTTGTCCTTTCTCTTGTGAGATGCTAGAGCACAAGTGCCCTGCTGGTGCTGAGGATGGCGCTCCCAGTCTAAGCCTAAGACGGAACAACTGATATTGTCTTCAAAACTGGCTGGTGCCACGGGGACTAAAGGCAGTTTCTTCCTGGCCCGTTTTCTGATTATTTAATAGCTTATGAGTTGTTTTGGAAGGCACACTGATTAATTTTCAGTTCTAAGCAAAACGGTTAAGTATTTGTTTTCATTGTTGCTATAGATTTAATTTAGAAAAGATTTTACCCAGTTCTTAAATATAATTCTTCTGCTGGGTTTGTTTGTGTATAGGAAGTAAATACGAGATAGGGATTGAATTATTTTTTAAAAGCTTAACAGCAATAAGAGGTTGTTAGATGTTTTTATGCTGAATGTTTCTTTCAGAGGATATAAGTGCCTATTGCAAAACCTACTTCTGATAAATCTTTGGTTCTTTGTGAAGTATTTGCCTTGGTCTTTTTGTTTTATTTTAGGAATTAATGTGAGTGGTTACATTGCTGGATGTATTTTATATCACAGCAATTTTAAAAGAAAGGCTTTTTGCTTGCATGATTGTTTTTTGCAGTGTTGATCTTTTCTTTAATACAATTGGAATTTTTTATTTATTTTTAGCTTTTGGTTTATTTTTTAAAAGAGTACACACACACACACACACACACACACACACACATAATAGGGCATCTATTGTGTGCCAAATACTATTCCAAGGGCTAGTAATATAGCAAAGCGCAGAACCATGAAGTCTTTGAACTCAAGTAGCTTATTATTAAGTATTATCAAGTAGTTTATTATATCCTGGGCTTCCCCAGTGGTAAAGAATCTGCCTGCAATACAGGAGATGCAGGAGGCTCGGGTTCGGTCCCTGGGTTGGGAAGATCCCTGAAGGAGAAAATGGCAACCCACGCCAATATTCTTGCCTTGAAAATTCCATGGACAGAGAAACCTGGCAAGTTACAGTCCATAGGGTTGCAGTGTCAGACATGGCTAAGCGCCTGAACACACACACACACAGCTTATATTCTAGTGTTAGTGGAGTCTCTTAGTCTGTTTGGGATGGTATAACAAAGTACCAGAGAGAGGGTGGCTTATAAATAACAGAAATTTACTTCTCACAGTATTGGAGGCTTGAAGTCTGAGCTCAGGGTGCCGGCATGTTCAGGGTCTGGTGAGAGCTCTTGTGTCTTCACAGGGCAGAAGGAAAGCTAGAGCCTTCTGGGGTCTCTTTTATAAAAGCACTGATCCCATTCATAAGGGCTCAATCCTTATCACCTAATTACCTCCCAAAGGTCTCACTTCCTAATACCTCACGTTGGGGATTAGGATATCAACATATAAATTTTGGAGGGACACAAATATGTCATTCCTAAGAAGAGGGAATTGGAAAAATCAAATAAGTGTATTTCTGTGAAGTCAAATGGGATGAAAGATTTGCTGTTGCACACAGGTGCTTAAGGGAGACTTCATGGGCTATGAAGTTTTGGAAGAAGGCTGAAAGTCATGGGAGACATTTGGATATAGAAGTAATTCTAAGCAGAGGAAGTAGTAAGGGCAAAATGCTGGGCAAGAATGTCATTTGCAGAGTAGAGTCAGGGAGCAGAGTAATTGGAAATGAAGCCGCAGAGGTGGCTGGAGGTAATGCATGAAGGACCTCGTAAGGTTTGTATGGTTTTTGACTTTTCTCCTGAGAAAAATAAGGGCCATCTGGGAGTTTTAAGCAGAGGAGTGACATGATCTGACTTACTTTCAAAATATATATTTTGGCTGCCAAGTAGATAGTAGATTGTGTGAGTGGATGAAAGGACTGCTGCAGAAGACCAGTTAAGTAAGAATTGGTATAATCCAGGCAAGAGATGATGGCTTAAATCAGGTTAGGGGTGGGAGAGGTAGTTTGAAGTGGTCAGCCTTTTGGTTTATTTTTGAAGATAGAGCTAGCTGGAGTTACTGACTTGGTGGATATTGAAAAAAGTTGAAGATGATGCTAAGATCTATGTTTTACTCTTATGAAAAAATGTCTAACATATAAGTGCCCATTATAATGTTTTTATATTTTCTATATTTTTGTTACCTAGATTCTGTATTTAACATTTTTCTATAGTGGCTTCAAACATTTTATTGTCAGTGTTTTTATATTGGAGCATAGTTGTTTTTTTTTTTTTTAAATTGGTGTGTAGTTGCTTTACCATGTTGTATTAGTTTCTGCTGTATGGCAGAGTGAATCAGTTATATATATACATACATCTGCTCCTTTTTGGATTTCCTTTCTATTTACATCACCGCAGAGCATTGAGTAGAGTGCCCTGTGCTAAACAGTAGGTTCTCATCAGTTATCTATTTAATACATGGTAGTGTATATATGAAGAAGGCAACGGCACACCACTCCAGTACTCTTGCCTGGAAAATCCCATGGATGGGGGAGCCTGGTCGGCTGCCGTCTGTGGGGTCACACAGAGTCGGACATGACTGAAGTGACTTCCCTTTCATACATTGGAGAAGGAAATGGCAACCCACTCCAGTGTTCTTACTTGGAGAATCCTAGGGATGGAGGGGCCTGGTGGGCTGCTGTCTAAGGGGTCGCACAGAATCGGACACGACTGAAGTGACTTAGTAGCAGCAGCAACAGCAGTGTATATATGGAGAAGGCAATGGCAACCCACTCCAGTACTCTTGCCTGGAAAATCCCATGGACGGAGGAGCCTGGTAGACTGCAGTCCATGGGATCACTAAGAGTTGGATACAACTGAGCGACTTCACTTTCACTTTTCACTTTCATACACTGGAGAAGGAAATGGCAACCCACTCCAGTGTTCTTACTTGGAGAATCCCAGGGATGGAGGAGCCTGGTGGGCTGCCGTCTATGGGGTCGCACAGAGTCGGACACGACTGAAGCGACTTAGCAGCAGCAGCAGCAGCAGTGTATATATGTCAGCCCCAATCTCCCTGTCCATTCCCCTGTCTCACTTCCCCACCTTGGTATCCATTCATTTATTTTCTACAACTGTCTATGTGTTTTAAAGTAAATTATAAATATCATGGGTACTTTTGATTGTTGTTGTTGTTCATATGCCAAGTCGTGTCTGGGTTTTCCTAGTTTGCTGACATATTGAATGCAGGACTTTAATAGCATCATCTTTTAGGATTTTAAATAGCCCTGGTGGAATTCCATCACCTCCACTGGCTTTATTGGCAGCAGTGCTTCATAAGGTCCATTTGATTTCATGCTTCAGAATGTCTGACTTGGAGTGGGAGATGACACCATCATGGTTATCCAGATCACTGAGATACTTTTTGTACAGTTCTTCCATGATAATTACATGGAGGGTATTTTCCCCAGAAGTAAGCATCTCTAACAAAAATTCTAGAAATAGCAAAATATCATTATCCTACCAAATGAATGAGCAATAGTTGTGTTTATTATCATCTAATATCATATAAGCCTCATTGGAAAAGACCCTGATGCTGGGAAAGATTGAGGGCAGGAGGAGAAGGGGACGACAGAGGATGAGATGGCTGGATGGCATCATCGACTCGATGGACATGGGTTTGGGTGGACTCCGGGACTTGGTGATGGACAGGGAGGCCTGGTGTGCTACAGTTCATGGAGTCACAAAGAGTTGGACATGACTGAGTGACTGAACTGAACTGAATACCTGGTCCACGTTGAAATTTCTGCCACTTTCCGAAATGTCTTTTATAGCTGATTTGTACCAATCAGTGTCCAATCTAAATACATTTAAACTGTAACACTACAACATGCCCCTCCTCATCTTTTTTATTCTCTGAGAAACTCTTAGCCCATTTAAATACAGATGATTGGTCCTCATTCTCAGAAATTCTGATTCAGTGGTTCTGGTGTGGGCCTTTCTAATGAGCTGTTGGGGGATGCCGGGCTGTCATTTTGGAGACCACAGGCTTTGGGTAGTACTGCTAGGCCCCAGCTGATTGTTCTTGGGGGCATCATTTAACTTGTTCTTTTATGCCCTGTATTTACTATAAGCTGGATTTTCAATCTCAAGACTTAGCTAGATTTATGTTGTAAATTTGGGGCAAGAATACTTCATAAATTATATGTGTACTTCATATTTTATCATCTCGGGTGGTACATAATGTCTAACTTCCCACTATTAATGAGGCCAAGGTGACTTCCCAAGGCTAAGATTGATCCCTGAATCAAGGAGCTGAAAGCTTGATCCCTCTGTCATAATGTCTCTATTTGAAACTAGTAGATAATTTGTTGAGTGATACTCAGGGACCAAGGGAATGTCTAGTCTTCAGTAAATATTTCATCTAATGATTTTAACATGTGTTGATTATCCTTGCCTGAACTGATTATTTAACTAGGAATAGATCATAGAGATTTTCTAATTCAATCATTCTTCCTAAATGAGTGCTATTCTTTTTTAAAAATGATGTTGCTTCTCCCAAATGGTACTATTTGGTTAATGGCAAGTATAGTGCATATTGGGCTTCCCAGGTAGCTCAACTGGTGAGTAAACTGCCTGAAATTCAAGAGACCCCAGTGTGATTCCTGGATTGGGAAGTTCTCCTGGAGAAGGGATAGGCTACCCACTCTAGTATTCTTGGGCTTCCCTGGTAGCTCAGATGGTAAAGAATCCGCCTGGAATGCAGGAGACCTGGGTTGGGAAAATCCACTGGAGGAGGACATGGCGACCCACTCCAGGATTCTTTCCTGGAGAATCCCCATGGACAGAGGAGCCTGGCGGGCCACAGTTCATGGTGCCGCACAGAGTCGGACACCACTGAGCGACTAAGCACGATACAGCACAGCACGTAGTGCATGTTAGAAAGGTGGGAGAAACCCTTAAGTAGTTATTCAGAGTAAAGTGAAGTTTCTGACTGGAGCAAGTGGAAGGATGAAGTTGTCATTTAGTCAGAAGGGGAAGATGGTGGGTGGAAAGACCAGGTTTGATGGGAAAAAGCAGAATTTTAGTTTTGAAAGCGTTAAACTTGAGATGTCTAGTAAACATTTGTATTGATCAAAGTTTGGTTGACTCATAACAAAAATACTCTAGTTATTTTAAAAAGAAAGCTGTTTTGTACAGATAGTGTTATTAAAAGGCTAGAGGAGAAGGTTCTAGTGCATCGGCTATGCTGGTGGCCTACAGCTGTTGCTGCTTTGCTTTCCCCATTCCTCCCCCACCCCACATATTTGGCCTCGTGAGATGTCTTCTCTGACCAATTGACTAAGGGAAATAAATGTTCAGAGACAGTTCAGAGACAGCTCTGCATGGTATGATAGAAGTGACGTCCTGAAGTGTTACAACCCCACCTGAAAGTGTTCTTAAAAGATAGTAGGGAAGGGAGATCCTTCTGGTGGTCAGAACTTTGGTTGATATAAGTTGTTATGGAGTGATGGCCAGAGAGATGAATGTCTCAGTGCATGATCAGTGGTTAAGAGCTTGGCCAAATAGTTGGAAGTAAACATTTGCAAGGCTGGTGACAGGTGTAATAAACTAAAAGTGTATGAATGACTTTCACAGCATAAGAGCAGATGTGAGATTTATGTTTTATGTAAATGCTTACCGAGGAAAATTTGTTCTAGAAGAGGAAATAACCAGATAGGCAAGATGCTGCGTTCTATAGATGTGTGTCAGCATCTTTTCAGAGCACATGTAGGCTTGCACAGTGAACATATAAACAAAGTGGCCTTAAGGCAGGAAGGGGAAACATATAGGGATTTAGCAGTAAGCACGTATATCCACTAAGGCTGAGTTGATTACCACCATTTTATTGAGCACTCTGCTTGCAAACAGATCAGCCTTGAGCCCTGGACATCCCAGAGCAACCAGTCCACCACTTGATGGGAGATTGATACATTGAATCCTCTCTTTTGTGAAAGGTCAGTGTCTTGGCCTCTTTGCTACCAGTGCTTATATTTTGTATGGATTTGGATTTATTGTCCACCGTGTTTCTGCCAGGACTACCATTGATGACTCTCCTAAATACCTTGTTCAGTGAATTTACACCTTATACAATACTGCTTTTGATCACGAAACTCATTCGCATCAAGAAAAGTAAATCAATTGGCTGAACAGTATGGAATTCACTGGTCTTACCACGTTTCCTATTTTATTATATTGTCTTCCACTTGGGAGGCTAAATCTTGTGATAGTAAAGCAGTTTTTCGTTCCATAAACAGAATACATAGGCCTGTGGACCAGTGAGTGAGTGAAGGTAAGTGTCATCTCTCTTCTTCACCTTGTTTCCCAGTGATAGTGTTTTTTGCTTCCAGTCTCTAGGACTTTGAACTCTGCTGATTTAGAGTTTTTAGTTTAGAAGAATACTTCCATAGGGGAAAATGATAATGGTTCAATTGAACTGGACATTGACACTACCTGGTCACATTATTGGACCATATGACTGAACCAGCAAATGAAAAAATAATAATAATGCAGTTGCTTTGCTGGTAAAGGTGATCAGTTCTGATTATCCGGGGAAATAGTGTTATTTCTGCTACTCAATAGGAGGACCACATCTGGAAACCGGCAGGCAACCTGGACTGCCACTTAGGAGCAGGATGAAATGAATAAACACATAGTCCAGGAAAGTAAAAATGGCCAAACTGACTCCAGGAGGTAGAGGAAATGTAAACAGATGAATTACAACCAAAGAAGTAGAAATTTTTTGTTACTTCTAAAAAAAAAAAAACCCAAAACAAAAAAACCCCACCAACTCTGACATTTTCAGATGACTATGTGCCATACCTTTAAGGAATAAGAAACTTCAATATTATTTAAACTATTCTGGAGCACAGGAAAAAAATGAAAACTCCCAGATTTTATTATAGAGCTTGCATGGAATTAATACCAACATGTGACAATGAAGTCCAAAAGAGGAAAAATATAGATTGCTTTTACGTATGAGTGTCAAGAAACCCTTAATAAAATAAGGAGAGATGGCTGTGTTATGAGCATGATAAATATGTGTGCTTAGTTGCTCAGTTGTGTCCGACTCTTTGCGACCCCATGGGCTGTAGCTTGCCAGACTCCTCTGTCCATGGGGATTCTCCAGGCAAGAATACTGGAGTGGGTTTCCATGCCCTCCTCCAGGGGATCCTCCCAACCCAGGGATCAAACCCAGCTCTCCCTCATTACAGGTGGATTCTTTACCATCTGAGCCATATACATCTCATTTTATTTTAAATTAATTTATTTTAATTGAAGGATAATTACTTTACAATATCTTGATGATTTTCACCATGCACCAACATGAATCAGCTATAGCTATACATATGTCCCATCCATCCTGAGCCCTGTCCTACCTCCCTCCCCCTCTTATCCCTCCAGGTTATCACAGAACACTGGCTTTGGGTGCCTGGCATCATATTCACATTGGCTATCTATTTTACATATGGTAATATATGTGTTCCAATGCTATTCACTCAAATCATCCCACCCTCTCCTTCTCCCACAGAGTCCAAAAGTCTGTTCTTTACACCTGTGTCTCCTTTGCTGCCCTGCAGGATCAGTTACCATCTTTCTAAATTCTACGTATATGCGTCAATATACAGTATTTGTCTTTCTGGCTTACTTCACTCTGTATAATTGG
Organism: Capra hircus; assembly: GCF_001704415.2. Taxonomy (NCBI): domain Eukaryota; kingdom Metazoa; phylum Chordata; class Mammalia; order Artiodactyla; family Bovidae; genus Capra; species Capra hircus. Next base: position 121,317,434 of record NC_030809.1, on the reverse strand, counting down.
CTCTAGTTTCAGCCATCTCGTTAGAACTGATTCAAATGTATTCTTTTTAATGGCTGAGTAATACTCCATTGTGTATGTATACCACAGCTTTCTTATCCATTCATCTGCTGATGGACATCTAGGTTGCATCCATGTCCTGGCTATTATAAACAGTGCTGCAATGAACATTGGGGTACATGTGTCTCTTTAATTCTGGTTTCCTTGGTGTGTATGCCCAGCAGTGGGATTGCTGGGTCATATGGCAGTTCTAGTCCCAGTTTTTAAAGGAATCTCCATGCTGTTCTCCATAGTGGCTGTACCAGTTTGCATTCCCACCAACATTGTAAGAAGGTTCCCTTTTTTCCACACCCTCTCCAGCATTTATTGTTTGTAGGCTTTTTGATGACAGCTCTTCTGACTGGCATGAGATAATACCTCATTGTGGTTTTGATTTGCATTTCTCTGATAATGAGTGTACATCTTATTTTAAAGCCAACATGAAGAAATATGTGAAGGAGTCCCACTGAGCTCTGGAACTAACAAGAGTATTCTTCATCAGCACTGTTAGTCACATTCTTCTGGTGAAACCAACCAATGCAAGTAGAGTAGAGAAAAAATGAATTTGTTTGCCAGTTGGAAAGGGAAAAGTGAAATTACCATCATTTGAATGTGAAATAACTATTAGCTTGAAAAATCAAAGAGAATAAAAGGAAATCTATGATGAACAATGAGAAAATTAAGTGCTAGGTGTAGAAATAAATAGTTTTGATATTTGGTGTTAATATTCGGTAAAGAAATGGGAGTTGGAAACATATTGATGGCAGTAACAAAAAAGATGAAAAACGTAGACTTGTTCAGCATTCATCTGACAAACGTTTAACATGGCACTAAGGGACACAGAAAACTTAAAATGGAAAAGCATACCTTGTTTCTGTAAAGAAAGACTGGATCTCAAAAAGTGTTATTGTCCTTAAGATAATTTATATTTAATATAATCTCAATAAAATGCCAGTAGAATTTTTCATACTAGACAAACTGATTTTAAAGATCATGTGTAAAAATAGACATAGAAATTCTTAAAAATAGTAAAGAGAGACCAGCTGTACCAGCTATTCAGTCGTGTTATGAAACTATGATATTTAAAATGTTACGATACTGACATGAATCAGTATCATAACACTTAGACACTTAGATTACATTCAAACACATCCAGAAACCTAATATATAAAAAAAGTGGCATTTGAAATCTGTGGGAGAAAGATGGATTATGTCATGAATGATGTTGGGAATAGATAGATAGCAATTTGGGAAAAAGTTATGGTCAGCTTTCATAAAATATGAAATTGAGACCATCAACTTATTAGAAAAATAGAGGATATTTTTTTATCACAAAGGGAGTTTTTAAATATGACACAAAACCCAGAAGCTATAAAAGAAGTGATATATTCAAATATAGGCACATAAAAATGAAAACTTTTAACAAAGAAAACAGCATAAATAAAATGAAAATCACTAAATGACACACTGGGGAAAATATTTGTAATCCATCAACAAAAGGTTGATTTTTCTTACTGTATGGAGCACTACTATAATTAACATGTCAAAGAATACAAAGATTCTTTTTAAAGATTGGCTAATGATATAAACTGATAGCTCATGGAAAAATAAAAGCGGCTGTTAAACATTTTCAATGTTTCTCACCCCCCCTCCCTTATAAGAGAAATGTAAATTGAAATTAGAGTGATATGCAGTTTTTTATCCTTCAGATTATCAAAGATCAAAAAAATTGAAAATATGCAGGTTTACAAGGGTGTAAGAAAACAGACTGTCTAAGTTCCTGGTGGTGTAAATTGGTAGTAAAAATAAAAGGTGAACTGAGTACTGTGTGTCATGCACTTTCCTAAGTACTTTATATTCACTTATTTAATCATCACATGTACCTTTTGTGAATGGTACTCTTATTAGCCCCTATTACAGATGAGGAAACTGAAGAACAGAGAAGTTAGACAATAACCCAAAGTCACACAGTTTGGTATATGGAGGAGCCAAGGTTTAAGATCAATTACTTTTACTTTTTTTTTTTGTCACAACTCTGAATTGTTTCTATGGCAACTAATTTGGCAGTATACACTCTCAAGGGTACATATTCTTTGATCTAGTGATTCTCCTTCTAGAGTTTTGATCTGCGGTTTTCCGTAAACAGATGCAAAATGACATTTATTGCAGCATTATTTGCAATAAAGGAAGATTGGAAACAACCTCAATACCTATCCCCAGGGAACTAGTTAATTCAATTGAGGTTCATACGAAGAAAACTAAGAAGCTCTAGATAAACTAAGATGGCACTCTATAGTGGTATGGAATCATCTCCAAAATATTGTAAAAGGAAAAGCAAGGCACCGAATAATAGGTGGGGATGCTGCCATCTATGTAAAAAGTCACTGAACATATACATACATTTTCATATGTGCACAGAATAGATTCTCAGTAGTGCCAGTAGTTGTCTCTCAGGAAGAGAACTGGGTAACTAATGAGATTTTGAATTCACAGAGTACAATGTGTGTGTTTTAATCTGTACAGAAAACTACTGTGTGTGTGGTTCTCCAATACAGAGACATTTGTATTGAGGCCACTTGGTGAAGAGTGTAACCAAGTGCCTTAGACCTGGATTCAGACTCCAACACTGGATGGTTAACTCAGCAGGAAAGAGGCTTTGGAACACCTGTAGCGACTTTACTTCTTCCCTGACTTTGGCTTTGACTGGAGGAAGGACAAAATCCGTAGGGCTCTATGTGCTTGGGGTAAGATTCCTCCCAACACCACTGTGCTCTCCAGTCTTAACTGCTGCACACAGCTTTTATCTTTCACACACGGTATTGCTGCCTGAAGTCCTTCATCAACTAGACTTTCATCCCTCTAAGGCCCTCTCTGGGTACCCACTAGCCTGACACCATCCCCCACTCTCTTCACCTCCAGACACTACTTTATTTTGCCCTGTGGAATGATTCTTCATGAGCAAAATCTTGGAGACAGACCAAGAGAGTTTCCAGCCTAATATGGAAGAGTAACTAATAAATAGATGTAAAGTTACAATGGTATATAATAATCAAGATTGGGAAGTACATTGATTTGTGAGAATAAATGATAAGGGGGAGATGACCTAGCTGAAGTCACCAAGCCAAGGAGGTCATGATAGGCTTTCCTGCTTTCCCCAGAAAGTGATAACTGAGGCAAGATCAAAACAAAAGAAGAGGTTACCTGAGCAAAGTGGCTACGGTGGCAGATGGTGCAGGTGGGCAGCTCGTGGGGAGAGCAGGTGCAAGGGCACTGTGGCAGAAGGCACGTAGGAATTCAAGAAAATGAATGGAATAGGAGGAGGCTTGAGGAAGGAGCGTGGATGGAGAGATGGTTGGGACCTTTGCAGTTATGTCTCTTAAGGACATTAAAAAGTCCTGCTTTATTGGGTAGAAATCTCCATTCTGATTTCTAAATTTTGATATCAAATTGCTACCTAATTCATGTATACTTAGACTTTAGCTTCATAGACATCATATTAAGTTCATCTGAAAGAAAAAGAGAAATGAGAAAATGAATACATGATCTGGTTAAAAAAAAAAAATCAGCTTTGTTGAAATGTATTTAAAAACCCCTTGATTGACCAGAATGCCTAAGGACATTTCTGATTAATTTACTTTTCATTACTATTATTAACTGAGGCTTAAAATAAACCTATTTTGCTTAAATCCTTTTAGAAAGTCTTTAAAAAAAATTTAGCCCCTTTCCTGCCTTAGGTTTGTGTCACAAAGATTGGAAGGGCTGTAGAGCATGTACTTTTATATATTTACATTTAAAGTCTACAAGCCTTGAGCTAGAATGTGCTTATCCTCACAAGCCGAAATGACTGTTTTTCATTTCCATGAATGTTTATTCCTTCACAGTCATGATATAGGAAGAGGGAGGGGGGAAGAAAAGTTGGTTTGTATGACAGCATTTGGGCACTCCCATCTGGTGATTAGACACCTTTCTTACTGGGTCTGTTACTGCCGGAGAAATGAGAGTATTCTAACAAAAATACCAGGTAAGGGGAAATTTAACTAGATCTTAGTCTGGACCGTCTGGAGGTGAGAACAAGTTTCTAGTCCTTGTCACGTTTTAGTAAAAGTGAGCCTTAGATTGATCTGCTTAGCCTTTCCTAAGGACACGAATACTGCCCATGGCAGTTTTGTTTTGACCTGATCCAGAATCACATACCTCATTTTGTTGCTGTCTCTTCAGACTCCTTTAATCTGGAACAGTTCTCCAGCTTTTGTCTTTCATAGTCTTGGCAGCGTTGAGAAGTCTAAGGCAGGTATTTTGAGAATACCCTTCCACTTGGGTTTGAGTGTTTCATCATATCAGGTGCACATTATGCACTCGGGGCAGAAGTCCCACACAGGTTGCGTGTCTTAGTGCTGTGCCTGGCATACATGAGACACGTGTGTCTGTCTGTATCACTCAGAGTGTTGTTAACTTTGCTTGACTGAGGAGGTGTCTGCCAGTTTTCCCTGCTGTAAATATCCTCTTTATCTTCTGTAAATAGAAGGATAGGGAGGGACAGAGTTTAAGAATAAGTAAATATATTGTTCCACAACTGACTGTCATTACTGATGGTTTTAGCATCCATTGCTGATTCTTGCTTAGATCCATCATTATTATAATGGTCAAAAATATTGATTTTCTAACTCTTTAATTTTTCTATATTTATTGTTTTTCTTCTATAAGATGGTTTTTCCTTCTTTCTTTGTGTGTGTATTTAGTGTTGTTGTTTTTAAAGAAACATGGTTCCTGGGTTTTTTTAATTTAAATTTATTTTTTTAATTGAAGGATAATTGCTTTTAAGAATTTTGTTGTTTTCTTTCAGACCTCAACATGAATCAGCTATAGGTATACATATATCCTCTCCCGCTTGAACCTCCTTCCTGTCTTCCTCCCCGCCCCACCTCTCCAGGTTAATACAGAGCCCCTGTTTGAGTTTCCTGAGAGATACAGCAAATTCCTGTTGGCTATCTATTTTACATATGGTAATATGAGTTTCCATGTTTCTCTCTATATACATCTCATCCTCTCCCCGTGTCCATAAGTCTGTTCTCTTATGTCTGTTTCTCCATTGAAAGTGAAAGAAAGTGAAAGTGAAGTCCCTCAGTCGTGTCCGACTCTTTGCGACCCCGTGGACTGTAGCCCACCAGGCTCCTCTGTCCATGGGATTCTCCAGGCAAGAATACTGGAGTGGGGTGCCATTTCCTTCTCCAGGGGAATCTTCCCAACCCAGGGATCAAACCCAGGTCTCCTGCATTGCAGGCAGACGCTTTAACCTCTGAGCCACCAGGGAAGCCCCATTGCTGCCCTGCAAATAAATTCTTCAGTACCATCTTTCTAGATTCTGTATATATGTGTTAGTATACAATCTTTCTCTTTCTCTTTCTGACTTACCTCACTGTATAATAGGCTCTAGGTTCATACACCTCATTAGAACTGACTCAAATATGTTCCTGTTCATGGCTGAGTAATATTCCATTGTGTATATGTACCACAACTTCTTTATCCATTCATCTGTCGATGGACATCTAGGTTGTTTCCATGTTCTAGCTGTTGTAAATTGTGCCCCATAGTATGTATGGTATGTTACTGTCTTTATTCCATTTTATGTTACCCCAGGTTTGGCCAGTGGGAATCCTGAGACACTGAGTCTTTCATCTGAGATTTTTGTACAAATGATATAAAAAATAGATAACAGACGGACAGAGGATAGATAACTTAGGAGTAGGAAGCCTGAGAGGTGAATCTGTTGGTGATCAGGAGAGGCGTCAGTGAAGAAGTGGTGTTTGAAGTGAGCTATGGAAAAGTGGTCGCCTTTCCGCAGGGTTGGGGATGAGGCGGAGTGGAAGGGGAGCCTGAATGGAGGGAGACTGGACAGGCCTGGTGTTCAGCAAGTAATCCAGTGGTCGAGATCATGAAGGGGAAGCTGGGCTGAAACAGAAAGCCCTCTGTGCTCAGTTTGCCTCTAGCATTTTCTGTGCGGGTCTCACGCCATGGTATTTTCTTCCTGGCCCTCCTTTTGCTGTTTGGGGGAAGGGAGAGGATGAGGTGTGAGGCAGGAGGGAACTGCAAGTGGTGGAAAACAGCAGCGTGAGCCCAGAGCCTTACTCAGATGCTACCTTCTCCGGAAGCCCTTTTACAGATCTTTAATAAGACCCTCCTCTCTGCACTCCTAGGTCACTTTGTGCCTCTGTGTTAACAGATCTGTTCTGTCCTGTACCGTTTCTGTTTGTGGATTCGTCTTCCCCCTTTGAAGCATGAGCCACGTATGAATCACCTCCCCTCTTCCCTGTACTCAGTACAAATGCTCAATAAGTATTTCTTGAATCTGTGTGAAAGGAAGGAGAGAGGATAGGTTGGAGCTGGTTGGGGAAGGTTCTGGATGTCATTTTCAGGGGTTCAGGCTTGCTCCTCAGGCAGAGATAGGCCCTGGAGCTTTGAACCAGTGCAGGGCTGCTGGGAGCTAGAAGGTCTGAGGATGCAGTGGAAGGGGGATGCTGCAAGACACCTGTAAGTAGCCGGAGAGAGACGGCCAGGAAGGGCAGAGGCATGGAAGCAAACAGGTATCACCACGCAAATCGGGGCACTCATTTGAATGTAGGAATTGATTGAAAAGAGGGGGGAAAGGAGTTTGAGGTTTCAAGACTGTATAGTTAGCAGATTGGCAGAGACCTCTCAGCAGAATAGGAGCCCACAGCCAATTACAGAAAAACAAGGAGTTCAGCATCGTCCTGTCCGGTCCTCAGCCAAGACTCTCCCTGAATTCAAACAGTGTGATTCGTTGAACATTTTTTATTATATCAATTATGGTAAGAAAATATTGTCTCTGCTGGAGGCCCCAAAACTGACATGAGTGTAATGGGCATTTTTCTTTTGGCTTTTGTAACAGTTTCATTAAAAATGGATGCTAGTAACTGCTTTTCTAACCTTGAAGCATGGCCCAGTGAGAGCAGCTTACCATGAAGGAAATAGTCGTCAGCTTTCCTCTGGCTCCTCTGTCCCCTCTTGCCCCTTCCTAACAACAGAAAATTTGCTTTGCACCTGCTCCAACAGGGCTCTAAGTGATAAGCATCTTGCAAGCCCAGAAAATTGTAGTATCAAATCTCAGCTCCAACTGTGAGGCAGCACCATATCCCCCGATCCCGCTGAGAGACGTTGCTTTTCCAGTTCCCCGGGGAAGAGTTCTTTCCCTCCGGCCCTCTTTCAGGTTTGAACTCTGACCTAAGCCCTCTTTTTAGCTCCCAGCATGCATTGCTCTGGAGCTGGCCCTGACCTAGCCCCGAATCCTCCACTCTGAGCTCACCAGCAGGTCAGCCCTGGGGTCACTGGAATACCCAGTTCCAATAATGAGCATATTTATCCAAGGAGAGGAAATGGGCTTTCCTATTTGTTACAGTCTATTGCTTCCCCCGCCCCCCCACCCAGAAACAGGTGCTTAAGAAACATTGGATATATTCACTATTATTGGTGATTTGGTAAGTATACATAAAAATCATCTAATATTCACAAAGTTGTTTTCATTCACACCTTCCTTCATAGGTTAAAAATGCTTTGTTATAACTCAGGACTTAACTTTAAGAGAGAGATTCCTATTTCATTGCTAGGGAATGTGAAATGTTTGAAAATAATGCTGTATTCAGGAAAGCTCTTGCCAGGATTTCAAATAAAAATAGCGAATACTAATTAAATAGGTGTATCACATTCTAACTGGCTTTAGTGTGTGGTTTAAAGGGAAAGAAAAAAGTGCTGACACAGAGTTTATAATTTCTGTCTTCATATTTTCCTCTTAGGATTTTCAAACAGACCAAAGTCGTTAAAAATACTCCTTAACCCCCAAAGCCACAAAAAGGAAGCTACTCAGGTCTATTATGAAAAGGTTGAACCACTGTTGAAGATTGCGGGAATAAAGACTGATGTAACAAGTAAGTATTTTCAGAACATAATTTTGCCTTTAAAAAAAAAATCATACTTGAGGAAGCAAGATAACCTTGAGTTTGTTCTTGAGTCAAATTTAGGAAACTACTTGTAATATCTAAAGCTTGCTTATGTGCTTTGATAATTTACTGCAGCCAGCTACAGGATTATAATTCAGTTATTTTGTTTCAATTGTATTATTTTTTATTAGAGTATCACTATTGTCTCTTTAGACCTTTTTCAGACTTTAGAAGTTATTAGATGTCATATTTAAGGGGGCTGCACATGTTTTAGTACTTCACTGAGATGCTGGCTATTTGTACATTATCTCTGCAGTTCAGCAGTGATTGATTTTTGCTCACTTAAATGTTAGATGTCTTCCATGAAATCCTTCATTAAGTGGTTTTTGTTCTGACTCTGACCCCTGCTGGTTGGGTCAAAACTCAGCACTTAACAGCTGATTTAGATGAATTTGGAGAAGCCAGCAGCTTGAAATCATTGTCTAAAACAAGAGAGGTGCTTAGGTTTGTGTGCAGGAAAACAGAAATTTGCTAATGCTGAAGTTCATAGAAAGAAGATATAAAATTCTTTCAGCTGTTAAAATTTGGTGACCAAATTCCTTTATTGCTTGGCAGTGATGGTTTAGTCACTAGGTTGTGTCCAACTCTTGTGATCCCATGGACTGTAGCCTGCTAGGCTCCTCATCCATGGGATTCTCCAGGCGAGAATACTGGAGCGGGTTGCCATTTCCTTCTCCAGAGGATCTTCCCAACCCAGGAATCTAACCTGGGTCTCCTGCATTGCAGGCAGATTCTTTACCAACTATGAGCTATGAGGGAAGCCCAAAGATTTCTGTAACCAGAAATTGAACCCCAGCCGCGGCGGTGAAAGCACTGAATCCTAGCCACTAGACCACCAGGGAGCTGCTTTGATTTCTTAGAGACTCTTATTTTTCCCAAGGGGATGAGGTCAGGAGGATTGATGCTGTCGTTAATCATACCCTCAGTTTGGCTGGTTTTACTTTTAGGTAGCCCACTCCCATGTTCTTGCCTGGAGAATCCCAGGGACGGGGGAGCCTGGTGGGCTGCTGTCTTTGGGGTCGCGCAGAGTCGGACACAACTGAAGTGACTTAGCAGCAGCAGCAGCAGTTTCTATTTACACTAAACAGATAATATAAATGTGTGGTGAATTTTAATTGATGAAGAGTGTTGCATAAGCCTACTCAGGATACAAGACTAGAATGCACTTGGAATCTCCTAGTCCCAGTTGTAAGTTCCCGAGGAAGGTGCCCAGAGTGACCTGGCTTTGCTCAGCTACAACCAAAGCAGATGAGCCTCACAATGTAAATAAGGTTTAAAACCTACATCTCATGATTTGATGGATGGGTGTGCCTATGTGCGCTGTGCCCATAGTATTTAGGTATTTCTTTCATTAACCTTGGCTTCATCTTAAATATGGTCCTTTCCATCACTGTAAAATGGTTGCCAATGAATTTGGTTCTTCTTCATTGAAACCTAGTGGGATGGGAAGAGGTGTGCATATGGGAGAGATTCAACATGTTTTAACCCTGAATGAGGATTAAAATTTTTTCTTATTAATTTGACTGTCCTAATGTATTATGTATGCTGTACCGGGAGCACTTTCTTAGGCGGCAAGACCCTTCCTAGGAGATGCAGTGGGACCCCCTTCTCCTAAAGGCTGAGGGCACCTGAAATGAAGTTGGGAAGGCTCCCAACAAGGCGCACAAGAGGAAGTCTGAGTCCAGAGTAAGGACAAATCTTTAGTGCTACAATTGGGGTTTACTGTTTGTGCGTTGATCCCACGGTGCTGCACATTTTTTTATCATGGTGTTGCAATTTAGTTTAGCAAAGATGATTACGTCATCAGGATAAAGATCAGAAAACATGAGGGAGACATTGGAGGAAAGAAAACCAGCCTACGAGGCTTGAACTAAGGTAGAGGAAATGGAAAGAATGTGCTTTCCTTTTTAATAATCGTATTGGAGAGAAAAATATTATGTCTAGAAGCTTTTTCCCCTAAAATTTAAATGTTATCAAATATTATATTTAGTTTGACATAAAATTAGAATATTACATAAATGCAAATTTAGAATTTATTTATGTATTTGTGCAGAATGGCTAATTATTAGCTGCCTAACACACCTGCTGCAGGCAAAATTATAAAATTACATCTTTTGCTTATGAAACCATTTGGGTATGTATATTGGCTTCATATTTATATTTTTAAAATGTTTCCTATTTTATGTGAAAGACACAATAAACATGAGGCTATCTGAAAAATTTTATCCTGCCTATCTCACTGTATAATTTTTTAGTTTGAATAAGGTTGTGTATTTAAAACTACCTTGTATATTGTAAAGTGCTATAGAAACATGGTCATAATGTGGCATATTTTACTTTCATAAATTATGTAATAAGATTCAACTCACACTTTTAAAAAGTATCTTTTATGAAAGAGTAAAACAGTACAAATTTTCTGCATGTCCAGTGTGACCATTGTTTTAATATATGTTCTGTGCACCACTGACTCCAAATGGACTATGAATTATGTGATAAATTCTATATGATGATGAATTCATTAAGAGAGTGCTGTATAACGAGGCATGATGTAAAACTTGTAGCAAGATGTATTCATCATAAGGGCTTCCGAGGTGGCTCAGTGGTAAAGAATCCACCTGCCAATGCGGAAGATGCAGGTTCAGTCCCTGGGTTGGGAAGATCCCCTGGAGGAGGAAATGGCAACCAGCTCCAGTATTCTTGCCTGAAAAATCCCATGGACAGAGGAGCCTAGTGGGCTACAGTCCATAGGGTCACAAAGAGTCAGACATGACTGAACACACACACATGGACCATATGCTCCAGCAATTCCACACTTCTGGGTATTTAGCCAAAGGAAGCAAAAACACTGACTCAAAAGATATCTGTACTCCCATATGCATTACAGCACTATTTCTTTCAAAAAAATTTTATTGGAGTATAATTGCTTTACAATGTAGTGTTAGCTTCTGCTGTACAGCAAGGTGAATCAGCTACATGGGTACATATAACCCCTCTTTTATGGATTTTCTTCTCATTCAGGTCACCACAGAGCTCTGAATAGAGTTCCTTGTGCTCCACAGTGGGTTCTCATTAGTATTTGTTTTATACGTAGAAGTGGATATATGTCAGTCTCCCAGTTTATCGCACTCCCCTTTCTCCCTTGGTGTCCGTACATTTGTTCTCGATATTGTGTGTCTGTTCGTGTTTTACAAGAAGGTTCATCTGTACCATTTTTGTAGATCCCACATATATGCATTAACATACGATATTTATTCTTCTCTTTCTGACTTTCTTCACCCTGTGTGATAGTCTCTAGGCCCATCCACATCTCTTCAAATGGCACAATTTTGTTCTTTTTTATGGATAAATAATATTCCATTGTATATATGTACAACATCTTTATCCATTCCTCTGTTGATGGACATTTAGGTCACTTCCATGTTCTGGCTATTGTAAATAGTGCTGCAGTGACCGCTGGGGCACATGTATCTTTTGGAATTATGGTTTTCTCTGGGTATATGCCCAGGAGTGGGATTGCTGGGTCATATGGTAGTTTTATTGTTAGTTTTCTAAGAAACCTTTGTAGTGTTCTCCATAGTGGCTGTATCAATTTACATTGCTACCCACAATGTTCGAGGGTTCCCTTTTCTCCACACTCTCTCCAGCATTTATTGTTTGTAGATATTTTTATGATGACCAGAGTGAGGTGACACCTCACTGTAGTTTTGATACGCATGGATGGAGGAGCCTGGTGGGCTACAGTCCATGGGGTCGCAAAGAGTTGGACATGACTGAGCGACTTCACTTTCACTTTCTCTAATTAGTGATGCTGAATATCTTTTTATGTGCCTGTTGGCCATCTGTATGTCTTCTTGGAGAAATGTCTGTTTAGGTCTTTTGCCCATTTTTTGACCGAGTTCTTTGTTTTCTGGTATTAAGCTGCATGAGCTGTTTGTATATTTTGGAAATTAATCCCTTGTCACTTGCTTCATTTGCAAATATTTTGTCTCATTCTGATGGTTGTCTTTTCATCTTGTTTATAGTTCTCTTTGCTATGAAAAAGCTTTTAGGTTTAATTAGGTTCCCATTTGTATGTATTTGTTTTTATTTTTCATTACATTTTATTTTCATTACAATAGCCAAGACATGTAATCAGCCTAAGTGTTCATTAATTGATGAATGGATACAGAAAATGTGTGTGTGTGTGTGTGTGTGTGTGTATACACACATACACACGTACATGCCATACCACAGAATACTTTTCAGCCATAGAAAAGAAGGAAATCTTGCCATTTGGGGAAATACAAAAGGACCCTAAGGATACTGTGGTAAGTGAAATAAGTCAAAAGCTGTATGATCCCACTTATATGTGGAATATTTTTAAAAGTTCCCCCAAGCAAACAAATCAGAACATGTAGATACAGAGAACAGATTTCCAGAGGTTTGGTGGTGGGGGAGAAAGGGTTGAGGGGTGTCAAAAGGTACAGACTTCCTGTTTTAAAAAAAAAAGATTCTCACCACATTAATGATAGTATATTCATTTCATTTTGGTTAGTGCTGAAAGTCTAATTCCTTCTAAGTATAGATGGGCATCTTTTGAAATAGTTGAGCTAAAGGAGCATCTCCCCTCTGCTGCTACTTTCAATGCGGTATCTTATCTAATAATCCTATCAGAAGAACTGGAAGAACCTTAAAAAAGAGTTATTTATTCCTAATAACTTGATACATGAATCAAAAAGCAAGAGTGGAAAGCCCGTTCTGGCATATGATACCATTTCTTTCTCTTCCTCTCAAAGCAGAGCAGACTTTAAGAATTACACTATTAAAGGTGTGAGAGGAATTCTGGACATCCTAGGATAACTCATAGAACAGTGAGATTTAACAAGTCAAGGCAGCCGAGAAATTAAACTGGGAAGAACTGTGGAGGCCATCTAGTTCAATTTCTCTCCTATGGTGGAGTGCAGGAGTGCGGCATTCCTAGCGGAAGAAGTGTCACTCCTGGGGCACTCCACAGCCTGGGCCTGGGCATCATGTGGTGGAGTCAGTGCGCGCTGCTGCTGGGCAATACTGATGGGCATTCTCATCTGGAGTTCAGAGTCGCTGTGCCCCTGTACATAATAGCAAAAGGCACGTCCTTTGTCCTCACTTACTAACAGGTGCTCTTTCTTCTGGGCTGCTGTAGTCCAAAGTCACCTAGCACGTTGAATAAGAGTATTAGCTGGACTGCAAACCTACTTGACCCTTTGCCAAATGTCTGTGGGAAATGTAAACTGCAAGAACTTGTGAGCTAATGTTTGCCTCCTTGTGACTTTCCTTGTTGATGTTTATCTCTTGTGCCTGCTAACTTGCTTCAGTTCTGTCCAACTCTTTGCGACCCTGTGGATGTAGCCTGCCAGGCTCCTCTGTCCATGGGGATTCCCTAGGCAAGAATACTGCAGTGGGTTGCCATGCTCTCCTTCAGGGGAATCTTCCCGACCCGAGGATCAAACCCGTGTCTCTTATGTCTCCTGTATTGGCAGGCGGGTTCTTCACCACTAGCGCCACCGTACAAAATAAATGAAATAAGTGTGTCCCATCTTGTGTGTGCAGTCTTTGAGGTATTTGAAAACAGATATCATGTGCTCCCTTGATCTCACTTGTTCAAGACGGGCAGTTCCATTTTCTTCAGTCAATCTTTGTAGTCACACAGCTCCTAGGCCTTCTTATGTTCATCATCATTATCATGGTCAAAGACACTTCTCTGAATGTAGCTTTGATCTCTGCCAGCTCAGGACCCATGGGAGTGCTTTGTCACCAGATAATTTTATCTCCTGTCTGACCCTGCGCAGAGCTGTCAAGAATGTAGGGTTTATTGTCACTTTTTTCCCTCCTTCTGGGATCATGTGTTTAACTTTTGACACTTTTACCAAATTTCTTTGGATTCTTTCCCTTTGGCTCTTGATATCTCTATTTGAAGCCTTCCCTTCCATGGAGATACCTCCTATTTCTCCTGATTTCACCCAGCAGAAAGCTAGGTGATCTGATAAAACTGTTAAAAAGATGCTAGTCAGCTGAGGCATTACTCCCTCCCTATTATACCTACATGTTAACAAAAATCTGTATCGTAAATGTTCGCAAATCAGATCCAGCTAGAGAGAGAGAATTATGGGCGAAAAGTTCTTTTTATTATCCCTTGAATAATGATGGATATACATGACCAATCCATTTCTAATACTAGGATATCACTTAGGGAGTTGGAATTTATCCCTGCAGACAATGAATAGTCATCAGTGGAGTTTATGTAGGGAAGAGGTGTGATCAAACATATGCTTAAGAAATATCATTCTGGCTAGAGTGGGTAAATAGAGGGAGACTGGAGGGAAGGCTGATGTAGTTTGCACATTAGAAATTGTGGTGACTGGGTCTAGGGCATCAGCTTGAGGAATGCTGGAATGCGGCAGCATAATTAAAAGGCAGAAACAACTGGCTTTGGGCATAGAGTGGTTGCAGAGAGTGAAAGAAAGGGATACTCTAGAGAGAAGACATTTCCTGTCTTGGGTAGTGAGGAATGGATGATGGAACACTAGAAAGAATGATGTAATGGAGAGGCAGTGTATTTGAAGGTGAGAATGATGGCTGCTACTTTAACTTACTAAGTTTGAAGTGCCTACGAGACAGGAAAGAAAATGGCATTTCAGTATCTTACCCCATTACAGACTTTTCTCACCAAACCAAGAAATGTTTCTTTTATGTTAGAATCAAAGCTCATCTGATTTAACTTTAGCCTGTTTCCTTACCACCAATCAATATCAACCTCAGGACATTACTTTTCTCCAATATTGTCTTTCTGAAGAAGTAATATTTCAACTGAAGGTTGAGGTGTATAGGGATCCCAGCAGTGGGAACTGTGTGTTCAAAGAGTTGTAAACAATGAAAACTCCAAATTTCCTATATAAGAGAGGTGTCAGTCAGATTGTCAAAGGAATGTAGTTGAAAGAAGAGGCTAGTCGCTTTCTTGTGATACTGCAGCTTCCTGGCAGCCCATGTTGTTGTTTATTTGGAGTGATTTGAATCTGGCTCTTTCTGCTTCCAGAGCCCATAATATCCTGTATAAATACATGTTTTGATTCCTTCTACTCCTGAATGGGGCTTCCCAGGTGGTTCCATAGTAAAGAATCTGCCTGCCATTTCAGGAGACATGTGTTCGATCCCTGGGTTGGAAAGATCCCCTGGAGGAGGGCATGGCAACCCACTCCAATATCCTTGCCTGGAGATTCCCTGGTGGGCGGCAGTTTGTAAGGTCGAATAGAGTCAGACACGACTGAAGCAACTTAGCATGTGCACACATACACATTTCCCCTGCAAGGTGAAAGGAAGAAATAGGCTATTATTTCAGATTTTTTGGTAAGTAGAAATATCATTTAACCAGAAGACATTTTTAAGGCTAATTTTATTTTGGATGTGGAAAGCTTTACCAAAGCAATCTTTGGAATAAAACCGAGACTTGATAAACTGACTCTTAGCATAAATATTTCTTCCCTAATACCCTTAATTATTCTTAATGTGTATTTGTAAGATACTTTATTATTTTGCTTTTAAGGTTGCAGCTACTTACTGAAGTTACAGATGAATGATCAGCACACAGTCATGGATGATAACCTGTTTATTAATGTTGATATTTTATATTCTGTTTTCTTGTCACTTTCTGTTAAATAGAATTTAATAGGGAAGTTATATTCCTGTGAATGTTAACAGCATTTGAATAAGCTGTGGGAAAATTACAATGTAATGCTGCTGGGTGCAGAATGATTCTTTTAGACACCAAGACTAATAATTTTTAACAATATCTAAAAACATTGTAGGAAAAGCTTGAACCATGCTGGCAGCAGGGACAGACAGGCATGAAAGATTAATGTAATCTCGCATATAATGATGCACATTCTTACACAAAAAATCCATCTGCAGTGTCATCTCAGTCAGCAGAAATCTTTGATGGGTGGATACAGCTGGGCTGTCTCTTCTGGCAGAGCTGCCCCAGAAAATGCTAAATGCGGTTGGACCGCGTGGTGCCATCTGCAGTGTGCCAGTTTATCCTGCCTTCACTGGCATTTGCAACACTGTGCAGGGCATCAGGACTGGAGAGGCAGCGATAGGGAGTGACAGATTCATTTCCTCGGAGAATCTGGGCTCTGGTGGGCCCGCGCGCCACCCTCCTTGGCGTTGGGTCTGTTATCATTGGCGTTGGCTTGGCTTCACATTTTCACATCCAACTCCTCCTCTTTTTAGTCTAGCAGTTCCAGACACACATTCTTCTAGTATGTAAATCTTACACTAACCTTTCAAGTAATTTATTCATGTAAGGTTGCCAAAGCGATTTAACATTGACTATCTGATGCCAGCTAATATGCCTTATTTTCAAAATACTGCTGCTCCTAGGCTTCTGATTTAAAGGAAATGTGTCTTATTTAGGGAACACTAAACTGACAGGCACCAAGATAAATTATCTAATGGGATATCCCCAAATGACTTATGTAGTTGGAATAAATATATGACCCTCTTTTACATAAAACTATAAAACACATTGGGCAAGTAACACTTAATCCTCCTTGCCATGATTAAAATGTAAATATTCAAGAATAAATCTTGCTTTACGACCTGACCATATGTTTAGCATATTATTTTGCCAAACCAAGTTAAAAAGTGTAGATCATTCATTTAAAACTTTTACGTGTTTCTTTTTTCTCTCTCTCCTCTAATATAGTAACAGAATATGAAGGGCATGCCCTGTCACTACTCAAAGAATGCGAACTACAGGGATTTGATGGGTAGGTTGTATTCTTCATCTACATATACCATAGAGCTTATGTTATTAAATAGTTTCATTAGTTTTTAGTCACATATTTGGAGCTTACGGTTTTTAACTGTTTGTGATGCATGTGATTGGGCTGTATTTCATTCATATATGTGTAGTAACAGCTAATACTGGTAATGTACTATGGCACAGTCATCTACCTCAGTGGGCTGTGCATAGGAACACCGAAGGAGGGATGTGAATATAAGTATTGGGAAGTTACTGTGTGCTACCTCATACTTACCTTATGAACATATATTTGCATCTAGAGTTCTTAATTTTTGGCTTTAACCCTGTGAGTATCTAGAAAAGCATCGATGGAAGACAATATATTGGTCATATGGCATAACTATACTATGATCCTCTTTTGCAAATTTATTGATAGTATTAGTAGCTACCCCCGGGTTAATTTGGCTATGATTGAGTGTAAATATTTTATAAAAACAAATGCATTATTTTTAGGATGAAAAGAATGTGCTGATTTTACTTATCTTCTATAATTTAGTTACTACCAAGTAAGTGTGTTATTCATAGTAGGCATTAGAAAGTGTTGTTTGCAATACATTGCTGGCATGTGTAGAAATTTTTCACTGGCGTGCAAACATTAGAAACAAGGCAAGTGACATATATTTCAATTGACATTTTAAAAATGTAGGTGAATCAATTTGCTAAAGTGCTAGATTGATGTACAAGACTAAAAGCTTATTCTTTTAGGGAAGATTTTTTGCAAGGGTAGATGTTTCAGAGTTTTAAAAGGTGGCAGGCATGTGAATTATTCTGTCACATGGTGATGTCAGTGGTGGTGGGCAGCAATAGACTCACAGTATCAGGAAGGGCATTTGGGTCTTTCAACTGTAATGGAAGGCTTTACTCCTCCTGAAAAATTATTAGAATGTGTTAGAGAGGAAAGTGATGCAATCAGGTTGGAGCATTACCAAGGTCAGTTTTCAGAAAAACTTAATATTTTGGGGTGAGGAAAAATATTGGATAAAGAAGAAAGTTTGGTAAGTAAGACATAATTTTTCAAAAAGGAATTTAATCGAAGGGAGTGAATCTAGATGGCAATGGTCTATAAATATTGAGCATGAAGAATATGAGGTAGGAGATTGCTGCAGAGCCTTATACTTAGTGCTCGACAGATTGATTAATAGGCTACATTTAGGAAATTACCTTGCAAATATACAATTTAAGAGAAGTAATTGGGGGAATCATGCCTACCAGCTACCTACCTTAATTTGCTACATGGTCCTGCAACACAGCTTGTGAATGTATAAGAAATGTTGCATTGCAAATAAGTTCTTGCTTTAAAACATGGTTATGTAATAAGAATAACAGATATTGTAGGTATTACACCTTGTCTTGCCTATTAACATTATGAAGTGTTCCGGGAAATGTGTTATCTATAAATAAGGTCCATTGGTAATTAACTCTGCAAGGATCAAGAAGACTTTTGCAGAATGATGGAAAACTATAGCTTAAGTGCAACAGAATAATGTTTTCTCTTTACATGAACATGCTTCTTATTTATTCCACATGGCAGGTGGTGGCATTTTGCAGTATGGCACTACAAGATCTATAGATCCTTTAGTTATTACCTATATTTTTTTTCACCAAATAGTTTACCTAGCCATTATGTTAATTGAGCTCCAGTGATTTCACTTTATAGCATGCCGATTAATTTAGGATTTATAATAGTTTAAGATTTCTTTTGGACGTCTTCTGTTTCTAAGATCCTTTAAATAGTTCATTTGGTTTTTTGAGTCCAGTTATTTCAGCAGGAGCTAAAATGGTGGTTGGGATACCTATCTTAATAAAATGGTCATTTTAAGTCATTCTACTCAGAATTACATAGTGAGGCATATATATGAGGAGAACAGTAGAAACAGTTGCTGTAGGCACTTCCAGAGAACAATTCTCTAACAAGTAGAATTGTTTGAAAGTGGAACACACTACATTCATGAGCTGTTCCTGAATCTGTTTGAGTAGTTGTAGGAGTACTTTTTGAGAAATTTATATAAAAGACTCAAGGACAGGATGAGGTAACCCCAGGATTCTTTGGTATTTTGATGGAAGAGGGGCTCAACTTGAGCCTGAGGCATCTCTGCCTGTCTCTACTGGAGCTATTGATAGGGAGTGAGAAGGAAATCACTTTAGGGATTTTAGACATAGACCAGAGATTAAGATCCTAGAGAAATTCTATGATATTATTCAAAAGCAAAATGATTCAGTAAATAATGTTTAAGAAGATTATTAAGATTTTGAAGTTGTCTTTAATGAGTTGCATATGTTTTTATGAAGACATATCATGACATATTCCTACTGCCAGCAAAAACAGTGTATCAGTCCTCATGACAGCTGGTATGCAACTCCAGTGTGTTCCAGCAAACACTCTCAGATCCACTGCTGGAGTTTGCAGGAGCGTCCATTTCCATGTATTATATGTTTTCAGTTCTGTCCGATTCTTTGCGACCCCGTGCACTGTAGCCTGCCAGGCTCCTCTGTCTGTGGAATTTTCTAGGCAAGAACACTGGAGTGGGTAGGCATTCACTTCTCCAGAGAATCTTCCTGACCCAGGGATTGAACCTAGGTGTCCTGCATGGCAGGCAGATTCTTTATCATCTGAGCCACCGAGGAAACCCTGTCAGTTTCCATATTGCCTCCTCTATACTGGGCATGAATAGGAAGTTTTGTAAAGGCCAAGAAAAGAGTTATATCGGATGCATAGACTTGAAGCAGAAACAGTTGTGTTTGTGTGTGTGAAAAGGGTTAAGCTAATCTGTAGCTCTTATGCAAATACACATATACTGTGTGTGCTGTCTCTTAGTCCTGTCTCTTTGTGACTGCAGCCTGCCAGGCTCTTCTGTCCATGGAATTTTCCAGACAAGATACATATACTAATATTTTATTATTTGGTTTCACAACATTTTAAAACTTTAATTTATTGAATTAGTTTTTTCCTTCATTTGAATTTATGAGAATCTAGGTATTATTTGGCTTACAATGACATTCTATCACCACTGTGATATCTGTATTAGTAAGTAAGGTTAAAAAGTATCTCTTCTCAAGAAAAAATTTAAGTTGAAAATCCAATAATAAACATTTTAATAATGATATGGGTTGATAGACAAATACACAGACACCCATTTATATTTTTTTATCACTTTTAATAAAGAGAAATGAGATATTAGCTCCCAATTGTGCTTTTCTAGATAGCAAAGCTTTACTTTTGGTCAGGCATGAAAGAGTTTATTCAGAAAACACAAGGTGTACTGCTTCCAAAGGGTTACGTTTTAGGGTAACTCTTAAGTGTGATTAAATGAACCCATTTTAAAAGGTTGTTTTTTTTTTTGCCTTTTCTTTTAATAGCTAGACTCTTTTATGTTTATATTGAGTATATTCCCTAGGTTGAATAACTATATCTCAAGAGGATCTTAATGATCTAGTATTTGTCAACATAAGTAAGTTCTTTTCTCTTATTTAATTGCACAGTGATTCTACTGTTAAACTGATTTCCAAAATAATAAAACTCTCCTAAGGCTATTTTCATTGGGTCTTCTATGTAAGAAAGGAGTCTAACATATCAAATAGTAGTGTAGTTTCTAAGACCAACTTGTCTTATTTCAAAATCTCATTCTATAACTTACCATGGTATGACCTTGGAACAGTTGCTTAATCTTTTTATGTCTTGTTTTCCAAATCTGTGAATTGGGAGTAAAAGTGTATACTGTGTGTAGTTATTGTTCAAATTAAATAAATTAATACATGGACAGTGCTGACAATGTCTGATACATAGTAATTGTTCACTGTTACTTTATTACTGTAATTATCATTTGTTTTAGTTTCAAAATATCTAACACAGAATGCCTTATGACAATATTTCAAAGGTTTTTGTAGTAGAGCATATTCCTATACGTGCTTCTCTGGTGTCTCAGACGGTTAAGAATCTGCCTATAATGCAGGAGACCTGGATTTGATCCCTGTTTCAGAAAGATCCCCTGGAGAAGGGAATGGCAACCCACTTCAGTATTCTCAACTGGAGAATTCCATGGACAGATGAGTCTGGCAGGCTATAGTCCATGGAGTCACAGAGTTGGACACGACTGAGCAACTCACATGTGTATCCTGAGAAAGCCTCGTTTCTACTAACTCTAACAGTTAGAGTTAACATGTACACGGCACTTTAACTGCATGCAGGATTCCAGGGGTCAAATGTTACCATATGATATGGAAGAGGCAAGTTGTTTGTGCTCAGTTAGATATGTTGGATGACTTTACATGAGCTTTTTAGGCCACACACTCTTGGTTGGTAGACAGGCATAAAACCAGGAGTTAAGTCCACAAAATGTTTGAAAAGGTAGAGGTCTTTGAAATCATACAGATAAGATTCAAATCAAACCTTGGCTTCCCCATATATGAAGATGAGGCTAATGCCTATTTTACAGATTTTTAAGAATTTAATAGAATAGAGCCAATATGTTATATGACGTGAAGTTGGTGCTCAGTGGGTGTAATCACTTTTCTCTGAATCAGTGGCTGTACTGATGGCTGCTGGAATCAGTTCAGACATAAAATAATATCCCCAGCCAAACATGACCTGGGTCATATCCCATATCATAGAATTTCTTCTAGTTAGGGTGGACCTTGGATTGCCCAGGCTATGTGCAGCCTTAGCCCTGAACCCCACCTAGGTGCTGGGGCTGAAAGACTGAGAACACGGTGGAGGCAGCTGATGGAGACAGTGTTCTCAGCCTCAGGATCCACCAGCTTCTGGAGCTTCCTGAACTTAGGGAATTAGGAACCTCTGCTGATTATGCCTTGTAGGCTGTTCTGTTTGGCAAAAAGAATTTTTAAATATATCGAATGCTGGTTGTTAATGTTTATAAGTTAGGAGACTTATCCCCAAAGCAGGTCCTGTGGCTTCCCTAGAAAAATCAGAAGATGTGGTCCTCTAAGCCTGCCTCCTGGATGATGCAGTGGACTGGAGCCAAGAGACTACTTCTCCTTTAGACGAGCAGACTCTTCTGCTGCAGGGCTTGGGAGGTCGTGGGGCATGGCCCCTGCTCTCAATAACACAAACGCTTTCCCTTTGGGTCAGTTGATGTGATTTTGGTATTTAATGTTGTTATTCTTAAATGTTTGGCTATGCTGGGTTTTTGTTCCTGCGTGCGGGCTTTTCTCTAGTTGTGGCGAGCCAGGGCTGCTCTCTAATTGCCGTGTGCAGGCTTTTCTTTGCGGTGGCTTCCCTTTTTGCAGAGCACAAGCTCTAGGGCACATGGGCTCAGGAACTGGGGCTCCCCGGCTTTAGAGCACAGGCTCAGTAGTTGGGGCTCACCAACTTAGTTGCTCCGTGGTGTGTGGTATCTCCCTGGGTCAGGGGTCAAACCTATGTCTCCTGCAGGTGGACTCTTCATCACTGAGCTGTCAGGGAAGCCCGTTATTTTACATCTTTTAAATACAAATGACTCTGACAAAACCTCTGACATTCTATATGACTTTCATGGATTCCACCTCACTCCTCCTATAGCGTACTTATGGTGAGGTCCTAAAAAAATTTTAGTACTGACTAGAGTCAAAGGCTAGTAGCGCTCATTTTAAAAGTGCAGTATTGCAGTAATATCCAAGAGGTGAAAACCAGTTCAGGTTTGCAATTGACATTTATAACTAATGATAATTAGTAGTTCCTTAAATTAAAGCTTTATATTTTACATGATTTTTATTGCTTTTCAGAGCTTTTATTGTCTTTTCAGAGCTATATTGAAAATTAGCAGGGTTTTATGCTTTGGTTTGTGTTAGTTAAATGAATTTCAATGACTTATTAACATAAAATAAAAATAATATGCTTTGGGATATTAACAAAGCAAGATTCAGGTCAGATGTGAATTAACATGTTCGAGTGTTTTAATGCCTCTTGAAAGTGAAAAGTGGAAGTGTTAGTTGCTTAATCGTGTCTGACTCTTTGTGACCTTATGCACTGTAGCCCACCAGGCTCCTCTGTCTTTGGAATTCTCTAGACAAGAATACTGGAGTAGGTAGCCATTCCCTACTCCAGGGGATCTTCCTGACCCAGGGATTGAACCTGGGTCACTTGCATTGCAGGCAGATTCTTTACCATCTGAGCCACTCAGCTGACTTTTAGACTGTATGTTTGAACATTTTTTGAGTTGAACCATAATAAAGTTCAGCTAATGTCTTCTTGTAAACTTTATCAGTGCAGTGCTAGTGTCTTCTTATCCATTGACATATATTGAAATAGTTGAAGCTATGAGTAATTATGCAAATATAATATGTAAGATTAATATTTTAAAGTCTACATTTCACAAATTATTGCCAGTAATTCTGATGTCATTCATTCTTTGACTTAATTTCTTTTCCAGTGTGGTATGTGTTGGTGGAGATGGATCTGCCAGTGAAGTAGCCCATGCTTTGCTTCTTAGAGCCCAGAAGAATGCAGGGTTGGAAACAGACAGCATCCTGACTCCTGTGGGAGCCCAGCTTCCGCTTGGTGTGATACCAGCAGGCAAGGGAGGGCCCCTGGATTTGCCAAGTGAACCCTCTCCCCCATCTCTTCCTGTATTACTCTCTAACCTAGACAGCATCATACAGAGTTAAATGCACAGACTTTAAGTATGAAAGACTCATGCTTGGCATCCAAGTTATTTAATTTCTTTGAGCCTTATTTCTCTAAATAAGAGAGAGAGAACACACATGATGCCCCCTTCATTATGAGGTTATTATGGTATTAAATTAGAAGTATATTTGCAGAGTTTAATATAGTTAAGCAAACAACAAATGGGACTATTATTCTACCTTCCCATATAAAAGTTTAATGATCACACAGTTCCAGATATGAAATTTCAAAATAGGGCCACTCCAGTCAAACTGCTTATAATTCCATATGGGATAAAATGTAGTAACTCAATTCCCATAATTGAAGTATAAATAGATAAGTTTGAGAATACCAAAAGGATTCATCCTGACTGCTGTATCTCCAGCAGCTAGAACAGAATGTGGTACCATGAACGCTTAATAAGGTTTACGTGAATAAATGTAAAGAAATTATAGAGCAACTGGCACTTGAACGGGACCTAAAAATAGGTAGGATCTGGCCTGAAAGATAAGGATAAGTTATTTTCTTGGCTGCAAAAATAACAAGTGGCAAGGCAAAATCCAGGAATGTGAAAGAAAAGACCGCAGGGCATTTGTTGGGTGGTACTGGTGTCAAAATGGGTCTAAACTTTGGTGGTTTCTGGATGCCACAGGAAAGGGTCTGCATTGCTGTCAGGGAACAATGGGAGGTTTAGACAAGGGAGCAGCCGTCTGGGAACCTGCTCTAGGAATAAGCCTGATTAGAGGCAAAGGAAGTGGGCGCGAGTCAGGGAGAACAGCCGAGCGACACCAGCATCTGGACCGGGCAGCAGCGTCTCGGGCAGGTTTGTTCTGTTAATCAAGTCCTTCCTCCCAAATTATTATTGAAACAAACAATAGTGAAAAAGGTGATTTATATTTTTTTAAAACATCACATATTGTCATCTCTATAAGAAGAGTGGAAACAATTACAGTTGACCCTTGATCAGTATACAGTTGGCCCTTCTTTTCTCTGCATTCTCAAATTTAAACCACTGGGAACAGTGAAGTACTATAGTATTCACTGTATAGGGCTTCCCTCGTAGCTCAGTCGGTAAAAGAATCTGCCTGCAAGGGAGGAGACTCGGGGTCGATTCCCGGATTGGGAAGATTCTCTGGAGAAGGGAATGGCAACCCACTCCATTAGTCTTGCCTGCAGAATCCAATGGACAGAGGAGCCTGGCAGGCTACAGTTCATGGAGTCAAAAGAGTCAGACATGACTTAGCGACTAAACCACCACCACCATAGTGTTTACTGGGCTTCCCTGGTGGCTCAGCAGTAAAGAATTCTCCTGCAATGTGGGAACTGCAGGAGATGTGAGTTCCATCCCTGGGTCAGGAGGATCCCCTGGAGGAAGGCATAGCAACTCACTCCAGTATTCTTGCCTGCAGAATCCCATGAACAGAGGCGCCTGGCAGGCTATAGTCCATAAGGTCACAAAGAGTCAGGCACAGCTGAAGCGACTTAGCACAGCATGGCATAGTATTCACAACTGAAAAATATCCACATCTAAGTGAATCTTCTCACTTCAAACCCATGTTGTTCAAGGGTCAGTTGTATTGTTTCCTATGAACATGGAAAACAATGCATATGGTTGAAAAAGAAATCAACTTTCTATCCATTGAATAACCAGAGACATTTAGTATGGATTTTAGTATACTTGTATTATCAATCGACAAAGAACAGGAGACATACCAGTGCTCTTTTAGAGTAAAAAGTCCTTCATAAAAACAAAAATTTAAATGAAGAGGGTTATAAGGATATATCCTTATGATTATAAAACCTGTTAAGAAAAATCTGTGAAAATAAACCTTTTAGGTAGACAGTAACAAAATACATCAATTCAAAAAGATGCTTTGGAAGCACACTTTGACCTTTCTGTGTCATTTTAGGAGTATGTCTATAATGGTGGAACTTTCCCAACCTTTTCCCTTCGGGCAGAGTGGATATGCTTAGCTCACTGTTTCTTTTCCATAGTGCTTAGACCCCTGAGGTCACTCATTCAGTGCTGTGCATCAAAGTGGAAGGATGGGTGTCCCCACAGGTATGCATTTGACATCAAGTGAATAGCAAGTTAGAAACAATTGTGGTTAAGCTTACTTTTAAAAATACAGCTCAGATTTTATAGAGGAATAGCATTGAATTTTATTATCATCATACTTTTTAAACATATTTCTGATTTGGAGAGCATTTTCCAGATACAGTGGATGTGTATTGATAGAAATGGCATTTGAATATGTTTTAGTTAGAAGATCCAGCCTGTTGCCAAAACTTTGGTGGTTGTATAGAAGTTCCAGCTTATGGATTGCATCTAATAGGAGGAAATCATGTGCAGGATGTAATTAATATGAGGACTCTATGTCTGGTCAGGGCTTTGTAGAGACTGGTAACAAGAGCTAGGCAGGAAGTTTCTAAGCTGAATGCAGAAGACAGTCTGCCTTTGAACCCATTTGCCTCCTGGAGAGAGACACCCAGAGGGAGGGTGTTTAGTAAATTACTCCACTGAGCCAACAGACTAAACCGCTGAATTATGGTCAGACTCAAATGGATCAGATGTGGGGAAGCCTGTATTTGAACTACTGGCCATTAGCAGTGGTGTTTGTTGCTATGGGAACTGGTGCTAAGGAACTATACAGAGAGATTCCGATTAAAGGGATGAGGGGGAGGATAGAGAAAAAAGCCAAAGAGGACATAAAAATAAAAAAGAAATCCAGTTGATGTAAAACAAGGCTCAATCCACATACTGATGACTGGGAACCATATATTCCTATAGAATTCATAAATAAATTCATGCATTCCAATTAATTTAAGGAGAATAAAATATTGCCAAGGGACTGTTAATTTCTATGATATTTTAGGCAAAGAACCGAAGTGTAGGTGCAGTTTTCGTGAGAATTTTAGATATGCTTGACTAGGAAGTCATTACATCACATTTATCTGTTTGGATGTGGGAGACATTAATGGCTTTATGAATATTCATGATGTCTGGTTAATTAAGTTAATTGTTCTGCAGAAGTGCTTGCACTTCCAAGGACAGTTTTTTTTTTCTTTTTGCCTCCGTAGCTTCTGCCTGGTTCTTGCATCAGTCATGTGTTACATGATCTGCGGCTTCTGTCCTTACTCGTTGGGTGTGGCACATTTTAGCAGATTTGGGGAGGTGGCAGTGAGTAAAGTTGCCGGCAGTGTTAAGAAAAACAACTTTTCAGGCTAATTAAAATGTTTACCTCGAGGCAGAACATTTATAGCTTTTGTGAGAATGCTAAAATTACATAGTTTTTATTTATGTGAGCAGCATGTTCTTTTGGCATGTAGATATCTTTCTGGATGGATCACATTTTGTTTCAGGAAATTGTACTCTTTTAGATTATTCAAACAAAAATATGAAGCAATCTACAGCTTTATAATTTTACATCTACTTTCTTCATGAACTTTCCTCTTAAATTCAGAGTGTTAAAAAAAAAAGTTCTTCAGGATTAAGGTACAGAATAAGCAGAATAGAAGATGACTGAAATGGTTTTCTGACTTTTGGTCATGTCTGTTATCACTGCCAGGTTCAATGGAATTAAAGGAAAGTGGCAAAGTTGCAAAGCCTGAGAAGACATAAAAATAAAAAGCAATCTCTATCTTTCTAAGAGGATTTGTGTTTGGGCAAACTCAAGGGAATAAATGGTCTTTATTTTTCTTGAGTCATGATATGTGTCATTCTCTACTGCACACGACAACATTATGTTTTTAAATAGTTTTCCTAGAGGAATGCTCTAATGGCCTGTTCCTCCTTAACCATGGTAATGGAGGAAGCGTGTTTCATGGCGTACTGTAATCCATTGATAATCTTAAATATCTCACTCTAATTATGTAGCCTCCTCCAAAACCTTCAACATAAATCTGGTTGGGAAGTAAAATGGATTGGTTTGTTTTTGCTTCCCCCTCCCCTCACCTA
This sequence comes from Capra hircus, assembly GCF_001704415.2. NCBI lineage: Eukaryota > Metazoa > Chordata > Mammalia > Artiodactyla > Bovidae > Capra > Capra hircus. The sequence continues at coordinate 121,290,012 of NC_030809.1, read as the reverse complement.
GTCCAGATTAATTAGCAATTAGATGTCCAAAGGCAGCCTACAGAGGGTCAAAGGATAATTGGAAAGGCCTAGGGATGGGGGAGCCTGATGGGCTGCTGTCTATGGGGTCACACAGAGTTGGACACGACTGGAGTGACTTAGCAGTAGCAGCAGCAGCAGCAGCAGGTGATTGACAGCTGGCCCTGGGATTTCTTTGGAAGGAATGATGCTAAAGCTGAAACTCCAATACTTTGGCCACCTCATGCAAAGAATTGACTCATTGGAAAAGACTTTGATGCTGGGAGGGATTAGGGGTAGGAGGAGAAGGGGACAACAGAGGATGAGATGGCTGGATGGCATCACTGACTCGATGGATGTGAATCTGAGTGAACTCCAGGAAGTGATGGACAGGGAGGCTTGGCGTGCTACAATTCATGGGGTAATAAAGAGTTGGACACAACTGAGCGACTGAACTGAACTGAGCTGAACTGAAAGATCCACTGAGGAACAGATTTCTGGACCACTTTTCTCAGACCTTAGGGTGCATACAAGTCACCTGGAAAACTTACTAAGACATGGATGTCTGGACCCCACTCCTAGCTACTCCCTTTCCATAGGTTGGAGGTGGAACCCAGAAATTTCCCTTTTTAACAAGCTCTAGCAGGTAATGTTGGAGAAGGCAGTGGCATCCCACTCCAGTACTCTTGCCTGGAAAATCCTATGGACACAGGAGCCTGGTAGGCTGCAGTCCATGGGGTCGCTAAGAGTTGGATACGACTGAGTGACTTCACTTTCACGCATTGGAGAAGGAAACGGCAACCCACTCCAGTGTTATTGCCTGGAGAATCCCAGGGACGGGGGAGCCTGGTGGGCTTCAGACATGACTGAAGTGACTTAGCAGCGGCAGTAGCAGCAGGTAATGTTGATACAAGTGATCCTTGAACCATAAATTCTGGAGAAGGACCTCTCCATATATTATACATAACCTGAAGATCTTATAAAATGCAGACTATGACTTGTTAGGCATGGAGTGGGGCCTCACAATCAACACTGTAATAAACATGGAGATGTGGCCATTGCTGTTTGATTATGGGACATATTTTGAGTAACAAGGGTCAGAACATAAACTACCTTTTGATGGATCAGTTAAAACCAGTTTACTAGTTGGTCAAGGTAGACATTTCTTTGCATTGGTATCATTAGAGGTCTGAAAATCTAAATGCTTAGGTAGGTACCTCATGGTTATTATTGTATTGTTTGATAATGGCTGCACTGCCTCAAGGAGAAGGTAATGGCACCCCACTCCAGTCCTCTTGCCTAGAAAATCCCATGGATGGAGGAGCCTGGTAGGCTGCAGTCCATGGGGTCATGAAGAGTCAGACATGACTGAACGACTTCCCTTTCACTTTTCACTTTCATGCATTGGAGAAGGAAATGGCAACCCACTCCAGTGTTCTTGCCTGGAGAATCCCAGGGACAAGGGAGCCTGGTGGGCTGCTGTCTATGGGGTCGCGCAGAGTCGGACACGACTGAAGTGACTTAGCAGCAGCAGCACTGCCTCAACTTCTTCAACTGAGAACCCAAGCATATATCCATTCAAAGTGACAAATCAAAGGGATTACATATGACCATGCAAGAAAGTTCCTGATTAGCAAAGCCAGGGGACTAGTCTTTGCCTCGATAGCTATAGTGTGTGTGTGCTTAATCACTTAGTCGTGTCCAACTCTTTGTGACCTGATGGACCATAGTCCACCAGGCTCCTCTGTCCATGGGGATTCTCCAGGCAAGAATACTGGAGTGGGTTGCCATGCTCTCCTCCAGGGGATCTTCCCAACCCGGGGATTGAACCCAGGTCTCCTGCATTGCAGGTACATTCTTTGCTGTGTGAGCCACCAGGAAAGCCTGATAGCTGTAGTACACAACACATCCATGCTAGCACAGCTCTTGGCAGTTACTGGACTTAAATCAAGAAGAATTATAACTTCTTAATTTTAAATCCTTTTTACTCCCTGGGAATGTGCTAGCTGGTATTTTTCCCTTTGAAAGCAGACCTTTACGCCAAGATCTCAGACATATAAGTATTACAGGGGTGTGACCTGAGAGAGCTCTTTTTCTGTGTAGGCTGGTGGGAAAAATTCATGTGGATCTTAAATTATCCTAGCAATATAGAGAAATCTGTGTCTCAATACGGATTCTCATACTGTGGCAGATACTATGGAAAGAAGTGTTTTCTTCATCTATGATGCAATATCTCAGATAATAAAAGAGCCCCCCAACTTGGTTAAGAGCTTTGTTGTTTTTCAGTTGCTAAGTTATGTCTGACTCTTTGCAACTCCACGAACTGCAGCACTCCAGGCTTCCCTGTCCTTCACCATCTCCCAGACTTTGCTCAACTCATGTGCATTGAGTTGGTGATGCCATCCAACCATCTCATCCTCTGTCGCCCCTTTCTCCTCCTGCCCTCAATCTTTCCCAGCATCAGGGTCTTTTCCAATGAGTTGGCTTTTTGCATCCGGTGTTCAGAGTATTGAAGCTTCAGCATCAGTCCTTCCAATGATTATTCAGGACTGATTTCTTTTAGGATTGACTGGTTTGATCTTGCTGTTCAAGGGACTGTCAAGAATCTTCTCCAGTATCACAATTTGAAAGCATCAATTCTTTGGCTCTCAGCCTTCTTTATGGTCCAGCTGTTACATCCATGCATGACTAACTGGAAAAACCATAGCTCTAACTATACTGACTTTTGTCTATGAAGTGATGTCTCTGCTTTTTAATACACTGCCTAGGTTTATCATAGCTTTTCTTCCAAGGAGTAAGCATGGTTTAATTTCATGGCTGCAGTCACCATCTGTAGTGATTTTTGACTCAAGAAAATGAAATTTGTCACTGTTTCCACTTTTTATTTGCCATGATATGGTGGGACCAGATGCCATGATCTTAATTTTTGGAAGTCTGAATTTTAAGTCAGCTTTTTCAATCTCTTTATCCTCATTAAGGGGCTCTTCCTCGTTGCTTACTGCCTTTGAGTGGTATCCTCGGTATATCTGAAGTTGTTGATGTTTTCCCCAGCAATCTTGATTCCAGCTTGTGATTCATCCAACCCAGCATTTCGCATGATGTACTATGCATAGAAGTTAAATAAGCACGTTGACAATACACAGCCTTGGCGTACTCCTTTCCCAATTTTGAATCAGTTCATCATTCCATGTCTGGTTCTAACTGTGGCTTCTTGGCCTGCATACAGGTTTTTCAGGAGACAGATAAGGTGGTCTGGTATTCCTATCTCTTGAAGAATTTTCCACAGTTTATTGTGATCCATGCAGTCAAAGGCTTTAACATAGTCAATGAAGCAGAAGTAGGTGTTGTTTTTGGAATGCCCTTGTTTTTCCTGAGATCCAACGGATGTTGGCAATTTGATCTCTGGTTCCTCTGCCTTTTCTAAATCCAGCTGGAATTTCTCAGTTCATGTACTGCTGAAGCCTGGTTTGAAGGATTTTGAGCATTGCTTTGCACAAAGAGCTTTAGAAAGAATTTAAAGCTTATCTCTTGTACTTTACAGTGATTTTATATTTTTTCTTAGTTATTATTTGGCTTTTTGTGTGTGTTTATGTGTTTGTCTCTGCTTTCCAGAGCCATCCTTATACTGTTGGTGCCCTTTTTGGTAAAGAAGTTAGAAGCCTGTTTATTAAAGTTGAATGGGGCAGATTTTGGTATAGCTAACACTCTTGCAGGTAGAAAATATACATTCACAATGGAAGAAGCTGTGAGCAAGTAAATACTATAAATTGTTTTCTAATTTTTAAGTTATTTAAAGATTAATAATTCAGTAGCCATCAGTGTGCATCTATGATATGAACAAAAATTTACAAACTTCCATGTAATTTTTCATTTAAACATTACATAGGGACATCTCTATAAAGTAAGAGCAAATGGTTAGTTTAAAATGTTTGCAAGAAATAGATAATTTGGACAGACTGATAATTAGAAGTGAAATAGAATCTGTAATTTAAAAAAAAACTTCCTACAAACAAAAGTCTGGGACCAGATGGCTTCACAGGCAAATTCTATCAGACATTCAAGGATAACTTATACCAATTCTTCTCAGACTCTTAAAAAAAATTGAAAAGGAAGGAACACTCTTAAAGACATTCTATGAAGCCATCATCACCCTCATACCAAAACCAGACAATGACACTCCTTAAAAAAGATTCCAGGCCATTATCTTTGAATTTAGATGTAAAAATTCCCCACAAAATAGCAAATGGAACTCAACAACACATAAAAAAGATCATATACCGCGTCCAAGTGGGATTCTTCCCAGGTTCACAAGGTTGGTTCATCATACCAAATAAATCAATGTAACATGCCACATTAAGTAAGACAAATAAAAAACCACACAAAATGTTTGCTACGCTGATCATCCACATTTTACATTTGATTTGGCAGGATCTACTAATGTATTGGCGCATTCTCTCCATGGAGTTTCTCATGTGATAACTGCAACTTTGCACATTATAATGGGTAAGAATTCTTCCAAAGAAGTTCATGTTTTCTAAGGAAGGTTATTTTATTTCCTCCAGACTTGCCAAGACAGCTTCTTTATTTCTCAAAGCAGAAAAATGTTTGAATAAAAACTGAAAGTGAGTTAGTCAAAGTTTCACTATTTTGACTGATGATTTTTCACAATCCCGGTGCTATAAGGAGTAGAAAATATAGTTTTACTGTAATCTGGATAGGAAAAAATACAATGATATTCAAGATCCCAACTTTTTAACCAGGTCAAGAAAATCCATGCACAATATCAGGAACTGTTGTTTGACTATCAGAACTCTGGGACTGGTTATTAAAAGGAAAAAAAAAAAAAGCACAAGAGAAAAATCTCCAGCCTGTGTCCTTCCACTAGACCTTTTATTATCTCTACTGATATAAAGCATATAAGCACTATATATGCAAATCTGTTAAATCTGAGTTTACTTTTCATATGTAGTTTAACTTTACTTCCTTAGCAATGTTTCGTTTAAACTAGCAGTAAACTGCAAAATGTACTGCTTTCTTTTTCTTTGTTTAGGACCTGAAAAAGCTATAAATGGCAGTTGCAGTCATTGTAGGTAAAAAGAGTGGAAGAGAAAGCAGCATGTTTATTACAGTATAAAGTAGCCTGAGACTTTCTTCTTGCATGAGTAAATAAATATGCTCTTCTGTGTTTGCCATTTTGCCTGTATTTACTGACACTAATATCCGGCATAACATTCAAGGGCATATACAACCAGTCGATGTCTGTACCTTCAGCACCATGGGCAAGTTTCTTCGCTTTGGGTTCTCAGCCATGTTTGGCTTTGGTGGAAGAGCTTTGGCTGTGGCAGAAAATCATCGATGGATGTCCCCTAACCAGCGGATGGATTTTGCTATCATGAAGGCACTGGCAAAACTAAAGTAAGTCTTTTTTTCTTAAACCCCAAATTTCATATCCCAGAGTCAAAGACTGCTAAAAACAGATTTCATTACGTTGTAGGCCAGAAGAATGTGAAATATCATTTTTACCATTTAACAGCTCTCAGGATTTAGAAGAAAGGTAAGTTAAAAGCTTCACTCAAAGTAATATGAGAATCTTTATCTATTTTTAAAGCATAAAATAGTTTGATATAAACAGTATATTAGACTTGGGATATTTGGTTGTTATTCTATCATATTAGTGAAGAATATAGAATCATGGAGTGCTACAGATACTATTAGACCATGTAGCTTGGCACTTGCCTTCAGAAGCAACTGTTCATTCCATCCCTCCATCTACCCATCCATTTATCCATCTGTCTTCCCATTCAACAGCTATTTATTGATTATCTGCTATATGCCAGACCCTTTGGACACAATGAGCCAATGAACAAGCAAACAAAATCCATAGTTTCTGCCCTCATGAGAATTTCTAGTGCAGCCTAAAAACATTTTTTGAAGTCACACAAAGGAAGTGCTGTAGTCTTTAAAAAACAAAACAAAACAAAACAAAATCATTGTTACTGATAAATCAGTGAATGAAATAATGCAGTAATGAAATTGCTCACATATTTTTACGTCCTGTCTGATAGCTATAATGTTGAGTTCTACAACCATCTCATGTTTAATAGGTGCCATTTTTTGTGTGTGATGTGTTTTTGTCTCTTTTGTTTTCTTTTAGGAGGGCACAAGGATATCCCAAATCTGGTGAGTCTGAAATTACCTCCCTGCGAACTGAGCCAGGCTCTATTGACATTTTGCTGTGGTGAGGGAAAATAACTGATCCCTTCCATTTCCTTTAGATTGTAATGATCAGTGGCAGGTGATCCAGGGTCAGTTCTTGAATGTCAGCATTATGGCAATTCCGTGCCAGTGTGCAGTGGCACCTAGAGGCTTGGCACCTAATACCAGGTTAGTAAGCATTTTTATTGAATTGTTGATACTTTTCTATAAACTGCATTTATCTGTCAGAATAGCCAGCTAACTCTTGGCTAGCTAGAATATGATCAAGAGGAAGTCATCTTTGACTGTATAGTATTAGAGATTCTAAGGCATTTGTCGTCAGAGTAGGCTGAGAGCAACTGTTATACTGGAAAAAGAATTACTCTGATGTTTTAATATCACTGAAGCTAAAATAATATTCTTTGGGTTTTACTGACATGATCTTATTGTGTTATGTATGCCCACTTTGCTCTTTTATTTGTGTTATTTACCAGTCCCTGAGAACATTATGTTTAATTCTGATACTTATTATGGCTGTCCCTGACTTTGAATTTTAGTGCAGAGGTAAACATCCTAAGCAAGAATGGCATGTATGTGTGTATGTATGATACTTTGAGTCAAAGGAAATATTTTAGTTGTATTTAGTATGAATAGTGATGCATCTGAATATACTGCCCACATTTTCATGAGACATTTTATACATCATTTTATCCACAAGCGATAGTTACTCCATCTCTTGTACGTCCTTTTCATGTAGTTGTCCATCATCGGTCTGAAAATATTTCTCTTACATTCCTGTAGAGCATAGAAGAAGGGGTGATGACTTGTGCAACATCATCACATCTAAATTTTCCCCTAAAGTGGAACAGAAGAATGACTTATGTGCGTACTTTGGCAATTCATACCATCATTTTAATGATTAGTTTCAACTTCCCTGCAAAAATATTTAACCTGGAGGGTTAACAATTGGCAAAGGGATGATTTAGAATGTTTTCCTTGACCAATGATAGGAAGGTGAGAAACAGGGAAACATCTAAAGTTAGAAAAGACGAGAAACTACTTAAAAACCACATGTCAGGGCCCTCATTAATTATCTCTAGTGCTGAAGCTTGCCAGGAGTGTTTTGAAGCTTGTATGGTTTAGAAATCGCGCCTGATTGTTTCCTCCCCCTACCCTCAGAAACCTTAGATAGCTGACGCCTCCCTAAGGAAGCGTCCCACGAGAAGTGAGGTCCTGGCCGGCTGACCCAAGCTGTGCTCTCCAGGCCATGCCATGGTGCTGCTCTGACCCTGCCCCATCTCCACGCTCACGTCTGCTCAAGGACCTTTAGTCTCGCTCTCTGGGAAGGAGTAGGTTCATGCCTCCTTCCAGCTGCTCCAGATATTCTCCAGCTGGCCTGAAAGTCCATGGCCTACTCTCCAAGTTCAGTCAGCACTGAATGACTTTTTCAGAGAAGGGTGACTGGTTAGAGATGTCTTCTGTGGATTGTAGTCAAACATGTTTTGCAAGGGCCTTTATGTAGGAGCTTTGGCTGACCAAGATACTCAACGTTTATCTTCTGAATGATTCAGGGAAATTGCAAAGGAGTTTCAACTTTCAGCTTCATTTTTTCACAAGAAAGTATAATTTACTTTAAGATACATCAGCACAAGTTGCTGATAGGAACTAATATTTTTGTATTTGAATTTTGCTAAGATTAAATGCAGTAATATATGGAAATATTGAGAAGGGTGCTAGGCACATAACATGTGTTTCCACTATTAATAAGTATTGAAAGGTAGACACATGAAAACTAAAGAATTAAAATCAAAAACACACAAAATACTCATGTTTTGGTATCACTGAATATTTATTTCCAGTTGGGAAGGGGTGACATGATGGGTAAAAGGAATGCCAAACCCTGAATGAAGGGCTCTGGTTCCAGTGATCATTTTTGTTTTTCTGTCTTTGAACCAATCATTTAAACTTGGGGACATCTTTTCATTCGACGTAAGTTGAGTGAATGACTGGATAATCTCCAGGGTCCTTTACAGCTCTAACCTGAAGTTCCGTAAGATTTAAAGACCTCTTTTTTTATGTCGTTGTTGTTATTCTTGGAATAACTTTATATTTGCACTGAAATTCAGCCTAGGAGTCATTTGCACATATTTCTGCAAACTGCCTTCTAAAGCTAGATGAGTCTGTGAGTGGCTTTTTGGCACTAAATCACACCTCTAAATTTGCAGCCTCTTATATTGAACCAAAGACTTATGCAAGATTAAAATGTGCAGTCATTTAACTGAACATGTAGCATTTTGTTCACTCCAGTTCATCCATCCAAGGGCCACTTTGATTTATCTGGTTTCCTGTCACTTAGACCTGCCCTTAAATAAATGTTTAAATCAAACGTTAGATTTTTAAAGCTGTTGAACTAGTTGTTACACCATTTGTACTGATTAACTATTTTACAACACATCTTTAAAAAACAAAACAAAACATGGTTTTACATTCACTCCCTAAGTAAGTACATTTCAGATTATGTCTTGATATGTGAATAGGATGCATGATGATTCAGTTTTTTTTAAAGCCCTTAATGTCAGTGCTGGGTGAGAAGGAAGTCGGGTGTCTAATAAAACTAATCTGAAAGGCTGTTTCATTTTAAGGAGAATGCAGCAAAATATGGTTTAAGAATTTTAGGTAAATAGAATGCTGTTTATCTGACTTGCCTACAACTTCTAGTAAAGATTATTTGTTAGAAAGAATGATACAGAGTAATTTCTGATGTAATCTCTTAATAAACGTTTTGATGTCAAATACAAATATTTAATTTCAGATTAAATAATGGAAGCATGGCTCTTATAACTGCACGAAACACTTCACGACCGGAATTTATAAAACACCTGAAAAGATATGCGAGTATTAAAAACCAGGTACAATAAAGCATTTGGATTACTTATGTGCAAAGCAATTAATCATGGGGAGTGAGATGCTGTCATAATTGACACCAAGTCCTGCCTTGTAAGAAGGCTTTATTTTCTTCTGAATACATTAATCTTTTTTTCTTTTTTCAGTTTGTGCTTTCTTCAAATTTAGAAAACTATCCACCAGTATTAATACAGATTGGCCTTTTCTGAGTTGTGGGTTGGTGGTTATATATATTTTATGTGTGTGTGTACGCAAAGAGAAAATAGAAAATGTAGTGTGAAACCCAAGTAAAATGGTAGGTGTTGCTAGAAGGCATCAGAGGGCAGACACACTGAAACCATACTCACAGAAAACTAGTCAATCTAATCACACTAGGACCACAGCCTCATCTAATGCAATGAAACTAAGCCATGCCCACAGGGCAACCCAAGACGGGCCGGTCATGGTGGAGAGGTCTGGCAGAATGTGGTTCATTGGAGAAGGGAATGGCAAACCACTTCAGTATTCTTGCCTTGAGAATCCCATGAACAGTATGAAAAGGCAAAATGATAGGATACTGAAAGAGATACTCCCCAGGTCAGTAGGTGCCCAATATGCTACTGGAGGTCAGTGGAGAAATAAATCCAGAAAGAATGAAGGGATGGAGCCAAAGCAAAAACAATACCCAGCTGTGGATGTGACTGGTGATAGAAGCAAGGTCTGATGCTGTAAAGAGCAATATTGCAGAGGAACCTGGAATGTCAAGTCTGTGAATCAAGGATAATTGGAAGTGGTCAAACAGAAGATGGCAAGAGTGAACGTCGACATTCTAGGAATCAGTGAACTAAAATGGACTGGAATGGGTGAATTTAACTCAGATGACCATTATATCTACTACTGCGGGCAGGAATCCCTCAGAAGAAATGGAGTAGCCATTACGGTCAACAAAAAAGTCCGAAATGCAGTACTTGGATGCAGTCTCAAAAACGACAGAAAGATCTCTGTTCGTCTCCAAGGCAAACCATTCAATATCACGGTAATCCAAGTCTATGCCCCAACCAGTAACACTGAAGAAGCTGAAGTTGAAGTTGAATGGTTCTATGAAGACCTACAAAACCTTTTAGAACTAACACCCAAAAAAGATGTCCTTTTCACTATAGGGGACTGGAATGCAAAAGTAGGAAGTCAAGAAACACCTGGAGTAACAGGCAAATTTGGCCCTGGAATGTGGAATGAAGCAGGGCAAAGACTAATAGAATTTTGCCAAGAGAACACACTGGTCATAGCAAACACCCTCTTCCAACAACACAAGAGAAGACTCTACACATGGACATCACCAGATGGTCAACACCGAAATCAGATTGATTATATTCTCTGCAGCCAAAGATGGAGAAGCTCTATACAGCCAACAAAAACAAGACCAGGAGCTGACTGTGGCTCAGATCATGAACTCCTTATTACCAAATTCAGACTTAAATTGAAGAAAGTGGGGAAAACTGCTAGACCATTCAGGTATGACTTAAATCAAATCCCTTATGATTATACAGTGGAAGTGAGAAATAGATTTAAGGGCCTAGATCTGATAGATAGAGTGCCTGATGAACTATGGAATGAAGTTTGCGACATTATACTGGAGACAGGGATCAAGACCATCCCCATGGAAAAGAAATGCAAAAAAGCAAAATGGCTGTCTAGGGAGGCCTTACAAATAGCTGTGAAGAGAAGAGAGGTAAAAAGCAAAGGAGAAAAGGAAAGATACAGGCATCTAAATGCAGAGTTCCCAAGAATAGCAAGAAGAGATAAGAAAGACTTCTTCAGTGATCAGTGCAAAGAAATAGAGGAAAACAACAGAATAGGAAAGACTAGAGACCTCTTCAAGAAAATTAGAGATACCAGGGAACATTTCATACAATGATGGGCTCGATAAAGGACAGAAATGGTATGGACCTAACAGAAGCAGAAGATATTAAGAAGAGGTGGCAAGAATACACAGAAGAACTGTACAAAAAGGATCTTCACGACCCAGATAATCACGATGGTGTGATCACTCACCTAGAGCCAGACATCCTGGAATGTGAAGTCAAGTGGGCCTTAGAAAGCATCACTATGAATAAAGCTAGTGGAGGTGATGGAATTCCAGTAGAGATATTTCAAATCCTGAAAGATGATGCTTCAAAGTGCTGCACTAAATATGCCAGCACATTTGGAAAACTCAGCAGTGGCCACAGGACTGGAAAAGGTCAGTTTTCATTCCAATCCCAAAGAAAGGCAATGCCAAAGAATGCTCAAACTACCGCACAATTGCATTCATCTCACACGCTAGTAAAGTAATGCTCAAAATTCTCAAAGTAATGCTGAAAATGCTCAAAGCCAGGCTTCAGCAATATGTGAACCGTGAACTTCCTGATGTTCAAGCTGCTTTTTGAAAAGGCAGAGGAACCAGACATCAAATTGCCAACATCCGCTGGATCATGAAAAAAGGAAGAGAGTTCCAGAAACACATCTATTTCTGCTTTCTTGACTATGCCAAAGCCTTTGACTGTGTGGATCACAATAAACTGTGGAAAATTCTGAGAGAGATGGGAATACCAGACCACCTAACCAGCCTCTTGAGAAATCTGTATGCATGTCAGGAAGCAACAGTTAGAACTGACATGGAACAACAGACTGGATCCAGATAGGAAAAGGAGTACGTCAAGGTGACAATAGTCACCCTGCTTATTTAACTTATATGCAGAGTACATCATGAGAAATGCTGGACTGGAAGAAGCACAAGCTGGAATCAAGATTGCCGGGAGAAATATCAAACACCTCAGATATGCAGATGACACCACCCTTATGGCAGAAAGTGAAGAGGAACTAAAAAGCCTCTTGATGAAAGTGAAAAGAGGAGAGCGAAAAAGTTGGCTTAAAGCTCAACATTCAGAAAACGAAGATCATGGCATCTGGTCCCATCACTCCATGGGAAATAGATGGAGAAACAGTGGAAACAGTGTCAGACTTTATTTTGGGGGGCTCCAAAATCACTGCAGATGGTAAATTCAGCCATGAAATTAAAAGATGCTTACTCCTTGGAAGAAAAGTTATGACCAACCTAGATAGCATATTCAAAAACAGAGACATTACTTTGCCGACTAAGGTCCATCTAGTCAAGGCTATGGTTTTTCCTGTGGTCATGTATGGATGTGAGAGTTGGACTGTGAAGAAGGCTGAGTGCCAAATAATTGATGCTTTTGAACTGTGGTGTTGGAGAAGACTCTGAGAGTCCCTTGGACTGCAAGGAGATCCAACCAGTTCATTCTGAAGGAGATCAGCCCTGGGATTTCTTTGGAAGGAATGATGCTAAAGCTGAAACTCCAGTACTTTGGCCACCTCATGCGAAGAGTTGACTCCTTGGAAAAGACTCTGATGCTGGGAGGGATTGGGGGCAGGTGGAGAAGGGGATGACAGAGGATGAGATGGCTGGATGGCATCACTGACTTGATGGATGTGAGTCTGAGTGAACTCCAGGAGTTGGTGGTGGACAGGGAGGCCTGGTGTGCTGCGATTCGTGGGGTCACAAAGAGTAGGACACTCTGAGCGACTGAACTGAACAACTGAGTGTTATATTGAAATGTGGAGTAAATTAAGGATAAAATTATACTCAGCTGTTCTTCAGAATGAAGAGAAGTGAAACCTGAGATTTTTAATCTTCTTGATTGTATGACATCAGACTCCCTCTAAAGTTATGACCTTTGGATTTTCCTTTCATTTGTTCAAGATCTGCCTACTTACATTGATTGAAATAAATTTGCAGAAATATACTTTAGAATACACCACTTTTATATAGCTGTTATTCTAAACTTAGGTGTGTGTGGTATTTGTAGAGATAGGGAAAATTATTATATTTCCACTTAAGAGATTCATTTTAAAGAGAAGCAATAACTATTATAAGCCATATTCCTTTGGCAGGTACTTTGAGTCAGTTATTAGGAAACTGATCCATAAATATATGAATTTCTGAAATTATTAATCTTGAAGTACATAGTAGGCATGTAAAACCATACAGTCTCACACCTTCTTATAGGTATGAAATTGTGCCTGGCTGTAGTTGGGTGAGAACAGGTGGGAGGAGGAGAGTAAATTCAGCTGGTGACCAGCACTAAATCTTGCTTACATAGGTAGTCACTGAAAGGCTCCCATTTTTGCTTCTTTATAGTTTTAAACTTTCTTGGGCAGGCCTCAGGAAGTTTTGGTTCTCTTCGCCTACCACATTATTTGATCAGTTTGTTGAGCAACCAACTGAATGAAATGTTTAGGAAGTTATAACAATTAGATATAGTCCTATTTTCCTTAAATATAAATCTCTAAGGAGACAAAGTGGTCAAAAGCAGATATAATGTAGGTTGTGAGACTAACTAATAACTTTATGGATGTATTTTGGGAAATAGTGATTTGTTGATTTTTAAAGGAATGTATTCCTTTTCAAATGTTGCTAATTTTGTTTGCAACTTTATTATTTTTCTTAATACCAAAGCAATACATTTCCATTACCTTTTTTCTAAATCAGAAAATAGAAGCAAAATAGCAATATAAAAAGCACTCAAAGTTCTATATTCCAAGAGATAATGAATGTCATTACCTTGGTATAAACTTTTTCTATTAAATAATTCTGAGAATTTAAAGGAGTAATGACCTTAAGATACTTTCCTTGAGAAACTGGTATTTCTTCAGGGATGCATGATTGCACAAACTACTTATGGAAGTTCTCTTTTGGAATGGCTACTGGGCAAATGTCTTAGGTAATTTTTCTTTAATCCTTTTTTTCAATATGAAAGAAGCTTTCTTCTGACTTTAAAAGTAACAGATGCTTACTATAAAAATATGAACATAGTAGTAAATATAATTCTGTATCTATAGGAAAATAACTTTTTCAAAAGAAGACCATGTGATGCAAATATAACATTTTTTCTCATGTACTTGACCAGTCATATCTTGCTTGTGATACAAGAAACTATTGCCTGTGTGTGTGTTTCATTAGATTTAACTCGTTGGCTTAGCTCTTTCCAAAAATTCAAGTCCATGCTATTGTTCTGTAATGTTTTGCAAAGAAATTCTAAAATGTCTTGTTTAATGATATATAGTAAGAATAATGTGATTGATTCTCAAGGTGACTGCTTTCATTTGTTAAAAAATTGTAGATGTACATATATACATATACATGTGTATATAGTCTCTTCATGCTGATATGTTCAAAAGTGTAAGTCTATATAAATTATGTCAGATTATAAAGACAAGATAAATATAAAATGGTATTATCTACTGTCTAGTAGCAGTTCTGGTATCCAGGAAGGGAAGTGCAGCACTTCAGCCCAGAGAGAGCAACAGTCTAGGTCTCTGAACCATCTTCACCAGGTTGGACTGAATGTTCATGTATGCCAACAGTTATAGAACGTATTAAAAACTGTTATTTGTAGGTGACACATCTTGCCTTTCCCATCTCTGGGTAAAATAGATAGAAGGTAAAAATTCCTCAAGTTCTTTCAGCTCCATCCTGTAGCTGACCTTTCTCTGTTCATACAATTCTGCATTCACTTTGACCCTCATTTTCGGTAGTGAGTTTAAAACCCTTAAGAGCTGGTGCTTCCCCAGGGATTTGTTTGTAGCGTTATCTTTTCATGATACCTTTTCCTGGGTGACCTCATTGCCTTCCGTTGCTTGAACCACTCTCTGAACTTTGCACACTACCAAGGGTTCTGTCCTCCCTTGTGATCTGCAGGATCACCGTGCCTTTCTGTGTGCTGAGGTTATAGAGCTCCCAGGCATCTTGAATGAGCACATCCACTGCTTATCTTATTGCCCTCTCCCCCATGGTGTTCCTACACAGGGCAACGGCACCACCCTCTGCCCATCCTGGAGTTACTCTGGACCCCTCTCCCTCATTTCTTACAACCAGTCCACCAATTAATGCCTTCTTGCTTACAATAGCCTCCTCCTGGTCTTTCTTTTCTCTGGTCTTATCTTCCACACTTCCTTCTAGACAGATTTTTCTAAAATACAGATATGATTTATCCCTTTTCTAATTCTTCAATGTTATTGTCATCAAGATGACACTGAACGTTCTCATTGAAGAACACGTGGCCCCTTGTATTCTAGCCCTTCCCTGTGTCTCGGCCTCACCTATTGCCATCCTCCACCAGATTTCCCATGTTTTGGGCATTGTGTTAGTTTTCTAGGGCTGCCATTAACAGATACCATAGGGAGTATAGGTGTGGTTTCTCCCAAGGCCTGTCTCTGTGGACAATCACTGACTTTTCCCTCTTGTATATTCCTGCCTCCTTTGCCGAACATTAACTGTCTATAGGTGTGTGGGCTTATTTCTGGGTGCTCTATTCAGTTCCATTGATCTCTGTGTCTATTTTGGTGCCAATACCACCACACAGTTTTAATTCTTGTAGCTTTGTAGTATTGTCTGAAGTCTGGAGGGTTAGGCCTCCTGCTTTGTTGCTTTTCTTCAAGATTGCTTCGGCAATCCTGAGTCTTTGATGATTCCATATAAATTTTAGGATCATTTGTTCAAGTTCTGTGAAAAGTGTCGTGTGTAATTTGATAGGGATCACATTAAATTTATAGATTGCTTTGGGTAGCATGGCTAAGAAAGAATGAAATATGAAGCTGATGTCTCATCATTCAAGAGTGGTCAGAAAGCAACCCTAATTATCTTGCAACTTGTGTCTATCCTTAAAGTGAGGGTGAGGCAGGCAAACACTGGCAAAAATAACACAGGATAGACTTACTTTCTCTTTTCACCTTCATAAGTTAAACTTTTCGTAATAAAATCCCAAATGTGAAACTTATTCTAGATTTTGTTTACATCAGCTAAACTAGCTGACAATAATTAATTCAGTGGATTATATAAATCCTCTATAAAAATAGACTAGTATTAAATATTTACTCTTTAATTAGAAATTTATGTATACAGTTTCCTAGACATGTACTATTTGTAAGAAAATAATTTTGCCAGCTGCTAGATCTAAATGAACTTGCAAAGCTTCAGAAAAGGCTTCATCCAAAGAAAACTGATACTGATAGGTTTCAAAGCTATAAAAACATCAGCATGAACACTGATGTTTAGTTGCAATTGAGAGTGCAGTGAACTTTACTAATTTGGATTACAGTTAGGTATAAAGCAAGTACCAAGGTTATTTGTGTTAATTTTTTTTTAGTTCAATTTTCCATTTGTTGATACTTACACTGTTGAAGAAGTAAAAGTTTGCCCAAGGAGTAACAGCAGTGGACACAATCCAGAGGAAGATCATGGACCACGTGAAACTGCTTCAGGAAACTGTTTCCCTTGGAATGTAGATGGTGATTTAATGCAAGTTGCATCAGAGGTCCATGTTAGGTAAGTCATTATTCACCACCTTATATGTCTGTCAGACATGGAACTGATAGTTAGAAGAAGGAAGTTTCCATTTATACCATTGAAGCAGGCAGCTGGCTAGATAGTAAATCAGGAACACTTAAAAAGACACATGTACAATTTTAATAAAAAGTATAACTTTTTATTTATTCACCAGTTGTTATGTACAACCATTTTCTTTGGTTATGAGTCTCTATGTTGGTGTTCCAAATTACCATTCTTCATAAACTATACAGGTAATGTATGTCTGAAAATTCCACTTTGAATTTTTAAAAATAGATTAAGATCTTATACCTGATGAAGTCACTTGAATAGCAGATGGTTACAATTTTAAATTTCCTTTTACCCACAACAAATACTTGTGTTCAGCAGTTTGCTTTTATCATCTTTCCAAAGCATACTTTACATAAGAACAATTTTACATATTATTTATTAGCAAGAGCAGCTGGTTATAAACAGGCAAACTCATTTTCCGTAAGTACTATGACTCCGTGAGTGGAAGTGTGCAGAGCTCCCTGAGTGGCCTGCTAGATGTGAGCTTTCTACAGCCACAATGTACTGGGCTTTACAGGAATTAGTGCTACTGATTTATCAGGCCCTGCATGTTTTCCAGATGGCAGCTCTGCCATGAATATGTGTTTGTTGGTTATCATTAGATTTGAATTTGGTAGTATGCACTGCATTCAATAGGTGTTATGTATGAAAAATAACAGAATGATAGGTTAATGAAATAATCAGTCATGTTTATTATATTCTTTACAGAGTACACCCAGGACTTATCAATCTTTATGGAAGAAGCATGGAAGAAATGAATGATTCCAAAGTAACATGTAGTTGTTTATAAGAGGAATGTGGAAACTAGAATTTTAATATGAAAATATATATTATATTTTAATTAATCAGATATTTTAATAAGGAAAAATATCTATTTTGAAAAGGAATTAAAATTGCTATTTTTGATGTTACTAAAATTAGCTTCTAAACTTAAAAAAATAAGACATGAAATATATACAAAACAACTGAAATTTTGATTTTTGGAGAGTATTTATTGGAATGGAAAATAAACATCTCCGGTATTTGAAATTTAAACAAGCTATATCAATATTTAACATACATTAATTCCAAAGTGAAATAATTTGGATTCTTTCTTCCTGGATTTGAGTCCATCAATTCTGATGTTAAATTTCAGTAGCCTGGTACCAACAGATCAGAGTTCATGTAAGAATGTTCTGATATCCTGATGAGGTAAGTATTCCAGCAAGATTATATTTCAAAATTACACATTTAGGAAATCATATAACCAGAAATAGTACTATTTTCTTTTCCCTCAAAAATCTCTAATATGTAGACTACTTGGCAAAAACAAAAAAGATGGATTAAAGTTATAGCACCAATTTTGTGGCGGTCTCTGAAAACTGAAAACTCAAAGTGATTGGAGTTTGAAGTCCATTATACACAAAGTATATAAAATATATAAGTATGCAAAATATATAAGGAGTCATAACCTGGCCCCGTAGGGAGCTGTGTTCCTCTTGCTCCTGAAAGCCGTGCTGCCTGACGATTCTAGCATGTTGTTTACACTGTACTCAGTGCTACCTGAAATGCTGTTATTTCTAGTAGGAAAGAACCAGATTTAAATTTCCTCAGGGATCATCCTTGAGAAAGCAGCTTTAAATCTGTATTTGATTTTCTATCAATGAGCCTAGATATTTTCTTGAAAGAACTACTTTAAAAATTTTAACTTCTATTGGTTACACACCAAGTTAAGAAGGTTTCATGCTCACTGGGTCTTGCTGCTGAAATGCCTTCACCGACTGCTGTGCATTTCTCCTTTTCCAGCCACCAGTATGTTAACAGATAGCAGAAATGAAGCAGTCTGAAGAAGACAGCTGTTGGCAGGGACCTCATATGAAGAAATCCTTTTCCATAACAGTAAAGAGCGGCCCCTAACTTATCACGTCCCATGACAGATTTTGAAAATTTGGCCACAACCTTCATATCAAGTTAGATGTAGAAATAAATCAGATGAAATTATGTTCTGCAGTTATCAGCATTTAGTTTATACGTAAGAATAAATATTACAAAAAAAGACTCTATTTGAAAATAAAGAGACATTTAAAGATAAATTATTTTAGACCCAGAAAGAAACTACTTCATTATAAAAGTATGTAAGATCAACAAAAAACTTAAAATGTTTCACTTATCACTAAAACATGGAAATTTTCGTGTCATATTTTTATCCAAGCTAAATCTACATTTTTCAATTTACAGGTAAATTTGTGAATTTTGTTTTCTAGTTCCATGCAGAAGAGAATGCCCTTATAGCACTGGTGAAAGTACATTTCATACTTACACTTGAGAAAAGAATAACATCCAAACAAGAATTTATCTATTGGCTGAATTTTGACAGTCCGCATTTTAAACAGTATCTAATTTATATGAAATATTTGTCCCCAATATCATCTTTGGAAGGCTCTGATTTTTAAAAACTCAGTGAGGTACAGTTTTCATATTTTACATATATCAGTGTATGTATATTTCAAATATCAGCTAAAGTGCAACATTCAATCTGTTTTAGAATATAAATTAGAATTCTAAGTATTGTTTTTATAAACAAAAAAATTTGACTAAAGATGGATTTTTAAAATTTACTCTTCAGTACCTTTACCTTGATAAAATTGTGTTACAGAAAGACTTATTGGATTTATACCTATATAAATATATATATATACATAATGTTTCTAAAAGAACATATATGTACAAAAAGAAAAAAATACATGGCAGTATAAACAATAATTATCCAGGAATCACCCCTTTAAGCTCAAACCAGTGTATAAGTTCAGTCTGAAGTTTGCTCATCAGACCATAATATTCATAGACTGGTTGCTGATCAAAGCTCATAGGAAATAGATTACAAATCAGTGTCTTTAAAGATATCTGCTTTAAAGTGATAGTGGTTCTTTTCTATTCATTAGAAAATTTGGTGACAGCGTGTTGAAAAATTCTGCTAAATATTTCTAGAGAACATATTCCAAACAATTCTCAAAGAGCTATTAGGAATGAGTCATTGCCTACTGGGTGGAATTAATTTTACCAAAGCAAACACATATGGTGAATAGTATTTCTTTCAAAGGAATAATACTACAAGTCTAAGTCTTCTCCAGATGAGTTGTTTACTTCCTCCACATAATTTTAATTCTAATGCACTTTCAAGATATCCTCCAGGGATTACTTCTCTTGAATAAGTTGATGCTTTAGTGTTTTTATATCCATTTTAGAGCTGCAAGATTATCGTCTGAGAGAAAATAACTCCAAAGGTAATACTGTAATATATCCAAAGATAATGCAGTTGAAAAGTCCAAGCAATGATGAAGACATAATATGTCACATGGTCATTATTAAAAGAAGTACATGAAGTCTGAGCAGAATTCATGGTTTCTTGTAAACAATATCTAAAATTTTTGTTTAATATATTGTAACCTGAGTTGTTCTGTTAACTTGAAATAAGTCTTCACTCATCCTTATCACTTTTACTGTTAATGTAACTCCAACTGTCTCTTCTGTTTTCTTCTTGTAGGATAGATTTGTACTGTCTTTTGAAGAAGCCAGCCTGAAAATAACATTGTATAATCACTGCTGTATAGTTATGAACATATTAAATGGCTCAACAGTCAATGACAATTGTAGTCAGTAAAAATTAGTTTGGGAGATACAGCCTTGTTTTGTTGTTACTATAGGGTTTCTCGGTGCTGCTTGCACACGCTCCAAAATTGAAATTCAACATATAAATGTGCAGTGCTTTCCAAAGACTTTTTCAGAAAGTCTTTCAAAACTTCTGTTATATTGAATATTCATTGAAAATCAGTTATCTTTAAGAAAGCATATTTTTCTAGAAAGACTTTGGTACTGAAGTTAAGAGACACATGTGATCAGTACTATTAAATATCAGTCCACTTAGGAATTTAAAATTAACATTAAAAATACTGAAATACTTACATGTAGTAATGTGGGAGTCACAAGTTGGCTTTGAGAAAACTCAAGAATAGAATTTTGGGTGGTTCAACATTGGTAATTATTAAAGGCTTACCTTCCACATAACATAAGAAATGAGGAAAAGTAAAATAAGTCCAAGGAGCAAGCTACTTGAAATAATCATTATAGTGAAATGGCGTCTGGGTCTTTGATGATGTAGTCCTTCGAGGAGAACCTACATAAATTAACCAAAAGAAGGAACCACCATTTTAAAACCTTGCCTCTATTTCCTTTGAAGCCCCTCTATTTTCCCCAACCGTATTTAGAATATTCCTTCCCATTCTCTTTCTGTTCTAACACAACCATAGGAAACATGGGTAAATGTTTGAGAAACAGGGAGTGTAATGCGCCGTGTCTGTGGTTCTCCCTCCGATTCATTCTACCAGAATCACCTTCTGAAAGAGCTGCGTCATTCCTTCCTGCCAGCTGTAGAAAATGCCACTCCCCAATAAAGTATTTTAGGCTCTCTGTGGTTTTCCTGACCAAACACCCTAGCAATATTTTTTCCCATAATCCTTATGTTTCAGTTAAAAAGGTAATCTTACATGGGCAACATTCTCTTCCTTCTTTAATTCAATAACTTTGGGATTTGGCTCCGGAAAAGCTGTTGCTCTTATTTCAAACTTCAGTGCTCTAGTCTCATCCTGTTTAAAGAAAAGAGACATAGTTTTATTTCATGAAAACGTATACCAGGTAATGATCATGAGAAACTAAGAGTTTTCACAAGTTATCTTCTCCAACTTATTTCACCATTTGTATTTAATTGCAATGCAATGCTTCCTTTATTCCAAAGGCATGTCCTTTGTATTAATTAATATTTAAATATTATTTGATAGTTATTAGTATATTTTTTCCTTAGGGAAGGCTTTCTTTGTTTGGTAAACATTTCCTCAAATTAATTTTCTTTGGGCTTTTCTTATAGTATTTGGTATACTATCTGTATTTGATCAGGTCTGATCAAATACAGATAGTAAACCAAATGCTATAATGAAAAAATCTGGTACAAATATTTATAGCGTTCAAAAATAAAATCACTGGATGAACTCAGTTTTACTATCTAACAGAGAGAGGGACTTCATAACCAAGAATTCAGGGCTTAGACGTCTGTAAATGGGCTTCACAAACTCTAAGGCCCTTTGAAGTTTTATTCAAAATTGAGATTTTTTTTTTTTTTTGCGTTCATTAGGGTAGATGAGAATATATTCTTTGATCAAATTCTTATAGAAGTCTATGACCTGCAAAAGTTAAAACTACGGTGTAAAGGTTATTTAACATTTTGGAGAGAACATGTAGAATTTTAGAGCTAAAAATAAATTATGTACTTTATCTGGAGCAGTGCTTTTCAACAGGGATGATTCTGTACCCTGGAGGATGGTCATTTACATCTGGAGACATTTCCGGCCAGCAGGCATGGGGACGGGGCGCTGCTAGCATTTAGTGGGTGGAGGCCAGCTATTCTGATAAGTATCCTACTAGCACAGGACAGCCCCTGAGAACAGAGAAGTATTTCGTCCAGAATGCCACTGGTGCCCACTGGTGAAAAAACTGGACCTTGCGAGTATAAAGGCAGACTGCAGAAGTCTAAATGACTCACAGCTGAAATGGAGAGCTCATGTTTCCCTGTCTGATGTGTCTTCCTCCTAACCACCTTGTGGTAATTTCAACTTCTCCTCTTAACATAACATGATACCTGTCATTTCCTTTGGCTTATTATGTGCTATGTACTAAATTCTTTATAAAGATCATCCAATCTGAACAACTCTGAGAAAGACCTATTACTCATATTGATCAGATAAGAAAATTTTATCTCAAAGTACTTCTCATAAATATATACACTCCTTTCCAGGAAGAAGTCTAACATGTATTTAGTTAATTTTTAATTCAAGCCTTCAAAGTTCACGTCCTTAAAAGTGTGTTTCTGTTCTTGTATGTTTGTCTTTTGTTAAATTTTGATGTTTTAGATTTTATGGAAGTCTTAATTTTTAGTAAATGTATACTATATACAATAGTAGGTCTTTAAGCATAATTTGTAAATAACTTTAAGGATATATGAAATGTTAAGGCAGCTAACTAATTTGAGTGACAGTCATAGTTGGACATGCTTTCTAAAATCTCTTAATTATAGTCTTATTTTATAGCCCACGTTATCTGTTTAGTTACTAAAACCATGTCATTTTGACAGTGTATTTTGAAGTGATAAATGGAACAGTTTTAGAATTTCATTCCAGATTTTACAGTCATTCATACCTTCTTAATTTGTTGAATGCCTCCTTACCATCCTACCTGCATAAGATGGTTGTGTTTGTAAGGTCTGTCTGAAATCTTATCCACAAAGTTGTCACTGTATCACAGACTTACCATTTCTAAAATGGATGGCCGACCTTCCAACTGAATGTGAACACTGGCTTCTTTTCCACTGTCCATTTTCCCAAAATGGCATGAGATATCTAAGCAATACGGATCAGCTTTCATGCAGTACTTAAAAAGAATACAAAAGAGCCATGTTAAAATTTAAACATTTTTTAAAAGATGGCTAAAATATTTTACATGGAATTCAAGATCTGCTCCCATTACTGGCATTTGCAAAAATTTATCTTGCTATAAACATGGAATTAAGGATATGCTTTCATTAGTGGCACTTAAAAATTATCTTGCTTCAAAGAAAACACAAATATTTATAATAAATTATAACAAAACAAGTATTTGAACTGTATCATATGTTTCATTATTTTTATGAAAATATTCTGGGATAGAAAAAGACATGAGAGTATTTGCTTAGTTACATGTTCTATGATCAAACTTGGATCATTTGGAGGCTTTCCTTGTCCCCCCTTCCCCCCACATATATTCACTAAAATGAAAAAAAGTGGAAATTTCATGCAACCAGAGGTTGTTCAGCTGAGGACAACATCTTGACCAACCCCCTAAAGGGTCTAGTACAATGTCTGGTTGGCATGAATTGAGCACTTAAATAAATAATGACTAGTATGGTATCAGTTCAGTTCAGTTCAGTTCAGTTCAGTCGCTCAGTCGTGTCCGACTCTTTGCAACCCCAGGAATCGCAGCACGCCAGGCCTCCCTGTCCATCACCAACTCCCGGAGTTCACTCACAGTTGCGTCCATCGAGTCAGTGATGCCATCCAACCATCTCATCCTCAGTCGTCCCCTTCTGCTCCTGCCCCCAATCCCTCCCATCATCAAAGTCTTCTCCAATGAGTCAACTCTTCACATGAGGTGGCCAAAGTACTGGAGTTTCAGCTTTAGCATCAGTCCTTCCAAAGAAATCCCCGGGTTGATCTCCTTTTGAATGGACTGGTTGGATCTCCTTGCAGTCCAAGGGACTCTCAAGAGTCTTCTCCAACACCACAGTTCAAAAGCATCAATTCCTTGGTGCTCAGCCTTCTTCACAGTCCAACTCTCACATCCATACATGACCACAGGAAAAACCATAGCCTTGACTAGACGGAGGGAAAAGGCAATGGCAACCCACTCCAGTACTTTTGCCTGGAAAATCCCATGGACGGAGGAGCCTGGCAGGCTGCAGTCAATGGGGTCGCACCAAGTCGGACACGACTGAGCGACTTCACTTTCACCTTTCACTTTCATGCATTGGAGAAGGAAATGGCA
Source organism: Capra hircus (assembly GCF_001704415.2). Classification (NCBI taxonomy): domain Eukaryota; kingdom Metazoa; phylum Chordata; class Mammalia; order Artiodactyla; family Bovidae; genus Capra; species Capra hircus. The sequence continues at coordinate 121,265,876 of NC_030809.1, read as the reverse complement.
ACCCACTCCAGTGTTCTTGCCTGCAGAATCCCAGGGACGGCAGACCCTGGTGGGCTGCCGTTTATGGGGCTGCACAGAGTCGGACACGACTGAAGCGACTTAGCAGCAGCAGTATATAGTATATATTTAATCCTGGGTGTATCTCAACTCTCCAATCATGCCTGCTCCTCACACACAAGAACATTACCTGACTTGGCTTCTCTCCTATACTCAACTGACACTTCAAACCTCTTGGTCGATGATTTTAAGTGTTTCAGTCCTGGACGTTGGAAAGCAAAACACGGAAACTTACCAGGAGCCTCTTATCAGTCTTTGACAGAAATCTGAATATATCTTTAAGGGTCTCCATTGTGCCTTTTTGCTGGTCTAATGCACACTTTCTTTGATAATTCTTAAAATGGCATTCTCCAGCAGTAGTCTACAAAGATAGAGAGCAAGAAAACTCATCCAGTGTTGGAAGGACAATAGCTACATGGCTTTTAAAACTTACCTTTCAAAGCTTACCTTTTAAGAAATATATCAAATACTTCTAAAATTATGTGAAAATATTTTTTGACAGATTTGGGAGAGGTTAAATCTTTGAGGTTAAAAAAATGCAACAAAACTCAGAAAAATTTTATAGGCTTGATATAGTCCTAAATTGATCAAAGGGCCTTAACCTTAAAAAAATTAGGGCAGTATGAAAACTGAACATTAGCATAAAACCGAACGTATTTCTTTGGCTTCAGACACACAGTAAAGTGTTACAGCAGTCTGCCCTACCATCTCAATCTGGAATTCAGGTAGGGTTTTTAAGGATTACCTCTCAAATCTATTGAGTGGATTTATTTGCTGATTGCTTGTCTTAAAACTGGGAAGGTAAAAATAATTCAGATAGAATCCACATAAGAATATTGATTCTTAGTAGTTATTTGATAATAAAAGGCTGAAGTACTGATTTTTCAACATTGGTCTCAAGCTTTGTGGAGAATCCGATCAAAGAAAATCTACCAAAAGATAGAGCATACTTTTGTTATCGTCACATGTAGAGATTCCACTGTAATCGCACAGTTCTAATGCAATAATCAAAGTGTACGCAATAAATGCATGGTGAATTCATAGCTGAGACCAAATGTGACTGAAGTAAGGTAACAAAGCTCCGTTTCAGCAAGATGACTTAGAATAAAGGAGGGAACCCTATTTTTACCTGGACATCCAAAACGTTGAACAGCTTGTCGGTTCGGGGACTAAAAGAATTTGGTATCATTATTTCCACACTAATATTTGGAGCCATGCTTTGGCCGGTGTTGATGACCTGATAAGCAAAAAGTTTTAAACACTCAAAAAACACATTTTATAAAAGTACAGATAGCAATGAGCTTCTCAGGTGAAACTGTGTATTTCATGCAACATTTATAAGGGGGGAGGTTTATAGAATATCCACTATCAGAACTTTAAAATGTTTGCTAACAATACAACTAGCTATTATTCCTAGCGCTTTCCATTTGGTGATTAGAACAAGATGTTTGCACTGATGGTTTATTGCAGAAATAGTCTGAAGAAAAAGACATCGATAATATACAGTTCAGGGGGGTAGGGTCACTGACCCTCAGTGCAGTTGAAACTCCAAGTACAACTTATAGTCAGCCCTCTGTATACCTGATTTCTCTGTAGTCACAGATTCAACCAACCAATGGTTGGTTCTGAACTACAGAATTTACTATTGGAAAAAATCCACATCTAAGTGGACCAGTGCAGTTCAAACCTCTGTTGTTCAAAACTGTACCTGGCACATTACTGATCTAAAAAAACGTGATCAATTATCCTTATAACTACTCCATGAGGTGGGCTGACATTTTATTATTCACCGACTCAGGAAGATGCTAAGAGGGATTAATGTGGTATCCAAGATCACAGTCAAAAAATGGTAAGAAGTGGGACGGAAACCTAGGTATTCTAATTCTAAATAATATGTTGTTTTCATAAAGTCACTCTGTGCTAAGAGAATAATCATCAGCAATGAGTAAAAATATATTTAAGTTCAGGGTAATTATAATGTGGAAGAACTCAGAAAATTAGAAAAGGGTAGGTTGTTAGGTTTTAGAAAAAAAACAGGTTTTTAATAATATGCATAAAGGGAAGATAGTTCTTGATAAATGATAAATATCTTGATTCTTGATCATGTTAAATATAAATATATAATATATATATTTTAGTAGTTATTTGATAATATTTGATAACAAATATAAATACAGATATCAAATTCTTGATAAATGATAAAACAATTTATCATTGTCATTGATAAATCTGGGGATTAAAGAAAATTGAGCCAAAATACTCAGTGATCAATGCAAAGAAGTAGAAGAAAATAACAGAATGGGAAACATTAGAGATCTCTTTAAGAAAATTAGAGACAACAAGGGAACATTTCATGCAAAAATGGGCCCAATAAAGGACAGAAACAGTATGGACCTAACAGAAGCAGAAGATATTAAGAAGAGGTGGCAAGAATACACAGAAGAACTATACAAAAAAGATCTTCATGACCCAGATAACCATGATGGTGTGATCATTCACCTAGAGCCAGACATCCTGGCGAAGTCAAGTGGGCCTTAGGAAGCATCACTGTGAACAAAGCTAGTGGAGGTGATGGAATTCCAGTTGAACTATATCAAAACCTAAAAGATGATGCTGTGAAAGTGCTGCCCTCAATATGCCAGCAAATTGGAAAACTCAGCAGTGGCCACAGGACTGGAAAAGGCCAGTTTTCACTCTAATCCCAAAGAAAGGCAATACCAAAGAATGTTCAAACTACCACACAATGGCACTCATCTCACATGCTAGCAAAGTAATTCTCAAAATTCTCCAAGCCAGGCTTCAACAGTATGTGAACCATGAACTTCCAGATGTTTAAGCTGGATTTAGAAAAGGCAGAGGAACCAGAGATCAAATTTCCAACATCCATTGGATCAAAAAGCAAGAGAGTTCCAGAAAAACATCTGCTTTATTGACTATGACATGGAACAACAGACTGATTCCAAATAGGAAAAGGAGTACGTCAAGGCTGTATATTGTCACCCTGTTTATTTAACTTATATGCAAAGTACATCATGAGAAACGCTGGGCTGGAGGAAGTACAAGCTGGAATCAAGACTGCTGGGAGAAACATCAATAACCTCAGATATGCAGATGACACCACCCTTATGGCAGAAAGTGAAGAAGAGCTAATGAGCCTCTTGATGAAAGTGAAAGAGGAGAGTGAAAAAGTTGGCTTAAAGCTCAACATTCAGAAAACTAAGATCATGGCATCCGGTCCCATCACTTCCCTTCCCCAAATAGATGGGGAAACAGTGGCTGACTTTATTTTGGGGGTGCTCCAAAAATCACTGCAGATGGTGATTGCAGCCATGAAATTAAAAGACGCTTACTCCTTGGAAGGAAAGTTATAACCAATCTAGACAGCATATTAAAAAGCAGAGACATTACTTTATCAACAAAGGTCCAACTAGTCAACGCTATGCTTTTTCCAGTGGTCATGTATGGATGTGAGAGTTGGACTATAAAGAAAACTGAGCGCAGAAGAATTGATGCTTTTGAACTGTGGTGTTGGAGAAGACTCTTGAGAGTCCCTTGGACTGGAGATCCAACCAGTCAATCCTAAAGGAGATCAGTCCTGTGTGTTCATTGGAAGGACTGATGTTAAAGCTGAAACTCCAATATTTTGGCCACCTGATGCAAAGAGCTGACTCATTTGAAAAGACCTTGATGTTGGGAAAGATTGAAGGCAGGAGGAGAAGGGGATGACTGAGGATGAGATGGTTGTGTAGCTTCACTGACTCAATGGATATGAGTTTGGGTAAACTCCAGGAGTTGGTGATGGACAGGGAGGCCTGGTGTGCTGCAGTTCATAGGGTCGCAGAGTCAGACATGACTGAGTGACTAAACTGAACTGAAAGCCTTTGACTGTGTGGATCACAATAAACTGTGGAAAATTCTTCAAGAGACGGTAGTACCAGACCACCTGACCTACCTCCTGAGAAATCTGTATGCAGGTCTAGAAGCAACAGTTAGAATTGGACATAGAACAACAGACTGGTTCCAAATTGGGAAGGGAGTACATCAAGACTGTATATTGTCACCCTGCTTATTTAACTTATATGCAGAGTACATCAGGTGAAATGCCAGGCTGGATGAAGCACAAACAGGAATCAAGATTGCTAGGAGAAATATCAATAAGCTCGTATATGCAGATGATACCACCCTTATGGCAAAAAGCAAAAAACTAAAGAGCCTCTTGAGGAAAGTGAAACAAGAGAGTGAAAAGTTGGCTTAAACTCAGTGAGAGACTTTATTTTCTTGGGCTCCAAAATCACTGCAGATGGTAATTGCAGCCATGAAATTAAAAGATGCTTGCTCCTTGGAAGAAAAGCTATGACCAACCTAGACAGCCTATTAAAAAGCAGAGACATTACTTTGACAGCAAAGGTCCATCTAGTCAAGGCTATGGTTTTTCCAGTAGTTATGTATGGATGTGAGAGTTGGACTATAGAGAAAGCTGAGCACCAAAGAATGGATGCTTTTGAACTGTGGTGTTGGAGAAGACTCTTGAGAATCCCTTGGACTGCAAGGAGATCAAACCAGTCAATCCTAAAGGAAATCAGTCCTGAATAGTCATTGGAAAGACTGATGTCACTGAAGCTGAAACTCCAATACTCTGGCCACCTGATGTGAAGAACTGACTCATTGGAAATGACACTGATGCTGGGAAAGATTGAAGGCAGGAGGAGAAGGGGATGACAGAGGATGAGATGGTTCTATGGCATCACCGACTCGGTGATGAATTTGAGTAAGCTCTAACAGGTGGTGATGGGCAGGGAAGCCTGGTGTGCTACAGTCTGTGGGGTCGCAAAAAGTCCAACACGACTGAGCAACTGAACTGAACTGCCTCCTGAAAACTATAAAACCAACACAGTAAGTTAGGAAAGAGATGTGCTATAATATCTAAATGAAACACCATGGCTCAGAGTCTTGCAATAATATTCTGAATGCAGACACGTAGATTAAGCGGGAGTGTGCCTGGCTTTGGGACAGGTGGTAACTGCCGGTCTTGGAAGCACAGGGCAGCTGTAAGAGGCAGTGTCAGCCATGGGGCCCAGCACTACCCAGACCTTTAGACAAGGTCTTCCTGATGCCAGCAAATCACCAAGCTCTCCTGCAGTATATTTGTGTTCATCTAATAACATTTAGACTTCTGAGAACACCTTCATGCTTGAACAACTCATCAAGCCTGGAGACTGAAAGCATCTCTAGGCCCAGTCCCTCCATTGTAATTTAACTATAAAAATACTTTTAAACTATTATTTGTAAATAAATAGGCCTTCTAGAGTCCAACTCAATTTCTGTTTATCGGAACATAGACCCCCACTGGACTGTGACAGGAGCATTCTTGGGGACTTAAAAGTAGAAGACTACATTTTCCCAATACTAGTGTATTCTAGTATAACAATACAATAACTTGAGTACAGACTCAAGAGCATTCTGAGGTCACCCTTCTTCCACAGATTTGGGGCAGAGGCCCAGGAGTTTGTGTTTTGGATAAACATCTCAAGTGATTCTGATACACATTTTAAAAAGCACTGCCTTACAATTATCATAATGTTCCTAATCCAGGACTCACTCACATTCTATAGATTGTTATATAGCTCTGAGAATGTCTGAGTAGTACTTTTGATTGAAAAAATATTGTTTTGGATATTGTGTCCAATTGTTTGCTCACTATCAACATCCATGCTGTAACAAAGATTTCAGTTTGACAGTAAAAAAAATTGTTAATGAATTTATAGCTTATATATTAGTATGTTAATACTTCTGGATGATGATAATATTTTCTGCTTTTAAAAAGATTTACTAAATGATACATCACTTGTCACAGAGGCATATACCAATGGCCTGTAAGGCTGACCAAGTGGACATTAAGTGGAGATGCGGAGGTAAAATCTTCGCTTGGTAATGTTAGGATTTGTATAAAGCTCAGACCAAGTTTCACTGATTGGCACCAAAAGATGCCTTCCTCTTGACCTATTTTGATTTCTGCATGTATCTCAAGCATATTCAGCTCCTCCCATAACTTTGCCTATTTCAGGCATCACCTCTGTTCCCACTTGGACTATAAGGAGCGTGGGCTCAGTAACAGGGACAGGACGAATGGGAGAGAAGGGGCCCATGAAGCGAGGGCATGAGCCTTGAGGCAGCTCTCTCCCCGCCCCCAGCCATCTGTGGCCTCCCAGACCTGAGGGACATCACACGCACATGACGTCCCCTGGAGCAGTGCCTCAGTAACAGTTCGTTCACAACATGAATACAAAATATGAACACAGTCATCTTACGTGGAAAGTGAAGTTCATTTTCTCTGTCACGCACATTTCAAACTCATTTTCCTCCTTTGGTCCATACATAAATGAAGCTGGACTTACAAACCTGGCAGAAAAGAATTCAGATTTAATTCAACTGTCTTATTTGATGAGGTACTTGAAAAACCTTTCTCTGTAGTCTGAATATAGCATATCTCTTAAATATGACATAATTCAGAGTACAGACGCTTCTAAGTACCAAGGAGTACTTTTCATAAAGGTAAGAACACTTTCTTGTTAAGAATTTTTGTGAAAATGTAATGAATTTCCCAGGTGGCGCTACTGGAAAGCTGTGGGCTCTAGTTTGGGTGAAAATTTCTCTTCCCACCAATATCCTCTACTTCATTCCCAATACTGCCAGCTCACTCTAGTGACCGTTCCATCTCTCTCAGCCTTCAAATGATTCATGCAAACTTGAAAAATATGAGATAAATTCTTAGCTTTGCCCTCAGGCTCCAATATCCACTTATACTTCAGTGTATCTGACAGATTTTTGAATTACTTCTCACCATCCACCAATTCCTGCTGGCTATTTGTAATGAACCCTAAGTGTGGGGAACAATTCAAACACCAATAAGTAGGGCAAGTTTTTGTTAAAATACAAGGTTGTCCCTCTTTTACCTGAAATGAGACATATGCATGGTTGGTAATGAAGTTCAAGGAATTTTTCTAGGGAAATCCCGATTCCCCAGGTTGTGAATATTTGGCAGCGCAATGGCACCTCACTCCAGTACTCTTGCCTAGAAAATCCCATGGACAGAGGAGCCTGGTAGGCTGCATTGCAGTCCATGGGGTCGCGAAGAGTCGGACACAACTGAGCGACTTCACTTTGACTTTTCACTTTCATGCACTGGAGAAGGAAATGACAACCCACTCCAGTATTCTTGCCTAGAGAATCTCAGGGATGGGGGAGCCTGGTGGGCTGCCGTCTATGGGGTCGCACAGAGTCGGACACGACTGAAGCGACTTAGCAGCAGCATGAGGTCATATGGACTTCTTGGTGGCTCAGCAGTAAAGAATCTGCCTGAAGCACAGGAGCTGTAGGAGACGTGGGTTCGAACCCTGGGTCGGGAAGGTGCCCTGGAGGAGGGCATGACAACCCACTCCAGTGTTCTTGCCTGGAGAATCCCATGGACAGAGGAGTCTGGCAGGTTACAGTCCATGGGGTCGCGAAGAGTTGGACATGATAGAAGCGACTTAGCACACACGCATGAGGTAATATATTAGAGGCTCTTTTTCACAGCAGAGAGAGATATCCAAATGCTGCAGATTTAGGCAGCTTCATAGCTGCAGAGCGTTCGTTGCTCAAAATAACAAGATGTGTTTAATTGAAAACCGGGACGACACACTCATCGTAACAAAATCAAGGAGGCGAGATACACATTCGAATCCAAGAAAGATGGCATCGGCTTCTCTCTGCTCCTCAGTCCCGCCTTCAAAAGGCTTCCTTTTCCCCCTGCTCGTTTTATCTAACTGGAGACTCGGGTCCATGGCTTTATTGTTATATACCTGTGTGCCAGCATTATGGCTGGTTAAAAATGACGGGAGGCGATTTACATTTAGAGCAACTAGAAAAGCCCATCTCTTCATTCTGTATCTTGTATCATCTATTGCTTTAAGAATATTGCTTTAAACTAAGATTAACCAGCTTAATAATTTCCAGCAAAATCATGAAAGATTTTCTCAGTGCTATTTTAAAAATTCCTTCTCCTCACATCTCCTTCCTGAATCAGAGAAGGGTCCACTCCAAGAATTACTAAGGTTGTGAGGAGTCAGTGAATGCTGGCCCTGGGGCTGTAGGGGAGGAACTCTGTAACTCACAGCTGTAGAGACTGGACAAGGGAGCCAGCTCTCCTGTACCAGTTCGGCTGCAACACTGGTAGGTGCAGGGCTGGGACAAGAGTGACGTGGCCAAGCTTTCACTGCTCCAAACCTCACACTTGCCGTGGCCACTGGGCATGGCCATACACGGTGCACGCCAGCACTCTGGGGCCCTGGCCTGCGCAGTGTATAGCTAAAAAGGCCGAATGTGGCCTGCTAGAGGTTTGGTGGACTCTTCCAGGAAGAAGTCTCCTCCCCCAGGACATTAATATAAGGTGGTCTCAGTGATGACTACAGAGTGAGTTAAAATCACAAACAGCTAAGCAATGAGCTGCAACACCGAGGGTAACTGTTAAGAGAAACAGCACATGCTCTTTTCATAAAAAACCTTAAACCTGTTTTTGACCAATGATTTAAGAAGCAACAGAACTCAAAATCAGCTCAGAATTGTACGGGAGGCTTTCATGTCTACTCACCCGTGAACTGTTAGCATGACTTCATACTTAAGAGGTATTGTCACAGTCACCTTATTATGCTTGACATCGCCTGTTTCCCCTTCATTTTCACTACAGAAGCAAACAGAAGAGACTCTCAGAGTCCAGTCAGCACAAAAATTCTCATCAGAGAGAACTAATTACACCCATGTATACCTAATGTACTTGGAGGCTGGTTTAAAATATGCTCTTGGAAGAGTCAGAATAAAAGTAGATGTAACAGTAAAAACAACTTATGCCACAGCTGGCAGAAACTCGCTGTCATTGTCTACACTGCTATTTTGCTATTTATCTCTGTGCTATAAAGCTTTAGGTTAGAAGGTTTTTTTGTTTTAACAGATCACATAAGAGAAGTTTGCTCCTGCAGATAATGGAACATAGTCCATGGTTCCCTAAAGTGACCCCCGTTTCTCTCCCCCAAAGTGAGGGGTTCATCTAACACAGTTGTTTTTTCATAGTGAAAAGTACCAGGCGGCATGTACTGTGATGTTGAGATCCTCTTCTGCTCTGCTGAGTGAGCTGGCATCCAGAAGAAAACTAACATCTGTCTGAAAAACACAGACAGGGAACACCCATTTTAAAAATAATAAAAACCATTTTTTTTTACAATCTGAATTTTAGTTTTTCTTATTGTTTAAAAAATGTGAAATGCATTTGAGATGCTGTTCTAGAAGCACAGGCTAGCCCTTGAGACAGCTGCGGGGAAGCTGTGGGGTCTGTGGCAATGTTAAAGCGGCAGCATTCCCTCAAGTGATGTGCAGAGACAAAGCCTCCTCTGAATGTAAAGAGAGGCAGGTCCAGAACGACAAAAACTCGAGATAGATGCTTTAACAACTTGTGTGTGGACTCTTGCCAGAAACACCTTTTTGTGTAGCAGAGGTAACATGCCTGGCAGATAGAATCACCTGGGGTGGGCTAGGGGGGAGTGTTGGGAAAGTGTGAGACTGGGGAGCAGAATTCTGATTGAACATTCACATGCCCATCCTGACATAAACAGGTGCCCTCCCTTTAAAAAAAATTTTTTAAACAGTGAACACTGCCAAGAATATAAAAATCTCCAAGATCTCAAACCCAGTTAGTTTTGGTTTGACTTCACTTAACTACTTACTTAGTAAATAATAACAACAAATTATTTGTATGCAGCACAGATACAGAAAACAGAAAATACTTTATATTCATGTGAGTAGCAAAAACTATAAGTGCTCACCTTTGATAGATGATCTACATATATATAACCAACCCTGCAGTCAAGTCTCACTACGCCGGAGCCGTCTGTCACTTCACAGTTTATTTGTTTCTCTTCCTGAAAGGAAAAACGATACAACTGGTTTAGGTAGAAGGGGACAAGAAATCCGTCACATATGTTTAAGGATGGTTTTTGAAAAGAAAATCATCCCCAGAGAATGTACTTTCTTGGAAGACCATTTTCTATTTAATTTTGGAATAAATCAGGAGGAATTAAATTACATAAACATGTGTGTATAAGAATATAGTTAGTCTAAATTCACATAAATTCTCCACAGAATAATTCCTGGACTTACAGCTTTCAGCCGTCTTTCTTTGCTCACTATTTAACTCAGGGTTCCTTGAAAAATTATTAAGCAAGGAATTCATAAGGTCTGCATTTCATTGGCCCTCTTCTGTCTGGGATGTGAGAAGGTGATAAAGGTATTTACTTATAAACACTGTAATCACGATGATACATATATTCAAATGTTTGGGGAAATACACATTTATGTACATTCATAGGTGCATGTTTCCCTCAGTAGCTGAGTTTTCCTCTCACCACTGCAGGTAGGCCCCCAAGGCTCTAGTGGAGGTGGGCAGTAGATATCTGTGAGAGGTCAGAAGACTTTCTATTAGTGTGAAGAAAGTCTCTGGATGAGAGATGGGTAAATTTTCTAAGAGACAGAGAAATATCCAAGAAGAAAGTGATTGAAACATTGCTCTTTCAAATTCAACATTACTAATACCTCATTGATGGGTTTAAGCACTCGTGGCTAAGGCACAACGGTAAAAAGGAAAAAAAAATTCTTTCCAGATGCTCCAAACTCCTTCAGGAAAAGAGAAACTTGCATGCAACTGGATGACACTGGGATTTTGGAATCTGACACTGGTTCTAGCATTTTGGAAGTTCTGTGGGACTGAGACAGTATATGTGAACCTAAAAGGCAGAGCAGTATCTCCAGGAGCCCAGCATGGAAGGCCAGTATTGCCCACGTCCAGACCCCAACCATGAGGAGCAGCATCATAGCCCCAGGTGAGGGTGTACCAGGGAGGAGAGCAGTGGCACCTGGCAGCTTGCTTGCATAACTGGACAGTATCTTCTGTCCCATAGTAGCATTTGGAAGCAGGAAGCTGACTCTCCTTCTCTCAGTCATATCCCAAGAAACTTGCCATTTTGTTTAGGGGCACAGAGAAAGTAACAACACTGGAAACCTGAGTGCTAAGTGTGAATATTAAGACTCAAACGTCAAATATTTATACCTCAAAGTGATAGTCATTCATGCCATTTAAATTCTTTAAAAAATAAGTAAAATATGTAGTATCATGCTACTATAGCTTTTGATACTTCTTGTTGTTCAGTCACTCAGTCATGTCTGACTCTTTGCAGCCCCATGGACTGCAGTACATCAGGCCTCCCCACCCCTCACCATCTCCCAAAGTTTGCCCAAGTTCATGTCCATTGCATCAGTGATGCCATCCAGCCATCTCAGCCTCTGACGCCCTTTCCTTCTTTTCCCCTCAGTCTTTCCTAGCATCAGGGACTTTTCCAATGAGTCATCTGTTTGCATCAGATGACCAAAAATATGTTTGATATTTACCAGATCTAAAATCTTAATGAAGTAAAGACCGGTGGGGAGCTTGATATGCAGAGTTGTCTCATACGCATCATCTCCAGCATTAAATAAAGACACGTTCAACATCAATGTCTTCATACTTCCAACAGCGAGATAGGTTTTATTTTCATGTGGTCTAAAAATGAAGTAATGTTATTTAGTTTTTCTTTGGGAACTAAAAATCCATCTCTTCATTTATTTATCATGAACATGAAATATTAACTTGGAAATACAACCATAGGAGATGACCCCATGCAAGTAGATGTAAATCTATGTAAAAAAGAACTCAATTTCCCAGCTTCAGATAAATTTAGTTAGTTATTACACAAGAAAAGTTTTAAAATTTAGTTATAATTAAACTAGACTGCTTTTTGTTTTTCTGTTTAACTTCCTGCTTCTATCATCTTACATATTTTTCTCATTATTTCAAAATATTTTCCTAAAAGATTTTTTTTCATTTTCTTTCTTGATCCTTAAATAGACACTGAATTAGCTGTTTCCCAAGCCACAGGGGGACATGGGGAAAACTGAGGAAGAAGAACAGACTATTTCCACCAAAATAGAGGCTGCTCTGGTGGATGTGAGCACAACACTGGGAAGGGGCTGCTGTGGCCAGCAAACGGGTCCCACTAAAATCTGTCGGATTAGAATTAATTTCTTAAGGCAGACTGCTCACCTCTACTAATAAATGGGCCAAATTAAAAAAAAAAACAACTGCAAAAATGCTTCAGCATCCTGTGAATCGGAACAAGAACACTGCCGCACATCCAAATGGACAGGTGAGCGCCGGTTCTGGCTTGAGTGTCAATGTTGAGAGTTCTCAGAAGTTCTTCCAGTTGATCATCATTGCTAAGCCCCTTCACCCAGCATTGCATCCTCCTAATGAAAGTGGTTTCTCCCTCTCCAACTATCCCGCACACTGGGCAACCCTATAAACCGGGATGTTCACACTGTCTGGTTTTGCTCACCACTAGAATAAGTTCTCTTGGAGAAACGTTCTGGGTCATGATTATCACTATTTTCTCCAAGGCTAGCAACACAATTAGTGTTCAGAGTATATGTGTGGCACGTAAATGCAGTAACCTTAAAAATGGTTGAGTAACAGTAAAGAAAGTTCGGAAAGTGAGGAAGTATTGGGTAACTGACTGTTAAAATTTCATGAACTGTATACATTCTATGACATTACAGCCATGCTTATCTGCTTTCTGATGGAATGCAAACTCCAAATGTTTCATTAAGATAAAGTAAACATCTAATACTTCCACGTTCATATGCTCTGTGCCCCACCCACACAACCTCATGTTTTAGCGACAACACAGCTATTGAGCTGGCCAATAAATTGATGGCAACATTGATACTGGAAATATCAGTAACAGTTTTTAAGAAGCAAAATATTATTAACCTCAGGATGTACAAACAAAATTATAATTTTTGGACACATCTCCCTTTTATACCTCTAATAATATATCTTTAAGAAATCAGACATTTCACCTAATTCCTAAAAGTTCTTCCCCTCTTATCCTAATTGTTTTACCACTTTAAATTTTCTTATCTAGGTAGAACATACATAAGGAAAAATGCATAAAACCTGAATGGAGCACTCAGTACATTTTTATAAACTGAATACATGTGTGAAAGCATCACCCAGATTGAGAAAAACGTATTGCCAGCATCAAAGAAACACCTTTGTGCCCCCTTCCAATGACTGCCACCACCCACTATCTTGCTTTTAATAGTCTAGACTGGCTTTGCTCAGTTTTATACTTCATATAAACAGAGTCACTATGTAATCTTTCAGTATCTGACATTTCTGTATTCAAAATTTTGTTCTTAAGATTAATCTATATTGATGCATAGAGTTGTAAAGTGTTTCTTCTAACTAGTGTGCATATTAATGTTTATAAGTATGCTATATTTTATTTATCTTTTCAACTATCATTGGAATTTGACAATTCCAGTTTGGAGCCTCTATAGTTTTCCAGTAAACATATATATGTAATTATGCGGTGTCCATCAGTCTGTCTATCTACGAGCAGACCTCTAACCCAGGACTAATTCCTGAAAAAAAAATCTCTAAATCAGGCTAATTCTGACAACCAGTTGAAATTTTACTAACAAGTTATGTTTAGAAAATACACCAGTCTAGGTTCAATGCATGAAACAGGATGCTTGGGGCTAGTGCTCTGGGATGACCCAGAGGGATGGGATGGGGAGGGCAGTGGGAGGGGGGTTCAGGACGGAGAACACATGTACACCCGTGGTGGATTCATGTCAATGTATGGCAAAAACCACTACAATACTGTATAGTGACTCGCCTCCAAAAAAATAAATAAAGTGGGGAAAAAAAGAAAATACAGTATAAATAACTATGTTTAAATCATAAAAAATTAAAATGTCCTACAGGATTCTCATATAAAAAGCAAGCATACCATAGAGTAGAGGTTCAAAAACTGCTGCCTGAAGGCCAAATTTGGACTGCTGCCCGGTCATGCAAATAAAGGTTTATTGGAACATAGCCATGCCCACTCATCTGTAGCCACTTTTGCACTCTGACAGCAGAGTTGAGCAGTTGAGACGGATCTCTGTCCCACAAAGCCTAAAATATTTACTGTCTGTCCCTTCATGTAAAAAGTTTGCTGGCTCTGTCATTGAGCAGCCTGACTGAGGAGCATAATTATTTCAAAATAAGCATACCACATATTACTATATTTAAAATCTGTATTATTTTGACAGTAACAGAAGCTTCATTATTTCAGATGGCACTGGATGCTGCTTTAGAGGAAATGACCCCCTAGACCTCATAATTCCTTGTCTGATAGTAATGACATTGAGGAGAAAGGAATTAAAATGTTCCTAGGCAGCATTTCTAGCTCTGACCCCTGGGTCTGAGAAGTTGGATATTTCTGGGAGGATGAATGATAACTAACAAGGCAGTAACTCTTCTAAACCCAAGGTACATTTCAGGGTAGAAGAATCTGACTCAGTGACCGTGTGCTCTTTCTCCAACATGTGAGGGGATGGCTGTGACTTGCTCATTCTTGTGCTGTAAACCTTTGTGTTACGTTAGCACTCATCTGCTTGTGCACAAACACGGCTGTCCCACAACCCTTCTACTTCTCCAGAACCAAAGTACAGCTAAAGGAACCGAAGCGGTTCCAAAAGTAAACTTCAGCTTGACATTAAAGTTTAATTAAGACTTGTAGAAGAGCTGCCTAGAAATAGACATTTATAAAATATTCTGGCTTGTAACCAAAGCATTAGTCACTGAACACCTTTGGGAAAGAAGTTGGCACTTAGACAAGCAACAGAAGGTGAAAGCACTGCATAAACAGCTAGGTTCCAAGACAACAGCAAATTAAAGAGAAACACACACTGTTCACATTTCAGCAGCGAGGCTCCTGGTCTATTTCCCTTTTTTAAGCTATTCTGCCGCAGTATCATGATTACAATTCTACTCTTTGTGTATATGTGTGTACATATATATACGTGTATATATATACATGTACACACACATATGTACGCATATATCTTACTGGACCTTGAATCATTAACAAGGGGCCGGCAGAAGGAGGCCCACCAGCTTTTCATGTGAGACACAATAAAGGACCAGGTGCACATCTGGAAGCGCGACAAGGCTGAACCAGAGCTTTTCCTGGGAATCGTGGTCCATTCTTCATTAAAACCTGCGTAATGCAGACTTGAAATTTACAAAGAAGCCTAGAATCCACGTAATTTAAGCAGATCAAGATACTGTATACATACAGAATCATACCTTAATAAGGGGAAAATAGAAAAATGATGTATTTCAGCACCAGGCTCTATGTTTTTCCTGAATGAATGCTTCCTAAGTCTTAATATAATGAAGGCACTTTGCCTCTATAAGATGAATGACTGCTTCATAGCTAACATGTTTTTAATCAAGATGCTAGAACAAAATATAACATGAATTAATATGTACCCGTGTCAATGTACATGAGTCATTTATTTGACAAAACCTAACCTGCAGGAAGTGGCCTACAGGCCCAAGTAAATATGTCTCCTCTTTTGTCTTTATTACTGACTTTGGGAAAAAATTAAGCACTGGAAAATTTTCATCTACTGGGAAATATCAGTTACCTGACCTTTAAGAAGATTTTACTGAATAAAGACAAACTCATTGAGAGCCCAAGGCAGCTAGCAGAGGAATATGACTGGAAGACCGAACTAGTAATTAGAATGTTTAGTGTATAAAGCATACAATTCCTCTTCCCCAAACTTGGTGACATCAGTGAGGAATATATTCCTAATATCAGCATTGTAAAAATGGACAGTGTTGTTAGACTTACTCTTTTGGGGCTAAAAGAACAGTGTAGTTACACACTGCTCACTGTCTGGCTTCCCTGGAGGCTCAGCAGTAAAGAACCACCTGGAATGCAGGAGACTCAGGAGACTTGGGTTTGATCCCTGGGTCGAGAAGATCCCCTGAAGAAGGAAATGTCAAGCTGCTCCAATATTCTTGCCTGGAGAATCCCATGGACAGAGGAGCCTGGCAGGCTACAGTCTTGTGTCACAAGGAGTTGGACATGACTGAACAATTGAGTGCACGTGTGTGTGTGCGTGTGCACACACACACAGTCTATCCAACAGTGATCTCCATTCTTATCTGCTAACAGAACCCTGGATTATTCAAGCAATAGGGAGTGTCCCCTTGATATTGCAGAAGCTAAGGTCCTTGTTTGGTGTCAGGGAGTGAATTTTGACTAGTCTAAGATCATGATGCCTCCATCCTCCTTCAGCCAGGAGAGATTCAGTGGGAAGAATGTGACACAGTCTGGTTCATCAGGATAACAAGTCTGCTCAGACACTTCCCTTCCTCGAAAGCCAGCCTCAAGAGGACACGGAACTTTGCTTCCGCCCCTTTCTGTTTATTGGGAAGCTTGTGCTGTGATGGCCCTCTGATAACCACAAGGGAAAAGCCGAGAGAACTGGAAAGATAGACATGAGCCATGAATGTCCAGATTTTGGTAGTTTTGCATTGAACCTATCCACCTTCTCCAGACTGCTGATTCTGCAAAATTATTAAACGCCTCTATGCATTAAGTTCAGGAGAAGCCAATAGCATCCCACTCCAGTACTCTTGCCTGGAAAATCCCATGGATGGAGGAGCCTGGTGGGCTGCAGTCCATGGGGTCGCACAGAGTCAGACACGACTGAAGCGACTTAGCAGCAGACTGAGCATGCATTAAGTTAGTGTTAGTCTAATATTCCGTTACAGTTAAAAGCATTCCTAACCAAAAGTGGGGACTTCTGGTCAGGAAGCCCCTCCAGCTGTTACCCTGGAAGTGTGACGGAGGCACAGAAGAGAGGTAGTGTCAGATCAGCCATCTCCATGAAAGACTCGACTTTCAGCTGCTGGTGCGATGGCTGATACCTGCCACTCTGTCTTTAAATTCTACTTGGAATGTTGATAAAGATATTTGGTCATCTTCATTTCTCAGTGTAAGTCCATTTGATTGGGGTTTACTGACCTGAGAGTTTAGAGATTCAGGAGGAAGCCTCAACTTCATGGAAACATGAAATGGAGTGCATCAGCGCTATTTAGCTTGCTGCTGACAGTCAGTTATTGCAGTCGTCAGGAACTCATGTCTTTGATGGAGTAAATACATTCACCTGAAGTAGGTTTGTAGCTCTGAGACACAGACATGCCATCAGGGCCAATGGAGTTACAGTTGGGAGAAGGCATAGAACATATGATTGCAATTTGCCTACCATGACTGAGAAGGCAGGTAGGACTCATGTGTGAAAGGCAGATTTCTGTCTGATAGAGTACAGTTTATTAAAATGCAAAGCAGTTGGTCATAACCCTTCACCTGTGGGCCTAAAAATTCATTAGACAAGTTATCACTTGAAAACTCTTCAAGTAAGTTATCATTTACCTAATGGAAATAGCTTGTAACCTTTATAACTGATGCAAAAGATATGGGGCTTATACTTTACACTGACTTTCAGGCCACTTCAGGCTTCGCAGAACTGAAAACTATTGACCTAGGCACAGTCAGCAGCACTCTTGGGACATAAAGAAACAATAAACTCTGGACATTAACCAGTGCATGATCAGAAAATGTTTAGAATTCATTGGCAACGGTTCATTTTTTTTGCCGAATAGAAACTTTTTGGGGGATACGGTCTATAAATATCCCAATCATGTTATAAAAAATAATAACATCACATTTCCATGTGTCCCAGGCTTTGCCTAGGTAATGTACTGCTCTGCATCACTGCATTTTATTTTTAAAACAACCTTACAGAGTAGGCACTATTTTACCTTCTTATCGATGAGGAAGGAAGTCTGCAGAGGTTGAAAGTCTTCTTTTAAAAGGTTATTCAGCTAGTAAACCACAGATAAACTTGAACCAGGTTAGCCTGACTTCAAATCTAAACTCTAAACCACAACAATTCTTGGATTCTCAGATTTTAGTTTGATAAGAACCACTGATAGCCTTCTTAATAATGAATATCTCTGGCCTGGTCCCCATGGATACTGATTTGGTTGGTCAGGGCCTAGGAGCCTGCATTTCTATCAAGCATCCCAGCTGATTCTCATGAAGGTGACTCTAAGACCACATCTTGAGAAACAGTGTCTTACCATACAATCATTATGGACTTCATATTTTGACTATAATAAGAAACATTATTATTTCAAGTTAAAATACAAAGTAGGCAAAGTAACTTCTTATTATGAGAAATATGTTATGAAGAAAAACTGATAATTAAATTAATGATTTAATATCTTAATTCAGGAAGATATATTTTAATGCTTCAGGAAATTAGCCTTCTTCACAAGTTCCTATAAATTTCAACTTTTTTTTTCATGGGCCTGAGGAATTGCAATGAAAGATGATCAGGTGACAGTGGGGGTGTCTGATTTAAAGAGATGAAAACACCACTTAATTATATCTTAGATAATTTTTCCCACACAAAATCATTCTTCTTATCAAAGGCTCATGACAGAGAGCAAAAGTACCAGGAAGACTAAGCATTTTAGGAAGAAAATAAATACATGAATGGGAAGGTTATAAATTATTCATCTAATATTTCAACAAAGGCACCACAATTACATGCTGAATTATGAAGCAGTTAGTGGTTGCTGTTTTAGGAACATCTAAGCAGCCAATCTGGATAATTTAAGTATAGAGTTCAATTATCAATCAAATAGGTTAGGGCTTCTTGGCCCTCAACTGTAGATGCTCAAGGCTATCCTGGCATTGCCTAAGTGAAAAGAATTAATTTATTCTCTGCCATATGTCATCCCACCCCAGCAGGGTACTCAACACTGTTTGTCAACCTTTTTACTCATTCCTGGTTGACTCTCCATCCCATTTATTACAGTCATTTTGAATCTTTTCCCGTTCCCTTCACAAGGTCCCAAACCCATCCTCAAAGCCCTCACTTTGCATTTATAAACTCAGTTTTTATTCTGGCCATCCATGAGTTCTCTGTACTTGCCCTCCTACCACATTAAAATGTCTTAACGTCAGCATCTGTTCACAGTTTCTTAGCTCAAGATAAGGAAAAATCTTAACTGCCTTCTAAGCCTAACCCTTCTACCTGCATCTGATCCCCATGCTCTTTCCTTTAGGACCTTGCTGCATTCTCAGCAAACGTCCATTTGTCACCTAGAGCATTCCAGGCACTGTATTTCGCATTAGGGACACAAAGATGAAAATATAGACCCTTGAAGCAGCCTATAGGATAGTGTGGAGATGGACAATAATAGTGGTGAGCACAGGTGCAATGGGGGCAGGACCACAGGAGGACTTGGGTTTTTGTAGCCAGAGACAAAGCGCGGGGGGGGGGGTGCTTTACCTAGGAAACAGCTGAGATTCATAAGATAAATAAGGGCTAACCACATAGGTAGGTCGAAGTGAAAGGATACAGAGGCTCAGGAGAGGATGCTATGGCCAAGGAACCATAAATATTCTGCAATCAATGGAAAAAAGTTCAGTGGAATTGCTAAGAAAGAGCACTAAGGACTTCAGATTTTAAGATGATAATGAACTACTAAAGCCCTGCTATCATAAGTGTAAGTGAGAAAACTCACTCTGGAAACATCTTGGTAGAGGAATTCGAATAGTGCAAAGTCAGACACCAGTATCCCAGAAAGCGGTTAAGCCCATTGATTCAGGCAGGATATTGAGTGCCTGGTTCAAAGCAACAGTCGTAGAGATACAATAGTATGATGGATAAAAGGTATATCTGGTGGTAGTATTATAAGGCTGGGTAATTTATTTGATGTCAGGGATAAGAAAGAGAGAAGGGTGCAGGCTGAACTCCAGGTTGTTGGCCTCGGTAACTAATGGTTGTGTCATTGGTGGATAGTGACTAGACACCCAACAGTTCATGTGTGATAGGCATTGCATGAGTGGGTGTGGAGCTCAGAGGCATGGATCTGGCATCAGCAGTAGAGGCAGGCCAGGGGAGGTCATAGTTGTGAGTAAGATTATCCAGGGAAAATATGGGAGCGTGAGAAAGAGCCAACAAAGCCAAAATCAGTGATCCTCCAGCACAACTGAAAAGGCAGGGCCAGAGAAGTAGCAACACAAAGAGAATGGAAGTAGGATGGCATCATGGAAATGAAAGCAAAACACATTGAAAAAAGAATGTGAACAGTTGCCAAACCCTTCACAGGAGAATTCAAGTAGGATCTGAAAGTGTCCCCTGGATTTAAGTCGACTCTCTGTTCAATTTATTCTTTTCCCTGCCTTTGATCCTCACATTTGCTTATATCATCCCATGATTAAATAAATAACCTTGGATAAATACACAAATATTCCCTTAATCACTGACGCTATCATTATACTACAACTGCTCAGACATTTCTATGTTAAAATTTGCTGGTGACTTTCTATTTTTCCCCCACCAGTCACATTTTAAGTGCCAACTTCCATGACCTTTCCTCATTCATTATGGTTTCTGATCTCTATAAAATTACAGTATTAAACCTCTCTTTTTACATTTTCCATTGGCTAGCGCACCATGAACTTGATTTTCCTCTTGGTTCTATGAAGTTACTTTTCCAGTCTCCTGGAGTAACTCCTTATTCTTTTCAAGCTTTTTAAATGAAATTTATCCACCCTTGCCAAGATTTGATCCTTAGTGCTTTTCTCTGTGAAATTTCCATTTTGACCCCAGGCATTTTCCCAAGTCACTAATGTATAGAGGACCCCCAAACACAATCCTGAACTACATGTTCCAGTGGAGAGCTACATACAGAAAACTCACCAAACTCAGAATACCCCAGTTTAAACCTGGTTCCTTTATATCCCTACCTCCCCAAAAGAGTCTCCCATTTTCCTGCCCTGTCAGTGACGCCTCCTTGCCTCTCTCACTTTTCATATACAACTAGCTCTTAACCTGAAGTATAGATCTCCGATCTTCATTTTTACATCTTCCCTTCCACATGCAGAATAATGTCAATAGAGAGGACATAATACGATGCAAAATTACAATGGTTTCTTTTGCAAACATTTATCCAGTTTGCACTATGTACACTATTCTAAGCATGTTACATGTATTTTCTTTTTTCTGTTTCCCTTCTATGAATTTAGAAAAGCAAAATGGTTTATTCCCTTTCAAATGTGTCACATAAATTTGAGATTTTGTGCATCAGTCTGAACTTGTGCATCAGACTTCTCTGGTGGCTCAGATAGTAAAGAATCTGCCTACAATGCAAGAGACCTGGGTTCAAACTCTGGGTCAGAAAGATCCCCTGGAGAAGGGAATGGCTACCCATTCCAATAATCTTGCCTGGAGAATTTCACAGAGAGGAGCCTTGTGGGCTACAGTCAATGGGGTTGCAGAGTCAGACATGACTGAGCAACAAACACTTTCACTTCACTGAACTATGTAAACAATTTTTGGATGATAAAATGCTAAGCATTATGTAATAAAATTTAGCTCATTTTGCCACTAAAATTCTATTAACAGGCACCTTAAAATGTCTGAAAAATAAATACAATTATATTAATGATAATCAGGATACAAAATCAACACACAGAAATCCCCTGCATTCCTATACACGAATAATGAGAAAGTAGAAAAAGAAATTAAGGAAACAATTCCATTCACCATTGCAACGAAAAGAATAAAATACTTAGGAATATATCTACCTAAAGAAACTAAAGACCTATATATAGAAAACTATAAAACACTGATGAAAGAAATCAAAGAGGACACTAATAGATGGAGAAATATACCATGTTCATGGATCGGAAGAATCAATATAGTGAAAATGAGTATACTACCCAAAGCAATTTACAAATTCAATGCAATCCCTGTCAAGCTACCAGCCATATTTTTCACAGAACTAGAACAAATAATTTCAAGATTTGTATGGAAATACAAAAAACCTCGAATAGCCAAAGCAATCTTGAGAAAGAAGAATGGAACTGGAGGAATCAACTTGCCTGACTTCAGGCTCTACTACAAAGCCACAGTCATCAAGACAGTATGGTACTGGCACAAAGACAGACATATAGATCAATGGAACAAAATAGAAAGCCCAGAGATAAATCCACACACATATGGACACCTTATCTTTGACAAAGGAGGCAAGAATATACAATGGAGTAAAGACAATCTCTTTAACAAGTGGTGCTGGGAAAACTGGTCAACCACTTGTAAAAGAATGAAACTAGATCACTTTCTAACACCGTACACAAAAATAAACTCAAAATGGATTAAAGATCTAAATGTAAGATCAGAAACTATAAAACTCCTAGAGGAGAACATAGGCAAAACACTCTCAGACATAAATCACAGCAGGATCCTCTATGATCCACCTCCCAGAATTCTGGAAATAAAAGCAAAAATAAACAAATGGGATCTAATTAAAATTAAAAGCTTCTGCACAACAAAGGAAAATATAAGCAAGGTGAAAAGACAGCCTTCTGAATGGGAGAAAATAATAGCAAATGAAGCAACTGACAAACAACTAATCTCAAAAATATACAAGCAACTTCTGCAGCTCAATTCCAGAAAAATAAATGACCCAATCAAAAAATGGGCCAAAGAACTAAATGACATTTCTCCAAAGAAGACATACAGATGGCTAACAAACACATGAAAAGATGCTCAACATCACTCATTATTAGAGAAATGCAAATCAAAACCACAATGAGGTACCACTTCACACCAGTCAGAATGGCTGCTATCCAAAAATCTGCAAGCAATAAATGCTGGAGAGGGTGTGGAGAAAAGGGAACCCTCCTACACTGTTGGTGGGAATGCAAACTAGTACAGCCACTATGGAGAACAGTGTGGAGATTCCTTAAAAAATTGCAAATAGAACTACCTTATGACCCAGCAATCCCACTTCTGGGCATACACACTGAGGAAACCAGAATTGAAAGAGACACATGTGCCCCAATGTTCATCGCAGCACTGTTTATAATAGCCAGGACATGGAAACAACCTAGATGTCCATCAGCAGATGAATGGATAAGAAAGCTGTGGTACATATACACAATGGAGTATTACTCAGCCGTTAAAAAGAATTCATTTGAATCAGTTCTGATGAGATGGATGAAACTGGAGCCAATCATACAGAGTGAAGTAAGCCAGAAAGAAAAACACCAATACAGTATACTAACACATATATATGGAATTTAGGAAGATGGCAATGACGACCCTGTATGCAAGACAGGAAAAAAGACACAGATGTGTATAACGGACTTTTGGACTCAGAGGGAGAGGGAGAGGGTGGGATGATTTGGGAGAATGGGAATTCTAACATGTATACGGTCATGTAAGAATTGAATCGCCAGTCCATGTCTGACGTAGGGTGCAGCATGCTTGGGGCTGGTGCATGGGGATGACCCAGAGAGATGTTGTGGGGAGGGAGGTGGGAGGGGGGTTCATGTTTGGGAACGCATGTAAGAATTAAAGACTTTAAAATTTAAAAAATAATAAAAAAAAAAAATAAAACACACTTAAATCCTGAAATACCTGAGTTATCAATAAAAAGATTAAAATTATGCCTGATAAAACCATGGTGCTCACACATTCTTTCAGTAAGTGGTCACCTTTGAACGTATGCTTATATGACTGCTGTATAGATCACGTAGCCTCTTTCAGCATAATGCTCCTCTTTTCCAGCTCTTTAAATGTTGTTAACCCCCAATGATCAGTTCTTAGTCCTTTATTCTTTAGAACCCACATGCACACATAAAGTACCCCATCCTGATGAATAACAGAGAGCAAAGTACACTTACTTCAAAAATCCAATTTTTGCAGAAACCTGTAAATCAGCAGTACAGTTTTCATGAGCACAAAATCTGGCAAAGTTTATCTGGAAATAAAATGACAATATTTTTTATTTTATTTAAAATCAGTAGGCCAATTTCCATGTTTTTTAAAGAATAACTTATCTATAATACATGAGAAAAAATTAATATAGCAAATTGATAACTTTCAAAGAGTTCAATCTGAGAATTAGAAGGTTTAGATAACAATTCCAGGGCTAAAGGAATCAAGTTCTTTCAACTGTGTTAAGTAAAAAAAAAAAAATCTCTTTCATAGTATTGTATAAAAAGAAGTTTAATCAAACTGTGATAGTCATCTCTGTAAGAGTTTAAAACTTATACTGCCAAGACTTTTTCACTGAATTCCTCTTGATTTTCTGGTGCTGCCATGGGATCCTGCTTATTATGCATAAGCATGACACAGTTTTCACAGGTGGTAGAACAGTGGCTTTATATTTGTTGAAAATAATAAAATGTAGAAATTTTACTGTGAAGATACAGTGAATGAAAACAAATGATAGCTTATCAAGAGATTCCAGAATTTATTTAATTCCGAGCATTTTAATAGGACCCAGAGATACTGTAAGGTACACAGGAAGCCCTTAGGTATAAGCTGGACAAAGAAATACAGACATAAAAGATATAAAAGGAAAAAAGCAGAGAGGGGCAGGTGAAAGGGGGAGAGAGACAGAAAAGAGAGAAGTCCAGAGAGTCAGAGGAGGGGCCAGGCCCATGAAACGGAAAGAGAGTGGGGCACTGTCAAATGGCACGTCAGAACAGAGACTGCCTGGACCAGGAGAGCGGAGGGAGGTATACAGGGAAAACCGTTCTCTAGATGACTTAAATATAACTCTTTTCTACTACTCCTATTTGTAAAGCAGGTTGTTCAAAGAATCAAAATGTAGCTCATTTTAATATAACTACAAGTTGCTAAGAGTTGAGCTTATGTACTTTAACTATTGAGATGTTCATTATTAAAGGCATTTAACGGTAGTTGATATTGAAAGCTGAAGTTCAACAAAAGAGTGAAAAAAATGACTTCTATAAATATTTTCATACAAGGGTATAGAGAAAATTTGCTCTTAAGTTATCATCTTTATTTGATTTAGCACAGAGAGCAGACAGTGCTGATTCTAAGTTCAAATATCTTAAAGTGACTTAGGGGCAATTTTGCCTGGTCAGGATATGAACTAGACCTTTAAATGTCCTTTTCGTCTTTTGCATTCTGTGTGCTCTAAGTGAATGTTTTAATGAGTACTTCTACCACAGCCCCAAACA
Organism: Capra hircus; assembly: GCF_001704415.2. NCBI lineage: Eukaryota > Metazoa > Chordata > Mammalia > Artiodactyla > Bovidae > Capra > Capra hircus. The sequence continues at coordinate 121,240,773 of NC_030809.1, read as the reverse complement.
TCCTTTGACTCTGTCTTTTCGTTGTTGGATAGTAAAAGTCTGAACTGGATTCCTGGGAATAAACTGTCAGTGAAACTGATATATTTTGGCATACATTTTAAAAAGCAGTTCACTGGTTAGAGTGCAGGATCAATCTCAAAATGCATTTAGATCCTGAGATGTGGTTGAAAAGCAGATAGTTAAGTTAAAAAGAGAAACTGTTGTGTAATTAAATATAAAATATGCATGTTTATAAGTGAGTAAAATCTGACTAATAAGACGTGAGTGAATCTGTGGGCAAGGTGAGCGAGAGGGAGACAAAATGAAAAAGGAGACAGAAAATGAGAAAGGTAAGCTGAGCACGCATGAAGACCTGAATAACCTGTGAATGCCGCTCACTCCCATTAGAAGTCCTTGCTAGAAATATACTTTCTTCACTGACAAGGTATGGAGGACAGAAAATTAGCATTTTATGTATATATGGGAAATCACTGCTATGATTAAATGCATAGTTAAAAGTATTCAGTTCAATATCCTAAAGGGAAAATAAAAAAGAATGGAAAACAAGACATACCATAAATCATTTTTATAAAAAATAAAAATTTAAAAAGAATTCATATAGTTCACTTCCGCATAACTATATAATATTAAAAATTTTCTTTAGTTGTATGTCACATTATGTTTCAAATAAAGAAAAATATTCCTACTGTTTTCTCAATGATGTCTTTTTCTTTCTTCTGCTGCAGAATTGGCTGAAGTGGAGGGAATTCCTCTATACTTCGTTTACTGACGACATGATGTCCCAGGTGGTAAGTGGCTTCAATCTGAATTGGGGTGAGGATGTCCCGTACATCTTTCTAAAGAAATTGAAAACCATATGAATTAATAATAAAAATAAGCCTGTAAACTAAAAAACATATATAAGCCCCTCCTTTCCTACACAAGGTCAAACACATGTGGAAGTGAAAAAAAATCCTTTCTTTTTAAGCTATATTGTTAAAAAATTGAACTGTACATTTTCACTCATATCAAAGGCATTCATGTTTATTAGGAAAAAGATGAAAGTTATAACAAAGAAAAACCAGAACTATCTAATAGTTATAGAGGTGTGCATTTCAGCATATTTTCTTCCATGCTATTTTCTATGCATACAATTTTCTTATTAATAGTTGTTACAGTATTTCTATATTTATTGTCCTTTCACATTTCACAAAGAAAGAGTTCTTGAATTTATCAATTATACAGGAATTGTAATCCAACCCATTTGGAATCCATTTTCCTCTGTATGACACTCTAAGTTTAATACCTGACTAATTTTTATACAACATTTATCATTCTTAATCTTACTTATATGTGATCAAAGAGTCTGAGTGATTAGAATTTTAAATGGTACTGTCTTCTGCCCCCAAAGAAACAACTTGTGAGTTTATTCCCCTGATTGTCAATTCATATATTTTAATCTTTATTTCTACATGCAGGGATTATTTTTCTCTCTTTTAAAAACACTTTCCCATGAACTTAAAATTTATATCATCTTTTCCATGCCCCTTTGTTAAATGGGAATACACTACATTACTATCAAAATTATCTGCTGACATATACACATACACTAAAATAACTTGAAATAAATAAAATAATTAAATCAGAAAGTAAGTTCAAAAGCATTTGGCATTCAATTAAGGAAATGCTTCCCTAAATAGTAAAGATGTTCAAGAATCCCAGGTCTGTGAAAAAAAACTATGGAAGTCAGGTAAGATTAAAAAAAAAAATGGCATTCCTTAGAAAGCAATTCTCTGAGCCCTGCCTAGATGGATATAAAATTTTCAATACATACTGAACAAAGCAGACTCATTTATTTTTCTTCCTGTCTTGCTATGAAAAACCTAGATAGCGTATTAAAAAGCAGGGATGACATTTTGTTGACAAAGGTCTATACAGTCAAAGTGAAAAGTGAAAGTCACTCAGTCATGTCCAACACTTTGTGATGCTATGGACTATACAGCCTGGGGAATCCTCCAGGCCAGAATACTGGAGTGGGTAGCCTGTCCTTTCTCCAGGGGATCTTCCCAACCCAGGGATCAAACCCAGGTCTCCCACACTGCAGGAGGATTCTTCACCAGCTGAGCCACCAGGGCAGCCCCTATGTAGTCAAAGCTATGGTTTTTCCAGTAGCCATGTATGATTGTGAGAGTTGGACCATAAAGGAGGCTGAGTGCCGAAGAATGGATGCTTTCAAACTGTGGTGCTGAAGAAGACTTTTGAGAGTTCCTTGGATTGCAAGGAGATCCAACCAGTCCATCCTAAAGGAAATCAACCCTGAAGATTCATTGGAAGGACTGATGCTGAAGCTGAAGCTCTAATACTTTGGCCACCTGATGCGTACAGCCAACTCATCGGAAAAGACCTTGATGCTGGAAAAGACTGAGGGCAGGATAACAAGGGGTCAACAGAGGATAAGATGTTTGGATGGCATCAGCGACTCAATGGACATGAATCTAAGCAAATTCCGGGATATAGTGAAGCACAAAGAAGCCTGGTGTGTTGCAATCCATGGGGTCGCTAATAGTCAGACATGACTTAGTGACTGAACAATAACAAGAAGCATGGACAAATAAGAGTCCACTATAAAGTAATTGATGAGAATTTATAACAGAATTCAGTTGACCATTTAAACTATAAGAAATAAGAAATGTCGATGGCAAATCTATAGAAAAAGTATCTGATGCATAAAAGAATTAAAAATAGATATAATCTCAGGGTTTGAGAAGGAAGCTCACAATCAGACGATGCTGTCCACCCACATAGGAACTGGGCTTCCCAGGTGGTGCTAGTGGTAAAGAGCCTGCCTGCCAATGCAGAGAGAGGCAGGTTCAATCCCTGGGTCAGGATCCCCTGGAGGAGGGCATGGCAATCCACTCCAGTATTCTTGCCTGGAGAATCCCATGGACAGAGGAGCCTGGTGGGCTACAGTCCACACACAGGGTTGCAAAGAGTCAGAGATGACTGAAGTGATTCAGCATGCACAAAGGAGCTATGCAGTTTTTCTTTTCTTTTATTTTGGTATTATAATTGGTACTATACTCAGAAAAAATCACACTCATTGTCTTTCACACTAAAAACTTAAATGTAAAGCTTGGCTTGACTCTAGTTTTCATATACCCATTTCAGTCTATCAGTTCAGTTCAGTTGCTCAGTCGTGTCCGACTCTTTGCGACCCCATGAACCACCACACGCCAGGCCTCCCTGTCCATCACTAACTCCCAGAGTTTACCCAAACTCATGTCCATTGAGTCAGTGATGCCATCCAACCATCTCATCCTCTGTCATCCCCTTCTCCTCCCGCCTTCAATCTTTCCCAACTATAGTTCTTGTTAAAAAAATAGATTCAGCAAAGTCCCTCTTGACCATTAAAAGAACTCAAGTGTTTTCACTAGGACTAGACATATTAATTTTAACTATAATTGAGTTACATTTATGAGGTTTATATTTACACTTAGTTCCTTAGTAGATCCATGACATTGTAACTGACAAATATCCTAGTGAATAATGTCAGTGGATTTCTATTTATTTACAGACAATTCAGAGTTGCAGTATAGCTTAAACATTTCTGTCTAAAGGCAGATTTCCAAAGCTCATAAATTAATAACCCCTAATGAATAGAAAAAATACCTATCATAAAGATTATAGCCATGCTGCTTACATCTGTATTAATTTTTGATAAAAGTTAGTTAATAATATGACACATCACATAAAATTCTACACCTATTCTATGTCTTTATGTAATTAAAAAGGGGTGTAATTGTTTCTTCTCATCATTAACAACATACATATATATATGGATAAAATCAAGTGGTCTGAAGGTAGAGTACTAGGGTTCAAACCTCAGGTCCCTCACTTGTTATCTATGTAACCTTAGACAGATTACATAATCTATGGGCCAATTACCTCATCTGAAGATGGTTGGTAATAATGGTGATTATGACACCTACACTTTATTGCTGTGAGGATTCAGTGGCATAATGTATGTTAAACACTTAGCTCAATGCTTGGTATGTATTAAGATCTCAAAAGATGTTAAATATGATTATTATGTGCATATATTACCTCAAAATGTAGCCATATAAGCCAACCAAGGAATTACAGAACGTTAGTTTCTTATAATAAATTCTGGTGACTATTTGGAAGGAGTGAGAAAAAATAAAATCTGTCTATTGCCAACTAATGAACACTAAATAGAAAATGAGCTACATTTTCTACTAATACAAATATTGCTTAGTTGATAAGTCATATCCAACATTTTTGCGACCCCATGGGCTGTAGCTGGAGAAGGCAATGGCACCCCACTCCAGTACTCTTGCCTGGAAAATCCCATGGATGGAGGAGCCTGGTAGGCTGCAATCCATGGGTCGCTAAGAGTTGGACACGACTGAGCAACTTCACTTTTACTTTTCACTTTCATGCATTGGAGAAGGACATGGCAACCCACTCCAGTGTTCTTGCCTGGAGAATCCCAGGGACGGGGGAGCCAGGTGGGCTGCCATCTATGGGGTCACACAGAGTTGGACACGACTGAAGTGACTTAGCAGCAGCAGCAGGCTGCTCTATCCTTAGGATTTCCCAGGCAAGAATACTGGAATGGCTTGCCATTTCCTTCTCCCAGGTATCTTCCCGACCCACGGATCAAACCATGTCTCCTGCACGGGCAGGTGGATTCTTTACTGCTGAGCCACTAGGGAGGCAATTAGACTGGTACTAATGAAGTGGTACCTGGAAGAGGTGCAGCATGACTCAAAGCACTCAAGACCCTCACGGCTTTCCCATTCTCACACACGGAGATGTTTTTATTAGATTACTCGGTAAGTGATCATCTCAACCTGAAACCTTGACCATATAGGAATGCTGCAAATCAAGGTCCAAATCCCAAGTTACTGACTTGTGAAAATGGAACAGCTTGAAGCCCTGAGTACTACAATAGCAAACTTGATTAAATTATTCCCTAGGTGTAGGAGCTAGACAGCCACTGATTGTCCCTCCACATGTCCACTGTTTTAATTCTTCTCAACAAGCTTGCTTTGACCACATCACATGTTATCTAATTCATACTAATTTTCCACAAGGTCTTCTCTACATCTGGTGTATATTACTTTCATTATCCTAATTAGCTATTAATTATGCTTTGCTCACAATATATAAAATGTACGTGCACTCTTACAAGAACTGTATTTGACAGATATTCACACTTACTTAACTTTAACAGCTCCACCTAAGGACAGAAGCTATAATATCAAGAATGTCTTAAAGTGACTAATTAATATATAAGAGGGAAAAAGTAGATTTGCTTGAAATTTTTAATTTAGATGGGCACACGCTATCTATATTAAAAATAATGAAGATTCCATGCCACATTTTTATGGACAATTACATGAAAATAGGACACTCACAAGCATGCAAATTGGCACATGCCAGAAATTACACAAAGTCTGCCTTATTGTCTGGTTTCACAGAAATTTGTAGTATGGCCAACTTGAGAATGGAGCTGTAGGTTCATGTCCTCCTACTGTGTTTATGCAGTGAAGGAATTTATTTAAAGGGTGGAGCCAGAAATATTTACAAAATATTACCGAATGAAAAATGATGTTGAGGTATAAATAAATATGTGAAGATATCTATTCATGGGTCTGCTCTGTAGAAGGCAGGATCTAGGGACACAAAACTGAAAGTCAGTGTCTATGGCACAGTTTATAACCCATAAGTCTACACATGTGGTGGGGGATGAACATTCTGATACACGCAGACACAAGTGCAAAACAGGGAGAGACACTAATCTACACTTGAAAGGGCACGGAAAATGCTCACGTAGAAGACCTTTAAATAAGGAATGTGATCAGATTTGTGCTTTTGAAATGCTGCTCTGGTGCCAATGTGGGGAATGAGTTGGTATGGGAGAAGGGAACACTAGGGCACAGATTGGAATCAGAGCCAGGAAGGCCATGTGTAATTATAACCATTTCATCTGCTAAGTATGTTTCAGAGGGTGATCTGTCACATACCTGGGACTAAACCTTCCAGAGAAAAGATAACATCCCCAAGACGGGTACTCTAACCATTATACCTGTAGACTATTCACAGATTTGTTTCCTCACAGAAGTATTTAAAAAGCACTGAGAACATGTCATCAATAAATTTCTTAAATATTATTCAATTAAGGGCCTTGTTTAATGAGCTGTGCTAACTCTAAGAATACAAACATGGAAAGGATAATATCTTCAAAGACCTTGAATTTAACAAAGAATTAATATATGTTGGAATAATCAACCTACATCTAGGAAACCATAATATCAGTATAGTTATATAGTTTGCTTGCACTTAGATTTTCAGCAGAAAGTCCATGGTGTGTTGAGGTTAAAATATAACTACTTTGGAGCAAACGGTACTTCATTAAACTATGTATAACTTTGTATAGCTTAAAAATATAAGCAAATAAAGTACAAATAAATATATTTACTAAGCAAATGCACATTCATTTTTTTGAAGTTATTACTCAAAATGATGGGTTTTAGAAGTCACCCAAAGACTCATGTAACAAAATAAAATTCCTTTATTTCAGAAACCTAGGATTCAGAGAAAGCAAAGAAAGAATAAACTATAGTCTACTAAATACACTGCTGCTGCTGCTGCTAAGTCGCTTCAGTGGTGTCCAACTCTGTGACCCCATAGACGGCAGCCCACCAGGCTCCCCCATCCCTGGGATTCTCCAGGCAAGAACACTGGAGTGGGTTGCCATTTCCTTCTCCAATGAGTGAAAGTGAAAGTGAAGTCGCTCAGTCGTGTCCGACCCTTAGCGACCCCATGGACTGGAGCCTACCACGCCCCTCCATCCATGGGATTTTCCAGGCAAGAGTACTGGAGTGGGGTGCCATTGCCTTCTCCAAACTAAATACACAGGTGGGTTGATTTCATGCTTGTTACAGAACATGTTAAGGCCACTAAGCTCATTGGATCGTTTGTTCTCTTTCCAAACCTCAGTGAGTGTTTTGATGCAGAGATTCCATCAAGATCAATTAAGAAATATCATCTCTAAAAACCTTAAGGTAAGTCTCACTAGCATGGCTGCTCCAACATTTCTAAAAAATTGTTGGCAATTATTGATTAGATTTTGTTAAATCAAAATAGCCTCCAAATTATCCCCTGTCCTAAGCTCTTTTCCTAAGAACTCACTAAGACCAAATCAAGTTGTATTTATGAAGGCAACAAAGACAAAGATTAATTTTCATATGCTTACATGAATGAGGGAACATTTTCAAAAAGGGGAAAGTGATATCTAATACAATTCTGATAGATAAAACAACTGTAAGTCATAAAAATTAACCATTCTTTTCTATCATAGCAACCTTTTATTAACTCCCAACTCTAAATTCTAGTTTCTTCTTTCATAACATCTAATAATTTTAAGGCTCTAATAGCAAAAATTAAAGCTTGGCATAATTATGAGTGCAGTCGCTCAGTCGTGTCCAACTCTTTGCGACCCCATGGACTGTAGCCTACCAAGCTCCTCTGTCCATGGGATTTTCCAGGCAATAGTACTGGAGTGGATTGCCATTTCCAACTAAAAAAGGGAGTTCTATAAGGAAAAAATAATAACTTCTACCTTCCTATTTTCTGAAGAACACATTTTGACCATTCACATAAAACAATCTTATGTAATACCTGTTTTAATTATGAGTAGATTAAGTAGACTTGAGAAATCTGATGTGCTTACCAACCAGATAAAAGACCATATAGTCTCAGAAAAATAACATACCAACAAATTTATATTCCAGTGATGTGATAATTATTAATTGTTAAAAATGTCTACCATATTCCAAGAAGATCTAATACATGAAACTAAAATGTTTGATTAAAAGAGAAGGATGTAATAAAAGTGAAGATTTTTGAGAGATTTGGAATTTTAAAAATAGCCAAATTTTCTACCATCAAAGACTGTAACAAGCTTTTAAAATATAAGTAGGGTTAAAAACTTTTATTTACGTGAGATCACCAATGAATTATGTGAAAGAATAAAAACAAAATTCAATCATTTCCTCACCTTCAGATCCCAGTGCCTCTTATATGTTGTAAAACTGGTGAGATCTTCCTGGCTCATTGTCTTTAATACTCAAGTCCAGCAATTTGCTGATCCCACTGGAACCTCCAATTCAGCTTTCTCCCCCTGTTCCTCACCCACCCTCTTAATGTCCTATCTCCTCTCCTTACCTTGCTTAATCTTCATGGACAACAATATAACCACTCACTGGCTTACTCCTCAACTCTTTCTTTTCTCCTTTGTGTCACTCTATTGGCAGACCACAACCATGGTTGACTCTCATCTACTCCCACCTATCAGGCTGAATGTGACTGGAAAAAACCACAGCCCTACTGACTCATCTCACTTTCTGATGCAAGAGAGAGCCTAATGCCATCTCAGGACCATACTATTCCCTCTCACTCTCTCACACTCTGAGAAGACTATTTCACATCTTCTTCCCGAACTCTAAACACCAGCTCTTCCATTCTAACTGAAGCTAATGACTTTGCTTCTTACTTCATTGAGAAGATTAAAGCAATCAGAAGAGAACTTCCAGTCCTCCCACACACACGTGCCCAACATCTACACAGAAACAAAGGAACTATGCCTGTGCCTCCCTAGAATCAATCCTTCATTTGTACAATCAAATCCCACTGCTTTTGCCTTGAGAAGTTTGCTCCAACTATTCTTTCATCTATTTCCTAAATGTGTCACTCTGTTAGAACATACCCATCAGCATAAAAACATGCTATTCCTCTTATCTTAAAAGAAAAAAAAGAGTCACTCTACTTCTGTCGGCTACTGACTCCCAGCCCCTTTTCTTCAGTCCCCTTTGGAGCAAGAATCTGTGAAAGAATAAACTACTGTCTGTCTCCAGTTCTTCTCCTCCTTTCCTTTCCCCTACTGTTCCTCTGAAACACTGTTGTTGTGATCACAAACAGCTTGTACATTGCCAAACCCGACGGTGAGTTCTTAGTCTTCATCTTATTTGACTAAGCAGAAGCACTGAAAACACCGTCATGCCCTCCTCTTTACCCTGCTTTTTTCACTTCACTTCCAGGATGCCAGGAGCTCTTGATTTCTTTCCTTACTGATTGGTCCTTCTCACCGCCATTGTAAGCCTTCTCTCTCAATCTCTCCATGTTGTAGTGCCCAGAGGACAGACCTTGCCTCTTCTCTCTTCTTGTCATCATCTCAGCCACCTCATATGACCTTAAACCTCATTTGTATGCCAAAGAGGCATGGTATTTCCGGTTCCAGAGCATTCTCCAACTCCAGATGAGTATATTGAAATGCTGAATTGCTCTATATACTTAAAAGTAAAGCAAATTGCTCCAGCTCAGCAGGGCCACAACTGAACGTCAACATTTTCCACCTGAGAGTTGTTTCCCTTGCCCTGTTGATAAAAACAGTGTTCTTCTAGTGGCTTCAGCTAACAACCTTGGAATCATTTTGGAGCCTTTCTTTCTCGAATGTTAGACATCCAATCTTTCAGTAAATTGTGCAGGATCTGTCGTCCCCTGTTTCTCACCATATCCACTACCACCATCTTCACTGGAGCCGTCATCTCTCAGCTGACTTACTGAAGTATCCTCTTCGTCCTGTGTCAATCTGTGGCTGCCGAGGCTCGACATAGCAATTAGGAAGCAGTTCGAGTATTCCTTATTATTGCTCAGTTATATCATGTCGCCTCTCTTGCTCCAAACTCTGCAATAGATCCCATTTTATTTGGAGAAAGAAAATCACAGGTCTTATGTGATCTGACCTTTTTTTCTGCTACTCTCCCCCTTGCTCTCTTTTCCAAAGCCATCCTTGCCTCCCCATGATTCTCTAAAACAACCAGGCATGTTCTTGTCTTGAGGTTTTTGTTTTTACCTAATTCTTCTTCCTGTACTGTTCTCCTCCTGGATGGGGGGATTCTCAAAGCATAGTTTCCAAGCTGGCAGCATCACCATCGCCTGCACCCTTTATAGAAATGGAAACTCTCAGGCCTCACTGAAGATTTACTGAATCAAGAACTCTAGGTGGGGCACAGCAATCTGTGGTTTTAACCAGCTTCCCAGGTGATGCTGTTCGATGCCAAAGTTGAGGACCATTGCCCCAGGTATCTACATTGCCCCTGGTAACTTCCTTGCTTCCTTCAAGTCTTTGCTCAAATGTCACCTGAATGAAACTCCCTCTGAGCACCTTATTTAAAACTGCACCCTTACTCCTTCCCCAGCACTCTGTTATTTCCTGTGCTCTGTCTGTCCTCCTTTCCTTTTTCCATTACCCATATGGTGGCTCAGATGGTAAAGAATCTGCCAGCAATGCAGGAGACCCTGGGTCAGGAAAATCCTCTGGAGAAATGAACGGTTACTCCAGTATTCTTGCCTAGAGAATTCCATGGACAGAGGAGCCTGGTGGGCTAGCATCCATGGGGTGGCAAAGAGTTGGAAAAGATTGGGCAACTAACACTCTTATCTTCCTCTAAAACACTATAAAATTTACAAAAAAATTACATTTTGTTACACTGTTGTTTATCTCACCACACTACACTATAAGCTCTATAAAGGTAGTAACCTTTTTTATGTTTCAGTCATTGACATATATAAAAGTCTCAAACAACCTGACACCACGTAGGTACTCAATATCTATTAAATTAATTGGAAGGAGAAGTAGAGCTTAATTGGTTTAGCCAACAGAACCTACACAAAGGAAGCATGCCCGACTTGCAGGCGGGTTGTCCTCTGAGAGGTGGGGGCTGTGGGCCTGAGAACATGATTAAAAAGTATCACCTTATTTCACTGTATCGGGTGCTGAGGTCGAGTGCATATGTATAACACACCCCTGACACTGGACACGTTTTACAGAACAAAGGGGCAGCTCAGTTAATGTTTCTGAATGCCTTGGATACCATGCTGGTGAGGGTGGGAAATGCACACAGTAAATCTTCATCTCTTCCCAAATTAACAGCTAGAAGTCCTTGACAAAACTCAAGGTTAGGACAGCTGCTTCTGTAGTTTTTACACCTACCCTTTGGATTTGTTGCAAGGGAGGGTGTTGGAGTAGCCTTCTGACTTTCTATGTAATAGGTTTAAAACGTCCCAAACAAAAGCAAGGTAAGTTAGAAAGGAAAAACAACATTGGAAGAAGCCATCAGTTTTTAATAAACAGGCCCACTATGTACCAATCCCAGAGCTAAATGCTATTTTTGACGGTCATTATGGCCTAAAGTCAGGGCTGTAACCTGCTGCTGTCGCTACTGTGGAAACGCAACAAGTATAGATGCAACTAACACAGAAACCTCTGCTCAATTGTCATTTTGGGTACAAGCTTATTCTGAGGAATGTGCACAATTTTGATGGACCCTCAGTCATAGGAACAATACCAAGAAATAGGACCAATAAATCAGATCAATTTACTGGCATTCATACAAGTTCAACACAATATATTCATCAATGTCTAATGCTGGTCCTTTTATTATCTTTGAAATGGCCTCAATGTTCGTCTCTAAAATTGGTTAACTGGAATAAAATTAACTGTGTAGAATTTTAAAAAAACCTCTCTAATCCCCACCATATCAGTGATGGTTACTCTAATATCATTCCATACTTTTGACTCTCGACCATTTAATAGCTTTACCCTAGTACAATAATAAAAATTGTTAAGGGAAATGAGGAAATAGCAGAAGGATTATTGCTCTTAACATTTAATAGTCCTGTTGCTTGTTTGCATTTGCTTGCAATAAGTATCTAAGGGAAAATTAAGGGCCAAGCTGAGGCTACTATTTGAAATCCCAGAAAGGGCTCCCGGGAATAGTTTGGCTTTTTTGTGACAATAGATTTTCTGATGAAGCACACCATTCCCTAATGAAAAAGGCCTGGCACTGCTTCGTACGATAAAATGTGACCAACGCAAGGAACGTGATGATCAGTTTGGGAATGAGTGTTTTAATAAAAGAAACATGAAATCGGCTATGCTTTGGCAGAATACACACCAGACGATCACGAGAGCCATCATCCTGGCCCACAGATGATCCCCACCGTGCGACAACCGTGTGAGCTCCCACTGACATCACCAACAGCGCTGGCCCAGAGACAAAGGCACAATCCAAAAGCAGCCACATTTGATTCTGCTTCTTAAAGTCACATGAAAAGCAAACCAACTTCCAAAGCCTCCCCCCAGCCCCCAATATCTACCAGGCATAGGTTTGGGGCTCAGCAGAGCTACTCGATATTTACATTTTTAGGCAAGCATGTAAACAGAGATGGGGCAGTAACAACTGAGGATAGGAAAAGGCAAATCTGTGAAAACAGAGATGCACTAAATGTGATAAGTATGAAGCAAAGAAGCAGCAGTAAGTAAGAGTTTGAATTGTCCAGGTCACAGGAGTGTCTAACATCTAGACTACAGAGGAGTAGATTAGGTAGTTCAGGAGGCATTAACACTTTTCACTATGTTTTATAAAACATACCAATGCAGCAAGAATTAAATGTATTGATAATACTGAAGGCTACATGTCTGTTAATGAAAACACGTTTACGTTACCCGCATAAACGCTCGATGTGTTTGGCAGCTAGTTGCTTTGCTCTGTACTTTTATGCTTCTTGTAATCACATCATAAGTTCCATTGGAAGAAAAGTAAAATCTCGACGGAGACTCTGCCTTTCGGTTCACATCCAGGCTCATGTTATAAAGCAAAACTGCAGAAATGTAGAGAGCATCGCAATGAATATAATGATATACAGGTATTTAGTTTCTTTATCTTTGAAGTGATAATAGTAGCAGTTATATAGGATACTGGGAACATATTAAATTGTCTTTATTAAATAACTTTCTAAAAACTAGCCTGAAATATGAAAGAGGAAACAATTTTAAATGTATATTTCAAAAATTATTTTTACAAATTAAAAAAAAGAATTATAAACTTTGAAAATTAACATCTTTGGTTATTTGCTTAATCCTCCCATATATAAACTGGAGAAGGAAATGGCAACCCACTCCAGTATTCTTGCCTGAAAAATGCTATGGACAGAGGACCCTGGAGGGTTATAGCCCATGAGGCTATCCAAGGGTCGGACACGACTTAGCAATTAAACCAATACCACCACCCATATATAAACATTTGAAAACTACAATACCAAAGTTGTTACTAATAATAAAAGTTCTGAGTGAAGTTGCAGCCTTCTTAGAGTCCTCTTGTCATTAGAACATCTGACTGAGGAAGAACAGGCAGAGTACTGCAGGCAGATGTCACCTGGAGTAATTTTATCTTGTGCGGTTACAGAACTAATTTCATGTATGATTTGCTGCTGCTGCTGCTTAGTCGCTCAATTGTGTCTGACTCTTTGTGATCCCATGAACTGTAGCTGCCAGGCTCCTCTGTCCATGGAATTTCCCAAGCAGGGATACTGGAGTGGGTTGCCATTTCCTTCTCCAGGGGATCTTATGACCCCCAGGAGTCCAACCTGGTCTCCTGCTTGGCAGGTGGATTCTTTACTACTGAGCTACCAGAGAAGCCCTTCAAGCATGGTTTAGGTTCATTTATTTTCATTTGTTTCCAATTTGAGGGGTTTCTATCTTTCTTTTTTTTTTTAAATGTAGAGTGAACAGATGATATGAGTCAAACCTATATAACAGTTGACTCTGACATCTCCTTGCCAGCCCTAGACCCTGAGTATTTCTCTTCCTTATCTTTGTTGGTTTCTGGCTTGATTTTCCAGTGTTGATTTGGGCAAAAACAAATGTAGTCAGACACTTTCTCGATAAATATTCTGGCAGTTTGATAAGAATTTATTTCAAATCTGACACCGTAAATGATCATCTGCTAAAGAAGATGGCCAATAAACAAAAAGAAAAATTTATAACAACCATAAAATTCCAAGACTGATCTTATTAGGAAAGACAGATCTATTTCTTAGTTTTAAAGGGTTCTTTGTCAGAGTGGTAGCTGTCAGAGGTGAGGGGTGCAGGATGGGAAATACAGGTGAAGAAGATCAAAAGATACAAAGTTCCACATAAGTCCTGGGGATGTAATGTATGGCATGGTGAAAGTAAAAGTCGCTCAGTCATGTCCCGACTCTCTGCGACCCCATGGACTCCACTGTTCATGGAATTCTTTAGGCCAGAATACTGGAGTGGGTAGCCTTTCCCTTCTCCAGGGGATCTTCCCAACCCAGGGATCAAACTCAGGTCTCCCGCATTGCAGGTGGATTCCTTACCAGCTGAGCCACAAGGGAAGCCCAAGAATACTGAAGTGGGTAGCCTATCCCTTCTCCAGTAGATCTTCCTGACCCAGGAATTGAACCAGAGTCTCCTGCATTGCAGGTGGATTCTTTACCAACTGAGCTATCAGGGAGCTGCAGTTAATTATACTGTATTGTACATTTGAAAGATGCTAAGAGAGTAGACCTGAAAATTTCTCATCACAAGAAAAATATTTACAATTATGTATGATAAGGGATGATTGTTTTGGTGACTCTTTCACAATATACACAAATATGGAATCATCATGTTGTACACCTGAAACTAATATAATGTATGCCAATTATACCTCAATGTAAAAAATTGAAAAATAAAAAAGTTTCCTTGCAAAACAAGCTACATGTAATAGTCTTTGGGGATGTCATTCATTAAACAGGAGCAATAATTCATAAATGATATTTGAAATAATTTATATAATTCCTCAAGCGTTCATTTATACTTTAGGAGTAACTTATTCTTCTGGAAGGATTTTATCTACTTACTTCAAGGGAACATAAGTATAAAATCTACATCACTCCTACAAACTTCAAATGAATCTCTCATCATTCTTTTTATTTAGAAAATAAAGTTCATCTTCAGAACTACAATAACCAAGATTCAGTGTCTCAGAGACAGAGTTGCAATTGAAATTGCCATCTACACATTCATCACCCTGAGCTCAGACAAGAAGTACATGAAAGAAGGGAAATAAAAATCCACTTGCAGTAAGGGCAAAATGTCCTGGTTTTACTGAATATGTTTACCATGTGAATTATTTCTCCCAAGGAGTCATTTTACAACAACTATAACGTGCGCTTCTGCAACAATGCTGTGATTATTTATGATTTTCATATATTTGTTTTCAACCATTTAAAGAAGTATTTGGTCACAATGGAATTGGTAGTACAACAAACACTGATTTTCCATAAAGGGAAATATATTTAACGCGTATCTCTCAGATAATCCATCAGCTTTCCTGTGTCACTGTGTCACTAGGGTTGTGTTCTCAAATGGCTACTTCTTCAACCACTAATCAGATGGAGGTTCTTTTCACTGTCCTATCACTGAATCTTTAATGAAGACTTTTGCGGAGCATTATTAAACATGAATCTGATCTATATCTGTAAGAAAAGAATCTAAGAAAGAATGAATATATGTATAACTGAATCACTTTGCCGTACCCCTGAAACTAAAACCATTGCAAATCAACTATACTGGAATAAAATTAAAGTTAAAAAAATGAATCTGATCTAAAGTAGAAAATATCAGGCTCATTCTATACTTCTTATTACAGGCTAAGACAGACTGAGGCCTCTGTCACATATCTAAAGCTTGGTTCAGTATTTGCTTCCGTTCATGATGTTCAGAGGACAGCGTGCAGGGTCAAGGGTATGAACAACTCTTGATAGATCTTGTGGGGTACAGGAAATTTATGAATTTTTAACATCAAAATGGTAAACTCTTTTATGTTTCTCTCCTACCATGGGCCAGTTTCATTAGTAGTTATCCTAACATTAGCTTAAATATAATATAATCAGGAACATTAACTTGCTAGGAAAAAAATAATGCTTATGAAGTGACATATATAAGATTTGAGATTAACCACAATGTTGGATGAACCATATCAAAGCTAGTTTTTCAGGACTTCCCTGGTGGTACAGTGGATAAGAATCTGCCTGCCAGAATACTCTTTGACATAAATCACAGCAAAATCCACTATGACCCACCTCCTAGTGTAATGAAAATAAAAACAAAAATAAACCAATGGAACCTATTTAAGCTTGAAAGCTTTTGCATAAGAAAGGAAACTATAAGCAAGGTAAAAAGACAACCCTCAGAATGGGAGAAAATAATAGAAATGAAACAGTTGACAAAGGATTAATTTCTAAAATACACAAACAGCTCATGCAGCTCAATACCAGAAAAATAAACAATGCAGTCAAAAAAATGGCAGAAGACTAACCAGACATTTCTTCAAAGAAGACATACCATGGCTAATAAACGCATGAAAAGATGCTCAGCATTGCCCATTATTAGAGAAATGCATATCAAAATTACAATGAGGTATCTCACACCAGTCAGAATGATCATTATCAAAAAGTCCACAGGCAATAAATGCTGGAGAAGGTGTGGAGAAAAGGGGACCCTCTTGTACTGTTGGGAATGCAAACTGATGCAGCCACTATGGAGAACAGTGTGGAGATTCCTTAAGAGACTAGGAATAAAACTACCATGTGACTCGGCAATCCCGCTACTGGGCCTATTCCCTGAGGAAGTCTTAATTGAAAAAGACACATGTACCCCAATGTTTATTGCAGCGCTATTTACAATAGCCAGGACATGGAAACAACCTAGATGTTCATCAAAAGATGAGTGGATAAAGAAGCTGTGGTACATAGACAAAAGGAACATTACTCAGCAATAAAAAGGAATGCATTTAAGTCAGTTCTAATGAGGTGGATGAACCTAAAGCCTATTATACAGAGAGAAGTAAATCAGAAAGAGAAAGGTAAATATCATATAATAACACATATATATGGAATCTAGAGAGATGGTACTGATGATCCTATTTACACGGCAGCAAAAAGAGATGCAGATATAAAGGACAGACATTTGGACACAACAGGGGAAGGAGAGGGTGGGATGATTTGAGAGAATAGCACTGAAACATATACATTTCCATATGTAAAATAGCTAGCCAGTGGGAATTTGCTATATGATGCAGGGAGCCCAAAGCCGGTGCTCTGTGACAACCTAGAGGGGTGGGATGAGGGGAGAGGTGGGAGGGAGGTACAGAGAGGGGGGACGTATGTAAACCTATGGCTGATTCACGCTGACGTATGGCGGAAATCATCATCACAATATTGTAAAGTAATCATCCTCCAATTAAAAAAAAAAAAAAGAATCTGCTTGCCAATGTAAGGGACATAGGTTCAATCCCTGGTCTAGGAAGATTTCAGAGAAGGCAATGGCAATCCACTCCAGTCGTCTTGCCTGGAAAATCCTATGGATGGAAGAGCCTGGTGGGCTGCAGTCCATGGGGTCGCTACGAGTTGGACATGACTGAGTGACTTCACTTTCACTTTTCACTTTCATGCACTGGAGAAGGAAATGGCAACCCACTCCAGTGTTCTTGCCTCGGGAACCCCAGGGGCATGGGAGCCTGGTGGGCTGCCGTCTCTGGGGTCACACAGAGTCAGACATGACTGAAGCGACTTGGCAGCAGCAGGAAGATTCTACATGCAAATAAGCCCTGGAGCCACAACTCCCGAGCCCACGTGCTGCAACTACCAAGCCTGTCTTCTGTGGGCCCACAAGCCACAACTACCAAGCCTATGTACCTCAAGTACTGAAGCCCTAGAACCTGTGCTCCACAACAAGAGGAGTCACTGCAACGAGAAGCCCATGCACTGAAACGAAGAGTGGCCCCCACTCTGCAAGTAGAGAAAGCCTGCACAAAGCAACAACGACCCAGCACAGTCAAAAATCAATAAAATTATATATATAAGCTACTTTCTCCAGAGCAGATAACTGAGAGCTGTCTATGTACAGGCATGTGGGCATGGTTCTTAGGAACCAATCGTCGTAGTAAATCCTGAAGAGATGTGTGTTATTTATCAAAATTAGAACCAGGATCCAGGCTTTCAGATAAGCTTCTTCAATTACCCAAACAGGATAGGATAAGAGGAAAAGAAACTTCTTCCTCTCAGGCCTTCCAACTTAAGCCAGCTCAAGACTTGAGTAAGCCTAGTAAAACAGGAGGAGCTATGGTGATGCTTTTTTTCTTTTAAAGAGATCTTACAGATTAAGCTCAGTTAGTTCACCTTAAATAATACAGCAAGTAATATTTTTGTTCTACTTCTTGCCACAATATTTAAACAACTAAAGCCTTAACTTATCCAACTTATTGGCTGGAACAAAGCAAGAATCTGAAAGGTGATGAAGAAAGGCTGCTCTCTCCTGCCCTAAAAACCACTCCATGGTGAAATATGGAAAAGCCTCAAAAGATGATCATGAGATTTATGAGGGAAGTGCACATTCTGTCAGGCATTAATTCTGTAAGGGCACCCTTACCAATATATCCCGGAACCTCTTTGCCCTTATATGAGAAACAGAGTGTCAGATCCATGCACACAGAGGGCAATCCATTTTCAATACAGTCAAAATTTGTTCTATTTACTGACTCGGGATGGTTCAAAGAAGCTTCAACAATCACTACAGGTCTTGTCCTAAGAAGGAAATAAAATTAGCAATATTAATTGCACAATTATTTTTCATTAAGGTGAAAAATACATTTGCATTGTCAGTTTCCACTGATCAAGTAATTTCATGAAACTGCTTACTAGCATATATATATTCACACTCAATTATGCTTTCATGTATGAATCAAAATAAATTTTTATTAAAATCTCTAAAAATACTGACTTAGATGATTTAAGTATATATCCAGGTAAGATGGGAAAAGTATCCTAAAGTTCAATAATTAAATTTCAGAGTACCGAAAGGAGTGTCATGAGGTTACCATCGTGCTGATTTAAAAAACTGCCTCCCATCATTTACAATTAAGCCCAATTGTCATTAAGCGGTGAAATCTATCAACCTTACCTTAGCAACACAGCAGAATCAGACCGAAAAGCACCAACTGCTACATCTGGAGGAAGAAAAAAATAGCACAGATTAATGATCATCATTAGTCAAAGAGAATTACTTTCAGCCATAAATACTTAACTACATATCACCTTGTGACTATATCAAAATACTATTTACAGAAAATTAATTAGAAAAGATATGCTTCCGTCTTAAGATTCATTTCACATGTGTCTGAATCTGCTCATTTACAATGACATTCATCCCTTTATCATATAATATAAACATAAACATTATGATATAAACATATGATATAAAGACAGCCTTACTAAAAGAAAATTCAATTTTTGGACTACAAACACTTGCTGAGATATCTTCTTTCAAATTATATACTAAAAAATTCTCTTCTTTTCATCATATGTTTGATTTATTCTCCTGAATGCTTTTAACTTTTTCAAAAACAAGGAATAAAATATTAAGTAACTAACAGTGTATAAGCTTAGTAATTACTTATTTCTGACCTGTGTGTGAATTCAAAAGAGTACTAAAAATGAAGGAAAAAACTCACTAGTAAATCAACCCTTTTTTCTACCTGTTGTACGTACTTCAGCGTAAAGCAGCACCCACGTAAATTTTATACTCACCTAGATATCCATTGTTATCTGCATCAATTTGTCCAGATATAGACTGTCCAAACATACTTAATGATTTACTGATTTGACGTCCTTCAATTCTCTGAAAAAAATAGTCCAGTTGACTGGGAAGCAGGGTTTAAGCATCTAATATCCCAGAGAAACAATGATTTAGTTAAATAATGAGCCCTGACACATTATTAACAAATGCATTGTAGTTAAGGCTAATACATGTGTCTGGGAGAAAGAGTAGTCTCCAGCTTGAAGTGGAGAACTGACATCTATTTTGTGACATGAAAACACTTACTTCCTTTACCTTGTGAGCAAAGGGAAAATTATGTAGGAAAGATCTCCTAAAATACTCCTGACACTCTCTCCTCAGGCTTTTTTCAGGCTCTGTGCTTATTTCCCTGAGTAACATGAGGAATCAAACTGATAATAAGAAAATAGGATATTTATGATCACTTAGTGGAGCCTACTTCTTAGATTTATAATAACCATCTTGTTCAGCCAGATTGGTTTCTAGTATTTAACAAGGACAACTCAAGCCAGATATGTGCTTGCTATCCCACGTGTCTAATCTCCGGTCCAGACGTTGATTTACAAGTATCAGAGTTGTCCAAGAGAATTAGTATTCTTTAATAGACAAGGATATCTCTCTCATGTTATATAGAGGATCATTTACCCACTTTGCCTAATCAAAAATAACAGTATTAGCTAAAGTTTCCATACGAGTATCTTTGGAAAAATTTCTCTTCTCTGCATGTGCGTGTAGTTTTTTTCTATGCAATGAAATGTTCCAATTTTTCAAAATATGAAATTAAAGTCAGAGGTAGGTCAGGAAACCTTAATAAAGTGCTCTCATCTTACTGCTTTGCACTGAAATGAACACAGAGTTTCATTTGAGTCTGCGCTCTTCCTGTACGACCTCCATGTAAGATGGGGCTTTAAGCCACGAAGCAAGACAGTTAACCAAATCCACATGGGCTTACTTGGAAGAGTAGGGGTATTACCTCAGAACATAAATCTGATGACATGCAGAGAGAAATCCGGAATAGGTTAAAGCAAAAGTACAATGGAAGTGAACCAGAACTCTTGTTTATGGAAATAAAATGATTTTGTAGAGTTATTAATGACCTTAAAAATGAGACCATCTACTGTTATTATAAGAAAATGGTGAAACAGTATTAAGTATTTGAAAGGGCAAGTTAAGAAAAATAAGTGCACGTTAACACTGGAAGTTTTGAGAAGGATTTTATTACCAATGTTTCTTTTGAAAATAGAATAGTATTATCCCACCTGTGAGAAGGTTGTTGAGATCCCATCTACTCGGCCATTGTAAATATAAATCGCACCTTGCAAGTCATCTTCCTGTGGGGCTCCAATAGCAACATCTATTCAAGAATTTAAATGGCAGAAAATAAACTCTTAATGCAAAGAATGAGACTCTGAAAACTAGCCTTCATGCTCTTTACTTAATATCACATAGGAAAACTCCTTATCAAAAAACAGTATTTTTACTGGACAGAAAAAAAAAAATACAACACTATCATTGTCATAACAATGTACAGGATTGTACAGTCAAGTCTGTGTCAGGAAATTAGAGTCTTATGGTCTTAGAGGAGGCTAAGAGAATGGTTAAGGACATGGGTCCTACAGCCAGACCATCAGGGCCTGACCCCAGCACTACCCAGCGCCCAGCTGTGCTTGATGCTTGTTCAGTCGCTGACCCCACGGGCTGCAGCACTCCAGGCTTCCCTGTCCTTCACTGGGCCTGATTCTTTTTTTCCTTCAGCCATGCTGTATGGCACGTGGGATCTTAGCCCCCTGACTAGGGATCAAACCTGCACCCTCTGTGTTGGAAGGCAGATTCTTAATCGCTGGACTGCCAGGGAAGTTCCTGGGCCCATTTCTTAACCTCTCTGTATCTTAGTTTTCTCACTTCAGCACAGGATCATGAGAGAACTCACCTTGGTGCAGAAGGATGTAACTCATGTGAAGTGCTTAGAGCAGTGTGTAGCATATAATCAGTTATTATCATCTCTAAATAATATAAACCACAAGAACCTTTATTTTGAGTTCTAGGTTTTACTTATTTGCAAAGTGACTTCTAAATTAATTCCTGTTCCAGTGAAGGAGATATGTTTTCACATAAGACCAAGAGAAAATGGAAACCGAGTAACATGGTTGCTTAAGTGCTATAAATACAAAGTAGACAGGAGGAAAAAAAAGTTTGCAAGAACATTTCATTGTCTTTACCAAATATTATGCCAATTTATTTGGGTATATTCATCTATTTTTAGAGTGATTTTTTTCTTATTACTTTAATAGAAACTAAAATATAGAAAGTTTGCTTTCATGATATTATTTATCACTATTTATCAGATCTAAAAGTTTTTCAACAACTACAGTTGTAATATTGCACTGCTTTTTCAATAGGAATAAAACTCTGTGCCACATGCTGCCCAATTTTAAAAATACAAAAGCTTTTCTATTTTAATCTAAAATTAAATAGTAGACACACCTTAAGCCTGTTTTGCTTAGACATACCAAGGCTAGCCTCTTTTAACTTGTGCAAAGTATTTTAAATTTTTAGGTACAAAATATATCCTTTAATTTATTCATTCAGTGGAAAACTACTGAGCGCCTACTGCACACCAGATATTTGTCAGAGTATCTACAGGACCCCACTGGTCAGTATCACAGAAACGAACTGATAGTCTAGTGGGGAAGCTGCTGCTGCTGCTGCTAAGTCACTTCAGTCGTGTCCGACTCTGTGCGACCCCATAGTCGGCAGCTTTCCCGTCCCTGGGATTCTCCAGGCAAGAACACTGGAGTGGGTTGCCATTTCCTTCTCCAATGTGTGAAAGTGAAAAGTGAAAGCGAAGTCGCTCAGTCGTGTCCGACTCTTCACGACCCCATGGACTGCAGCCTACCAGGCTCCTCTGTCCATGGGATTTTTCCAGGCAAGAGTACCGAAGTGGGTTGCCATTGCCTTCTCCCTAGCAGGGAAGAACAGCAAGTAAAAATAATAACATGGCATGCAGGGAAAAGGTGGTGAAAATCAGGGAAGACTTCTCATAGAACATGATGACCAAAGTGAGATTATAGTAGGTTAGAGCCAGGTGAAAAAAGGCAATGTTTGGACAGAGGACACAGCCTGTGCCATCATAGGGGAGTGAGAGGCAGCATGGCACATGGGAGATTGACAATCTGGAATAGTTGGAGCCATTTCTGTGCAGACTGAATAAATCAAGCAACGTAATGGGGAGGGAGAGGAAGAAGGAGAGAGAGAGAGGGAGACAAAGGTGAGTGAGGAAAGAGTGAGGGAGGAAGCATCCTGAAGCCACTGGATGCGATCCCACTTAGCAATGTCATTCATGGAGGGGGGCAGGTTATACTTCAACCATGTGGCTACTCCTGAGTACCTATTAACAGAATTTTGTACCTTGATTCTTGATGATAGTATAGGAAAAGATAGCAAGTTGGGTTACGAAGCTGATACTACAAGAATTCTGTTGATCAGTTACTAGCACAAGTGATCTATATTAATAAAAATATCTTAAAACAATACAAATGAACCTTTTCAGCTGAACTATTAAGCCGGCCCAGATCAATTTAATGCCAAGCAGAAGATATTTAAGTATATTCAGATGCTGGCTTATATATAGATCCAAACTCTTCCTTCCTAAGATGAAACTTGGATCTCTTATATAATGTCCTAAAGTTCTATCTATCATTATAGAAATAAGGAGAATACATTATTAATAATAAAATATTTTTTCATGCCTGTGCAACTCAGCTGGGACATAACCTAGAGAATAAACATGGAGATATCTGACAACTCCTTTTACTTCCCATTTGAACATTTATTACACTGTTAGTATAAACCATAACAATTATCATTAGTATGACCATAATAATCTTAACATCAGCTAGTAATTATGTGCTGTTTACAAGGCAGCCTTATGTGCTACAGGCTTACCATACAAAATTCATGTTATTCTCACATAACCCACTATAACTCCTGTAACTTTCTCAACAGCACTGTCAAATACTTTTTGATCCTCACTTTTTACAGATGAAGAAATTGAGGTACAGAATAAAACTCGCTAAAGGTTACAGAGCCAGGATGTGGTAGTGTATGAAAGTGTTGGTCACTCAGCTGTGTCTGACTCTTGGTGTCCCCATGGACTATATATAGCCTGCTGGGCTCCTCTTGTTCATGGAATTCTCCAGGAAAGAATACCGGAGTGGGTTGTCATTCCCTTCTTCAGGGAATCTTCCTGATCCAGATCAAACTCAGGTCTCCTGCATTGCAGGCAGATTCTCTACCCGTGTAAACCATCAGGGAAGCCTGGATGTGGTAGGATGCGGTCGAGTGGGATTTAAACCCTGCAGTATGGCTCTAGAACCTGTACTCTCCATCACCATGCTCTATAAAATCATTAACATAGAGTTATGACCAACACCCCCCACTCCGAGCACTTGTCCCTCTACTGTGTGAAAGAAATGTTCAATATGTGACTTGATAATATATAAGAATTTCGGGACCACATAAATTGATACAGCATATAGTTCACAGTTGTAGAACTTTATTATGGTTCAGCTCAAAAAAAATATTCAAAGATACAGTCTAAAAGTCAGATGAGTTGCTCAGATGCTAAAGAATCTGCCTGCAATGCAGGAGACTCAGGGTCAATCCCTGGGTCGGGAAGATCCCCTGGAGGAGAGAATGGCAATCCACTCCAGTATTTTTGCCTGGAGAATCCCATAGGCAGAGGAGGCTGGCAGGCTACAGCCCATGGGATCACAAAGAGTGGGACACAACTGAGTAACACTTTCACTTTCCAGGCTCAACTTGGAAAACATACACTGGAAATAAGTGGTCCTGCCAGAACCATTTTATGGCTAAAATGCTATCTGTCTGTCTATCTGATCATATTGACTGAATAGGTTTGTCTATTACCTATTCTGTGAAATGATTATGCTGGACTCTTGCCAAATTGATCGATTATCATCTGAGAAAATAGCTTGTTTTGCTTTTCTAAGGACACAGGAAATATATTCTAATATATTCTAATTTTTTCCTTTTGAAGAAAAAAAAAGTGATGCCATGAATGCCAAAATAACTGAGGTCGACTATGTAAAGCATTACAAAGCTGTGCACAGTAAAAGGACATGAAGTTTATCTGCATCTAAGACTGGAGGTGGAAGGAAAACAAACAGGTAGAGTTTTCCTCTCTTTTCTACACAATCCCACATACTCTGCCGTGAACATGAAGTGACTTCACTCATATCCCAGAAAAATAAACTAAGTTAGAAGATGGGGGAAAAGAATAGGGAATCACATAATGAAAAAATAAAAGACAGATGCCTTGCTGGCTCACCCAGGCAGTTATGGTAGGATGGAATTAAAGACCTCAGTGAAGAGCTAGAACACAATAAGCCTACTTCCAAGCCAACATGGTCTTGGCTAGCATCTAAAATGTGGAAAACACACGCCCATGGGCAAAACAGAAATGCTCTTCAGTCATAAAAACGAAGGAAATTCTGTCATTTGTAACAACATGGATGGGCCTTGAGGGCATTATGCTAAGTAACTCAGACAGACAAAGACAAATTCTGTGTAATCTCACTTACATGTGGAATTAGGGGGAAAAAAAACCCACATAGAAACAGAGGTCAGATTGTTGTTCATCAGAGAGTGGGGTAACTGGGTAAAGGCGGTCAAAAAATACAAACTGCCAATTAGAAGATCAGTTAAGGCAATGGCAACCCACTCCAGTACTCTTGCCTGGAAAATCTCATGAACAGAGGAGCCTGGTAGGCTGCAGTCCCTGGGGTCGCTGCGAGTCGGACACGACTGAGCGACTTCCCTTTCACTTTTCACTTTCATGCACTGGAGAAGGAAATGGCAACCCACTCCAGTGTTCTTGCCTGGAGAATCCCAGGGATGGCGGAGCCTGGTGGGCTGCCATCTATGGGGTCGCACAGAGTTGGACACGACTGAAGCAACTCAGCAGCAGCAGTAAGTCTTGGGTATATACAGCATGGTGACTGTAGCTGAAAATATTGTATATTTGGGAGGTGCTAAGAGAGTTGATCTTAAAAGTTCTCATCACAAGGAAAAAAACTTGCAACTATGTGAGGTGATGCTGCTGCTAAGTCACTTCAGTCGTGTCTGACTCTGTGCAACCCCATAGACAGCAGCCCACCAGGCTCCTCCGTCCCTGGGATTCTCCAGGCAAGGATACTGGAGCGGGTTGCCATTTCCTTCTCCAATGCATGCATGCATGCTAAGTCGCTTCAGTGGTGTCCGACTCTATGCGACCCCATAGACAGCAGCTCACCAGGCTCCTCTGTCCACAGGATTCTCTAGGCAAGAATACTGGAGTGGGTTGCCATTTCCTTCTCCAATGTGAGGTGATAGATGGTAACTAAACATTGTGGTAAGCATTTTGCAATACACATGTATCAAATCATTATATTGTATACATTAAGCTTATTCAATGTTACATGCAATTATAACTCAATAAAACTGGAAGAAAAACAGATATATGATATTATAAACATGCACTAAAATGAATCAGAATTAATGTGGCCACTGGATGTAAATATGTTGTGAACTATATATGAAATCATAAATAGCACAAAATATGCTGGAATACTGAAAACATTCAGTTGAATAACAGTCTTCTGCATACAGATATTACCTTTAGAAGATGTGCGCTGAGGACTCCAAGACACAAAGTGCTGTATGAAACCCAGGGTTCTCATATTCACTCAAATACTGCATCGTGCCCTGAAGATTTCCTCTAAATCCCCCCTTTCTAAGTCTCCTGGACATCACATTTTCTGCCTGTCCTTCACATAACTAGAAAATTGTCTTGGATTTTCCCAAGTACTGGAGTGACTTTGATAAAGGGAACCTGCCTACTATCCATCCTATTTTTATAACTCAATCTGTTTATAAGAATAATTCAAGTTCATCATTGACATTTAGATACTACAAAAAAAATCATTCCTCATGTGCACATACACAAATATGTTCAATCAAAATAGTGAATATTCTTCTTCAGATCTGTCAATTAAAACAGGATGTGGAAGGAATTTTTTCATGTCTTAATCTGATATTCCATTTGAATGTAAAACTAAACAAAGTGTGCCACTATTTCCTTCATTTACATCCATTATGGCATATACTCTATGCTGGCATGATACACTGACAAAAAAATAAGTCCTCAATAGATAACACAGAACTGATGATTAATTGTGAAATGTGATATCCATCTTAACATTTTATAGATATTTTAATGTAAAATTTTATGTGTAATCATAACTACAAAGATATATACACATACTTTTATCTCCTTTTGTTTTAAAAATAGTAAAATCCAGAAATGGCATCTGTAGGCCAAATTATACTATTTCACATTCAAGAGGGCTCATTGGAAGCATATTTTCAATAGCCAACCAGCATTCTCCTTGTAGAATACCATATTTTAAATATTTAAAGTAGAATGAAGCATTTAGGCAAAACAAGGTACAAAGTAAAACTTTACAGCACTTCCTCAATTATGTCCAGTATACAAGGAAGTTTTGACCTACTTCTACCAGATACCAATTGCCAAAAACCATTTCCAGAAGATAATTCTGAGCCTTGAAAATATCAAATACTTATTTGCTGAACTCTAGAAATTATACACTCTCCTTTGAAACCCATTCATTATTTTAGGCACAGTTTTAATGGACTTAGTTAACCACTCAGAACTAGATTGAAGTCAGCACATTTTCAGAGAGAAGGCTGGTAGAGACAGCTCCTTCGGCAGCAGGACTGATACTTTGAGAACAGCCACAGTGCTGAAAAGGCCACTCAGCCCATTGCTGAAATGCATCCCTATCAGGTAGCAAATAGCCCGTCTTCGAGTCTGCCAGTTTCTCCCTTCCTAACACTCAGGATTCTCTCCTGGGATTTCCAACCCCCCACCATCAGCCCCCCTATCCCCACAACAGGACAACCAGAACAAGGAAAGCCTGGCTCAGTAAGGGGCTTTCAGAGCCAGGCTAAAGCTCTGCAGCCAGCCTCTGCTGGGTTTTTATCAGTGTCTTACTACACTGATAGTTAAATATATGATCCAATGAGTCTATGATACACATTTTCTTCCACATTTTCACATTTCTAAAATCAGCATTCTTCTTAAAATAGAAAAATAGTGAGTCTCAGTTTAAGAGGCACCATTTTTTAGGGGCACAAAAAATAATGACTTAAAACAACTTATAATCATTGGTGCCTTGTGCTGTGTGCTAGGTTGCTTCTGTCATGTCCGACTCTTTGAGACCCTATGGACTGTAGCCCTCCAGACTCTTCTGTCCATGGGACTCTCCAGGCAAGAATAGTGGAGTGGGTTGCCTATTCCTTCTCCAGGGGATCTTCCCAACCCTGGGATTGAACCTGTATCTCTTAACATCTCCTGCGTTGGCAGGTGGGTTCTTTACCACTAGCACCAACGGTGCCTTAGAATCAATGAAATGAGGTATGTTCAATATCACTCTTTGTTGAAGGGATAGTTTTCAACTGAGAATAAATTGGGTATAACACTAAAGAAAAAAAAAAAAACTTAGCATACCAGTCTGCCTCCATTTTCTATAAAAAGGCAAACAACATAAAACTCCAATTATATTCTCTCCCATGTCCCATTTTTAAAAGTGGAAATCAAGTACCAAATTAAATAATTTTAATTACCTTCAAAGCCATCATTATCAATGTCGCCAAGACTGACTATAGATTCCCCGAATCTTGCAGCATATTTGTCACTTCCAATGAGCTCTGTTTCCATTTCTTTCATTACTGCTCCCTAGATAGAAACAGGGAGAAAGGTGTCATTATAACACTCCCTGACAACTTGACACATGATTTACTATTGTAATTGGATATGGATTTTTTTTCCTAATGCTTCAAACAGGTTGGACAAACTAGTCTGAGCTTTAGTATACACATCTCAGTTCAGTTCAATAAATATTTATCAAGTATGTCAACACATATAATATAATGATTAGAGCTCAGAGGACATAAAAAAATGTCAAACTCATGATCCCTAGCTTTGAAAATCCAATAAATTATTTTGATAATTCAATTGAGCAAATATTTAGTGAGTTCCTAATAAAGGCAATACACTGTACAAAGGATGACTGAGTGAAGAGGACAAGGCAATGAGTGTGTAAGACACTCCCTTCCCTGAAGAAGCCCGCAGTCAAGGGAAGGCATAGTACAAGCATGTACATGACTAAGAGGTACTGCTTTGCAATATCAGCAAGCAAGGAGAGCATCCTAACCATGAGAGCCAACAGAGGTTTCATGAAGGAGGTGGTTGTCAAGGCGGCACTAAAGAATGGGCAAAGTTTCGATACTTAGGGAAACTGACCAGCAAAATACAAATTGCGAAGAACTTGGCTACCTTGGCTTAGTTGGCTAATGAGCAATATGTGCAAATGAATAAGACAAAAGAGTAAGACCGGAGTTTTACGGGGTGGGACTTTGAATGCCAGGAGAAACCTACTCTCAAGTTGGAAAACTAGACAGAGCTACTGCAAGTTTCTGAGTTGAGGAGTGACATGACTGACTGGCCTTGGGAATATTTTTCCAGCAGCATTGTAGTAGGAGTTGGTCAACTGCTGTCTCTGATTTTGGAAATTGAGTTATTAGACGCGAACTAACGTTTCAGTGGATTTCCCTGGTGGCTCAGTAGGTAAAGAATCTGCCTGCCAAATGCAGGGGACACAAAAGACCTGGGTTTGATCCCTGGATCAGGAAGATTTATTGGAGAAGGAAATGGCAACCCACTTCAATATTCTTGCCTGGGAAATCCCATGGACAGAGGAGCATGTAGGGCTATAGTTCATGGGGTCGCAAGAGTCAGACACGGCTTAATGACTAAACCACCACCACCACAATGTTTTAGGAGGAGTTGTTGCAATAACAGCTGCCAGATCTCTTTCCAAACTCTGATCATGTCACTCCCTTGTATTAAAAACAAACAAACAACAACAACAACAACAAAACCCCACGCACAACCCATCATAGATCTTTTAACTTCTCAAACAAGTCTGTTCATCATTTCCATAGCACACACATATTCTTCCCTTGTGAAGTGCCCTTCACCTTTTATTTTCCTGCTAAAAAAATTTGATTCTTGTTCTGCTCATAGAGAAATGCCTAATTTAAAGAGCAGAAGGCATTAGAGACTCCAGAGAGGATGAGGAGATAAGACGACACAGGGCACTGAGTTTCAGGGGGAGAGTTTAAAGAAGCGGTGATCACTCTTCTTCAAGTATTCTCCAGTCACAGAACGGTGACCGAGAGTTCACTCAGGACCCCTGAGAGCTCTTTCAGCAGAAGTAGAAGCCAGCATTCATTCACGTATCATTCTTTCTTCAGCTCACTCAAAAACAATTACTGAGCACCTAACTTGTCCAGGATTCTTTCAAGCCCCGAGGAAACAGTAGTAAATAAAACAGACGATCCCTCTGCACACAGTGTCTACATGCCAGTAAAAGAACAGACAGACAATAGTAAAGTGAAAGTGAAGTCGCTCAGTCATGTCCGACTCTTTGCAACTTCATGGTCTGTAGCCCACCAGGTTCCTCCGTCCATGGGATTTTCCAGGCAAGAATACTGGAGTGGGGTGCCATTTCCTTCTCCAGGAGATCTTCCCAGCCCAGGGACTGAACCCAGGTCTCCTGCATTGTAGGCAGACGCTTTACAATCTGAGCCACCAGGGAAGTCCAGACAATAGTAAACCACACCAATAAACAGCAATAACCTCAGATATGTACATGACACCACCCTTATGGCAGAAAGTGAAGAGGAACTAAAGAGTCTCTTCATGAAAGTGAAAGAGGAGAGTGACAAAGCTGGCTTAAAACTCAACACTCAAAAAAAGAAGATCAAGACATTTAGTTCTATCACTTCATGGCAAATAGATGGGTAAATAATGGAAATAGTGACAGACTTTATTTTCTTGGGCTTGAAAATCATTGCAGATGGTAAATTTAGCCATGAAATTAAAAGACTATTGCTCCTTGGGAGAAAAGCTATGACAAACCCAGACAGCATATTAAAAAGCAGAGACGTTACTTTGCTGACAAAGGTCCATCTAGTCAAAGCTACGGTTTTTCCAGTAGTCATGTATGGAAGTGAAAGTTGGAGCATAAAGAAAGCTGAGTGCTGAAGAATTGATGTTTTTGAGCTGCGGTGTTAGAGAAGACTCTTGAGAGTCCCTTGGACTGCAAGGAGATCCAAACCAGTCAATCCTAAAGGAAATCAGTCCTAAATGTTCATTGGAAGGACTGATGCTGAAGCTGAAACTCCAATACTTTGGCCACCTGATGTGGAGAACTGACTCATTAGAAAAGACCCTGATGCTGAGAAAGACTGAAGACAGGAGGAGAAGGGAGGAGCAGAGGATGAGATGGTTGAACGGCATTACGGACTTGATGGACATGAGTTTTGAGCAAGTTCCAGGAGCTGATGATGGACGGGGAAGCCTGGCGTGCTGCATTCCACGGGGTTGCAAAGAGTCAGACATGACTGAGCGACTGAACTGAACCACACTGAATGTCAAGCAGCAGCTATTGTCTTTTCACAGTTAGGAACAAGAAGTTGGAAGGCAACACAGGAAGAATAACTTATAGCAGAGGTCTTAAAAGTGGAAATCAATGATGAAATTAACCGCAGTATTCAATACCTCTATTGAGTGGTGTAGAAGTGAAAAGTGAACAAGAGGGTAGTCTGATGGAAGAATTCCTCCCTTGCCCTCTAAACAAAGGCACTTCACTTTTATCTGGTTTTCATAGTGGAATTGCTGAAGATTTCAATGGGAAAAATGGTTCTTTATTGCCTTATATTAGGTATCTATACCACTGTTTAAACTGTTCTCAAAAACTTTAGTTGTAAAAAGAAATAAAAGTATGCAAAATGAGGATGAGGCTTCTATTATTAGGGAGACCATTCATTGATAGGAGAATGTGAAATATCTATATAAGAAAAAGTAACTCCTGATTTCACTATTAATGAGATAACAAATGATCACTTCACAGATGATGCTGTTTTACTATTAAATTTAGGTTTATGCCAGTGCATAAATGATTTTCCTGCTCTATATTTGGAATTTTAAGGATCTCTCAGCTTTATAAGACTATTTTCTCTCTTAAATTGCAGGGAGTTTAGTATAGTGCTTAATATGTATGCTTATTAAATGCTCTGAAATCACTGATTAAACAAAATACCTTCCAGAAACAGGTTTTATTTTGTTAAATCCCAAATAAAAATACCGTGACTTAAGAAATGAACCAATTTTCTCACAAACCTGTTATTGCTCTTAAATTAAAGATATAGGCCAAGAAGACCCAATTAAGGCCCTATCAATTCTTTCTTTTGATTTGATGCCAAGAAGACAGACTGGCAAGATAAGGCCAGTAGAGTGCCCTAAATTGAATGGTCAAGTGGTAAAATTCTACTCCAAAATACCCCTAGAATTGAAAACTCAATCATAAGCAAGTAAACACTTATTTCTACAACTACTACATCTGCTTTGGAATAAACTACGTCAGTTTTACATTCTTACCAGGAATATAATCTATATGAATTGTGCGAATTAATATCTTATCAGAACACCTCTTGCTTTCAACCGTTTTCAAATCAAGAAATTAAAAACAGTCCATACTTTATCTTCTTTGTCTAGCAGTGCTTTATAATTACCAAATTATATGGGGACATTCCCCATCAAACTAATAGGGCATCCACATTTTTAGGGCCATATAAAATCATTCTTTCAAATTAGAGTTGCACAATGCAACTGGAAGAAACTGCAACTCCCTTGTATGTGAACACATACAAGCTGTGTACAGAGAAACTCCAGATAATTGATCTCATGCTTTCAAGATATCAAAATGGGGCAACGGCCCATTCATCATGACATCCCATTTCATTTTTAAAGCATCAGTATAATATCACAATTTTTACTTTTATCAGTAGAGTAAGCCTAAAAAAATTTATAGTCTCAGAACTTTGGAGTAAGTAGAGCAACAGTTATGATCAAAATCCCATAAACAGCTTCCAATCTGCGTGCAGCCAGACTTACGGAACCAGAGTTGATGTACACAAACACTCTTCCTTCTTCCCTGATGGTGCTCTGCATGGGAGCTCCCACGAGTAGGTCTGAGAAGCCATCTGCGTTGAGGTCCACGGCACAGATAGATGCTCCAAAATAAGACCCAAGCTGCTCCAAGGCAAACCAGATCCAGTCATTGAGAAAAAAGCAAAAGTTACTCACCAAAGCCCTCGGTGATACCAACGTTAGAGACATATTACCTTTTTACCTTTCATTTCATGTAAGATATTTAGTTCTTTTGCATCAATGCTGAATATGTAAGCCTGCAATGGGAAAAAGAATTAAGAAAGATTAGATGTTTCTCACATTAAAAATGTTTCATTCAAAACATTAATTTTCATAACTTGTAATTGTTCAAATATATTTTTAAAAATTTCTTTTCAGAGTGATACAAAAGGTTTAGGGAACCAAGCTCTCAGGAACAATCCTACTGTTCCTTCAAAGAGAACACAGAAAATGTTGTTTGTCTCAATTTTCAAAGTAAGGTTCATGTAATAATGTAACAAAAACTAGAATGGGAAGGAACATTTTGTTCTTTCTAGTCTTACCACAACTGTACCAGGAATGTAGCTGCCTCAATTTCTCTTCAGCTATAAACTTGTTAACCATAAATGTATTCCTTGGAATCTTGAGAAAATTCTATCTCAGAAACAGTTACTCATAAGAAAGAGGCTCTTTTAACTTGTGCAATCTTCCTAAAAGCTTTTCTGCTCAATTTTATCTAAAAGCCACATGACTTTCACCAATCTTACCACTAAATGTACAGTGCTCATCATTTCCAGCTTCACTGCTGAGAAATTTTGCAGTTTGTCTTTTAACTTCTTATTCTCTCATGCAATCTATTTGAACCATTTTGAAGGAATAAATTTTAAAAATGTAATTCTTACTTTACCAATCTGTTCATGTTGAGGGGCTCCTCCAACTACCTCAGTACTGTGCTGACTGCGAAAATGACCAGCTCCAACTGAATAGCCTTCAAGAAAATGGATGGAGGTGTGAGAATCATCATTTGGAATGGGTGAAATTCATTGTCATAAATCCACTTACAGAATTAATCATAAATCCATTTAGAATTAAATTTTAAGACTGAATTCAAAATGACTACACTAAATAGAGTCAGACACAACTTAGCAACTAAACCGCCACCAATATGGCTTATATTTTTACATCTTGGAAACTGAAGCTAGCACCTTTAAACATGCTTTGTGAGTTTCTGCAGTAGCAGGACATGCTAGTTTCTAAGATTACAGCAGAAACTTTAGTGTAAAATATAATATTTTGAACTTCATGTAAAAAAATCTTCCTAAACTTCAAATTTTCTTGCCCTGAAACCTTTCTATTATGATAAAATTGTATGACTATAGAAAAGGTAAAATATTCTTATTTTATTATGTGATAAAAGACATAAACTGTTAAATTTTTCATAATGCTTCAGCATATTCTTCACCCTTCAACAAGTAAATGCTGAATTGTAAATGAACTTCCTCTGTTTTAAAATAAATTCTTTCTGCTTGAAGAGGGGGAAAATCTTGGTTTTTCTTATTATAATTATTTCTGAGTATAGGCTGTTTACATTTAAGGCAGGTTTAAACAAATCTGTATATCCTAAGAAGCTATAGGAAAAGCATTCCTTTTACTACGACAAGGGAATTAATGCCAGAAAAAGATCTTAACTTTCTATAAAAATAAGGACTATAGATCATTCTACTGCTGACTTATTAAATAATAAGAAGAAGAAGGATAAAAATAGTTATGCTCTGGGGAATATTCTAAGAGCTTCTAAGGCCAAGGTCAATGAGCTGTTTTTGGACGCATACTCTTCACAATACTACCCATCTGTCCACAGTGCTCTCAGTCCCATTGACTTTCAGCTGGTCCTTAAGGAAGCTATATTTACTCATCCACATGATTAAATGAGTTATTCATGTAGAATATTTACAAAAGCTCCCAGGAGATGGCAGGCATTCAATAGATGCTACCTTTATAATAACAAGTTGACTGCATAAAAATATAAGCTTACAAGTGATTTACTGCAAGAGAATAAATTAAACCAGGAGTTCCAACCTAAGAATTATATATGGATGATAATAGTTACATATGTAAAATATTAAGTTAACTAAAGTTTCATAGATTATAGCCTTAAAGAGGCAGTTTCTGAAATGGCTTTTTAGTTACTACTGGCCATTTTGATCTTTTGAGGATATAATTTCCCTTATTTATAATTACTAGTATCTGTAAGGTAGAGATAATTCAAGTCTGTCAATTTTTACAGTACCTAAATAACTTCCAAATTTTACTTGGTTGTGTTTGTCTAAGAAAGCCTTGTATTTATTTGTAGTCATATTGTATACAAAAAGAGAGCCAGTCCAATAGAATGATCCTGGAGCTCCCATCACAATTAAATCCTGTAAGAAAAAGAAAATTTATCATCATTTAAAAGTTTAATCTTGCCACCCGAAACCTCCTCCAGATATACACGTTAAATAGTGACAAAAATAATTTTCATAAATTTCTGAAATATAAGCATTTAATGAGTTTAAAAGCATACCCAAAAAAGCCAGAGAAGCCAGTTAGTGAATTTTCATCTAAAATGAGAATCTCAGAGAAGAAACTCTGAAACTCTCACTTCACACTCATTATTGGACTTTACAATCAAAGGCAGAATCATTGAACACTAGAGTAAGCTGTGGGGAAAAAGGCAATATGGTTTCTATTAAAGTAAATCATATCTGGGTAATTCATTAGCGCTCATTACAGAGATAATCATGTGCTGCCAAAGAGTAAAAAATGGACTTAATTTATTTCAATTTGCAAAAAGTCAATGACTAAGTTCCTTAATAATGTTAGCTGGGAAAAATATAACTCAAAAGAAACTGGGACATATTTGATGATAATCGTAGGAATTTAGAAAAGGAAACAGAGGAAAGATTGGAATGAGTAGACGTATTTGTCTGGTGAAATATGAAAACTTTCAGCAATTAAATCTATTTGACATTTCCAAATTTCCTAAACGATCCAAACTTTGAAAAAAGAGGTCAATTTAAACATAAAGTAAGGAAGAAAGCATTATTTTTCCATACTAGGCCATATTTATGGAAATTATTAACCTAAAGTTTGATACAGCCTTGCTACATAGATTTAGAAAGCATTCGTAACTTCATAAGGGGTTACTCAGAGAAAGTGGGAGGTTTAGGAGTT
The DNA here is from genome assembly GCF_001704415.2 of Capra hircus. Lineage (NCBI taxonomy): Eukaryota > Metazoa > Chordata > Mammalia > Artiodactyla > Bovidae > Capra > Capra hircus. Next base: position 121,204,915 of record NC_030809.1, on the reverse strand, counting down.
GAGTACAACTGTATATGTGATAGTGTTAGAAAGAAAATAATAGTTTGGGAACACATCTTATTTAAGAGGATATTATCAAGTTCTTAAATCTCCCAATTCTCATACTTTTAATGAAAAAGGTTAACGTATATGCTCTGCCCCAATTAGTAACTAAAAATAATATACTTAGATATTTTCAGTGCTTAAATTAACTAATGACTATGGCTATTTTTTGATTTCTATTAAATTCTTAATGAAAGTAACTTTCTTTAGTGTAGACTTTTAATTGGTCTTGAGTGACACAGCCATCAAAATATTACTATTTTATCAATACATGTGCTGAATATCAAGTGGTAAAAATTAAGTTGTAATATACTCATATTTAAGAGATATATTATCTGACTATTATTCAATCTTTATTTCAAAACATAATATCAGTCTTCTAAGTCTTCGCAAGAATTAAAATTCTATATGTAAACATCTATAGCAACTATTTTTGGACTATTACCTCTGTGTAAAAACTAGATATTCCAGCTTGACATGATGCAAAAGTCTCTCCAAATTGTTTCACAAAATCTAAAATAAAATAGAAAAACAACCAAGATTTCATTTTAAAATAAAGACAAAATCTGCATAATTTTGTTTATTTATAAATCCTTATAAGTATGCCTTTAAGATCTCTTTTACAATAGTATTATTTTAAAAATTAGTAAGTAGTAAAATTTAATGTCACAAATCTCTTCCATGTTGATCTTCAAAATATCCCTATGAAATAGCAATAGAGATATCTATGCAGTCTCTTTCTCAGGGGAAGAACAAGCAACATACAAAAAGTTGTCAGTGGAGCATCTAACAGGTAGGATTTATGGCTTCCAGTTCAGGCTTCCATTTAAAATAGGCCTCCTAGATCTTGCCCAGCTGAAAATAACAAAGTCAAGGTTTGCATGGAGATAGAGGGTCCCTTCTCACAAATCCCCCACGAATGTGTGCTTTGTGAAACTTACTATGGGCACAAAGCTTGCTTTTCCTGAAGAACTGACATAAGTAAACAGAGGACCACATCTTTGTTTCGGTTTTGCTAACCAGAAATGTTGAATAAATTGCTAAGTCATTTATAATTACCACTCCTTGTCATGCTTTTTAATTCCTTTTTCTATTTTCCCTGCTCCTATATATTTTTTAAGTTTAATTTTTAGTTGTCTTAGGTTTCTGCCATCATGTTTTTTTTCCCCCTCATAGGATGTGGCTAAGTGTGTGTGTGTGTGTGTATATATATATATTTGTAGAAGTGCACATTGTCATCCATGGACATCATCAACCCTTGCATAAAGTTACCCAGAAAACACATGAAAAAATGTACTGGACCAAAATCGACACCAAAGGAGGCACCAGCATTTAATGAAGGAACCAGCCAGCGGCAGGACAAGACCTGCAGCACATGAACATTCAAGTGCATCATCTCACACGGTTACAACAGCCAGAAGTGGTTGCTGGGTCAGTTAAAAGCGCCAGACATGGGGCCAGCTTAGATGGGCACGGATGCTGCAGTTGAAGGGTATCTTTAGCTTGCACCTCTACTAGACTGTCAAATTAGATTTTTTCAGCCTATACAGCTAATTCCTATCATCGCACTTTTGTGCACTTGATTTTGAAGGAAACTGAGATCAGCAAGGGGAAAGGCCTCATCTGGACTGGAGATTATGACTCAGGCTGGCCAGTATGCATTATAGAGAGACTGAAGACCTCAAATGACCATGAGGGCCTCCACACTCAATCATAGAGAAATGCCCCAACTGTGAAATATTTTTAAATGTTAACCATAAACTATTATGAAACATGAGACAATAGCTAGAGGAAGTTTTACTGCAACTAAGAAATTAAAATCCACCTTTTATCTTCTTGGCATTCAAAGACAAATTAGGAACACAGATGATATGACCTCTGCTATGATGTCAAACTCCAGGCATGAAAGAGGCCAGTATTAATAGAATCAATGCAATTTGGCTACATCCTGCAAGTCTTGTCAAATAATAGAAATTTCCTTTGGACACTGAGGTAATCATTTTGGTTAAAAAAAACCCTGGAAACTGCCATTCACGTATATTCTTTCTAAAAACACATTTTCAGAATTTTAGTTCTGTTACAGGTATCATTTCTTCAGTGTTCTGTTGACATTCAACTCCAACTGCTTGTCTCAGTTTATGTCCTGGCTCTGTATGCACTAATGCCACCTATGACCTAACATTTTTATGGGAAAGACCTTTCAAACTTACATTAGCAATTTCTTGCAGTTTCAAAGAAAATAAGTGAATTCAAGGGCGGGGGGAGACTAGTGAGTGGAAAAGATCTGCCCACATTTATATTTAAAATTTTTCTGAATCTTGTTGGAAGTTAAAGATAAAGCAAGAAACAATTTTCTTCCTTCTAATCAGATTTTTCAATCTATTTCATAATTTTCCTGAGTTGAAGATATATTTAATGTTAAAATGGAAAATTATCAACTAGATGCTAGAACTATTCAAATGAATAGTTTGCAGAATTCCTGGCTCCAAAAAACCACAGTTGCTGTTCAGTCGCTCAGTCATTTCTGACTCTTTGTGACCCCATGGACTGCAGCACACCAGGCTTCCCTGTCATTTACTATCTCACAGTTCATTTTTGAAAATTGAAACTGCAATTGGATTAGCAAAAAAAGAAAAAAGGAAATAATAATATGAGACATTAAAGAGAACATAGCTATTTTCAAAGATCCTCCCACCGCTAACCAAGCATCCAAAATTGAAAAAAAAAAAAATTTAAAGGCATTCACATATTTATCTTGATCCAGTTAATATCAAAACCATGCCTTACCTTGATAGCATGGAGCTATTCTCTTACTCAGTTCTGTTCGTAAATCAGAAGGCATTCCATAGCAAACACCCGTGGGGAGCTTAGACTCAGTCCTTATGTAAAATATATTTTTCCATCTATGCCCACAAGTCTGAATAAAACATAAAAGTAGACCAAATGATGTGAAAGTCTCACCCAGGGTATCTGGTTTCACGATGTGATCAGGGAACTTTCCCAACAACCTACCACAATGGAGCCGTTTTCTCCAGGCTGTCTGGAAAGCGTGACCCCCAGCCATTGATTATCTCTTTCTTCCAAGCAAGTCTTTCCACAAGGATCTCCGAAAGGACTACCTACAGCATTGAAAATAATTTTATCAGCAGTTATCTTGAACACAGTGTTATTCTGCAAGAACAGAGAAAACAAGCATGCATGCTTATCCCCAGTGTTTTTTCCTCCAGCTTCTGTGGAGTACCGTCTTTCCTTGCTTCCCTGTCATCATATATTTGGTGCACATTGTGGGGGTAACCATGAGTTACTCTGTGCTAACATAATTGCTCTCTCACTGTGATTTTTGTTTGTAGAAAAGACCTCTGATTGGTAATGCCAAGAAGAGATGGCCTTGATATAGGAGATAGCTTACCAGCATGACGAAGAGAGGGGAAACCAGTTTAAACCAGCATGGGCTGTGCAAGTTTAACTGCATTATGTAATGCTTGGCAAAGAATGTGCACCTTTGTCTTGATCATTTATCTAGCAACGCAAGCAACATTACCAGAGCACTTTCTAAAATGTTTCATGTATTGAGACACTAAGAATAGAAGGACCACAATATGGTCCTCAACATTTAAGGCACAGTTTGTTGAAGCTGGAAGATGGTGACTGTGGGAAGCGGCTGTACATAATTAACATACTAATAATGCCTACCATTTTAAACAAACTGCCCTATGGTTTACAGTTAGTGGAACTGTGATGTTTTCAACAAAGAAAAAAGACTTTGAAAAACTGGATTATCTTAGGATAGAAAAAACTTCAGAAGGCACTTTGACAAAGGCATGAATAGCCAGAAAGCCAAAAATAAAATATTACACATAAGCAATACTTCTAAAATGTACAAAAAAAATAAAGTGATATTCCCAGTGACTTTTTCCTTATTTTGTTAAAATCACTTCTTTGCTTTATGGCTGGGATCCCATATTAACTGTGATTTCAAGTAAGTGGTTTTGGGGGAGAATAAGATGCAGCATATTAAGATTCCTTTTGCTGCCTAGTTCCACACACCTCACATGCAACGTGACAGGTCCACTCCGCTTGAACTTACTTCTAAAGGCAGATAAATACATTTGCATCAATTTGACTGGATAAAGGCATGGAACTTGAGTTTTTAAACTTAATTTTAGTACCAAATTTCATTCATTGATAGGTGCCATACTCTAAATCATTAGGCACCTATCACCCTAACCCCTAGATAAAGCTTCCTGGGCAAACTCAGAATACTTACACAGATAATGTAGTATTGGAAAGTGAAATTATTTGCAGTAAGTCTCTGGGTAAGAGAGAATTTAAGGGGTGTGGAAAGATATTTGTGTATACATTGTATTCATTTGCTCATTCTCTACCATGAAGTTCAGGACAAACCAACTCTCTGACATAGCTAAACTGAAAAAGTTTCTTAGCCCCTTCTCTGGAGATTGATTTCATAGGTCCAAGGGAGGCCCTGACTACCCAGGTGTTTTTCATGATGTGGAACACCATTACTATGCTATGTGGATCATCTTTTTTTGGCCGAGTTTCTTGCAGAATAGTAATGTCAACTCCCACCTCCTGGTAGTGCCTGCCAAGAGCGTGAGACAGAGGAAGACGACTAAGGATAGGTCTGGAAAAACAAGGCTGGGCTTCATTAGCAATGGCTACTTGGAATGGGCTTCCCAGGTGGCTCAGTAACAGAGAGTCTCCCAGCCAATGCAGGAGACATGGGTTCAACCCCTGGGTCAGGAAGATCTCCTGGAGGAGGAAATGGCAACCCATTCCATTATTCTTGCCTGGGAAATTCCCTGGTCAGAGGAGCCTGGTGGGCTACAGTCCATAGGGTTGCAAAAGAGTCAGAGATGACTTAGCAACTAAACAGCAACTTGAAATGGCAAGGAGCCTAAACCTTGATCAAGGATGGGAGCATACGGTTTCCTTATTCAAGTTAATAAAGAAAAGAAGGGACAGGGGGAGGGAAGGAGAGAAAGACAATTATATTGTAGCATCGAGTGGGTCAAGCCTAACAAAGAAAGTTGTTACTATGGCTACATTATGCCCATGTAATTGAAAGAAAGTGAAAGAATAACAAACAAGACATTTTAATCTTCATTATGATACAAATGTTTGACTTTTTACTAAAACTTCTATTTTTTTAAAGTAATGTCAAAAATAGATGATAAATGGTGGATTCATCTACTCAAATTTGTGGTGGCAAGAACACACAGAACTGTACAAAAAAGTTCCTAATGACCTGGATAACCATGATGATGTGAAAACTCACCTAGAGCCAGACATTCTGGAGTATGAAGTCAGGCGGGCCTTAGGAAGCATTACTATAAACAAAGCTAGTGGAGGTGGTGGAATTCCAGCTGAGCTATTTCAAATTCTGAAACATGACACTGTTGAATTGCTGCACTTATGCCAGCATATTTAGAAAACTCAGCAGTGGCCACAGGACTGGAAAAAGTCTGTTTTCACCCCAATCCCAAAGAAGAACAAAACCAAAGAAAGCTCAAACTGCCACACAATTGTGCTCATTTCAGCAAGGAAATGCTCAAAATTCTTCAAATTAGACTTCAACAGTACATGAACCAAGAACTTCCAGATGTACCAGCTGGATTTAGAAAAGTCAGAGGAACCAGAAATCAAATTGCCAACATCTGCTGGATCAAAGAAAAAGCAAGAGAATTCCAGAAAAACATCTCCATCTACTTCATTGACAACAACGAAAGCCTTTGACTGTGTGGATCACAACAAACTGGAAGATTCTTAAAGAGATGGAAATACTAGACCACCTTACCTGCCTCCTGAGAAACCTGTATGCAGGTCAAGGAGCAACAGTTAGAACTCTACATGGAAAAATGGACTGATTCCAAATTGGGAAAGGAGTATGTCAAGACTATATATTGTCACCCTGCTTATTTAACTTACATGCAGAGTACATCATGCAAAATTCTGGGCTGGATGAAGCCCAAGCTAGACTCAAGATTTCTGGGAGAAATATCAATAACTTCAGATATGCAGATGACACCCTAATGGCAGAAAGCAAAGAGGAAATAAAGAGCCTCTTGATGAAGTTGAAAGAGGAGAGTGAAAAAGCTGGGTTAAAACTTAACATTCAAAGAACTAAGATCATAGCATCCAGTCCCATCACTTCATGGCAAACACATGGGGAAAAAATGGAAACAGTGACAGACTTTATTTTCTTGGGCTCCAAAATCACTGCAGATGGTGAATGCAGTCATGAATTTAAAAGACGCTTGTTCCTTGGGAGAAAAGCTATGACAAAACTAGACAGCATATTAAAAAGCAGAGACATCTCTTTTCCAACAAAGTTCCATACAGTCAAAGCTATGGTTTTCCAGTAGTCATGTATGGATGTGAGAGCTGGACTATAAAGAAAGCTGAGCACCAAAGAATTGATGCTTTTGAGCTGCGGTGTTGGAGAAGACTCTTGAGAGTCCTTTAGACTGCAAGGAGATCCAATCAGTCCATCCTAAAGGAGATCAGTCCTGGGTGTTCACTGGAAGGACTGATGCTGAAGCTGAAACTCCAATACTTCGGCTACCTGATGCGAAGAGCTGACTCATTTGTAAAGACCCTGATGCTGGGAAAGATTGAAGGTGGGAGGAGAAGGGGATAACAAAGAATGAGATGGTTGAATGGCATCACCGACTCAATGGAGATGAGTTTGGATAAACTCTGGGAGTTGGTGAGGGACAGGGAAGCCTGGTGTGCTGTGTTTCATGGGGTTGCAAAGAGTTGGACACGACTGAGTGACTGAACTGCACTGAACTTTGAGACCCCATGGACTGCAGCATGCCAGGCTTCCCTGTCCATCACCAACTCCTGGAGCTTGCTCAAACTCCTGTCCATCAAGTTGATGAGGCCATCCAACCATCTGATCCTCTGTTGTCCCCTTCTCCTCCTGCCTTCAATCTTTCCCAGCATCAGGGTCTTTACAAATGAGTCAGCTCTTCGCATCAGGTAGCCAAAGTATTGGAGTTTCAGCTTCAGCATCAGTCCTTCCAATGAACACCCAGGACTGATCTTTAGGATGGACTGGTAGGATCTCCTTGCGGTCCAAGGGACTCTCAAGAGTCTTCTCCAACACCACAGTTCAAAGGCATCAATTCTTCGGCGCTCAGCTTTCTTTATGGTCCAACTCTCACATCCATACATGACCACTGGAAAAAACATAGCCTTGACTAGATGGACCTTTGTTGACCAAGTAATGTCTCTGCTTTTTAATATGTTGTCTAGGTTGGTCATAACTTTCCTTCCGAGGAGCAAGTGTCTTTTAATTTCATGGCTGCAATCACCATCTGCTGTGATTTTGGAGCCCCCCCAAAATAAAGTCTGACAGTTTCCAGTGTTTCTCCATCTATTTCCCATGAAGTGATGGGACCAGATGCCATGATCTTAGTTTTCTGAATGTTGAGCTTTAAGCCAACTTTTTTACTCTCCTCTTTCACTTTTATCAAGAGGCTCTTTAGTTCTTCTTCGCTTTCTGCCATAAGGGTGGTGTCATCTGCATATCTGAGGTTATTGATATTTCTCCCTGCAATCTTGACTCCAGCTTGTGCTTCTTCTAGCCTGGTGTTTCTCATGATGTACTCTGCATATAAGGTAAATAAGCAGGGTGACAATATACAGCCTTGACGTACTCCTTTTCCTATTTGGAACCAGTCTGTTGTTCCATGTCCAGTTCTAACTGTTGCTTCCTGACCTGCAACAGTTTTCTCAAGAGGCAGGTCAGGTGGTATATTATTCCCATCTCTTTCAGAATTTTCCACAGTTTATTGTGATCCACACAGTCAAAGGCTTTGGCATAGTCAATAAAGCAGAAATAGATGTTTTTCTGGAACTCTTTTGCTTTTTCAATGATCCAGTAAAGAGGTGGACACAAATGACTGACTGAACTGATGTACTGATGTAAAAGCTGGACCATAAAGAAAGCTGGGCATTGTAGAATTGAGGTTTTTGAACTGTGGTTCTGGAGAAGACTCTTGAGATTCCCTTGAATAGTAAAGAGACCAAACCAGTCAATCCTAAAGGAAATCAACTTTGACTATTCATTGGAGGGACTGGTGTTGAGGGCTTCCCTTGTGGCTCAGATGGTAAAGAATCTGCCTGCAATGTGGGAGAGCCAGGTTTGATCCCTGGGTTGAGAAGATCTCCTGGAGAAGGTAATAGCAACCCACTCCAATATTCTTGCCTGGAGAATTCCATGGACAGCGGAGCCTGGTAAGCTACAGTCCATGGGGTGGCAAAGAGTCAGACACCACTGAGCGACTAACACACACACACACAAACACACTCCAATATTTTGGCAACCTGATGCAAACAGCTGACTCATTGGAAAATACCTTGATGCTGGGAAAGACTGAGGGCAGGAGAAGAGGGGGATGACAGAGGATGAAATTGTTGGATCGTATCATGGACTCCATAGACATGAATCTGAGCAAACTCCAGGAGATAATGAAGGACAGGGAAGCCTGGCATACTTCAGTCCATGGAGTTGCAAAGAGTCGGACATAATTGGGCAACTGAACAACAACATCCCAAAAGACACTCCAATAAAGTATCTTCTCTGAAAATACCAAAGTCTTTCTAAAATTGGTCAACATTCAGTTTATTTTCCTCCAACTGCGCAGGAGGAAAATTAAAGACAGGAGAGAACAGAGGTCACAAACAATATATTATCTCTTTATAATATATTGATACTATAATATATTTATACTACTTTAAAATGCAATATGTTTAATGAACAGTTTCATTAAGATTACGGCCAATATTTAGACACAAGTTTCCTGTTCTAGAGATGCCACCACAAAGTTTACAAACATATAGTAATATGTATGCAATAAACATAGAATAGTTTAGAACCAGGAAATGCCATGTAAATAGCATGAAAATGGCCCCAGAGGTTTTTTTTTTTTTTGATTAATATATTTAATTGGAGGACCATCACTTCACCAGTGTGGTGGCCCCTGCCACACACCCACACACATCAGCCATGGGCGCACATGTACCCCCCATCCTGAACCCACCTCCCAACTCCTTCCCTGTCCCATCCTTTTGGGTTGTCCCCAGGCACTGGGTTTGAGTGCCCGGCTTCATGCATCAAACTTACACTGGAAAAGACCCCAAAGTTTTTATACAGGAAACCAGTGAATCATCATCTGTTTCTCAGCTGAGTTCTCTTACTTGTTGATTTTAAAATAGAGACTAGAGTAACTCCTATCTCAGTAACTGTTTTCCAGGTCCACAGATTACTCCCCTTTGCATCCTTTCTGCTTTAGTTTTAGCGCTCAGGTGACATCACAGTGTCATCACTGCAAGGACTCTCATACTTAAGAGTCACACACTTAGATAACTCTAGAAAATGAACAAACACACAGACTCCTGCTTACGTAAGTTTCTTCTCTCTACTTCCTAACACTGCTTCTGTCACAAGCAGCACCCAACAGCAACAATAATCTTGAGCTACTTTCAGCACTGGTAGCAAGGCAAAATCAGCTGGAAGAACAGCTTATAAATCTCCACTACTGAGCTGGGTCTCTTCTTAATTTTGAGCAACTTTCTGACCCCTTGGCAGAGGGGTCAGACCACATTGCCAGCCTATGCTCTACGTCTCTCCAGAGCTTTCCCTTCACCTCTGTGCTCTGGAGGCCACGCCTTCTCACATGGTTCTCAGCTCTGACTGGACATCAAGATCAGCTGGGGGAGTTTTGAGCAGATACTGACACCTGGTCCAGATTTGATGTGCCCAGTTTGAGATTCAGACCAGAATTTTGCACACAGTTCCCCAGGTAACAGCAGCATGCAGCTGGACTTATGAGCAACTGCTCTGCAATACGCATGCTTTGCCATTTCCTGTGTTAGACAATATTTGAAAAGGAACTACTCCATTTAGAAAATGATAGTAATATCTTTTTGCCCTCCTTGGTTTCAACAAAACATTGAAATAGCATATCAAATGTTAAGCCAGTTTTTTTCATGTGGAAATACAGTATTTATAATTTGGTCAGAAATGGTGATTATGAGAACTGTCATGAGAAAGTTAATTCTCAGGAATTTCCCTGACAGAACAACATAGATAAATGCAGATGATCTTTATATTTTATCCAAATGTCATGCTGAAATGACTTATAATCTGGTTTTCAATTCAGCTCATACAGTACTGATCTAAACTCTTAGTAAATCGAATCAGCTTCATAATTAAAAAAATGTACTTTACATGGTTTAACATAAACAAGGTTGGTAGAAATTAATATGTGATAATTTTCCATGCTTTTATACAACTAGAATGACTAATCCTTAGCACAGTTGAATGCATTTTCCCAGTAGACATTAAAAAAAAAAAAACGAAGCCACATGAAAACCATACTCCTTATTCTAAAAATTAAGTCCATCTTTCTCTTTCGTATTTTTCCTCTTTCAATTTGTATTTGGGAAAGCAAATACAAAGATGTATGCTTACTATTTGGTTTTCATTCCCACTTACTTATTTTGTTTTAGTATGTACATGAGTGTATAAATATGAATAAGTAGTGGTTTTGATAGATGGATACAAAGGATATCAGTACAAAGCCAATTAGGAACTTTTTTTGCCATTCCCTCCACTTTTTTTTTTTCTGTTTTTCATGTCATCTATTTTAGTGCCATTGTTTCAAGTGACAAAATACGACAGAGACTATGGGAGCCTAGATATTAGCTCTTGAGTGTCACTTGATGGGGGAAGACTGACTATTTCATTGACTGGCATTTCCACAGCACAGAACAGGGCCTTACATGCAGTAGGCAGGAACGGAATGTTTGCTGAGGGAGGGAATTCTAATGCCCACTTTTTCCACCACAAAATGCTCCACTAGAGGGTACTAGAGGTTGGACTCTTGAGAGACCCTTGGACAGCAATGAGATCAAATCAGTCAATCCTAAAGGAAATCAACCCTGAATATTCACTGGAAGGACCGATGCTGAAGCTCTAATACTTTGGCCACCTGATTTGAAGAGCCAACTCATTAGAAAAGACCCTGATGCTGGGAAAAGACTGAAAGCAGGAGAAGGGAGCAGCAGAGGATGAGATGGTTAGATAGCATCACTGACTCAATGGACATGGATCTGAGCAAACTCCGGGAGATAGTAAACGACAAGGGAGCCTGGCGTGCTGCAGTCCATGGGGTCACAAAGGGCCAGACACGACTTAGCAACTGAAGAACAACAGAGGATCCAACTGGAAAATTTTCACCATTCAAGGATCTAAACTTTGGAGAGGTCTTCTTTCTTCCTACTATTCTCCCCTATTTCTCTTCTAAAACACTAGTCCCGTAAGTTTTAAGATAGTAACAGATGGTCTGAAGGAAAACAATGTTTTCAGGTTTGAAGATCTTTACAAAGTGCAATATGTGAGTAGGATAGATTAGGACTGAGAATTAGGTGGGCCTCCAGAGATGGCTGTCTCAGAGGGATTTTGCAAGGGCTGTGGGCAGTAAATGAGGGGTGTGTGAAGGGCTTGGGCCAGCGCCCGGCAGAGAAAGCAGGCAAACATGAGTTGATGTTGACATTATTATTTTAAGGATTAAGCTAAAGATATGATTAAGGTACACATATGTCATGGCATATACCCTTCTCCATAACATATTTGTGGCATATCACTGTCAGTGACCAACCTAGACAGCATATTAAAAAGCAGAGACCTTACTTTGCCAACAAAGGTCTGCCTAGTCAAGGCTATGGTTTTTCCAGTGGTCATGTATGGATGTGAGAGTTGGACTATAAAGAAAGCTGAGTGACAAAGAATTGATGCTTTTGAACTGTGGTGCTGGAAAAGACTCTTGAGAGTCCCTTGGACTGCAAGGAGATCCAACCAGTCCATCCTAAAGGAGATCAGTCCTGGGTGTTCATTGGAAGGACTGATGCTGAAGCTGAAATTCCAATACTTTGGCCACCTGATGCAAAGAGCTGACTCATTGGAAAAGACCCTGATGCTGAGAAAGATTGAGAGCGGGAGGAGATGGGGACAACAGAGGATGAGATGGTTGGATGGCATCACCGACTCAATGTACAGGGGTTTGGGTGAACTCCGGGAGTTGGTGATGGACAGGGAGGCCTGGCGTGCTGCGGTTCATGGGGTCGCAAAGAGTCGGACACGACTGAGCGACTGAACTGAACTGTCAGTGAGCCCTTACCATACACATTCAATTCATTTAATTCTCACAGCAGCAATGGAGGACTGTGCTAACAATCTCATTTCACAAGTAGAGAAATAGAATCTTAAAGAAGTAAAGATATTTGCCCAAATTCATGTGGCTAGTAAATGGAAAAGATTAGAATCAAGTATAAGAAATTTTAGAATGAAATACTGCCATTTGCAGCAACATGGATGGATCTCGAGATTATCATATCAAGCGAAGTAAATCAGACAAAAATATATCAAGTACATGCAGAATCTAAAATATGATATTAATGAATGTATTTACAAAACAAAAATAGACTTATAGACATAGAAAACAAACTCATAGTTACCAAAGAGAAAAAGGTGGAGAAGGATAAATTAAGAGATTGGGATCAGCAGATCCAGATACAAACTATTATACATAAAAGAGACCAACAATAAGGTCCTACTGTACAGAGCAAGATATTATATTTGATATCTTGCACTAAAACATAATGGAAAAGAATTTTTAAAAACTTTTAGTAATTGAAGACCTCAAAGTAGTTACTTTCCACGAATCTGGAGTATATACAATAGAACTGTACAATTATTTCAAATGTATGAATTATCTGAATAAATTTCACTTTCTCATCTTTTCTGCCAGCTGAAAATGTGTAAAGTTTCTAGTCAACTTTCTAGGGTTCATGAAAAATGTCCCTTTCTTGGTCCCTATCTTACCCTGATCTTTTCCTCAGTTTAGATCAATTCTCAATACTTTGGCATTTCCACTGAGGAATGAGCAAGGGGTAAGACCAGACTCAAAGGTCTTCCTGTAGCCTTTTGACAGCTTGAGTGACACATTGTGGGTAGGGCAGCTTGGGACTTTTGGATGCAGTGACAAGTGTTTATCTGCCTGTGTCACTGGCTTAATCAGTTCAGACATTCGATTGGGGCTCTCAGACTGGTCTTCTGGATACTAAGACAACACACATATTGGTCTGACCTTTCAAAACATGACATAATTTTCAAGTTTTAGAAAAATAGTGAAAGACCTTACTTCCATCAATTACTTTTTTTAACATGAAGTTCTAGTCTATTGAAAGATTAGTCCTATATATTTCAAACTCTTCCACTCTAAATTTTTCTCAAATAATCCTGACAAACAAATGACTCTTCTTCTACGTTCTATAAAGCGTCATTCATTCAATATTTCTGTATTTGTAGAAGCAACAATTACTGAGTGAAACAGAATACAGAAAAGACTTATGGGATTAAAAGAAACATACCAATTCAAATATGACCAGAATACAAGGCCTACCATTGGAGGGTTATAAAAATTACAGAAATTGTAGGCCTGTGCATACAAGACTTTCTGGCACCTAGTAGGTGTTCAATAAATGAGTGGTAAAGGCTTCCACTCCCTAGTGTACCCACATTGCATTGATGTGGACACACCAGCAGAGGGAGCTCACGGTGCTGTGAGGTTGGATCAGCAGCATTCCGTAAGCTCTGTAAGCCAAAGGGCCCCTTGTTTTTATTTCTTACTGCTAAGTCACTTCAGTCGTGTCCGACTCTGTGCGTTCCCATAGACGGCAGCCTACCAGGCTCCCCCTTCCCTGGGATTCTCCAGGCAAGAACACTGGACTGGGTTGCCATTTCCTTCTCCAATGCATGAAAGTGAAAAGTGAAAGTGAAGTCGCTCTGTTGTGCCCCACTCTTAGCGACCCCATGGACTGCAGCCTACTAGGCTCCTCCATCCATGGGATTTTCCAGGCAAGAGTACTGGAGTGGGGAGTCATTGCCTTCTCAGTTTTATTTCTTATCAAACACTATTACTAAACCCACTAGATTATGATTATTATATTAAACTGTGTACTTTTCCCACACATCTAACAAAATGTGGTGGTGATGTTTCTAAAAGGTAACAGTGATGTTCATGAATTTAACAGCTAAAACAATAATTAGTAATGGAAAGTAAACCACTCCAGTTCCAGAGGAGACATGGGACATGAAAGCACTAAACTTCCAAGAGCATTTCCACCAATGCATCTAGTGGCACTCAAGGATCGAAACATCAAATTAATATCAAAATTAGAAACAATTCTTGATGTATCTGTAAGTCTCATGCTCTTAGACTTTGTAATACAAATCTGATAATTATGGATAACCATGCTCAGTTTATATAAGAACAGTTCCTATAATCAGAGGCCTGAAAAAACCAGCTATTCCAGTCTTCTAGGTCATTTTATTTTAATTATAGTTTTTATTTTATAATTTTATTTATTTTACTTTGTTGTATTTAGGAAGAGTTCCACACAGAGGTGAATGCATTCAGGCAGCAGAGTCAAGCCTGATGGTTGCAACTGTATAAATCTGGGTTGATCCTGAGTCATCACTAGACTTCTGAGCCCTAGAAAACCATTCTGCTTGTGAGCCTGAATCTAAGATAAGGGTTTCCCTTCAAGTGCCTTGGGTCCAAGCTTCTTCACATTCCTTTAGAAAACCTATACAAGTCTTTTTACTAAGTAGAGCAGAAAAATGTACAGCAACTGATATATCCTTTGAGCATAATATAAATAAGGAACGTTGTCTTAGAATAACTATTAAAATAACACTTATTAAATGCTTCCCATGTAATAGGCACACTTTTAACATATGTGAACATATATATTTAGTCATTTAATTTTCCTTATATCCCTTAAAGGTGGGTATTATTATCATTATCCCAATTTTATAGATGGAGAAGCTGAAAGAAAGGGAGAATAAGCATCTTGTCCAAAGTCACTAAACCTATAAGTGGAGAAGGAAAGAGTCAAGCCCACACTGTCATCCACTACCCTATACTACTTTACAGTGATTTGCTATGAGTACTTCACCATTAATCAGTGAATGAATCCAAGTATTGGCACTATTAATAATCCTATTCTAATTCTATTTCATTATAACTTATATTTTAACATCCAACGTTAGAAAATAAGAAAAAACAACTCTCTATTTCCATGGTTTTCAATTAATCTCTTAGACTTAAGGAGTCATTTGAAATAGCATCACTAATACACAAGTACCATTTCATTTGAAAAAGTATCACTATTTGCGTGGTATATCTTTTTCCAGCCCTTCACTTTCAGTCTGTATGTGTCCCTTGTTTTGAGGTGGGTCTCTTGTAAGCAGCATATAGAGGGGTCTTGTTTTTGTATCCATTCGGCCAGTCTTTGTCTTTTGGTTGGGGCGTTCAACCCATTTACGTTTAAGGTGATTATTGATAAGTATGATCCCGTTACCATTTACTTTATTGTTTTGGGTTCGGGTTTATACACCCTTTTCATGTTTCCTGTCTAGAGGATATCCTTTAGAATTTGTTGGAGAGCTGGTTTGGTGGTGCTGAATTCTCTCAGCTTTTGCTTGTCTGTAAAGCTTTTGATTTCTCCTTCGTATTTGAATGAGATCCTTGCTGGATACAGTAATCTGGGCTGTAGGTTATTGTCTTTCATCACTTTAAGTATGTCTTGCCATTCCCTCCTGGCCTGAAGACTTTCTATTGAAAGATCAGCTGTTATCCTTATGGGAATCCCCTTGTGTGTTATTTGTTGTTTTTCCCTTGCTGCTTTTAATATTTGTTCTTTGTGTTTGATCTTTGTTAATTTGATTAATATGTGTCTTGGGGTGTTTCGCCTTGGGTTTATCCTATTTGGAACTCTCTGTGTTTCTTGGACTTGGGTGATTATTTCCTTCCCCATTTTAGGGAAGTTTTCAACTATTATCTCCTCAAGGATTTTCTCATGATCTTTCTTTCTGTCTTCTTCTTCTGGGACTCCTATAATTCGAATGTTGGAGCGTTTCATATTGTCCTGGAGGTCTCTGAGATTGTCCTCGTTTCTTTTAATTCGTTTTTCTTGTTTCCTCTCGGATTCATTTATTTCTACCATTCTATCTTCTATTTCACTAATCCTATCTTCTGCCTCCGTTATTCTACTATTTATTGCCTCCAGAGTGTTTCTGATCTCATTTATTGCGTTATTCATTATATTTTGACTCTTTTTTATTTCTTCTAGGTCCTTGTTAAACCTTTCTTGCATCTTCTCAATCCTTGTCTCTAGGCTATTTATCTGTGTTTCCATTTTGATTTCAAGATTTTGGATCATTTTCACTATCAATATTCGGAATTCCTTCTCCGGTAGATTCCCTACTTCTTCCTCTTTTGTTTGGTTTGGTGGGCAACTCTCCTGTTCCTTTACCTGCTGAGTATTCCTCTGTCTCTTCATCTTGGTTATATTGCTGCGTTTGGGGTGGCCTTTTTATATTCCGGTAATTTGTGGAGTTCTCTTTATTATGGAGCTTCCTCACTTTGGGTGGGGTTCTATCAGTGGCTTGTCAAGGTTTCCTGGTTAGGGAGGCTTATGTTGGAGTTTTGGTGGGTGGAGCTGGGTTTCTTCTCTCTGGAGTGCAGTGGAGTGACCCGTAATGGGTTATGAGACATCAAAAGTTTTGGGATAATTTTGAGCTGCCTGTATATTGAAGCTCAGGGGAGTGTTCCTGTGTTGCTGGAGAATTTGCGTGGTATGTCTTGTTTTGGAACTTGTTGGCCCTTGGGTGGAGCTTGGTTTCGGTGTAGGTATGAAGGCATTTGATGAGCTCCTATTGCTTAATGTTCCCTGAATTCAAGAGTTCTCTAATGTTTTCAGGCTTTGGATTTAAGCTTCCTGCTTCTGGTTTTCAGTTTTATTTTTACAGTAGCCTCTAGATGGCTAACAAACACATGAAAAGATGCTCAACATCACTCATTATTAGAGAAATGCAAATCAAAACCACAATGAGGTACCACTTTACACCAGTCAGAATGTCTGCGATCCAAAAATCTGCAAGCAATAAATGCTGGAGAGGGTGTGGAGAAAAGGGAACCCTCCTACACTGTTGGTGGGAATGCAAACTAGTACAGCCACTATGGAGAACAGTGTGGAGATTCCTTAAAAAATTGCAAATAGAACTACCTTATGACCTAGCAATCCCACTGCTGGGCATACACACCGAGGAAACCAGAATTGAAAGAGACACATGCACCCCAATGTTCATCGCAGCACTGTTTATAATAGCTAGGACATGGAATCAACCTAGATGTCCATCAGCAGATGAATGGATAAGAAAGCTGTGGTACATATACACAATGGAGTATTACTCAGCCGTTAAAAAGAATTCATTTGAATTAGTTCTGATGAGATGGATGAAACTGGAGCCGATTATACAGAGTGAAGTAAGCCAGAAAGAAAAACACCAATACAGTATACTAACACATATATATGGAATTTAGGAAGATGGCAATGACGACCCTGTATGCAAGACAGGGAAAGAGACACAGATGTGTATAATGGACTTTTGGACTCAGAGGGAGAGGGAGAGGGTGGGATGATTTGGGAGAATGACATTCTAACATGTATACTATCATGTAAGAATTGAATCGCCAGTCTATGTCTGATGCAGGATACAGCATGCTTGGAGCTGGTGCATGGGGATGACCCAGAGAGATGTTATGGGGAGGGAGGTGGGAGGGGGGTTCATGTTTGGGAACGCATGTAAGAATTAAAGATTTTAAAATTAAAAAAAAATACATTAAAAAAAAAAGAAAAAGTATCACTAATATTATAGATACTGTTGTTCTTTGAAACAAAAACAGTATAAAAATGTGAACAGAAAAGCACTCCAGGGAAACCTGCCCTCACTTAATGCTCACTGGTCAATACTGACGTTCTGAGCTTGGTTTTGGAATTCACAGGGTAGGACGGAGGAGGAGGTCAGAATGATAATAAAGCTCAAAAATATGAGAAAAGTAAAAATCAGTCAGGGAGTCCATGGCATCATTCTGTACCAGTCAGTGTAGGATCAGACCGAGATGAGGGGTTCCTGACAACAGAGGACAACTTTTCATTCAAAGTTTAAAGGGGGGGATAAGATGTTGCAGAGACAATGCAACAATGATTTTCAGACAAAATAATGATATTCTAATAAATACTAAAAAATGGTCCCAAGAGAACAGAGAATAGCATTGAGGTTAGGTAGACCTAGAATGATTTCACTGAGGGTAGATACTGACAAGAGACTTCTACCTAGAATATAATTTTAAAAGGACACGTCTAATCCACTTCACAAAATATTTCCAGCAAAAGAGATCTGACAACTATGTCTATACTCTTACTATATCTGAACAATTCATTGTGAATTACAGTATTTCATAGAAATTATATGAAAGAGATGACTAATTATTTGTTTAAAATCCTTAGGGATAAACTGAGGACATCAGAACCAACACACAGCATTACTGAACCCAGTCTTGTCCCCTGCAAGTCCACTTCCATGTTCTAATTTGATATTGCCAACTACTCCTAAAATTAAAATTCCACCAATTTTAAAGACAGTCCATTCTAGACTTCCTATCTCAGGAGTGTGTATTCTTTAGACTGTCCAGCGTAAGTGGGCAGAGTCTGGAATGCAAGGCTGGCCTAGACCTCTGGGAACAATGCTGAGCTAAGTCACTTCAGTTGTGTCCGACTCTGTGCGACCCCATAGACGGCAGCCCACCAGGCTCCCCATCCCTGGGATTGCTGAAACACACAGCAAATCCCAGAAGACCCCACCCAAATCTGAGAAGTGTACCCATCTATTTCACATTCATTGAGACTCTACTATGTGCTCATCAAAACTGGCCAGAACTGACTCGATTACTCATGTCCGTTGTTCCAAAATACTTTCATTATCCAGCTTCTTCTCCCTATTGTACATATCTATCATTATGCTTGCGACGTTTCTCATAAGTACTTATCTGTTTACCTGTTATTCCTGTAACTGAGTTCTTTGAAGGCTTTAGCCATCTTGGCCAACTTTCTATTCCAAGTACCAACATAAGTAATGGATAACATTTATTTAATAAATGAAGGAAGAACCCAAGGATATCTGGCACCAATATTTTCTCACTCCTCACCCCTCTGAAGTCTGGCATTACCACTAAAACAGGTCTTTCCAAGGTTGTTAACAAACCAATTCTTTCTAAATCCAAAGAATCCTCCTAGGCTCTTACCTAGCTTGACCTCTTGACCCCTTTTGATATGTCAACCACTCACCTCTTCTCAAATTCTCCCATTCTTCAACTTCCATAATGCCACATTGACCTGAATCCCTGGCTACCCCTTTGGCTTTTCCTCCTCAGTCTATTTTTCTGGCTCTTTTTCTTTATCCAATGGTTCTTAACCATGGATGAACACTGGAGTTATCTGGGGGCCTCTGGAAACTCCCAATGCCCTACTAAGGATTCTTCACACAACTCCAATGTGTGTGGGTGAAGCTTTTCCACACCACCACCAAGAAATTCTCTGAGACTAGGCGAGGGTCCTGAAATCCAACTTGTAATTATAATATTATCTACCTGGAGATAATGTCAGATTCCACCAATTAAGGGTTCAGTTCTGCAAGCTCCTTGACAAAGGTCTGAGTACTAATTTTTTAAATTTAACTCCAGAAGCAAAAGCAACAAAAGCAAAAATAAATAAGTGAGACTACATCATACTACAAAGTTTCTGCACAGTAAAGGAAACCATCAGCAAAACAAAAAAGCAACCTACTGAATGAGAGAAAATATGGAGCAGAATGATATAAAACCATGCCCAGCATCACTGATCATCAGGAAAATGCAAATCAAAATCACAAGGAGCTATCACCTCACACCTGTTAGAATGGCTATTATCAAAAAGACAAGAGATAACCAATGTTAGTGAGGGTGTGGAGAAAAAGGCTGCGCATTGTTGGTGGGAATGTAAATTGGGGCAGCCACTATGGAAACAGCATGGAGGTTCCTCAAAAAATTAAAAATAGAACTACCATAGTTCTAACAATTCCAACAATGCTTTGGGGTACATATCCAAAGAAAAGGAAAACACAACTAAAAATAGCATAATGTACCACCCCCCCATATTTACTGTAGTATTATCTGTAATAGCCAAGATGGGAAATAACCTAAGTGTTCAATGAAGAGTGAGCGGATGAAGAACTGCAGTGTATATATAAGAAGTTATATGCATATGTAAAAACATGCCCAGCATGTTTGTATTTTATATATACATATGCATATATATATATATGCAATGGGGTGTCATTCAACCATAGAAAAGAATGTAATCTTGTCTGCAACAACGTGACTGAACCCTGAGGACATTATGCTAAGTGAACTAAATCAGAGAAAGATAAATGCTCTATGATCTCGCTTATATGTGGAATCCAAAAAAAAAAAATGCTCAGAGAGAGAACAGATATGTGGCTGCCAGAGGTGGAGTCAGGGAGGGAGAAATGGGTGAAGGAAACCAAAGGGTTAAAAAAAGAAAAAAGTAAATACAGTACATTACTGAACAACACTGAAAAATACCTTACTATCACCCAGCAATTTGTGATTATCTTCTATAGGACTCAGACGGTAAAGCGTCTGTCTACAATGCGGGAGACCCAGATTCGAGCCCTGGGTTGGGAAGATCCCCTGGAGAAGGAAATGGCAATCCACTCCAGTACTATTGCCTAGAAAATCCCATGGACAGAGGAGCCTGGTATGCCCCAGTCTATGGGGTTGCAAAGAGTCGGACACGACTGAGCCACTTCACTTCACTTCACTTCTATAGGACTAGGAAATTTAGGCACCTTTAATAAATTCACATAAAACTTCCTCAATGGGTAATGGAACTTTTAGAAGAAACCTGAAAGGTAAAAATGCACTGGGAGGATGTTTAACAGTTGATTTACAATACATGAAATATTTTAAAGACTATTTTCTTTCCATATCACCCCCCAGCACACATTTCAGATGTCAGTCTCAAGTGCACTGGCTATTGAAGTTTCCATTAGTGTTTTCCTTTGGTTTGATTAATTTGCAAGTGTGGTTCACAGAACTCAAGAGAACCATTTTACTCACTAGATTATCAGTTTATGATAAAAGCAGTAACTTAGGAACAGCTGGATGGAAGAGACACACAGGGCAAGACATGGGAAACATGAAGGGAGCTCCCAGGCCCTCTCTGAATGCACGGCTAGTCCTAAAGCCCGACATGTTCACAAGTCCTGTCCTTTGGGCTTTTATAGGTTTCATTGCATAGCCATGAGTGATTAAATCGTTGGCCATTGGCAACTGGTTCAGCCTCCAGCCCTCTTCTCCTGCTGGTGTCAGGGGGGTAGGTATGAAAGTTCCAATCCTCTGATTATACAGTGTGCTCTACTGGCAACCAGTCACATCCTTTGGTCCTAAAGTCACCTCATTAACCTAACAAAAGACATATCTATCACTCTAGAAAACTCCAAGGGTTCTAGGATCAGTTCAGTTCAGTTGCTCAGTCATGTCCTATTCTTTGCGACCCCATGAATCGCAGCACGCCAGGCCTTCCTCTCCATCACCAACTCCCGGAGTTCACTCAGACTCACGTCCATCGAGTCAGTAATGCCATCCAGCCATCTCATCCTTGGTCGTCCCCTTCTCCTCCTGCCCCCAATCCCTCCCACCATCAAAGTCTTTTCCAATGAGTCAACTCTTCGCATGAGGTAGCCACAGTACTGGAGTTTCAGCTTTAGCATCATTCCTTCCAAAGAAATCCTAGGGCTAATCTCCTTCAGAATGGACTGGTTGGATCTCCTTACAGTCCAAGGGACTCTCAAGAGTCTTCTCCAACACCACAGTGTAAAAGCATCAATTCCTCGGTGCTCAGCCTTCTTCACAGTCCAACTCTTTACATGACCACTGGAAAAACCATAGCCTTGACTAGACGGACCTTAGTGGGCAAACTAATGTCTCTGCTTTTGAATATGCTATCTAGGATGGTCATAACTTTTCTTGCAAGGAGTAAGCGTCTTTTAATTTCATGGCTGCAGTCACCATCTGCAGTGATTTTGGAGCCCCAAAAAATAAAGTCTGACAGTTTCCACTGTTTCCCCATCTATTTCCCATGAAGTGATGGGACCGGATGCCATGATCTTCATTTTCTGAATGTTGAGCTTAAAGCCAACTTTTTCACTCTCCTTTTTCACTTTCATCAAGAGGCTTTTTAGTTCCTCTTCACTTTCTGCCATAAGGGTGGTGTCATCTGCATATCTGAGGTTATTGATATTTCTTCCGGCAATCTTGATTCCAGCTTGTGTTTCTTCCAGCCCAGCATTTCTCATGATGTACTCTGCATATAAGTTAAATAAGCAGGGTGACAATATACAGCCTTGACGTACTCCTTTTCTTATTTGAAACCAGTCTATTGTTCCATGTCAGTTCTAACTGTTGCTTCCTGACCTGCATACAGATTTCTCAAGAGGCAGGTCAGGTGGTCTGGTATTCCCACCTCTTTCAGAATTTTCCACAGTTTACTGTGATCCACACAGTCAAAGGCTTTGGCATAGTCAGTAAAGCAGAAAGAGATGTTTTTCTGGAACTCTCTTGCTTTTTTGATGATCCAGCGGATGTTGGCAATTTGATCTCTGGCTCCTCCGCCTTTTCTAAAACCAGCTTGAACATCAGGAAGTTCACAGTTCACGTATTGCTGAAGCCTGGCTTTGAGCATTTTGAGCATTACTTTACTAGCGTGTGAGATGAGTGCAATTGTTCAGTAGTTTGAGCATTCTTTGGCATTGCCTTTCTTTGGGATTGGAATGAAAACTGACCTTTTCCAGTCCTGTGGCCACTGCTGAGTTTTCCAAATTTGCTGGCATATTGAGTGCAGCACTTTCACAGCATCATCTTTCAGGATTCGAAACAGCTCAACTGGAATTCCATCACCTCCACTATCTTTGTTCCTAGTGATGCTTCTAAGGCCCACTTGACTTCACATTCCAGGATGTCTGGCTCTAGATGAGTGATCACACCATCGTGATTATCTGGGTCATGAAGATCTTTTCTGTACAGTTCTTCTGTGTATTCTTGCCACCTCTTCTTAATATCTTCTACTTCTGTTAGGTCCATACCATTTCTGTCCTTTATCGAGCCCATCTTTGCATGAAATGTTCCCTTGGTATCTCTAATTTTCTTGAAGATATCTCTAGTCTTTCCCATTCTGTTCTTTTCCTCTATTTCTTTGCATTGATCGCTGAAGAAGGCTTTCTTATCTCTTCTTGCTATTCTCTGGAACTCTGCATTCAGATGCTTATATCTTTCCTTTTCTCCTTTGCTTTTTGCTTATTTTCTTTTCACAGCTATTTGTAAGGCCTCCCCAGACAGCCATTTTGCTTTTTTGCATTTCTTTTCCATGGCGATGGTCATTAACCTAACAAAAGACATATTTATCACTCTAGAAAACTCCAAGGGTTCTAGGATCACTGTGCCAGAAATGGGGTTGAAGACCAAATATATATTCTTACTATAAATCACAATATCTAACCTAGCTAGACCCACTCCCAGAGAGTTTATTAGTTTAGGAGAAGGCCACCGGCACTGGGCTTCTTAAAGCTTGGCAGAAGAAGCTAGGTTGCAGCTAGAGTTGACCAATATTGTTCAAGCTGCTTCTCAAATGGCAGGAGTCCTATGGGATCTCTTCTGGGTCCAGTGATCCATTTAACCTAGAACGTTCCTAGGTTAAACTCATTAACTTGCATGGCTTTGATTGCCATTTCTATGCCAATTACCTTCAACTCTGAACTGCCTATATAGACCTCTCCTGCCTGCCAGGCCCATACATCCAACTGATTACCAGGTATCTATTTTTACATCTCACGGGACATAGCACCATCATCTGTCCAACAGCCCAAGTCAGAACCGTGGGTAACATCTTTGAAATCTTCTTCCCGTTCATCTCTCTCATTTACTAATTACAAAGTCCAGGTCACAGAGACCTGCTCTGCAGACAAACAGCAGATTTCACCACTGACTAAATCAACGGCCAGGAGAGACACCGTGGACCTCCTGCAGATCTTGCTAGCTCTTGTCCCACACGTATTAGTGTTCACTGATACCTGGGTTCTGCCATACTCCCTTTTCCCTGTCCTTGAGGAGCCCAGGAACCAGCCTAACAGCCAGCCCAGGCCTCTGTGGCTACCCTGGTGTGAGAGGCTAGCCAACTGAGCTCCTCCTTGTACCCACCAAAGCCAAAGTACATGACGCCTGCCTCCACCCCAGCAGCTGATGTCACACTCAGGCCCACGCTCAAGGTTCGGCCGTGCAGCTGTGAGCCTGCAGGTCACCAGCCTGCTGCCCATCATCCCGCTTCACTGCTGTGCACACATCCGGGAAGAGCACACTAACAGCCGGGGCCCCTGTAGTTTCCTGTGGGTCTGCATCAGACCCTGCCTCTGTCACTGCTCAGCACTACCATGCCCGCTGGAGCCAACACCTCCCTCTGTGCATCTGTGCCCCCCAGCCCAACACCCAGCCCCAGCCTCCACTGCACTGTGCACATGCGGAGGAAGAGTGTGTGACCGCAAAAGAGCATGCTGACAGCCAGTGCTTCTGCAGCTGCCGGAGAATTCACCAAGTTGTAACATAATAATCCCTGCTCGCTTCTCTAATCTACACCGCTTCACATGCCACAGTTCAACTGTATGCTCTTTTCTTTCCATCCAAAGATATCACCCTCTCAAAGACCTCAGGGTGCTCAAACACACTTTGCTCTGTCCAGCACCCTTTCCCATAACCTCTTCCTCTGAGATAACTGATTTTTTTCCCTCAGTTTTCCACGAGAATTCCTTAGGAAGACATCACCTTATTCTCCTAACTAGATTAGATTTTTTCACCATACTTTCCTATAATAACCCAACCTATAGACTGCTTCCCTGGTGGCTCAGAGGTTGAAGCATCTGCCTGGAATGCAGGAGACCTGGGTTCGATCCCTGGGTTGGGAAGATCCCCTGGAGAAGGAAATGGCACCCCACTCCAGTACTCTTGCCTAGAAAATCCCATGGACGGAGGAGCCTGGTAGGCTGCAGTCCATGGGGTTGCAAAGAGTCGGACATGACTGAGCGACTAAACTATAGACTGCAAACCTCTTGAGGCAAGGGCCGTGTTTCTTTTGTAAGCCCAGGTTCCAGCACTTAGGCATCCCTCAGGAAATGACCAAATGAACCAATGACCCACAGGCACAATGGATCACCATACTTGGCCCAAGAACTGTGACCAAGGGGAGATATTTTTTAGCCATTAGAAATATCACCCAGTGGTCAAGTAAACTTTTGGCAATAAATAAAATGCATTTTAGAAAACCTCATCTCTCAAACCAGGTGGAAGCCATTCTTTCAGAGGTGGAGTCTGGGAAATTATTGGAAATCAGGAAACTTAATTCTTTTAATATGATAGTTTACGAATCTCTCTGTCTTAATGTTGTGCATAATTAGCATAACAAACCTCTGTTCAATGATGATTTTTCAAAATGACCAGTCTGTGTCAACATCAGCTTCGTAAGCTACAATTTAAAGAGTATTGCAAATAAGAAAGAAAAGTTATCAAGAATATATTTGATGTTTCAACAGTGAGTGGTCTGTCTTTTAATGTTAAGCTAATAATTCCTACAAATCAGGCAGAAGTGAGAATGAAGTAATCATTAGTCAAATGACACAGATGCTAATTAACTTAACCTCTTCCAAAGAGGTTATATAATTTCCAGAAAGAAATCTGAAGGGAAATAATGATGACTAACTTGTAATAAACCATTGTTCTCTCTAGTAAGAAAAAGAGGGACAAGAAGGGAGCTTCAAGGTCTAGTAATTATACAACATTGATCTAGAAAAGTGAAAATCCTATTTATTTTACATATAGACATTGGGAAAGCACTTGCTAAAAAGTCAGTGTTATTTTACATAGGGAAGTTAAGTTTTTCTCAAACAGTGCTCTCCAATAGAAACATAATGTAAGTTACATATGAAATAATTTTTACACGAGTCACATTAAAAAGTAACAAGAAATAAGCAAACTTAATGTTAATATTTTCTTTAACCTAATACATCTAAAATATTCTCATTTAAATATTAATTGATATTAACTTCAAACTATTTATTTCAACATATGGTCAATACCTAAAAAATCAAGAGATTTTATATATATATACATGTATGAATTTTTTGGTACTAAGTCTTCAATACCCAGATGTAATCTGTATTATAGGACCTCTCACTACAAATTAGCCACATTTCATGTACTCAATAGCCATGTGTAGCTTGTGGCTCCTATATTAGACAATAATTATATAATTTTATGTATTTTGTATACATTTCATGTATATTATATAACAAAATTATAACCTTTATTATCCAGACAAGTGCGCATTTGTTCAAGTCTGTATGTGCATACAAACACACATGTATAATGCTATTAGGAGCTATCCGTATAAAGCTATTGGCAGCAAGTTAAAAGTAATGAAAGATCTAGAGAGTACGTCTTTTGAAAGATGAAATAAAGACAATCTTTTTAATACAATTTTACAGTCATTTACATATTTTATTATCTTCTCCCTTCAAATATTGGTGACCATGAATGGACTATCATTAAATACATTAACAAAGTCATTACTTGTAATGCCTTAATTTAGCAACCGTGTTCAAAGTTTCCTTTTAAAAAAACCTAGCAAGGATGCAGAGCACCTGGGTAGAAAACCAACTGAAACTGGATATCACTATGGCCTCCCCAGACACAGAGTCTTCACGGACAAGTTTCGATTCAGACCTCCTATAGGCAGACTACCTTCCTCTGGTTCACAGAGGGCAGTACCAAGGAAGTGAGCAGGAAAATACCTCTTAGGTAGGCAGGGAGGTGGAAGGAGCCTGTCTGCACGCAAGAAGAAATACGTCTCTTCTACAGTCAATTCACTTCACTAAAAGGGGTACCTGACTCTCAACATCTCATCCCCTGAACATTCAAGATAAACAGGCATTTGCTGCTCACTTCTGATTATGACTACACTGAACATACCACAATATGGGACAATTTTATGCACAACAGAGAAGGGGGGTTAGGAGGTAGGGGGAAGGGTATTGACGTCCTCTTTTAAAGGAAGGAATCTATCTGAATGAAACTTTGAAAATCTTAGACCTGAAAACTAGTCCATGTATACAGCACTTTGAATTGTATAGGAGATGAGCGTTATTTTAAGGGATCTTTCAACTTCATCTCCTTGATAGCAAATCAGGACATGAATGAAAGAAAACATCCTATGACATGGATATCATAGCTCAATATTTAGTTATTATAAGATATTTCTGGTTGAGCCAACAAAAAAATATTTTTTCACTGTGTTTCAACTGTTATCTTTTCATTTATACATTTTAACTTTTGGTTTCATCTATTAATTGTATTTATAACCTCACCATGCCTATAACAGATAACATGCAGATATAGATTTAAGTAGAAAACAAAGATAAAAATAAACTAATATATTTTTAATATAAATTTATTTATTTTAATTGGAGGCTAATTACTTTACAATATTCTTACACTGTTGGTGGGAATGCAAACCCAGACACATGTACCCCAATATTCATCGTGGCAATGCTTATAATAAACTAATATTTTTTGAATGTCAGTTAAACGTAAGATAGTGAGCTAAGCATTGTCCATACATTTGAGACAGGACAACTAAAACCATCTTATACAGATGATTGTGTGTGTGTATTTTTTCCTTGACAATTCTTCATAAAGAATACTACATAATCTACAAACCTGAGAATTTTAAAAAGCCTTTAGTTACCAGTTTATAGTTTCTAGTGTTCACTTTCTAGGCGTTATCCTCAATCCCTTATTTTACAGCTTCAAGTTACTTCTGAGATTGCTCTGAATTGAAATGTATCATTTCTTCATATAAGGAGGATGCATTGTTTAAAATGTTATATGAGAAGTAATTTCAGTCAACTCTTTTGCAAATGTTCAAAGATGTGCAAATGTTCTATTACTATAGCCATCAGTGTTTCTACCAGTTGACTGACTAGAAATCTTGTCGTCTGCCTTTCATCTCAGTAAATACCTTTTTTATTGATCAAAAATCTTAAAGTTGAAAATATCCCTTTGACTTATCATTTCTAGTTAATTCTCTTATTCACCAATCAGGTTGGTAACAATCAAGCTTTCACTTTGCTTTATTCATTTATCCACCCAATAAATCTTTATTTAATGCATGCTTGCTGTACATCTACCAGGCACACATTTCTCCATGGATATTTCTGTAGTCACTTCCTATGTTCCATGTGTCCAGAGAATTTAGGCTTTCCTAAAATTTTGACAGATTATTTTTTATTATCCTAAATTTTAATACAATATTGTGACCGGATCTTTCCAGTTAAATACAGACATCTAGAAATAGATCCAGTGCCATTCCAGACAGGAAGTAGGGGATAAATACCAGTGGCTGTAATGTCATGAATCAGGAAACTATGGCAGGACAGCAAAATAAAACATTTCCCTCCCGAGACCTTGTCAAGATCCTCTGGCAGATCAAAGCTGTCTGCTCTGCTCCCTAATTCTTCATCCCTCAAGTCTCTTAGGAAAAGACAATTATGCTTTGCAGAGTTATTCCAAATGCATAGGTCTGTGAATGTGTTATGCTTTCCTAGTCTGCCTTTTGGGATGGAAGATGCTTAATAAGAGAGTGGGACTTACTCTATGCAGTGCAGACCACTCCTAAACTCTTATAAATGCTCTCTGAGTCAAAAATAAAATTCCATTATGTGCATATTGTATTTGAATTTACTGTCAATGAAGGGAAGAAGTATTCCAGTTTGAGAAAAAGCAAAGACTACTATGTAAAAAAAGGGGAGAGGGTATTAAAGATGCAGTGATTAACTTATCCCCAAAACCCATGGATAATAAAGATAAATAGAAAAAAGATACTAAGTATAACCATTTATTCACCATTCACAGGTAACTCATCAGCTCAGCAGACACTATGTCAGACTCTTCAGTGAATTTTATTTGCATTGAAGATGTATACGTGACTGGAAATGGCTTGGACTTTGGACCCAAGCAGGCCTTTTCCAGCAGTCATGTATGGATGTGAGAGTTGGAGTATAAAGAAAGCTGAGCACTGAAGAATTGCTGCTTTTGAACTGTGGTGTTGGAGAAGACTCTTGAGAGTCCCTTGGACAGCAAGAAGATCAAGCCAGTGAATCCTAAAGGAAATCAGTTCTGAATATTCTTTGGAAGGACTGATGCTGAAGCTGAAACTCCAATACTTTGGCCACCTGATGTGAAGAACTGACTCACTGGAAAAGACCCTGATCCTGGGAAAGGTTGTAGGCTGGAGGAAAAGGGGACAACAGAGGATGAAATGGTTGGATGGCCTCACCAACTGGATGGACATGAGTGTGAGCAAGCTCTAGGAGTTGGTAATAGACAGGGAAGCCTGGTGCGCTGCAGTCCATGGGGTCACAAAGAGTTGGACACGACTGAGTGACTGAACTGAACTGAGGCCTGACTTTGACTTGCAGTCCCATCTTCCACTCACTAGCTGAGTAACTTTAGAAAATGCCCTTGCAACACTCTGAACCACATGTAAAGAGTCCTCACATGTAAAGTAAGAACAATGCCACCAATGGCCCAGTGTTGTTTTCTGGAAAAGAAGCAACATATAGGGCAGTTCCTAACAATGTTTGAAGCAATATAGGGTCTGAATTAATATTAGTTCCCCTTTCTTCCCCCATGTGTCTGTGCAAAGCAAATTTGCTGTTGACTTTGAAACATGAATTTTCTTCAGAATGCATTTTTCAAATTGTCACAAATCTAAGAAGAGACATTAAGAAATCAAGAGTCTTTGAAGAGAAAAATTAATAATTATACATTAAACCTCCTTTTATTAATACTTCTATTAACGGTGGAGATGCCAATTTTTTCTTGTGCTCTCCTTTTATATTTCATATCTTAAGTAAAACTAGATTATTTTCTTTTTAAGTCCTTAGGCTAAATGACAGGGTATGGGATCAATTCCAACTGCTATTCCTGATCTGCCCCTTAGCCTGTTCTTTAACAAGGTTGGTAGGTCAAAGATAGAAATAAAATTCTCAAGTCTTGGCTTCGCTGGATCCTGTCATTAATGTGCTGAGAGATTTTAAGATGTGTTTTAAGATGGAAATAAAATTCTCAAGTCTTGGCTTCTCTGGATCCTGTCATTAATGTGCTGAGAGATTTTAAGATGTGTTTTACACATGGGGGGTGGGGGCAGGAGGAGGGGGAGAGAGAGAGGTCAAGAGAAGGTCTAAGGAGGTGTAAGAAATTTTCCTTCTAGGTAGTTTTGTCAGAATACTGCAATCACTGTCATAAGCAAAAGGGAGAAAAACACTGACAGAAAGGAGACCTCTTTTATGTTAAGAAGGGAACGTGGTGTTGAGTTAACAGTGAAAATCATCCCCTTTAAATGAGAATAGGCAATACGAGTTTCTTCCAGGACTTGTCCGCCGTGGAGTCCACAGGAGTGGGGTGAGGGCTTACTAGCTCCCGTCCCCAGATCCCACTCACCTAGCTGGAGCTGTTCACAGGTCCTGGCTGGATTCTTCCCAATCTTGCATCTGTAAATAGCCCCAGGTTTGACCACTGAAGTGTTGGAGAGCCAGTTGGCAGTGGGCGCCCCGACTACGAGCCTAAGAAGAGAAACGCGCACGTGGGTGCAGATGTTAGCCTTGCTGCCCACTAAACCCCGGGTCTCCCCAGAGGCAGCCGGGCCGCTCCCGCCGCCTCTGCCTCCGCCCACCACCCCAGCACTCAACCCGCCACCCCAAACTTCAGGGCCTGGCGCCAGAACGCACCCCGGCTGCTGCCACCCCAAACGAGTTCGTTTCCCAAGCGCTTCTCCAGCGAGCTGGGTTCCCTCCTGCCTTCTCTAGAGGCAGGAAAGTTTGAATCAGGCAGGGAATCCCTGAGGCGCTTTTTGCTAGCTGCTCTGAGATGCCAAAGGCTCCCGCGTCCGACCCTACTCACCATCGGTTCTCCCCGTGGCTGTGCAGCACCACCGAGTAGCCAAACAGGGTGTTGGGGGGTCCCTTGTAGAGCAGCGCACTCTCCGTGTCCACGTTGTAGGGGCGCCCGGTCGGGACTCCCGAGCACAACAGAAACATCACCGCCTCCCAGACGGCGGCCCCTCGGGGGCCCGGCCCTCGCCTCGCTTCCACAGCCATGAGCTCTCGGAGCGGAACATTCAACACTCAACCGCCACTCTCCGTCCCAAAGCTGCGCGGGATGCGACGGCTGGCCGAGGGGAAGGGCGCCCCGAGAGAAGAGGCTCAGCGTGTCCGGCGCCGGAGGGCGGGAGGGAAGAAGAGAGGGAGGAGGGCAGGGACCCAGAGAGGGAGGGGAAGTCGGGCTGCGGCGGGCGGAGCAATCCGAGATGGCAAGGGATAGGACGCGCCCGCAGATCCCCACGCCGGTTTCTGCGGCCGGGCGGTGCGGTGATCGTGAGCCCCGGGGCGCGGGCCTCTGGGTGGGGTGCCGGGCGTGGTGCGGAGTCGCAGGACCCAGCGCTGACTCCCGGCACGCGTGACTGTAGGGGGCGCTAGGGGACCTTGGCTGCGCAGCGCGCGCCCAGGCCGGGCCTCCCGGCACTGCAGGAGTTGAGCTGGACGGGGCCAGGGCTTCGCCTTAACCGCGGTGGGGGCCTCAATCCTGCCGACCGCGCGCGCCCACTATGAGCGCTGAGGCTCCTGCACGGTGTGGCCCAGAGGCCAGCCACAAACCTGGGCACCGCATGGACTGCGAAGGAACTGCCCTGAACCTTCGTTGCTAATTCAGCACTACACCTGGTTTGGGGGGTGGGGGGTTAATAAGCAACCACTAGACAAACTAACCAGGGAGCCACACACACACGCAGAACACTCCCTGAAGGCGCCCAAGATACATTTTGGTGAAAAAGACGTTATGGTATTTAAGACTTCCACTTTCTTCCTCCCCTTACTTCCTCTTTAGTCCCGGCTGCTTGCTTGGAGCAGTGGCTCTAGCTGAAAGGCAGGGAGGGACAGAAGGTTTAGGCTGTGGCTCTGCTCAAGGGCCAGGTTGGGGTAAGGAAACACTTGCCTCATTTCGACTGAATCTGATGCTCCCCCTTTCCACACATCCGATCAGTTCCACCGGATACGAGAGCCATCTGGGCTTAGGTCAAGACAGACAGCGTAATGAGCCTAAGAAAATGTGCTGGGGAACCGCAGCACACCACACTAACCTGGGTTTGACTCTTGTCCTGATTAAGCCAGGTGTACCTCACGTTTCTTTCTAGTGCAGCTGGATAGCCATAGATGATTAGGGTGGTATTTGCAGGAGAGGCAGGTCTAGATATTATTTGGGTTTCCCTGGTGGCTCAGATGGTAAATAGTTAGCCTGCAATGCAGGAGACCAGGGGTTGATCCCTGGGTCGGGAAGATCCCCTAGAGAGGGGAATGGAAAGTAAAAACAAAAGAAGAAAAAGCTTTCTTTATATAGTATGTGTGTGCGCGCGTTAAAACCGTATTGAAACAGTACCTCTTAAGTTGTAAAAGTAGACACATGATTGAAATACTTGTTCATTTATTTAGCGTATTAATTGAGCAGGCATTTTGCCAGGCCCACAGGATGCCATAGGGAACAAGGCAGGGCAAGTTTTCAGGAAAAATTTCGGCTAGGTGGTAGACAGACAAATGTTTATTGACTGGAGAAAGTTCTGGATGTTTTAGGGACACTTAGAGTTGAAGGAGAAGCACAGTTGTTAGGCTAACCACTTTGAGAGAAAAGATGAAGGGCAGCAGGGCCAGGTAGAGGAATGGGAAGAGATGGCCTTTGCTGGGGTGCTTAGCGGCCCCCACGCAGGATAGTGGCATATGAGGTTGACTAGGGAGGTGGGGACACATTGTGAACCTCCAAAACCAGTTTAAGAATTTATAAATCTGTGCTGGAGCTAGTAGGCAGCTGTTGGAGGACTGGTCTTGGTCAGCTGTGAGTTTCAGAAGTGTGAAGAAAAAGCTGAAGACAGAAAGCCTAACTTTGCAGGCTTCTGCAGTAGTGAGTGGTGAGATGAGAGTGGCCTGAACTAGGAAGGAACCAGAAAAGAGAGTTTCAAGAGATAGCTGAGGATAGAACCCAACAGAATTTGGTGACTGGGGCTTCCCTAATGCTCAGTGGTAAAGAACCCACCTGCCAATGCAGGAGACAAGGGTTTGGGTTCGATTCCTGGATCTGGAAGATTCCCTAGAGAAAGGAATAGCTATCCACTCCAGTATTCTTGCCTGGGAAATCCCATGGACAGAGGAGCCTGGCAGGCTATCTATAGTCCATGGGGTTGCAAAGCGTCGGACACAATTTAGCAACTAAATAACAACAGAATTAGGTAAATAGGAATGTGGGGCTGAGAGGAAGGAGCCAGGATGCCCAAGTTTCAAGTTTGGGATCTGGGAATATGATGCTAATTCACAGAGAAAAACACTGGGGGAATAAGGTTGTGTGTGTGTGTGTGTGTGTGTGAGAGAGAGAGAGAGAGAGAGAGAGAGAGAGAGAGAGAGAGAGAGAGACTGTATAGCTGGGGGGCAATGGTAGATTAAATTTTAGACAGGTGGAGTTTGAGATATTGTGGAGTGTTGGTAGTATATTCTAGCCAAACCCAACCCAATTATTTTTACTCTTCTGTCAGCAGATAAAACAAGGGGACTAGTAATCCTCTCTTATTATTTTCAATAAGGTAATTAAAAGGCAAATAATGGTGAGTGATAAATCTGTTGTAAGCATGAAATGAAATGGCTTCCAGCAAAGTAGCTTTAAGGGCCCATGGTAAATGGTCCTGCTGTTTTTCCACTCAGGGCATATTTGTTTCTGGGTAGACTGACATGCCAATTTCAACCCAGTTCTACAATTAGCTCATCATTCTAAAATAAGCAATACCTCTAGCTTGCTGCCACAGAATTTCTAGTTGAGACCTAAAGTGTTAGCTGCTCAGTCATGTCTGACTCTTTGCGACCCCATGGACTGTGTAACCCCCCAGGCTCCTCTGTCCATAAGATTTTCCAGGCAAGAATACTGGAGTGGGTTGCCATGCCCTCTTCCAGAGGATCTTCTGACTCAGGGATCAAACCAAGGTCTCCTGCATTGCAGGCAGATTCACAAAGTTTCTTGTTGGACCTGGGAAGCAGGTATATCAAAGGTCCTTCTACTCACATCCTCCTGGCGCCAGGGGCTTTGGAGCCACTGATATGAACTCTGACCTCTTTCTTTCCCTTCTTTCACCAAAATCATATGCAGTGAAATTCACTCAACACAATTGTTTCACAGGGTAATTAAGAGTAGTGGCCAGTAGAGCATTCGATGGGGCAGGAACTTATTTCTATGATGGTGATTACGGTTATGATTTCATGACATTTTCGGAAACAGCCATATATGACCTTGTCCACTATGGTAGCCCCAAGTTTTTTTCCTACAAGGCTTGGAGAACAGTTTACTTTTCCTAAATCAGGAGGAATAAAGGGTATTTAGCACTGCTGTGACAGAGTCTGAAGATACTGCTGTCTCCCCAGTCAGCAGTTTTGCTGGCAAGTGTGAGAATCAGGTGAGGGGTGGGGAGCGTGCAGGCAGGATAGAGAAGGACTTTTTAAACTGCTCATGCCTATCGCACACTCTCAAATGAACTGAAATACTCATTCAATCAATGTGTCATTGATTAATATGCTTCAAGTGCCCACTGTGTGCTAAAAGATGTGTTAAGGTCTCAAATAAGCATAAAAGATAAAATACAAGTGATTTTTACCCCTGGTAAGAAATCCTCCCCAGTAGAGAAGATTCCTATATGGGCTCACCCAGTTTCTCAGCTGTTACCAAGAATAAGTATTTCTCCTTCTTGAAAGACTCTCTTCTCACGACACTTTTTCGAGCTGTTTCTCTCCTTCTCTCTGACCACTTTTGAGTTTCCTTTGCTGGCTTTTTTCTCTCTGCCCTATGTATTGCGAAGCCCCTGGGCTCCATTCTGAGCCCTCTTTCCCTCCTTCTTCTTTAAGAGCTCTAACCCATTTCCTATATCTTTAAATACCAGTTAAATAATCCCACTAAATACCATCAAGATCCCCAAATTCATGTCTCCAGCCTAGACCTCTCTCTCAGCTCCAGACTCGTGTGTCTTACTGCCTACTTGATGTCTCTGCTTGGATGTCTAATGGGCACGGTACACATAACTATTTAACACTGAACTGTAAACCGTATTTCAACTATTTCTCTACCCGGTCTTTCCTGAAAACATATCTGCCCAGCAGTTCAGACCAGAAACACGGAAAGGAATTCTTGAATCCTCCCTCTCTTCTTCTATTCCCTACATTTAATCCATCAGTAATTAAGTCCTATTATCAACCTTCAGAAAGTATCTCCAGCTCATCTGTTTGATGAGCTGCTTCTGTGCCGCTTTTACCCTCTTCCAAGTATGGTAATCTCATCTGAGCTGTTCTATAACCATAGACCTGATCTCCCTATTTGCCCCTCCCCAACATCATCAATTTTCTACACAGAAACTAAAGTGAAAATTTAAAATTCTAAATCAAAGCACGCATGCTACTCCCTTGCTTAGTGAAAGTGAAGTCACTCAGTCGTGTCCGACTCTTTGCGACCCCATGGACTGTAGCCTATCAGGCTCTTCCGTCCATGGGATTTTCCCAGTAAGAGTGCTGGAGTGGATTGCCATTTCCTTCTCCAGGGGATCTTCCCGACCCAGGAACCGAACCCAGGTCTCCCGCATTGCGGGCAGACGCTTTACCATTTGAGCCACCAGGGAAGCTAGTTTCCCACCCTCTTCTAGTACAAACCACATTTAACAAGGCCTCCAAGGACTGGCTGCAGATCTAATCTCTGACTCCACTGCCAGCTCACTGGGTCACAGGCCCCAGGTTCACTTTCTTCACCCACATGAGTAGGTGAAGAAATCCTTAATTTCCTTAAGTGCATTAAGGTTCTTTTTTTTTTTTTTTTTCCACCCTTTGGGCCTTTACCCATATCATTCCCTCTGCCTGGACACACAACCTCTGACTTTTCATATTGCTTCCTTTCTTTCTTCAATCTCAGCTAAAAGGTCTCCTTCTCACAGGCAATTTTCCTGCTCACCCACTTAAAATAGGTTACCACATGGCAGACCATGCTGTCCGTTCTCTTCAGAGCTCTTTAGTTTATAATCACAGATGCCTTTCTGTTTTCACTTTGTCTTTCTCTCTAGAGCACAAAAGCAGAACGTGCGTGTTGTGTTGTGATGCAGTTCACCTGACCTGCTGCCTGACAAACAGCAGGTGTACAATCAGAATTGTTTTGAATGGCTCTTAATATGATTTGGGCTTCTTACATCCTTATGGTAATAAACAGAGACATCTCATATCCAGATTTCTCTCACCTCATATCCAGATGAGAGAAATCTGGATATTCACAAGTTTTTGTTCGTGAATTATTTTACACAAAATGGTGTCATTTAGCAGACTCAAAGATCACTATAAAACATGGGCCCTGCTCTCAATCAGATGATAATTTATTAGGAGAGAGATGCTACAATTTAGAACCAGAGGATATAGTTCAATGTGAATGTCGTATATCTGGGGGAAAGAAGGGAGAGCTGGTTGGCAACAAATGATGTAGATATAAAGAGCAGCATTGGGACCTTAGTTTGGGTAGCGTGTAGGACAGGGAAAATGAAAGAACTGATAGACTGTGAAAAAATTGACACAAATTGTCAGGTGCAGTTCATATGAGGAAGTAAAATCTGATGCATGTTTTTAGGCCAGAAAATGGTAGCATCAAGAAAAAATAAACGAAAGAAAAAGAGCAACCAGAAAAAGAATTGAAACAGGGAGGGAGAGGAGAATGTGTTCAGATAATGCTGGCTGGGTTCTAGAGATAGGTCTGAGGGACATGTCTGACAAGTAATTTTTTAAAAACTTTTTCTTTAATAGGTATTTTTAAATCAATAAAGTAAAGCTTGTAGCATGTAAAACAATTAGTGATGCATAAAGAAAATGTTTGCCGTCTCTTCCTGCCTCCCTCTAACCCAGTCTTCTAGAGTGCTACCTTTCTCCCAAGACAATGACTGCCCCCAAGTGCTTATCTCAAGGTCTGCTCCTGGGGGATCTGAACTAAGACACAGGAGATTTTTTTCCCACAGTAATAAGGGTCCCAACATGAAACAAGAAGCTCTTTTGTCCTGATATGTTATAATAGTCCAAATATCCTGATGCTTAAATATAAATATCAATGATCAGATTGTTTTAAAAAAATGGAATAATGTTCTCTTCATTATATGGGTCCTGAAGTCTGTTGAGAAACTGTGGAAAACATACCTCAGAATCCCCACCCTGGAATGTTTATCCAAGGACTCACCCTCCGCTGGTGGAGGGCTAACCTCGCCACATTTACGGGTTGCACCTATTTGCAGATAAGCACACTTCCAGGTGCCAAAGGAGTCCTCAGGAGGAAGTGAAGGACACAGGCATCAGCAAGGATGCTGCCAACCTTCTGAAACTGCAGTGTGTTGGGGGATGCTCTGGGAGCTCAGCTGGCCCAATGGGCGGGGCATCGATGGTGTTGGCCACAACTGCCAATCAAAACCTTATATGGTCTGTTGGTGTTACTCAAACTTGGTTTTTAATCTCTTAAGCTTTCTCTGGTTGGTTGGGGAAAACAAGTGAATGTGAGTAAAGCACTCTAATATAGTATTTAACACATAATCAATACAAAAAAATCTATAGCCTTTTCTCCATCCTTCTCTTTTAACATCATCATCAATGATGCAATCTATATAGAAATAAATTGTCGTTGTTCAGTCACTCAGTCATGTCTGATTCTTTGCTACCCATGGACTGTAGCATGCCAGGCTTCCCTGTCCTTCACTGTCTCCTAGAGATGGCTCAAACTTATGTCCATTGAGTGGATGATGCCATCCAAACATCTCATCCTCTGTCACCCCTTCTCCTTCTGCCCTCCGTATTTCAACTACCAATAGAAATAAACTCAATTACCAATAGAAATTAACTATGTATAGAAATCTGAGTTCAGTGTCAATGACTCATGTGGAAGTTTGCCAAAGTGAGTAAGTGGCATTTTCTATCTCTACTTGCTTCTGTTTATTCACTCATCCAACAAATATTTATTGAACACCTATTAGGTGTAACTAAGAGATGCTTGGACTGCAAGGAGATCCAACCAGTCCATTCTGAAGGAGATCAGCCCTGGGATTTCTTTGGAAGGAATGATACTAAAGCTGAAGCTCCAGTGCTTTGGCCACCTCATGCAAAGAGTTGACTCATTGGAAGAGACTCTGATGCTGGGAGGGATTGGGGGCAGGAGGAGAAGGGGACGACTGAGGATGAGATGGCTGGATGGCATCATGGACTCGATGGACATGAGTCTGAGTGAGCTCTGGGAGTTGGTGATGGACAGGGAGGCCTGCGATGCTGCGATTCATGGGGTCACAAAGAATCGGACACAACTGAGCGACTGAACTGAACGGAGCTGAAGAGATGCTATGCATACCATGGCAGACAGATTTGGGATCTTTATCCTCTTGATACTTTTATCCCCTTGACACCTTTCAATACATCGACATACATAAGCAGATATATATATATATATTTATAACTATGAATACGTAATTTCCCTCTTAGTGACCCCTAATGGCTCCTCCCCCAACTCAACTCAATTAAATTAGAATTTCTTGCCTGGGGCTTAATATATTCCATGTTTGGTCTCAAAATAACTTTCTTCTAGCCCATCCCAAACATAGCCTATTTTTCCTTCCCTCTGGGAATGTCCCATGTCCCCTTTAGGAAATTAACAGATCAAGAAATAACCACTTGAGCCAATAGGTACCAAATGCCACACAAAGTGGTGTCTAACAGAGAAATCCAACAGACAAGCTTCTTCTGACTGGATTGTTTGGGGCAAATTTTCTGAAGTAGAGGGGCAATTTTGAGAAATTTCATTTATACCAAGTCTTTTTACAACTCCTGAAACTATTGATACTTTATAACTTCTTAAACTAGGTCTATTTCATGCTTCAGTTCAGAAGAAGAAACAATTGCTTCTCTTGTTACAGGGTATAAAGGACCTGGTATAAAACCATTCTCCCCTCAGAGCACATAGTTATTATGTGACAACATTTTATCTCATGAGAAATCTGATCTGGAAGATTGGATTTGTGCAGTGGAATGATTTAACAGCTGATCCATGAAAGATATCAAAGGTTCACAAGACACACGGATAGTTTACAGCATCTCTCTCTTCTATTGTCAGAGGTCAGAGTCCATGTAAATGCGCTCTACAGCCGGGTCTTATCCGAAGCCTTTCATATGCATGACCTCATCTTGAAAAGCCGAGTTCCTAAGCATTTTAGAAAGAGCCATGGTGAATAAACAGTGTAAAATTGGTTAATCATGGGTAACGTTTTATCACACAACAAACATTTACGTACACATGTCCCAAGTACTCACTCTGCAGACACTAAAGAAGTTGAAGATGTGCTCTTATTCTTGAATAGCTGACAATCTATTTAAGCAGACAGCCTGCACAAACTTCAAACCAGAAAACAATTTCAAAGCAATGTACAAAATATGCTGTGAATCTAGCAGAAGTTATATAATGCAGTAGTGGTGCTTTCAGGAGAGCAAAATGTTTGGCTGTATGACTAAGGGAAATAAACTTAGTTTAATCTTACATTTATCTTTCTTTTGCTTTTTTTTTTTAATCAGAGCAAACTAGAAGGACACAGATTAGTCTTGGTAGACTAGATAAAAGAGGTAAGAGAACATTAGACACTAAAATATCATCAGTAAATAGGAGGAATGTAAACAGTGGAAAGAGGCTACACGGCTTTGTAAGGACAATGGTACAAAATAAGAGAAATAATTTAATGCAGCAAAGATTCCTGAATTGTTTAAAATCCCAAAGAAACGTTGGGAGAGTAATTCTAATTTGAATTAGTAAAATACAATGAATAACACTAGAAATACAAAATTTCAGTTTTATCTCATATCTATGCATTGGAAGTCCAGAAGGCAGCTTGGATATTCTATTTTGGGTACATACTGAAAAGCTTTATTTATAACAGTTGTACAGTATATTGACCCAGTAAAGTAAATTTCCTCTGTTTATAGAAACTTGAAAAACTATTTTGGTTTTAAAACCACATGTTGTTCATAAGGAACTCGTTAGAACTGTGGATGAAAGTGAAAAAAAAAATCAATTTTAGACTCATCTTTTTTATTACTGTCCAAAATATTGGTAGTACTAATTCAACACAAAAATAATTTCAGCTCTATCTCATATCTATGTATCTCAAGTATATATATACATACATATGCACACATATGTACACACACACACACACACACACATATATATATATATATATATATTTGGTGGATCATAGAGCTATTTCTTACCCTTTTCATTGCTTCACATAAAAATCAGCAGACTTTTTAAAAACCAGCTTTAGAAACCATACAGGGATTTATGAGACAGGAAACTGTTCATGGAACTGCCCTTGTATATTTTACAGCTTCTTTGTTATTGAAATGAAAGGGTCCAATTAAATTGTCACTGAAGTTATTTCCACTCCCCAAATGTTATTGTCTTAAGTTACCATATACAACCAGAGAATCCTGTTCTTTCAGAGCCTGCAGTAGGAATCAAAAAGTCACACACAGACAGATAAACAGATAAAGGGCATTCAGTTCAGTTGCTAACTCTATTCAAGAAGGTGAAATAAGTAAGCACAAGGAGAAAAATATGCATCTTGAATAAATGCCAACATTTGCCTCTCTATATATCAATAATTGTGTACCTTATCTATCATTTATATTATCATACACTGGCTTAATTAATTATATGCAAATAGAAAATTTTAACTCCTATATATGTGTCTTTTGATAAATGGCCAAAAAGTAAATTGTACTTGTGTGTGTCTTTACAAATTTACAAAGTACATTTTCCCAGTGGCACTAAAGTAAAGTAGATATCAGTAAAGCTTGTATGGTGCAAAAGGAAATAATACAGAATGCAACATGGTAGCTAAGACTATATATATATATATATATATATATATATATATATAAATTTAAAAAGTATAAACACCATGGAGATATGACTTTAATCAGAGGCCTTATCTGGAATGTCTTCTTAGCAAGTAAGATCCCTATGGCAAAACTCAGAGACAAAATGTCAAAAGACATCCAGGCAGATCACAGACAGACCTCAGGGACAGGGAGAGCCACAAAGACCGAACATTCCTAGAATAGTACAAATCTGGTTAAAATAATTTTGCAGTGTAACAGAAGAACACTGGGACCTTTGTTAATGGAGACTGAGGTTTGAGTGAAAAACTGAGGAGCCTCTGTATTTAGAATAAATTGTCTTAATTAAAGGAAGTGCCAGCCCAGGTCCCCTTAAAGTGATACAAGTAGTAAGTAGGGCATGGAAGAAAAGGATGTGCAGGAAGCAGGTCAAGAGAATAGATAAGAAGCAGTACTGACCGCACTGGCAACTATTTTCTTGCCTACAAGTGGGTAAAGATGATCACTGATTCTTCAGTGGGGGGCAGAATGAAAATTACTACCCAAAGTCTAACCAGGCTGAACTTTAAAAACTCAGTAGCACTGTCAGTTACTTGTAGCCCACATTACTCTCTAAGTTTAGTCAATCCCAGTTGATATATTATTACTAACACAAAGTACTGAGATATCAGCTTTAATTATATCTAAATCATCCTGACTAAAAATAGCAGCCAAAACTCAGTTACCCAGAGTACTTACTAGTTAGTTAGGAGGTAATGCTATTTTCCCAAGGTTTAGTCCTAGCTACTGAAGTACTTTATATTATAGGTTTACATACTTTAAGTTTATTGATCCTCAGAAGAAAATACTGTTAGGTAGGATGATTTATTTCATTTACAGATGAGGCAATGCTTTCCAAAGTGTTAAGCACTTGCTCAAGGTGAGTGACTACAGCCCTGATTCTTTCATATCCCCTTATAAGGAGACTGGACTGGCTTATCTAGAAAGACAGCTATCAGAGTGGGTGCCAGGGCTTGGGTCTCTGGAAACAGAACTGGGCAAAAACGGAAAGACTTTCTTAAAGCTCAAGTTCTAGAAAGCAAGTGAGTGCATTCAGACAAAGCACAGAAGTGGGGAAAGAAAACAAAGCTAAGGTCCAGGAAGCAGGCAGGCTCTCAAAACAAGAGCAGATTCACATCATCCTGGGCAATCTCTGTGCACAGAACAGTGGCATCCATGGCTCGTCTAGACCGCCTTCCATGTCATAAAGACATAGAGCTTGCCTGGGAAGAGTGTTACAGTACCAAGTAACTGAAATAGGTGGCGCTAGTTATAAAGAACACACCTGCCAGTTCAGGAGACATAAGAGACACAGGTTTGATCCCTGGGTCAGGAAGATCCCCTGGCAAAGGGCATGGCAACCCACTCCAGTATTCTTGCCTGGAGAATCCCACGGACAGAGGAGCCTGGCAGGCTACAGTCCATAAGGTTTCAAAGAGTCGGACACGACTGAAGCAACTTAGCATAGCACACACGAGATAGAATTCAAGGACTGGTCTGCTATTCAAATGCACTTTTTTGTTTGTT
The DNA here is from genome assembly GCF_001704415.2 of Capra hircus. Taxonomy (NCBI): domain Eukaryota; kingdom Metazoa; phylum Chordata; class Mammalia; order Artiodactyla; family Bovidae; genus Capra; species Capra hircus. The sequence continues at coordinate 121,162,188 of NC_030809.1, read as the reverse complement.
TGTTTTGTTTTAGGATTTCTTCCAATATACCCCAGTGCATATGGTGTCGGTGCATACAGAGAAGTTCACTGTCTGAAGACATATGAAAAAGATTGCACTCTGAGTAATCATCCCTAATTCCTCCAGGTAATGCTGTCTTTAAATGTTGACAGTACCTCCTTGTTCAATTCCTAGCTTAGCTGACTTCAGATTCACAGGTTTCCCCTTGTTTTCCTTGTAAATTAAGGAAGCAGACTGAACCGTTCTATCAAAGCAGTTTTGAGAAGACACTCGCCCTAGTCTATGCTTTTCATGCACAGTAAGGGTCAGGAATTGGAAATGAGGCTGAAGGAACGGAAGTAAAGGAAGTGATTTTCTAGATCCACGGAAGTCAGACCTTAATAATGAGACTTTATTAAAAAGAACCCTGGAACACCTGACCTACCTACCTTCAGGCATAAAAGTAGACATATACCTAATTCAACTCTTATTCAGAATAATTTTCAGGTTGTTGGCACTCGAGACATAATCAGATCTTGTAATAAAATGTGTGGGCTTCCCAGGTGGCGCAGTGGTAAAGAATCTGCTTGCCAATGCAGGAGGCACAAGAGACGCCGGCTCCATCCAGGGGTCAGGAAGATCCCCTGGAGGAGGAAGTACTTCAGTATTCTTGGCTGGAAAATTCCATGGACAGAGGAGCCTGGTGAGCTACAATCCATGGGGTTGTAAAGAGTTGGACACGACTGAGCATGCACACATAATAGGGGGGTAATAATTACCGCCAATGATTAGGAGGGGGCTGTATTAACATTTAACTGAATGTCAGTAAGTTAACAGGATCAAGACTGCACTCCAAGGCCATTCATTAGGGGCAGCGGGCATGGGTGAGTGGCAGAGCTGTGGGCCCTGAAGTAGACGCAGAAAGGTATGGGTGGAAAAGATCCAAATCTAATCACATTGCTCTTTTATAGCTGTCACTTCTACAGACTTCACGTTTTATTCAGACATGGAAAAAGTTACTACATGGCTTTCAGCCGTTAAGTGATTTTCGAAGTGTTCATAAACCTTTATGAAAACCAATTCAGTTTCCAACTGGTAACAGTTTAGGAAATGGGCAAAAACACTTTCATAGCTCCACTGAAAAAAAATTTTCAATGAGTCAAATGAAATTTTAGTGGCTTGACTGAAATGAATCCTTGTTTTGGGATCAGTGTCCATATTGACAGTACTTGCCACCAAAGCACTTTTAAGCAACTTTGAGTCTCTCAGTTTATAGAGTAAAAACCATAGAGCAGAATGAGGGTGAGGCAGGATAAACCCTTTCCACTGCCCTCCTGACAGACTCTTGCCTTAAACCACACTACCATCAGACTATTTTTTTATTTTAAGCCAGGTTAACTGTCTTTAAAAAGCCCTGGATTTTGTAACTTCATTAGACAATTTTTCACAAATAGAACTTCTAAATGGCTTTTCAATTCTATTTGGGGGAACTCCTTGTCTTTCATAGTAGAGAACTCAGCTAAATGAGGTAAGCGATGCACACAGGCTAGGGATATTTTTTGAAGTGAGATGATAGTATGACTTATAAACAACATTAGAAGGTCTCCCACGTGGGAACTGAAGTGAAAAGAGAAATATTTGTCTGAGGGTTGTTGTTGTTCAGTCAGTAAGCCATGTCTGACTCTGCGACCTCATGGACTGCAGCACACCAGGCTTCCCTGTCCTTCATCACCTGCCTATGTTTGCTCAAACTCATGCCCATTGAGTCAGTGATGCCAACCAACCATCTCATTCTTTGTCGCCCCCTTCTCCTCCTACCTTCAATCTTTCCCAGTATCAGCGTTTTTTCCAATGAGTCAGCTCTTTGCATCAAGTAGCCAAAGTATTGGAGCTTCAGCTTCGATATCAGTTCTTCCAATGAATATTCAGGGTTGATTTCCTGTAGGACTGACTGGTTTGATCTCCTTGTCATCCAAGGGATTGTCAGGAGTCTTGTCCAGAACCATAGTTGGAAGGCATCAGTTCTTTGGCATTCTGCCTTCTTTACGGTCCAGATATCACAAGCACACATGACCACTGGGAAGACCATAGCCTTGATTATATGGACCTTTGTCAGCAGAGTGATGTCTCTGCTTTTCAACACACTGTCTAGGTTTGTCATTGCTTTCCTACCAAGAAGTAATCGTCTTCTGATTTCGTGGCTGCAGTCACCATCCACAGCGATTTTGGAGCCCAAGAAGAGGAAATCTGTCACTGCTTCCACATTTTCCCCTCTATTTGATGCAGTAATGGGACCAGATGCCATGATCTTAGTTTTTTTAATATTCAGTCTTAAGCTGGCTCTTTCCCTCTCTTCCTTCACCCTCATCAAGCAGCTCTTTAGCTCCTCTTGGCGCTTTAATTCCTCTCCCCTACCCCGAAGGGGAGGGGACATATGAATACTTAAAGCTGATTCATATTGTTGTATAGCAGAAATTAATACAACAGTGTAAAGCAATTATTCTCCAATTGAAAAAAATTACTTAAAAAGAAGACAGATCCCACACTGCAGGAAATTACAATATACATATGCGATTCAGATGAAATTAAAAAAAAGAACTATACTTTTTAAAGCACAATATTCCATGTAGGAACAAAGATAGTTTTATCATCTGAAGGGAGACATCTACACTGACTCTTTCAATATGACTAGCTGCTTACTGGATAGGCTGGTGGAGCATTAGGACTGCCGTCAATCACATTTTTAGGAAACATTAGGAAACAAAATCCAAAAACTTTTCATCTAGGAAAAGTTAGGCATGTGGCACACACCAGGGAGTGGTAGGAAGAAATGAAGAAGAGGTAGGCAGTGTTTGGAATGGGAAACTCTTGGGCCATGCTAAGGAGTATGAGTTTTTAACCACATCCAGAAAAATAGTTTATGCAACATCCTTACATGCCTAGGGATACTGGAGTCATAGGAAATCAGACTCAGGTAGTTTAGTTAAATGACGGATGCATTAACATAGGAGAGAAATGCCGAGTCTGAATTAAATCTTAACAGGCTAAAGAGGAAGAGGTGTAATGAGGGCAAGGGAAACACTGAGTATATCACAGTTCTGGGGTGACTGGGTGTCGCCACGCACTGTGACAGAGTGCGAAGGAGGGAGCCTTTTGGATGGGAAGATAATCACAGCAGGGTGTTGTGCTGAATTTGACTTTTCTGAGAGACATCCAAGTGACTATATTCCAGAGACAATTAGTGAGGCAATTTTGGGACTCAAGAGAGATGCCTATTCTAAAGATATTATTTTGGTAGGATCATTAACATAGGGGGGCTTCCCAGGTGGTTCCGTGCTAAAGAATTTGACTGTCAACGCAGGAGACATGGGTTCGATTCCTGGGTCAGGAAGATCTTCTGGAGCAGGGCATGGCAACCCATTCCAGTATTCATGCCTGGAGAATCCCATGGACAGAGGAGCCTGGTGGGCTACAGTCATGTAGGGGTGGCAGAGAGTTGGACACAACTGAGTGACTGAACATACCCACATGTTGACACAGAGATGTATGATGGAGAGAACTGTAAAGAGAATAAAACGGAGCTTTGAGAAAACCTTGAAGGATACAAAGTTCAGGGTCACACAGATGAAAAGCAAGCTTCAACAGGTCTATGAAGGAATCATCTGAGAAGCAAGAGAAACAGGGAAATGTCACGTCCATCAGATGACCAACAGGACAGCTCTCTCTGATGTTGCTTTTTCCACATGCTGGTTTCTTCATTTCCTACCCACTTTTTCTGCCATGTTCTATCTCCCCTGTTACTACCAGATAGCAAGCCCTCCTCAGGCCTGAAGCTTGTCAGCCTTAGTCCTAACTTTTATTTCCATATCTGTTCCTCTGAGGGTGGCAGCTAAAGATGACCACTGCCCACAAACAGCTTCACTGACCCAAATTCCAGTACCTCAGTCTCTTCAAATTTAGAAGGAGATGGCTCTTTGAAGGAGATGATGGACATACACGTCTTAGTGCCTGCAAACCTCCCATGGAAAGCACAGCTGTATTGGAACAGGAAGGGAAGCAAAAGAGACTAAGCAGGAAGGCTGAGTCCTGGACTCAGCAGGGGAGGAATGAAGCAGCTAGGGCCGTGGCTCTTCTTCAATATGAGGAGGGCACGGCAACCCACTCCAGTATTCTTGCCTGGAGAATTCCACGGACAGAAAACCTGGGGGGCTACAGTCCATGGGGTCGTAAACAGTCGGACATGACTGAGTGACTAACAGTAGTTCTTTAGTACAACACACCAGGCCCTGTTGTCAGATGCCAAATCTTCCTAGTAGCACTGTGGAATGGTCCTGAGCTGAGGGATTAGCGTGGAATTGCATTGTTGGATTTTAAGGGTCAGGCTCTGAGAAGATCAGGGGTCCCTGACATTTTAAGTGAGCTCACGGGACTCAGGTAGTTTGGTGAAGTGTTTGAGAGTGGGCTGAGGTCTGAATAAACTTGGGGATTCTAGGGAAACATGGTTCAGAAATTTGGTTCAGAATCTAGGGTGGAAGGATTTCAGTGAGGCCATATACTTCCAATAAAGTGGGGGTTTTATTCTGGGGAATTCAGTGGTTAAAAATGTGGCCGTTTGAATTTTTGCTAATGGATGAACTTGAAGCCCAATTTTTTTCTGTTTTTTTTTTTCCGTTTTCTCTCTCTCATACACACACACACACACACACACACACACACACACAGCTTGTAAGCTTATGCCCCATAAAGTAAGACTAGATGGATGTGAATTAGCTCTATTCAACATTTGCATGTAAGACATGCAGAAAATGTGGCATGTCGACTGTACTCTAAATATCATCCTCAGTCTGTTGTCACGTACGCGTTTTAAGTGGCTGCATAGGGAAGGGGCTGGGCGGTACTCCCAGTGTTAGGTTGTCTGGGAACCTACTGATCACTCCAGGTGGTGGCAGAACAATCCTCAACGACAGTAGAACACCTGGAGAATGTCTTCTAAGACAGAGCTTCTTAAACTTGAATGTGCCTATGCATCACTCAGAAATCTTGTTAAAATGCAAATTCTGATTGAAAGCTGGTCTGGGGTGGGGCCTAAGATTCTGCGTTTCTCACAGGTTCCCAGGTGATGCCATAACTGCCAGCCTACAGATGACACTTTGAGTAGTAAGGTTTTAAGAGAATATTCTTGGTTGAGTTTCATCACACAGCTATGCCAGCAGAGTATAAAATCTGTCAGTATTGCCAGCTCAGAAAATCTGAACCAAGCAGCTAAGTGTAAATTGCTCTTTTCTGTCAACATCTCGTGGTTGAAAAATTAAATTAGACTATGTAATGAAAATCTATTTTGACATTTAGTTAGAAGCTATATTAATCCTCTTTTATGATGAGATAAAGTTCTGAAGGCTGCTATCTTTTACTAACAGATTCAGTGAATTATAGTTAGAAATCCCATCTCTCTCTATAGCTGTCTGTAAATTATCATGGTGAAATTCCTAGTGTAGTTCAGATTCTTTATTTAAATTAAGTGCTTTTTTCAAACTAACAGAATGATTTGTAAAGAAATCTTTTAGCTATTTCCTGTCTTCCTTCCTCTCCTCTTAACCCTTTCTCCTATCACATCTTTCTTCCTTCCTTCCCTGAAAGGAAAATACCAGGTTCCATAATAGCTTAAGTTCATAATGAGTCTATTTAATAAGGACAGGGAACCCAGAAAGCAATTTTCTGACTATATTCTTATTGAAATTTTAATTTGGATGAGCCTTCTAATTCTTAAGAATGAATATGATTTCTGAGAATCTAAACCTTAACATCAAACATCTACATTGATAGATTCTCCCAAACAGTTGATATATTTTTATCTCAAAAGACTTCAACAGTTAAATCTTCAGGTGTTTTCAGCCTGCTGTGGGCTGGGCACATCAATGATGTACTATGATTATGAAGAATATTTAAATTCTAAAAATTCACCCCTTAGTCTGACATTACCATAATGATGTTCTGAAGAAGACTAATTCTGTGAACCAGATTATTATTCCCCAAAGGGGAATTCTGTGGTTACACGAACTTTGTAAAATGTGATTCTTTAACTTTTACTTAGACACCTACAAAGCAAGCAAATATTTGAAAAATACTGAGAATCAACCTATTGTACTCTATTACAGTGTTTCTCAAATTTATTTTTTCATGGAGTACACTTTGAGAAATGTTTCCCTTTTCCATTTTTAATCTTTTTCCAGATTTTTGGAAATTTTTGGCTTGAAGAAGACATGGATAGAATGCCATTCCTTACCTCATCCATTAAAAAAGAAGCCTTCACAGAGAGTTAGCTGAGTTTCTCTGAAGCCTTTTTGGAAGACCAGGACCTTCTGAGCTGTGTCGGGCAAGGGGATGTCTACCAAGAGGGGAAGGAATGGTGGGGATACGGGTAGAGCAGTCATGATTCATCACCTGGCTGGCACGCCGGATGAATGTCAGAATGGTGTCAGCAAGGAATGAAACTGAGGATGGCTTCTGGGAAGAAAACTAGCAAAGCCTAGAGAAGATTTTGTTGTTTTTTTTTAATGTGTTTACCACCTCTACCCTCTTCATACTGGTTTAAGCCACCATCTTTTCTCATTTCTCTAAAAGCCTTTTTACTGGCGCCTCTGTGCTTGTCCCCTTACCATCAATTCTTCACATAACTGTCAGAGTGATCATTTAAAAACATAAATCAAGTCATGTGACTTCCCTGCTCAAGCCCTTCCAAGGGGTTTCCATTTCATTTAGCCAAGTGAAATCAGCTCCTTGGTCACAGCAAAAAGGCCTTGTGAATTTCTGCAACCTGACCTCATGCTTTATTTGGTTCATTCCAGCCCTGGCCTTTTTTCTGTTCCACCAAAATGCTACACTATTTTTAAATGTTGTGGCCTTGGTACTTTCTATCTTCTGGCCATACATTTCTTTCTTCAGATATTCACATGACTTGTTCCCTTATTCCCTGCCATGTTACCTCCTCAGGGAGACCCTCCCTGATCAGGCTAAGACATCTGCTTTATTTTTCTGAAAAACTTTTTTTTTGTCCTGTTCTGTTACACTTATCTCTTTTCTGCTGCCTCCACTTGAGTTTCTTGTGTCTATCTCTGTATGCTCAGCACTTGAAACAGTACATCACATATTGTACTGAAAATCTTTCTGAAGTGCAACAGTGAAGTCCATAAAGTTCAAAGAGAAAATCATCATGATCAGCTAAAAGAGAAAGCGATGGACTTCAGGACTTCCCTGGTGGTTCAGTGGTAAAGAATCCACCTGCCAATGCAGAGATGAAAGATGTCAACAAGGACTTCGCTATTCAGAGTTTTCACTGTGATCCTCAAGTGCTTTCTGTCACTCTGTAATGTTCTTTACAAACAACCCACTGCTTTCTCTCTTTTTACATATATTTATTTATTTATTTGGCTGTGCCAGGTCTTCGTTGCTGCACGGGTGTTTTCTCTAGTTGCGGCAGGCAGGGCTTCTTATTGCGGTGGCTTCTTTTGTCATGGAGCATGGGCTCTAACGCATGTGGGCTTCAGTAGTTACAGAACATGGGCTCAGCAGCTGTGGCTTCTGGGCTCTCAAGCACTGGCTCAATAGTAGTGACACATTGGCTTAGCTGCTCCACGGCAGGTGAGATCTTCCCAGACCAGGGATTGAAACTGGGTCTCCTGCATTGGCAGGTGGATTTGAGATCCGAGCACTGTTTCTTAGAGACTATCATAGACTGAAATGGACAAATGCAAATAAACAAAAAACCACCTCTGAATTAGGAAAAATCTAAGCTGTCTTCTACGTATTAGGTTTTAAATTCTAGTTTTCCACTTAGCCAAAACTGACCCTTCCCTTATATTAAAATTGTATTTCAAAGACCCTTCCTTGAAAGAAAAACCAAAAGCCATCTTCTGGGAGACTTCTCTGGTGGTCCAGTGGTGGACAGTCTACCCGTTGATGCAAGGGACAAGGGTTTGATCCCTGGTCTGGGAAAATTTCACATTCCTCAGAGTAACTAAGTCTGTGTGTGACAACGGCTGAGCCCATGAACCCTAGAACCTGGGACTGGCAAGAGGAGCCACCACGCAGAGCAACTAGAGGAGTAGACTCCATTCTGCACAACCAGAGAAAGCTCGTGCACAGCAACAAAAACTGCTGCTGCTAAGTCGCTTCAGTCGTGTCCGACTCTGTGCAACCCCATAGACAGCAGCCCACCAGGCTCCCCCGTCCCCCTGGGATTCTCCAGGCAAGAACACTGGAGTGGGTTGCCATTTCCTTCTCCAATGCATGAAAGTGAAAAGTGAAAGTGAAGTCGCTCAGTCGTGTCCAACCCTCAGTGACCCCACAGACTACAGCCTACCAGGCTCCTCCATCCATGGGATTTTCCAGGCAAGAGTACTGGAGTGGGGTGCCATTGTCTTCTCCGAACAAAAACCTAGGGCAACCAAAAAAAAATTTTCTAAGACATTAAAATTCAAGTCTAGATTATTCATAAATGTAACAGATAATTTTATCTGGGCAATGCATTGATTCACACACACAGAAACCAAATTAATTTTCCTTATATGCAAGAGCATTTTGAGTATAGATAGCTGATGTTTGTCAGACCTTAATGTGTTCAAACCAGTATTTTTAAAGCTTATGGCTTATCTATTATATCTTGTTTCTTACAGTATATATTAAATTTCAGGAGCAATATTTATATTAGAAGTTAGATTGAAAATCTGGAACTGATTAAAGACATTCGCTTTTAACTTTATGGCCTTAGTCCCAGAAATTTTATATTAGCAATGTAAAGCAATCCAAGCTAATAGAAAAATTGGATTAAAATTAATAAAAGGTTATTTTTCAAAAGGCTTTGTAGTTATGTCAATGACCTGATGATAAATGTTCAAGTAAAATTTGCACCATGAAGACTGCTTTATACAGAGTGACAGCATTCTGGATGCACCAGAGACTGCATTTGAACAGCAGTGACAGAGACGTACCGTCAGCCGGGGCTGACTGTAAGGAGGCTATGGCAGGGACTGCAAGCTGATCATCAAGCTTCACTCTCCCCAAAGTATTATGGCTAAGTTGGCCATCTGGCCACCAAGCCAGGGACTATTTTTTCTGGCATTTCCACCCCTTCCCTAATCCTTACTGCTAAACATGACTCTGACTTTGTTCTCACCAGGGGAAAGTCAGTGGAAGTTCTGCATGCCTCTTCCAATCCCAGGACTTAAAGCAGTGTGCAAATGATCCTTTGAGCATTTTCTCACTCAAAAAACTAGAACAAATTCTATTTAAAGGAACTGTCTTTAGAAAGCGTTCCTTGTAAGGTAGGGAAAACATCCTAGATGATAGTGGAGAAAGGAGATGGAAGAAGCCTGGATCTCTGAAGTGCAGAGCACAGAAGCCTGCCTACTTGGCCCAGACTGATAGGCCAGGAGGACATGAAAATCACTTTTGAATTCTTCTATTGTTAAAACTCCCTGGGATAACATTAGAACAGCTTAGCCTTTCAGTTCAGTCGCTCAGTCATGTCTGAATCTTTGCGACCCCGTGGACCACAGCACACCAGGCTTCCCATCACCAACTCCCAGAGCATACTGAAACTCATGTCCATTGAGTTGGTGATGCCATCCAACCATCTCATCCTCTGTCATTCCCTTCTCCTCCTGCCTTCAATCTTTCCCAGCATCACGGTCTTTGCAAATCAGGAGTTTCAGCTTCAGTGACATCAGTCCTTCCAATCAATATTCAGGACTGATTTCCTTTAGGATAGACTGGTTGGATTTCCTTGCAGTTCAAGGGACTCTTAAGAGTATTCTCCAACACCACAGTTCAAAAGCATCAATTATTCAGTGCTCAGCTTTCTTTATGGTTCAACTCTCACATCTGTACATGACTATTGGGAAAACCATAGCTTTGACTAGACAGACCTTTGCTGGCAAAGTAATGTTTCTGCTTTTTAATATGCTGTCTAGGTTGCTCATAGCTTTTCTTCCAAGGAGCAAGCGTCTTTTAATTTCATGGCTACGCTCACCATCTACAGTGATTTTGGAGCCCCCCCACCAAAATAAAATCTGTCACTGTTTCCATTGTTTCCCCCTCTATTTGCCATGAAGTGATGGGACCGGATGCCATGATCTTCGTTTTCTGAATATTGAGTTTTAAGCCAGAGCATTCACTCTCCTCTTTCACTTTCAACAAGAGGTTCTTTAGTTCTTCACTTTCTGCTATAAGGGTGATGTCATCTGCGTATGTGAGGTTATTGATATTTCTCCCAGCAATCTTGGTTCCAGCTTGTGCTTCATCCAGCTCGGCACTTCACATGATGTACTCTGCATATAAGTTAAATAAGCAGAGTGACAATATACAGCCATCATTTAATCCTTTCAAAATTTAAACTAATCTGTTTTTCCATGCCCAGTTCTAACTGTTGCTTCTTGACCTGCATACAGATCTCAGGAGGCAGTTCAGGTGGTCTGGTATTCCCATTTTTTTAAGAATTTTCCACAGCTTGTTGTGATCCACACAGTAAAAGGCTTTGGCGTAGTCAACAAAGCAGAAGTAGATGTTTTTCTGGAACTCTCTTGCTTTTTCAATGATCCAACAGATGTTGGCAATTTGATCTCTGGTTCCTCTGCCTTTTCTGAATCCAGCTTGAACATCTGGAAGTTCTCAGTTCACATACTGCTGAAGCCTGGCTTGGAGAATTTTGAGCATTAGTTTGCTAGCATGTGAGATAAGAGCAACTGTGCGTTAGTTCGAACATTCTTTGGCATTGCCCTTTTTTGGGATTGGAATGAAAACTGACCTTTTGCTGTCCTGTGGCCAGTGATGAGTTTTCCAAATTTGCTGGCATATTGAGTGCAGCACTTTCACAGCATCATCTTTTAGGACTTGAAATAGCTCAACTGGAATTCTATCACCTGCACTAGCGTTGTTCCTAGTGATGCTTCCTAAGGCCCGCTTGACTTCACATTGCAGGATGTCTTGCTCTAGGTGAGTGATCACACCATCGTGGTTATCTGGATCATGAAGATCTTTTTTGTACAGTTCTTCTGTGTATTCTTGGCACCTCTTTCTTAATATCTTCTGCTTCTGTTAGGTTCATACTATTTCTGTCCTTTATCGAGCACATCTTTGTATGAAATGTTCCCTTGGTATCTCTGATTTTCTTGAAGGTATCTCTAGTCTTTCCCATTCTGTTGTTTTCCTCTATTTCTTTGCACTGATCACTGAGGAAGCCTTTCTTATCTCTCCTTGCTATTCTTTGGAACTCTGCATTCAAATTTAAAAAGCCATCCTTGATGCCTATTCCCTTTCAGGTTCTGCTTCGTCTTCATGTTGGCCTGTCATTCACCCAGACCCCAGAGGCTGCCTGTATCTGTGTTCTATTCTAGGTTCTTTCCTTCATGTTCTCAACTTGTTTGGCCTCTAAGACCTGAGTCATGTTACATTTGTTTTTAGCCCCATCTGATGCTTGCAAATAATTCAGATTAACTCAGTCAATTTTCGGAAGCCTACAGGCCATTACTTCTCTGAAAGGTTCTTATTTTTCTTGAGAGTTGTGGCTTAATCGAAATTAAAGGATTTTTTTTCCCTTGGCAGAGGTTCAACCAGAAGCCTACAGGGTATTTCAATACCTGTCCAGTTAATTTGTATAATGCTAGACCTCCCCTCTTGTATGAAAAGTAAAGAACCTTTGCCTCAGATTCTCAGGCTAGAGTCAGGTTCAGCCTGCTCTCTCAAGACAGGAAGAGAGCTGAACAGGAGGCCAGGCCCATCCTCTCATCTCTTTTTCACCATTTCTCTAGGAGGCTATAAGTAAGAGATCATCCCAGTTGTTAATCTGAGAAACAGGCTTAATTAATAAACAATATCACAAGGTTATGAACTGCATAAGCATCAGTGACTACCTGCTATTTCTAAGCAGACTTAACCAATGAGATTGTGTGGCTCAAATTATATTTTAGAGGTTTCCATTTTCTCATCTCAAGGAATCAGACATTCAAAGTTTCCAAGTACTGCTTTAGATTCTCCAACTTCATCAGTCTTTGTGAGGCTAACCGTGAAAGAATGTGTAGACAGCATTGATCAAAGGAAGTCCACCTTCCCTTGGGTAACTTTACTGGAACTTGGAGAATAACAGGTACTCATTTACCTGTCAGTCTTTACAGTGCTTTTCAAAAGCTGAGTGCTACTCTTCAGTGAGATATGACATAAGTCATTGGGTCAAAATCAGTATACAATTGTATTTATCCTTTCAAAGAACCAGCTTTTGGCTTTGTTGATTTTTGCTATGGTCTCTTTTGTTTCTTTTGCATATATTTCTGCCCTAATTTTTAAGATGTTTTTTCCTTCTACTAACCTGGGGGTTCTCCATTTCTTCCTTTTCTAGTTGCTTTAGGTGTAGTGTTACGTTATTTATTTGACTTTTTTCTTGTTTTTTGAGGTATGCCTCATGTATTGCTATGAACTTTCCCCTTAGCACTGCTGCTAAGTCACTTCAGTCATGTCCAACTCTGTGCGACCCCATAGACGGCAGCCCACCAGACTGCCCCATCCCTGGGATTCTCCAGACAAGAACAATGGAGTGGGTCGCCGTTTCCTTCTCCAATGCATGAAAGTGAAACGTGAAAGTGAAGTTACTCAGTCGTGTCCGACCCTCAGCGACCCCATGGACTGCAGCCTTCCGGGATTTTCCATGCAAGAGTACTGGAGTGGGGTGCCATTGCCTTCTCCAGAACTTTCCCTTAGCACTGCTTTTATAGTGTTCCACAGGTTTTGGGTTGTTGTGTCTTCATTTTCATTCATTTTTATGCATATTTTGATTTCTTTTTTGATTTCTTCTGTGATTTGTTGGTTATTCTGAAACTTGTTGTTCAGCCTCCATATGTTGGCATTTTTAATACTTTTTCTCCTATAATTGAGATCTAATCTTATTGCATTATGGTCAGAAAAGATGCTTGGAATTATTTCAATTTTTTTGAATTTATCAAGGCTAGATTTATGGCCCAGGATGTGATCTATCCTGGAGAAGGTTCCATGAACACTTGAGAAAAAGGTGAAATTCATTGTTTTGGGGTGAAATGTCCTATAGATATCAACTAGGTCTAACTGGTCTATTGTATCATTTAAAGTTTGTGTTTCTTTGTTAGTTTTCTGTTTAGTTGATCTATCCATAGGTGTGAGTGGGGTATTAAAGTCTCCCACTATTATTGTGTTATTGTTAATTTCCCCTTTCATACTTGTTAGCATTTGTCTTACATATTGCGGTGCTCCTATGTTGGGTTCATATATATTTATAATTGTTATGTCTTCTTCTTGGATTGATCCTTTGATCATTATGTAGTATCCTTCTTTGTCTCTTTTCACAGCCTTTGTTTTAAAGTCTATTTTATCTGATATGAGTATTGCTACTCCTGCTTTCTTTTGGTCGCTATTTGCATGGAATTTAGCCAGACTCATCAACAAACAAAGGGAGAAAAATCAAATCAATAAAATTAGAAATGAAAATGGAGCAATCACAACAGACAACACAGAAATACAAAGGATCATAAGAGACTACTATCAGCAATTATATGCCAACAAAATGGACAACGTGGAAGAAATGGACAAATTCTTAGAAAAGTACAACTTTCCAAAACTGAACCAGGAAGAAATAGAAAATCTTAACAGATCCATCACAAGCATGGAAATTGAAACTATAATCAGAAATCTTCCAGGAAACAAAACTCCAGGTCCAGATGGTTTCACAGCTGAATTTTACCAAAAATTAGAGAAGAGCTAACACCTATCCTACTCAAACTCTTCCAGAAAATTGCAGAGGAAGGTAAACTTCCAAACTCATTCTATGAGGGCATCATCACCTTAATACCAAAACCTGACAAAGATGCCACAAAAAAGAAAACTACAGGCCAATATCATCGATGAACATAGATGCAAAAATCTTTAACAAAATCCTAGCAATCAGAATCCAACAACACATTAAAATGATTATACATCATGACCAAGTGGGCTTTATCCCAGGGATACAAGAATTCTCCAATATCCACAAATCAATCAATCAATGTAATTCACCACACTAACAAATTGAAAAATAAAAGCCATATGATTATCTCAATAGATGCAGAGAAAGCCTTTGACAAAATTCAACACCCATTTATGATAAAAAACTCTCCAGAAAGCAGGAATAGAAGGAATATACCTCAACATAATAAAAGGTATATATGACAAACCCACAGCAAACATTACCCTCAATGGTGAAAAATTGAAAGCATTTCCCCTAAAGTCAGGAACAAGACAAGGGTGCCCACTTTCACTGCTACTATTCAACATAGTTCTGGAAGTTTTGGCCACAGCAATCAGAGCAGAAAAAGAAATAAAAGGAATCCAAATTGGAAAAGAAGAAGTAAAACTCTCACTGTTTGCAGATGACATGATCCTCTACATAGAAAATCCTAAAGACTCCACCAGAAAATTACTAGAGCTAATCAATGAATATAGTAAACTTGCAGGATATAAAATCAACACACAGAAATCCCTTGCATTCCCATAAACGAATAATGAGAAAGTAGAAAAAGAAATTAAGGAAACAATTCCATTCACCATTGCAAGGAAAAGAATAAAATACTTAGGAATATATCTACCTAAAGAAACTAAAGACCTATATATAGAAAACTATAAACCACTGGTGAAAGAAATCAAAGAGGACACTAATAGATGCAGAAATATACCATGTTCATGGATTGGAAGAATCAATATCGTGAAAATAAGTATACCTCCCAAAGCAATCTACAGATTCAATGCAATCCCTATCAAGCTACCAATGGTATTTTTCCGAGAGCTAGAACAAATAATTTCACAATTTATATGGAAAAAAAAAAAAAAAACCTCGAATAGCCAAAGCAATCTTGAGAAAGAAGAATAGAACTGAAGGAATCAAGCTGCCTGACTTTAGGCTCTACTACAAAGCCACAGTCATCAGGACAGTACTGGCACAAAGACAGAAATATAGATCAATGGAACAAAATAGAAAGCCCAGAGATAAATCCACACACATATGGACACCTTATCTTCAACAAAGGAGGCAACAATATATAATGGATTAAAGACAATCTCTTTAACAAGTAGTGCTGGGAAAACTGGTCAACCACTTGTAAAAGAATGAAACTAGAACACTTTCTAACACCATTTAGAAAAATAAACTCAAAATGGATTAAAGATCTAAATGTAAGACCAGAAACTATAAAACTCCTAGAGGAGAACATAGGCAAAACACTCTCTGACATAAATCACAGCAGGATCCTCTATGACCCACCTCCCAGAATACTGGAAATAAAAGCAAAAATAAACAAATGGGATCTAATTAAACTTAAAAGCTTCTGCACAACAAAGGAAACTATAAGCAAGGTGAAAAGACAGCCTTTGGAATGGGAGAAAATAATAGCAAATGAAGCAACTGACAAACAACTAAACTCAAAAATATACAAGCAACTCCTGCAGCTCAATTCCAGGAAAATAAACAACCCAATCAAAAAATGGGCCACCTGTGGTGGATTCATGTCAATGTATAGCAAAACCAATACAGTATTGTAAAGTAAAATAAAGTAAAAATAAAAATTTAAAGAAAAAATGGGCCAAAGAACTAAATAGACATTTCTCCAAAGAAGACATACAGATGGCTAACAAACACGTGAAAAGATGCTTAACATCACTCATTATCAGAGAAATGCAAATCAAGACCACAGTGAGGTACCATTTCACACCAGTCAGAATGGCTGCGATCCAAAAGTCTACAAGCAATAAATGCTGGAGAGGGTGTGGAGAAAAGGGAACCTTCTTACATGGTTGGTGGGAATGCAAACTAGTTCAGCTACTATGGAGAACAGTGTGGAGATTCCTTAAAAAACTGGAAATTGAACTGCCTTATGACCCAGCAATCCCACTTCTGGGCATACACACTGAGGAAACCAGAATTGAAATGTTCATCACAGTACTGTTTATAATAGGCAGGACATGGAAGCAACCTAGATGTCCATCAGCAGATGAATAGATGAGAAAGCAGTGGTACATATATACAATGGAGTATCACTCAGCCATTAAAAATAATACATTTGAATTAGTTCTAATGAGGTGGATGAAACTGGAGCCTATTATACAGAGTGAAGTAAGCCAGAAAGAAAAACACCAATACAGCATACTAACACATATATATGGAATTTAGAAAGATGGTAACGATAACCCTGTATGCAAGACAGCAAAAGAGACATAAATGTATAGAACAGAGTTTTGGACTCTGCGGGAGAAGGAGAGGGTGGGATGATTTGGAAGAATGGCATTGAAACATGTATAATATCATGTAAGGAATGAATCGCCAGTCTAGGTTTGATGCAGGATACAGGATGCTTGGGGCTGGTGCACTGGGATGACCCAGAGAGATGGTATGGGGAGGGAGGAGGGTGGGGGGTTCAGGATTGGGAACTCATGTATACCCATGGCAGATTCATGTTGATGTATGGCAAAACCAATACAGTATTGTAAAGTAAAATAAAGTAAAAAAATATATATATATTTAAAAAATGATGAATAGAATATTAAAATATTCCTTTCGCTATAGTTCCCATAAGTATTGTTTTGTGAAATTTAGTTTCAATTGTATATAAATAGGAAGATGTACGTATGTGCATGTTCATTAGTGTGTACTGTGTTGTGATGCAAAACTGTGTTTCTTACTCTCATTAACAGAGTTTTGAAAAGGCCTAATGCAGCCTGTTATTTCATTTTGGAAACAGGATGGCTCCCCTTCATGGGTGCCTGCCTATGGCATGAGTGTCATTGAATGGAGTCTCCTGACTTGATGCTTGATGCTGAAAGTGCTTTCATACCACAAAACTGTAAACTACACATCTCTGCACCAGGCAGTCAGCTCCAGGGCTATCCCTTTGCAAAACTATTTAATTCTCTCTGATTCTGGAAGAATCAGTTTCCAAATCCCGACAATGCCCTGGTTTACTAAAGAATAATGTCAGAAAAGAAAAGTAAATGACCTCACGATATCTATGTATCTATAAATACATGGAATAAATTTCTGGCCTCTAATCTTAAACTCCCTTAATCATGGACAATATTATGTTGTACCTCCTCAATGGACCATGCAGTTCTTTACCAAGAAGCTCTGATATACAGTTGAACAATGAAGATGATGAATTATTTACTGCAATAAAAAAAAAAAAAGATTGTGAAAAAAGAAAAAGAATCCCCTGGCAGCCCAGTGTTAGGATTCCACACTTTCACTGAAGAGGGCCCAGGTTTGATCCCTGGTCATGGAACTAGGATTCCAAAAGTCACAGAGCACAGCCAAAAGTAAAATTAAAAATAAATTTAAAAAATAAAAGGAATTTAGGCAATGAATTAATTTGTAGATTCTGCTATAGATTTCCTTTTGAGGAAACAATGTTAGGGAAACATTTTTATTCTAATTGTAAAAAAAATACTATTTAGTACTAAGAACTCAAATATCTTAAAGTAAATTGAATACTACATTTAAATTTTAGATTTTTATGTATATAATTATTTATATTTCAGATGAAATTACTTAGAGCTAGATGCATTTGTTTAAAAAGTATAAAATATTTGCCAAAACACTCAAAAACATAAATCATGGGAAAGGAGAAATTTCTGACTGATTGTCTTAGTTAGAAATACTGACACACTAGTTTATCTTATGAATGATCACATCCAGTAGCTTAACTAATAACCTGCACCATTGTCTCTTATATAGTGAAAAGAAAATCTGAGTACAAAACCTGTCTGAGCAATGAAAGATGAAAATGTTAATACTGTTATGAAAAATGGCTTGACTTTTTAACTCTAAAATATTCTGTTTTTCAGAAATCAATCTTCTAAAAGTAATCTTTAAACACACTAATTTGCTCAAAAGTACCAATTTAAAAAATGAAAAAAGATAAAATATCAAAACTCTTGTCTTAAGAATAGCTTATAGTAATTTTATTCTAATATGATGCTCTTTCTGCTTCAATCAAGAACTCACTATTGTATATTTGAAAGCTTTATGAAACTGTTTTACCTATATAATACTAATGAAAAATGGTATTAAAATAATTTATAGGCTTATGTATCTATGAAAACTTCACTATAAAATAAACCATTTTGGGCTGACACACAGGTTCTGTGAGCAGAGAAATATATTTGAAAATATGCAAAACAATTAGAAGGGCTAAGAAAATAAAGAGTATTTTTCAGGGTTCTCTAATATATAACATGTGACTCAGGTTGGGCCTCGGGTGCAATTTATCTTTTTTGCAGGATCCTTTGAGGGGAGGGAAAGGCGAGAAAGGAGAGCAGCTTGGTAAGGAAATGAAGAATGCATTGCTTGGTGCTGTTTGGAATGCTGTAATTGCCACACAAAGGCCACCCCGCAGCTCAGCTTGACCTTTGATGTGGAAACTACAGATGGCTTTTTCTATGAATAAAGCAGCATCTCTAGACAGCAACACTTGGGTCCTGCTGGCTTATGGAGTTAACAGCCTTCTCCTTTTTCTGAGGACACTTTCCTCCTAGTAAACTTGGAATCACATGAGGTTTTAGAGCTTTGTCTTATGCCTCCTTTGCATTGCACCAAGCAGGTTTAATGCATTGGCCTCCCAACCCAGTAAATCATTAAAACAGCAGGGGGTTAGGTGGGTGGGCACATAGAAGGATTGCCAAAACTGTAGTGGTTTTTTTTTTTTTTTCTGTCCCTTCAAAAAAAATCCCTTAAGCTGCCTTTGAACTTTGAAAGGTAGTTTTTGTATTAGCCTTTTCTTGTCATTTGTAAGATGTGAACAGTGCCAGTGCTATACCCAGGAGCTGTAAGCTTATTGTACATAATCATTTTGTGGAAAATACTCTGTGGCCTCCTAAATAGGTACACATGAAGTCATTTTACCCTCTAGAAAATGCTATCTTTAACAATTTGACATTGGACTGAGTCCCAGGTATTCAAGGATTCAAGAAATTCCAACAGCCAGTCTAAGGAGGGATTTGGCAAACAGACATGTTCTATGGACAGACCTGTCTCAGTGTATCAGGAAAAGGATGGCACACTCAGCAGCGTAAACATTTAATCAAGGGACTACTCAACAGTGTGAGGGCAGGCTTACAAGTAGGTAAAAAGGAGTGATGGAGCACTTTCCTCGTGGTGCAGTGGATAGGATTCTGCCTGCCGATGCAGGGGACACAGGCTTGATCCCTAGTCCAGGAAGATTCCACACGCTGTGGTGCAATGAAGCCTGTATCCCACAGCTACTGAGTCCGCCTGCTGCAACTACTGAAGCCCTCCCATCTAGAGGTTGTGCTCTGCAATAAGAGAAGCCCCCGTAACAAGAAGCACACACACCACAACAAAGAGTAGCCCCCACTCCTTACAGCTACGAGAGAAAGCCAGCACAAAGCAAAAAGACCAAGTGCAGCCAAAAAAAAAAAGTCGTAGAGTGCCAGCATTACCACCAGACCTGAAGGCCAAGGTGAGGAAGCAGTTACTGGGCCCCAGAGAGCTGGGGCACTCCAGTTGACAGAGAGCTATTCCACTGGAGCATCTTCCCCCCCGAGGAGCCAAGCTGCTAACAGCCCACCAACTGCTATGGAAGAAAACCCCCAGCTTCTTCCCCTCAATCTCCTCCATGCCTGTGTCTCTGTTATAAAGCTTACAAACTTTCCAAAGAGGAAATGAGTCCCTCTGAAGTCATATGTCATGCTTGAAATGAGGTTTTTTTAGAGGTCAGTTCTCTTCTCAGATCATGTAGGTTCTCCTGAATGTAAAAAAAACAAAAACAAAAAAAACCCACCAAAACCTAAAAGAGAAATTTATACTCTCTTCTTTCAACATCTGAATAATTTTGTGGAACATACTTCATGTTTATTGGAAAAAACATGCCTCATTTGTTCTCTAGTTTTCATACCAAACACGTATGCACATATTTGGAAATGAAATCATATGACTCATGTCTTTCTCCTGTAATTGTGCTCCATAGATGCAGAGAGTAGTTTACTCTCCCCTTTGAAGCGTGATATGGGGTTGAAAGTGTAGCTTCTTTGGAAATGAGTGAGCTCTGCCTGTTACCCTACTACTCATAGTTTTGCTTACTCACCTTCTCTAGGCCTTATTTACCCAGCTTGGTCTTACCGTCAAATATGAACTTTGTGATTTTGGTAAGTGTCTAATACACAACTACATCTCAGTGGTAGCAAGCTGTCAACTAAGGCTCTTCTTGTTTGGGTTTTAGCTGAGGCCTGAGCCAGAGGTGACAAGCTGCCATCTCACATCTGAGCTGTTAACTGACTCTACAGCTGGACTTAGGAGGGGCTCTGGCTCCCCTCAGGTAGCCGCCCAATTCCAGCTGACAAAGCTTGGAAAGCTCAAGAGAGAAGAAGGGGTTTCCTGGAGGATTCTTTGGAGAGAGAGAGGCACCAGAGTGCTTGTGGTTCTTTGTGGTGAGAGAGGGTCAAGAAGCCTATTTTTGTTTCCTCAAGTCAAGTAAGAGGGGCTTTGAGGAGGCCACACAGAGACTCTCGGAGGTGGTCTCTGGAACTGTGGCATCACAGTGGACTGCAGTCCTGCCTGAGCCTGCTGAGGACAGGGTCTCAGCTAAAGTGACCCACGGTGATGGAGGGGAGCAACGCTTTCAGAGAAATAGCATGGCCCACAGAGAGGGGCCCAGATGGGCATCACCTATAAGAGCTGCCTGGGTTGTTTTTGGGAGGTTGTTCCCAACAAATCTTTGGAGGGTCATGGAGGCCTCATGGGAAAGAGCCTGGATATGACTTGCTAGATACTCAGAGACCGAGAAGTAGAGGAATGTAAAGGAGCCATCTTTAGTCATGAGGGATCTCAGAAGAGCCCAAGAAAATACTCATAAGAGAAAAGAGTCACTTTAAACATCTGCCAAATGCATGTTGGGAAGTACAGTATACTAAAGGGTAACAGAGGTGCATAATATCCAGGTTTGGATTATCAGAGGCTTCTCAAGGGAAGTGACATTTATGCTGTGGCTTGAGGGCAGAGCAGGAATTACCCAGGTAGAAAGTGGGCAAGTGGTACCCAAAGAAGGCAAAGATTGTGTGAAGGACCAGAGGTGAGACTGAGCATGGCCTGTTAAGGTAACTGGAAGAAAAGCTGCTCTGTTGGAATTTAATATAGTGATGCCTACAAGAAGAAATGATACATTTAGAAAGCCAAGATAAAAAAAATGTAGACTTTATTCTAAGAAAAAATGTGGAGCTATTGGAAACTGTTAAAGAAGGAAAATATAACAAGCAGATTTGTCATAGAAACTACACTCTGGCTGAAGGTGCAGAATGTGCTGAGAACGGATGCAGAGGAGGAGGGAAGATGCTATGCTGATTCCAGAACCCAGAAGTGAGTTTACAGTGGCCTAGACGTGGGTGGTGCAGTGACAAAAAAATCTGCCTGCAAATGCAAGAGGCCCAAGAGAGGCAGATTCAATCCCTGGATCAGGAAGGTTCCCTAGAGAAGGGAATATCAACCCACTCCAGTATTCTTGCCTGGGAAATCCCATGGAGAGAGGAGCCT
Source organism: Capra hircus (assembly GCF_001704415.2). NCBI lineage: Eukaryota > Metazoa > Chordata > Mammalia > Artiodactyla > Bovidae > Capra > Capra hircus. The sequence continues at coordinate 121,140,626 of NC_030809.1, read as the reverse complement.
GGTGGGCTATAGTTCGTGGGGTCATAAAGAGTCGGACACAACAGAGCACACACATGGCATGGAGACTTGAGTAGTGGCAGTGGGGATGAATGTAATGAAATTGGACAGTGCTTAAGATAAAAATGAAAGGGATTCTTATTAGCTGTAAAAGTGATGTCAGGTTGAAAACCAGTTTTGTTTTGTTTTTTCCCTTTGGAAAATTGCAAGAATGATTGTTTCCTTTACTAAAGTAAGAAATATAAATGGGATTTGATCTAGAGGTGTCTTTGAGACTTCTAAGTGAAGCAGCACTATAGACAGATGAGGAAGTGAGCCTGAAACTCAAGATAAAGATGTGGGCCCAAAATGTAGACCTGAGAATCATGAAGATGGTGACAAGCAACAGGAATAGATGAGGCCACTGCAGGGCAATTAGAGGAAAAGCAACCTTTGAGGAGCCATGGCCCTGAAGAGAACCAGCATTTGAAAAAGGCATAGAAGGTGAGGAAGAAGACAGATTATGGTGGCATCTAAGGGCCACAAAAAAGGAGCTTCCAGAAGAGGCCAACATTGTTAGGGGCCATTAAGAGCCTAAGTAAGATAAAGCTGCTAAGCTGCACAACAGGTTCGGCACCAAGGTTGCACTGGTTTTCTTCTCTGTGTACCCAGCCTTCTTCATCTTGCTCCATGGCCAGGAGGCTGACCAGTATGAACCACCCCAACAAACTGTATCTTACCTTGGGCTGTTTGCATTAGAACAATGGTGAGCAGTGACACAATAAGGAGGGAAAATGGGGGAAGAGATATTTCCCCCTCAGCTTCTTTGTAACTTTGCTTTCATGACCTAAGGTCACAGTTCCTTTTGGGCAGTTCTCTACTCACCTGTCTTGGGCTGGGCTGGGAAAGAGCTTTCTGCATTTATTAGCTCTGACGTATCAGGCTATCCCTTGAGTGTTCACTGTACTCTACCTATGAGTTTTTATCATCTTTTTATATTACATCCTCTTCAAATTATCCCAGCCTAAACGTCGCATCTCTTTTCTGGTGGAATCTTGACTGACACAGTGGTCATTAGAGACTTTGGTGAGAGGCCTTTCAGTGGTATGGTGAAGGCAAAAACCAGATTACAGATGGATCCAAGAGTGAATGGGAGGCAAGGAAAAGGAAATGGTAAGGATAGTAGTATTTTTAGCTCAAGGCTCTTCTAATAGCATGTCACCTTGACTTTGTGTGCATGCTCAGTTGGGTCTGACTCTTTGAGACCCCAACATGGACTGTAGGTTGTCAGGCTCCTCTGTCCATGGAATTTTCCATGCAAGAATGCTAGAATGGGTTCCATGTCCTACTCCAGGGGATCTTCCCAATCCAGGGATCAAATCTGCATCTCTTGCATTGGCAGGTGGAGTCTTTACCACTGTGCCACCTGGTCTTTCTAAAAGCTTAGCTGTGGAAATGGCAACCCACTCCAGTGTTCTTGCCTGGAGAATCCCAGGGATGGGGAAGCCTGGTGGGCTGCCATCTATGGGGTCGCACAGAGTCGGACACGACTGAAGCGACTTAGCAGCAGCAGCAGCAGCAGCAGCAGCTATTAAAGGGTGCAGAAAAAAGGCATAGGGACCACAGAGAAACACCCAGAGAGAGTTTAGGTATTTTTTTCTTGACTTTATTGCCGGGAGCCAGCATGAGGAATCCCGCCCAGGGCAAAGGTCATGAGGAAGGAAGCCTGACAAAACGCAAGGGTGTGATCAGGCTTCAGGGGTTCCCCCTGGAATTTCCTGAGCATCCACCCCAAAAAAACAGAGTCTGCCTGCTTTACTGCGTTATGCTTTCCACCTACTATTCTGACATTAACAGGGGGCTGTCCCCCCACCACCTTTTCCTGGAAAAATTTAATTTAGAGCTTTTAGATAATAAATCTCCTGGGCGTAATAAGAGTGTTTCAATCCAAAAACCCCTCTTATGGCTTTCTAGCCTGCCTGCCAGACTCTTACAGTTGCGCATGTGATTGTTTGCCGCCTCCTGACAGCGAAAGGCACAGGAATCTTAAAACATCCTAGGAATGTAGGGGCTTCCGAGGAGTCAAAATCTTTAGAATAGGACAGCTTAAAGGTTTCATTTGTTGAGCCAATACTTGCTGCCAAATTTTCATATCTTTTATTTGTAGATATAGTTGGTATATAGAAAAACAGGTAGTAGATCTGGCATTAGCAACATTATGTCTTTGAGTTAAGTACTTTCTTTGTTCTTAAGAAACTGCACCTTTGTTCCATAGGAATGTAACTTTATTTAGTACTTTGAGGGTGATGCAGAGTAAAGAAGAAACACGTCTAGGGAAAAGGAGTTTTCTGGTTGATAGACATTTATCTAGGAAGAGAGCCATAAAAATGTTAACAGGCCTCTTGGCCAGATAATGCAAACCACCTGAGACCTTTTGTATATGGGAAGGTATGCAAAAAGAAAGCCTGGTCTCAATGAGGGTCAGGACTGCTGCCCCTGCATAACTCTTCATATTCCATTAATTATGTACAACTTGGGGTATATAAGCTGATTTTGAAAATAAGGTCTTGAGTCTTGCACCGATGCTGGGTTCCCCCATGTTGTTCTTTTCTCCCCTTTTCCGGCTGAATTCCCTTCTGGAGCGCAGAGGCTTGCCAAGTCTGCTTACTTGCCCTGGCTTCTAAGATCCACGCGAGAGGGAGCCCAAGGTGGGGCACCCTCCGCTATTCAAGTGGACGCCGGCGGCCTAACGGAGATGGTGCAAACCTCTTGTCTTGAGGTTTTATTAGTTTTCTGCATAAACCAAGTTATTCAGCCTCTTTTTCTCCACCAATATTTCCTACTACACTATCCGTTTCTAATCTCTCTATATATCTGTAGTTATATAAGTTTTTTCCTAGGATGCCAACTCCATCCCCGCTTCGAATTCCCTGGATCCACCGGGGCTGGACCCCGGCACTTTATCACGTCATTATTTGTGAGTATAAGTCATTATAAGAAGAGACTTTGTGGTTACAGTGAAAAAGAAGCACTGGAGCATGTTCCCCTAAGGTGGTAGGAAGTAATAGGACTTCCCTGCAATAGAAGGCTGAGTCTGAGGCAGAAGGGACCGTGCTGCATAGTTACACGAGGGAGGGAGGAGCATATGCCTGGCACAAAGGGAAGTCTGTAATAGGAATGGGCGACTGAAGCTAATCTACCTTGATGGCTTCTCTTTTTCTTGCGAAGTTGAAAGCAAGGTATTCAATAAAAGTGAAAATGATAGGGTTGCAGATTTAAAAAGAAAAGAGAACTATAAATATTTTAGAATAAAACATGATAGTCAGAACTCTTTTGAGAAGTCAGTTGAGTCTGAAAATCACACATTTAGGCTTGCATAACCTACAGGTTTGCTTGAATGTTTCTGGGGGCACTGAACAGTGTGGGTTCTTTCAGAAAAGGCGAAGAATTAGACTGGGCCTAGGCTGATTTTCCCATGTACTCAGATTGAAGGACCAGGAGAAGAAGATTGAGGAAATAGGAAGCAAGTATTTGAAATAATGGAGCATAGCATTTAATCTGAATAGGGAAAGAATATAGTAAAAGAGAGAAGGGAGTCATCAAGAGACTAAGTGTCCCTGAAAGACTGAAGTCAGACATGGTGGAGCTAATAGAATGGGATTGGTGAGCAGAGAGCTGAATGCCTGAACTTAGTATTTCAGCAGAACCCTTCTGAATACTGACAAGGTCTTGGGGGAAGCCATGACGGTGAGTGGCTAATGTGGAGAAAAGATGAAGGTCTTTGGCCATTAGGCTTGATGGGTGATCCATGGGATAGATGGCTGCCATTCCTAAGATAATATCTTGTTTGCAAAACCTGAGTTTGATTGGTTCTCAAGCACATTATTTCTATTTCAAGCATATTATTTATAATTAATGCCTCATATTCCATTTATCAAATTGATATAAATCCCAAATATACATAGTAATATTTAAATATGAGAGGGTTATTCTTTACAATTCAACTCCAGTTTTTAAAGCCCAGTCATTTAAATCCTTTACTTAAACATATTAAGTTTTAAAAAGGGAAAACAGGTGGGTTTCTTAAACCAGGCTGCCCAGAAAAGTTCCTCATTTGGTTTTCAAATTATAAAGCACAGAAGGAAGGTTTGGTTTGAAGTTTAATTTACCAGAGCTATACAGGATTAGTTTTTCTACGTGCAATCCAGTATTTGACAGTTGTTAAATATTTGCTTTAACCATGAATTTATTTTGAGTACAACACAATTGCACCTCCTATCTCTGCACAACTCTTTTAGGAACTGCCATACACTCATAATATTTAACTAGAACAATGAATGATTTAAAAATAGAAAATGCACAAATTACTGTATTCCCTTGGAAGCACATAAGCTCTGACAGAAAGTGGAATAAAGTGATTGTATAAAGAGCTTCAACATAATTTTTTTAAAAACCTTTTATTTTTATTAGCTTTAAATATATTTAGCTCTTCAGTGGAGTCTCCTTGGAATACACACTCAAAATCCAGTACTATGTATCAAGCCTATGATAATGGGCCTTAACTCTTTTCTCTTTGAGATCATAGCTAGCTTCCCAGGTGGCCACTAATGGCAAAGAACCTGCCTGCCAATGCAGGAGATGTGGGTTCAGTCCCTGGGATGGGAAGATCCTCTGGAGGAGGAAATGGCAACCAACTCCTGTATTCTTACCTAGAAAGTCCAATGGACAGCAGAGCCTTGTGGGCTAAGGTCCATGGGGTTACAAAGAGTCAAACACGATTGAAGCAACTGAGCACACGATAATCATATAATAATGATCATACAAATTCACATCCTTTAAACTTATAGACACACACATATTCATATATTTGGCATCGTATGTATGTTACCCATATACGTATATGTGTATCTATCTTTCAATCTAGTTCTAGATCTAGATATATTAATATATCTATATCTAGGCATGACCTTCCCAGGTGGCTCAGTGGTAAAGAATCTATCTGCCAAGCAGGAGACATGGGTTGGATTCTGGGGCAGGGAAGATTTCCCTGGATTCTTGCCTGGGAAATCTCATGGTCAGAGGAACCATCTGGATCTTAGCATAAGAAGGTAACACTATTACACTGAATGAAAAGTTGTGATGGATCATTTTAAACTGGAAGCACCCTATTACTCAGTTTTTTATGTGACCAAAGAGTAACTTTGGATGATGGAGTAAGGATATGGTGGGTCTTTGGCAGAAAATAAAGATACTGTGTATCTTGGTGCCAAGAAAACAGATATGTTCAATTGAATGAACATGAACTTGGTCTCATTAAATTCATGATATAAATCATTGTGACAACCATTCACTCATGAAACATTTATTGAAGGTTCACTCTGTGTTAATCCCTGAAGATAAAGTGAATAAGATATGGGATTTGCCAAATATGGATTGGGTTTGTAACTGATCTAGTTTACTTAATGTTGTATATTTTATCTGTGGAAATGATATATATTCATCCTGGAAATGTTTTTTACAAACTAATATATGCCAATTTTTTAAAAAAATTCATAGTTTTTAGTTATAAATCACACTGAATCTCATACATCACTCCTATTTACTTTATGAAAACGATGTCTTTCTATATTGTCCTTTTTATGACCCAAGGCATATTTTATTTATTAATTATATTTTTCAAAGTTATACAGATTATTACTAAACTTCATAACATTTCTTTTGATACTAGGAAAAAAGAATATTTGTAATCACCAACAAATACTGAAATATGAATGTAAAAACTCTCCATGTCTATGTTTATGAGCTGAACTTTAGAAGAATTAGAAGAAAAATGTGGATATTCCAACTATGAGATTTTGCCGTGATTCATACATTTTTTCCACTCAACCATTACAGTCTGCAGATGTTACACATGCAGTGTTTGAGACCAAACCCTGAGTATTAAGCAACTGAAACTATTCATGCATAATTCATGCTTTGTTACCTTTCATAACCTGTAACAATTTTCTACTCATCAATAATCTTCTGCAATGACAGATCTTCTGACCATATCTAGATGAGTTAGAGGAGCCAGAATATAATATTCATATATTAATGTCAATGATTAAAGCACTAGTTTAAATTATAGTTTCTTTTTTGTTGTTTGGCTTGAGCCACCGCACAGCATGTGGGACCTTAGTTTCCTGACTAGGGATGGAACCTGCACACCCCGCAGGGGAAGTGTGGAGTCTTAGCCACTGGACTGCCAGGGAAGCTCTATTGTAGTTTATTTGTTTAGGGAACATTTGAATATGTCAGAACTGCCAATAATCTTATTTATTATGCTAATTAGTTAAATTCTGACTTTTTAATTCTAATCACATGTATTTCAAATACCAAAGATTTGATTATTCATTTACATATTTATTACAAACATTTTACAGCATCCTCAGAAATTAAGTAATGTCTGTACTACTTCAATGCTAGTCACTGGGTATAGAGTGGTAAGTAAAATAGAGGCCAGACACTCACAGAGTTTCTAGTCTGAGGCTGTATTATTTGGCGTTTGGTGCTTGTTAGAAGGATAGATGTCTGGACCTTAGTTCAGGAGATATGGGATATGGACTAGGAAATTGCAGTTAAAAAAACCATCCCAGGGGACTGTGAAGCACATTCTCAAGTCTCATTTTTATGAATAGTCTTTTTGAGCCAGTCTTTTCAAATGTTTACCAGATCATCATTCTTCTTCTTAAAACCATCCAACAGCTGCCTGTTGAGTTTGAAAACCTTCCTAACTTCTTAGCACAGCCCCTGCCTTCCTCCTTTAACCTCCTTTGTCCAAGATTTTCCTAACTGGTGAAGCTGATTCACTGGCTTGCTCTGCCCCGAAAGTCAGCAACTTCATACTGTGCTCGGGGCCTTTAAGCCTTGCTATTCCCTCTGCTTGGAATCCACATCCTCCATATTTTCAGCCCTTGCCTCAAACACCACCGCTGGGTGCACTTTCCTAGTCCACGCTTACCCTGGGATTCTCTAACCAAATGCTGCCCACAATTACCTGTTAAGATAAACCCAAGCAATGTGTGAAATAATGGATTTATAGGACTCACTCCAGATGTCATCAAACTTCAAGCCCAGGAATCTGCAGTTTTGACAAGGCACCTGGGTGAGTCTTATTATCAGGCAAGTCTGGAAAACTGCACTATCAAATATTGTAATTCTTTTCACAGACACTATCGCCATCAGATGACACCACACTAATGGCCGAAAGTAAAGAGGAAATGAAGACCCTCTTGACCAAGATGAAAGAAGAGAGTGAAAGAGCTAGCTTAAAACTTAACATTCAAAAGACTAAGATCATGGCATCCAGTCCCATCACTTCATGGCAAGTAGAAGGGAAAAAAGTGGAAATGGTGACAGACTATTTTCTTGGGCTCCAAAATCCCTGAGGACAGTGATTGCAGCCGTGAAAGTAAAAGATGCTTGCTCTCTGGAAGAAAAGTTATGACCAACCTAGACAGCATATTCAAAAACAGACATCACTTTGCCGACAAAAGTCCATACAGTCAAAGCTATGGTTTTTCCAGGAGTCATGTATGGATGTGAGAGTTTGCCCATTAAAAAGGCTGAGCACTGAAGAACTGATGCTTTTGAAAAGTGGTGCTGGAGAAGATTCTTGAGAGCCCCTTGAACAGCAAGGAGATTAAACCAGTCAATCCTAAAGGAGATCAAATAAATCCATCCTAAAGGAAATCAACCCTGAATATTCACTGGAAGGACTGATGCTGAACCTGACACTATAGGCACCTGATGAGAAGCACTGACTCATTGGAAAAGACCCTGATGCTGGGAAAGACTGAAGGTAGGAGGAGAAGGGGACGGCAGAGGACAAGATGGTTGAATGGCATCACTGATTCAATGGACATGAGTTTAAGCAGACTCCAGGAGGTTATGAAGGACAGGGAAGCCTGGCATGATGCAGTCCATGGGGTCACAGAGTCAGACATGACTGAGTGACCCACCAACAAATGGCTGTCAGAAAGAAGCTTTGTCTGGGTGAGAGTAGGAACTTCAGGTTATTCCATTCTCTGTTCTCAGGACTTGAACATGGTCTGGCACTTTGTGGAAATGGCTCAATCACTGTTTCTTGACTGAATGGATAAAATACAGATCTGGGGAATCTCCTCATCTGGTATTTAAATGGAAGCAATTGGCACTATTTTTAGGGTTTAGCTATTGTTGTTAAAGATGTAATTTAATTTTTAAAGGTTGATGTCAAGTGATTTCAACTTTCTTTGAAGATTGAAGTATCTGAGTTTGATACCAAAATAAAAATCTGAAATTTTTATTGTTCTTCCAATGGCTATGTTATTTCTATAGTGACTTCTAATGAAACAAAGTTTTAGATTTGATGGCTATTCAAACTAAAGTAATCACTGACATCTACCTGAAGTATCAGAATACCTAAGTAGTTATATTTTTAGGCTGAATTATAGAAGTTAAAAAATGACAACTACATGATAGCTAGATTATAGTTAATTGCAAAGAAAAAAGAAATCTCTACTCATGGAAACTGGTTTAGAAGATTTCTATAACAGGACGTTTTTGTCTATGATAGCCAAGTAACCCCTTGAAAAACTTTCATCTGGTTATTTATGACTCATAGTCATAAGGCCCCAAAGACGAGCTCCTCTAAATCAAAGAAGATTATCAGTGGAACAAACAAGTTTTTCTCAGTGTGAGCGTGCATCGCATATATGCCCTTAATTGATGGAACACCATGAACACGCCGGCAAGAGGGAGGCAGGGAACAGGCAAGCATTTTTGATAGCTGGTATACCCTAAGCACAATGCAAAACACATGTTACTTTGCATGCTGTCTTAGTCAAATATTCAATATCCTTAATTAACATTCAGAAGAATCTCTCAGGTCCCATAAGGGATCATAACTTCTGAATTCCCTTGGGTTAATCATATCAAAGGTGCTCAATAATTATTTGCAAGCTAATGAAAGTTTTCACTGATTAAACAAAGTACTTTCTCTGAGTTAAATAAAAAACATTTCCCTACTGTGTTTACTCCCTACCCCAATACTAATAAGCCTACAGTGACTCTTGATAAAGCTTTCAAATTACCTATAGAACCTGATTAAGGCAATACAAGTAAACAAACACAAGCAAAACAAGACTAAATGCACACAGAATTCAAACAGCTCAGCTATATTATTACAATTCATGATTTTCAGCAATGGATTTGTTTTCTCTCTGCTTTTTTCTCAGAAAAGATGATGATGTTAGTTTGAAAGATATGATTTACTCATCAAAATTTTGTACCAATATAATATTTCTTTTAAATTGAATCTTAAATCTCTCCTAGACACTTTGGATCTAGCTTCTTTTTAGAAATCTCTGTAGAAATTCAAGACTTGCTTGTTAAACGTGAAAGAGGAAATAGTAACATACATTAATAAACAGGCACATAAAATATCAGTATATGATTTCAGATTAGATGAAAAATAATCTTGGCCCTACACAGATTTAGTGGCGCCTATGCATTTAGGGAGGAATGTGGTAAATGACTAAGAGGTTTGAGAACATAGATTTGGGAGTCAGAAAGTTTTCTGCTTTATCACAACTGATTTTCTGCTGTCATCTTGGGAAGAAGCTTAATTTTCTTAAGCCTCAGTTTCCTAATTTGTAAAATTGGGATATTACTTAATTGAAGATTTTCTGAAAATTAAATTAGATATTGTTTATTAAACTTCTCAGGTGGGGCCTGGTAAACAAAAAAGTTTCAAGAAATTGGTGCTATAATTTAAATTAGTTTAAAATTCTATAAATTCTCCATCTTCATTTTGGGAAAGCAGTTTATACATATTACATAAATTGACTAGAAATATATATAGATACCAGCTTTATATGTGACAGTTTAACTATATATAATCTGTATATGAAGTTCATATGGAAATGAATGTGTATACAGCTCTAGATAGTTCTGTATATGTCTTTTTTTGATAACAAGTTCATTAAAACTGAAATTTATTTTAGGGCTAAGACTTAATATTTTCCCTCTAAAATGTCAAATAACTTTGGATGATTTTCATAATTATTTATAATGTGATAAAATGTTATTTACCAATATTTTTATGCCTCAATTTACATGCTACATATATTATTTTGTATATATAAAAATACATTTAAAAATAAGAAGACTATAATAGACTAATAAAATAAGACTTAACCTGTATAATTAGGTTGAAACTTAGAGGTATGGTATGACAATGGTTATAGTGATAACAGAACATGACCAAACAAAAAAGAATTTTGGAGAAAATGATGAAGAGTTGTTAGATTTTTAATCAGCTATTTCTTTTATCAGCCTTTGCTTCTGAGGTTTCTACTTGTTCGTGCTTATAGTTAAAACCATGTCTGCTTAGTGGACATTCATATTACTATTCATACAAACTGCATATCACTGGTGGAAGGGAATGGAAGTTATATTTTCCTAGTCTTTACCTATTTCAATCAATCAACATTTATTAAATATTCATTCACAAATATACCAACTATATGACAAATTGCTGAAGCTCCAATAATTTGGCCCCTGATGCAGAGTCTGGAAAAGACCCTGATGCTGGTAAAGATTGAAGGCAGGAGGAGAAGGGGGCAACAGAGGATCAGATGCTTGGATGGCATCACTGACTCACTGGGCATAAGTTCGAGCAAGTTCAGGGAGATGTGAGGGACAGGAAAGCCTGGCTGCTGCGGTCTATGAGGTCACAAAGAGTCAGACATGACTGAGCAACTGAACAACAACACTATGCCAAATACTGCTCTAGCCAACCATGAAAAGATAGAAAAAGTCCTTAGCCTCTTTAAGTTTATATTCTAATCAAAGCAGATGCACACTGTGGAAGCAAGGAAATGAGCAGACTAGGTGAAAACCCAATAGTGATGTAACCGTTTTTATTGAATGCATGAATGAATTCTGTGGCTCTGTTCACAATGTGGGTGATCTGTATTTCTCAAGGTGGCCACTTAAATGCTCTCTCTCAGTTACTAAGAGTCTAGAAGCCCATTCCTCTTAGGATCACTTTTCCCCTACACATAGCCCTTTCTGGTAGGACTTAAATGGGCTCTTGGCTGGGACTTTCTCATGTGCCTATCATCTGGTCAAGAGCTAGCACTCATGTGTCCTTTGTCACGGTAAATTCTGGGAGTCTAGACTATTCTCGGGCTTCCCTGGTAGCTCAGCTGGTAAAGAATCCACCTGCAAGGAAGGAGACCCCAGTTGAATTACTGGGTTGGGGAGATCCCCTGAGGAAGGGATAGGGTACCCACTCCAGTATTCTTGGGCTTCCTGGTGACTAAGATGGTAAAGAATCTGCCTGCAAAGCGGGAGACCTGGGTTTGATCCCTGGGTTGGGAAGATCCCCTGGAGTGGGGCATGGCAACCCACTCCAGTATTCTTTCCTGGAGAATCCCCATGGACAGAGGAGAGAATCCCTGTGGACAGAGGAGCATGGCAGGCTGCAGTCCCTGGGTAGACAAAGAGTCAGACATGACTGAGAAACTAAGCTCAGCACAGACCATTCTCAACTCAGCATTTTCTTCCTGCTTGTCTGTTAGAGCAGCCAGTCTTCTACCTTTAGACTTTTCTGGTGTGAGTCTGCATCCCACAATTTAAGAGGGCAAAGGTCAAGATCACTGCATGGTCTTATTAAACTCTGCACCAGGCAAAGAGGCGGATAACCGCGCCCCCTTTCCTCTTTATCATATAGATCTTGGGGAAGCAGTTTGCAGGACACCAGCAATTCTCTCTGAAAACATGTTCTAATCTCCAGTATTTCCTCCTCCAGTTTTACTAGACTGTAAGTTGGTAATTAATCAAGAGTTGTAAAACCAAGCTGTCCACCCCATTGAAAAGTCCTGTGTAGGTAGCCTGGCACCTCACTTCAGAATACTGGAGTATTTTTCACCTCTCTTTTTTGAACTCATGTAAAACTTAGGTAAAGAGTCCCAGGTTAAAGTCTTATAACTATAAATAGTGCTCTGCAGAAGATTAAAGCAAGGTTATGTGATAGAATTGGTGGATAGCTTCTTCAGAGTGGATGGTTCAGGAAGGTTTTGGACAGAAAAGGATGAACCATGAAAAGATCAGAGAGAAGGTAGCATTTTGAACAGAGAGAAGAGCTGGTGACAAAGATCCTAAGGCAGGAAAAAATGACTTGAGAATGGTCACAGAAGAGAAAGAAGGAGAGTGTGGGTGGAGTGCATGGATGAGAGGGAGAGATGGAGTCAGAGAAGTGATCGGGGGTCAGGACTTCTGTGATTTATAATCCAGGAAAAGAAGGATTTTTAGTTGATGGATTGGGAGAAAGAGAAAAAGAGGAATCAAAGCTAACTCCTCAATATCACCAACTGAATCCATGCTAGTCTTCATAAAAACAAAGGAAAAATAACAAAGTCAGGTTGACAACATATGGCAACTGGATTATCAGGTTCAAATGTTCACTTTTTGAAGAGTAAATGTTTTATTCAGTTCTTCAAAGAATTAAAATTCGTGCCATTTCCTGGGTTTCTTCCTTTGCCACCATAACAGCTGTTCTGGTTAAGAGTTTTGTCTTATTGTGTGCTTGAATTTCAGCCTTCATTGAGAAGATAAGGGGTTACAGAGTCCTCTGTGCTCTAAAAGGGACTTCCCTGGTGGCTCAGAAGTTAAAGCATCTGCCTGCAATGTGGGAGACCTGGGTTCCATCCCTGGGTTGGGAAGATCACCTGGAGAAGGAAATGGCAACCCACTCCAGTATTCTTGCCTGGAGAATCCCATGGGTGGAGAATCCCATGGGCGGAGGAGCCAGGTGGGGTACAGTCCATGGGGTTGCAAAGAGTCGGTCATGACTGAGCGACTTCACTTTCACTTTCACTTTCTGTGCTTTAAAATGACTGGAAATTGTGTAATCATCAACAAATAACTCCAAGAGAGAAATAAGGAAATTCATTCTAGAATCCTAAGACTTGGGAGCTCAGACAAGGGCTGTGAACATTCTCACCTTGTGACAGGAAACATCAGTAAGAGGATTACAAATATATAGTCACAAATGTATAATCACAATAATGTGATCTGCAGGCAAGGTGATGGAGGAAAGCAATGGAGATAAAGGAACTGAGTTAAATTTACAGTAAGAAATGAAATTGTGATGCGTAAGGAGGAAGTTATAAGATTTCATGACTTCAAGACAGAATCTTTCTTTTCTCCTAGTCTGTCAGTAAGCAGCCAAATGAGGAACTTGGAAAGTTCATGGGACCTGAAGAAGAGATGGAGAGCAAAAATATTAGATGTTAAAACACTAATGTGGTTTAGGGCATGGTTTTTAAGAGCATGGACTACCGACCTAAACTGCCTAGGTTCAGGCTGATTTCTAAGAAGTTGTATGACCAGCAAGTCATTCTCTCCTTTGTGCCTCAATTTCTTAACCTGTGAATGAGAATGATAATGCTCCAGATTTCCTAGGATTGTGATGTGTATATGGAGTATTTAGAATATGGCCTGCAATGTATAAGCAGGATTGAACACAGGTAATTAGGGATTCCTGGGATAATACTGAGATGATTTCCCTAGGAACACTTGCAAAAATGAGACAGGTGGGATATAGTTCCATTTTCTTTGATAGATGTTATCAGTATAGGCAACCTGTATAGATGGTTTATATAGAACCAGCATTTCTGAGATGAATTCCATCAGAAATGAGGCTCACACATGGTAGTGGATGATAAAAGCCTCAAATAGGATTATGTTAGCCTAGGAACACAGGGATAGACAGAAAGAGACGGATCCGCAAATTGAGGAGGTCTTGGATAGACCAGTGAAAACCCAGCTGGAGAGGAGCCACGGGTTGGAACAAAGAGGAGTCAAATGGACAGGTTCACGGTAAGGAGAAGAGAAAGATGAAATCATTAAAAATGTAGATGATAAGGCAGTGACTACATTAAATAAATACATAAGTAGGTAGATAGCTAGATAAAAGATTGAATTCTTTTCAAAGCTGCTGCTAAGTGAAATGAATCCTTTTTGGCTACAGATGCAAATATGGGAGAAAAAGAGAAATGACGTGTTGAAAGTAACAGATTGCTCACTTCAAAAAGATGAAATGTGTTATAGCGTCACCCACTGAGAGAGACGCCAGACCCTGGGGAAGTCACTTCTATCGGTTCTCGAAAACATTCATTGAGATTCGAAGGGTTAATGTGGAAAAGGGTGTTATTAGTGACAGGAGGCTTTGGTATTCTTCCTAGTACCCAAGGCACAGACCAAACATGCTGCTCCAAGCATAAGGCTGATAGTAAAATTGAAAGAAATGACAAAGTTGTGTCTGCCACATCTTTGTGTGCTCAGTTTAAACGGATTCAAGTGAAAAATCCTGCCTGATCAGCTTTCACAGCTGCTTTGCTATGGGGAGCAGCTGCCGCTGGTGCTAAGTGAAAATACTCACATGGGATGCCAACAGGCAGAGTGTAATTCAGGGCAGGGTACAGACATGAGACTCGAGGGCAGAGAGTGGTAAGTGCAGTGGGAAATGGTATTTCACATTTCCGAACTGATACCTTTCTAATTTAATGATTAGTTTTTGAATTGAGGTATAAGTGACATATATTAGTTTCAGGGATACAACATGATTTGATATATGTAGATACTGAAATAAGTCTAATTAACATTGTTGCTATATATAGCTACAGAAATTTTCTTTCTTGTAATGAGAACTTTTAAGATGTATCCTTTAACAATTTCAAATATGCAATACAGTATTCTTAACTAGTCACCAGGTTATACATTAAATCACCATGACATTCATTTTATACCTGGACTTTTTTACCTTTTGACTCTCTTCACCCATTCTGATCACCCTTTATCCATCCTCTCCCTCTGGAAAGCACCTATCTGTTCTCACCTATCAAAGAGCTTGGCTTTGTTTGATTTAAGATTCCACAAATAAGAGTGATCATACAATATCTGTCTTCCTCTCTATGGCTTATTCCACATAGCATAATACCCTCAAGGTTGAAAGGATGCCTTTTTTAAAAGCCAAGACTAGGGAAGCAGAGATGATGGAACTTTTCTGAAAGCACTTTGCCAACAAGTAACAAGACACATCACGCTTGCCTAACTTTCTGCTTGCTTCCACGGGGGCCTGGGTTTTCAGGATTATTTAAGTTCTAGTATGGAGTCAGGTATAGATAAAGCAATGTCATACATACAACTACATTAAGCAAAATAGGACTCAAAATTTAACCAAGGATAAGACAGAACTACAGGAAGGAGCCAGAGAAAGGTTGGCCAATGTTGAAATCATCACTATGAGGCTCTCAGTTGTTATCCAGATGACTGATAGTTTCAAGATAATCTGGATTTCCCTCCCAGGCACTTGCAGCCAGAACTGGGTTTAGGAGTGGAGACAAATTTAAAAGATAAAGGGGAACAGGGTAATAGTGGACATGGAATGAGCTACTGTGTGTCTAGGGAGGCTGAATGTTCAGTAAGAACAGGAAAACAGATAAGGAAAGATCAAAACATCATATCTGAGCTGCAGGGGGAGAGAAAAATCCAGCATCAGAAGTGATGGATGTGTCATTGGGAGGAAGGGCAAAGGCAAAAGAATGGGAGGGCTGGTGATGGATGGCCTGGTGAATGAGGGAACCTGGAAATGTCTTCAGGGTCAAGGGAAGGGGAGAGAGCATCCTGGAACAGCTATAGCTAAACCTATGACTGAAGGAAGTTCATAAAGCATATACCATGGTTTGGGATTTGTCTTCAGCAAACTCAGACCAGGAAGACAGCCAGGAAAGAGCTTCTGAGGATTCCTAAGATAGCAAGATCAAGAGGCAAAGATAAGGTGAAAAATCAAGACGGCATCTTATTCTTTTAAAAATTGTATCCTTGGATTTAAATTTGTGCTTACTGAACTACAAAGAATTTTAAAAGTTAGCAAAGCCTTCAAAACTTTAGTGGGTATCATCTAGATTTTCTCTACCTCTCCACAAACAATTATATAAGGGGTAATTTAAAATATACATTTAGAACAGATTTGTATATTAATATATTATAAGAGACAATGTGGTCAGCAGGAAATGTTTTCTCTTTACTGGAGCGCCTTTAGCTTTACAAGACATTCCAATTTCTTTTTTAAAAGGCTCTAGAGGAAATATAGGCTACTGTGCAAAATGAGTGAAGATGAGTCTGAAAAGTAGGAGTAAAGGGGTGGACATGGAGTGTACACCCTGGAGTACTGTAACCCAGGATTTGTCTAGGTCTCCAATTTTGTTTCACATAGGACCTGGGCAGCCTGGGGCCAGATCTACCTATCAGGGGAAGGAAAGAAAAGTGAAATGGAATACAGGAAAGTTGAAATCAATAAACTGATTTTAAAAACCTCCTGTTTTGCTTAGACTGATGCAGTGTCAAAGACTCGGTCTCCTAAGCATTAAGAACATTTTCTGAGCAATGCCATTCCTTAGGCATAATACAAAACCCAACATTGAATCCAGTCACTACCCTCTGACTTTTTGATCTGCTAAGTCACTTCAGTCGTGTCTGACTCTGTGCGACCCCATAGACGGCAGCCCACCAGGCTCCCCCGTCTCTGGGATTCTCCAGGCAAGATCACTGGAGTGGGGTGCCATTGCCGTCTCTTTGATCTTTGATCTAGTAATACATAATTAATCCCAGAGTCCTCAAATCAAAATATGCAACATGATTTATGAATATTAAATTTTAAGACATTAGCAATACCATCAGAAATCTGTGGAAAAAAATTAAACCCCTGTGAAATGTATCATCTTGGTAATCTGGAAAAACAAGATGCTCTGATAGTAAGACCCACATACTGTTTACTCAAAATATCATCGTGACACAGGTTAAGAAGACTTTCCATAAAAACTCAGTGTCAAGCTGCAAAGAAAGAAAAGGATTACCAAGCTCAGCTGTGTTTAGACACTGACTTACTGACCTCCTGAAGGGATTTTTTTCATAGAGAAGACTTAGATGACCAGGGAATTACCATTCATGCTAATATAGTGGGTGCATAGATGTTTTCTTCAAGCAAGTACTTCATTTAACACAACAGGAGAGGATGCTATTTTCTCTAAAAGTTCCAGAATATAAGCTTACTTACTAGAGAGAGGAGACTAAATAAAATATTGTTAAAGATATACAAAACATTTTATAAAGACTTTGCTCAAAATGAACACTATGAATCAGAATGGTTACATGTCAGATTCTTTTCTTACTATTATTCACTATATTGTCCTTTTATATCAAATTTTGTTGATAAGTACATCAATTTTTGTTGGGTCTGTCAATACTAGTATTTCATAATGCCTACCAGTTTATTTTTATCTTTTTTCCCCCAACACTCCCATGTACACAATGTAGGTATCTTCCATCCTGGAGAGAATTACTTAGAGTTGTGCTTCTCAGACTATGTACATTGAAGGATCAGCTTTTTTGATGTTTTTTTATTCTCAATCTATTGTAAATCAATTCTACCATACATCAATGGAAATGAATTACTAACAAAATGAAATTAATACAACAAAAGTATATAAATATGTCACATTTTTATTATTCAACTCTGTACTAATACTTTCCTGTTAAGTGACTGTAAAGATTTTAAATGCTGACTCCAAATGTTTTCATTTATTTCATTAGAGACTAGTATGCGAAGAGTTGACTCATTGGTAAAGACTCTGATGCTGGGAGGGATTGGGGGCAGGAGGAGAAGGGGACGACCCAGGATGAGATGGCTGGATGGCATCACTGACTCGATGGACGTGAGTCTGAGTGAACTCCGGGAGTTGGTGATGGACAGGGAGGCCTGGCTTGCTGCGATTCATGGGGTCACAAAGAGTCAGACACTACTGAGCGACTGAACTGAACTGAACTGAACTATTTTATATTGGCACTGGTCTCCATGATTCACAATTTGAGTCACACTGATTTGGAGAGTTCAGATTAACCAAAACTATCAGGATCACCCATCGTACAGAGTCACTGAGTCACAGGGATCCTACTCTATGTAGTAGCTACGGACATAAACAATAGCTCTTATTTACGCAGCATGTTTTTCCTTCCTGAAGTGTTTGCATGTTCACAGTTCCGTTTATCTTCAGGACAGACTATGTGGTAGGCAGATGAAAGTTCATCACTTTATCAGCAAGAGGCCAACATATCTTAATCATGGGAGTGCATGTAGTTAAATGCACATGTTTTAGCCTACTATTTTCTAATACTATACTATAAAAATCTGAATAGAACACACCTTATGCAAACCACACAGGTAACTGAATTACTTATCTTTTCATTCAATTAAAAAACTTTTACTAAGTGCTCATATGTGCCATGTGCTGTGCTTCGCCTCATGTGTGAGTAATCTGAGAAAGGGAATGTTTCTTTCATTCGAAGAGGGCACATGGTATAGACAATCAGTAAGTTTAGTGCAAGGCCTGGTGAGATAGAAGCACTGAATAAGTGCTGTAAGAACTGAGAGGAGACGCAGGTTATTTTCACTGGGAGAAAGTAGCCCCGGGGCTTGGTCTCGATGTAGAGTAGTGTAGTTGCTGGCACTGCTGAACTGGACTTTTGTTGAAGACATAGCAGAACATGAACAAAGTCACAGAAGCAGGAAAAACAAGGAGAATCTGGAAACCGGGTCATCCTAGTTCAGACTCTGGGTATGTAAGGATGACTTCTGGGGAACAAAGCTGGAAAAGATGTGTGCTAAATCATGGAAAGGTGAGCCAGGAAGGTGAGGAGTCTGGGTCCCTTTCCATTCTTGCAGGTGTGAGTGCCTTGCTGAATGGAGCCCCTCTGCTCTCAAGCCTGCTCACTTTGATTTACGACTTACACAGTCCCCAGAAGGCAATCTTAATGACACAAAGATTAGCATAAGATAGATATTACAGAAGATATGTTGGGGAAAAACATAAAAAGAGAGAGAATTATATCACACAATACACAAAACTTAACAAAAGTCCTGATTAAACATTTATATCCTTTTCAAATATACACCAGATTTCTTACTGGCTATCAAGATAACATACCTTATAACTTCCTCTTCTCTCAGACCCATTAAAATCTCTTTTCTTTTGTAATCTTATATCTCCATATTCCTCAGCCCATTCAATAAACAAGAGACTATCATTATTTCCCTTCAAATATTTATAGGGAAAGTCTAAATAACATTAAGGTCTCTTTTTCTTTTTCTCTTTCTCTAACTTGAATGGAGACACACAGATATTTATTAGATGATCGTCGGCACTGAAATAGTTATGTGCTTTAACATGGGAGGTCAGTGGCAAGCAGAGGAAGCTGCCTGAGTGTGAAGAAGCGAAGAGAAATAAGATGACAGAAAACAAGATGCTTGAGAGAAAGAATAACACTTGAGCGTGGCCTTCAGGCCCACTTTTAGCTCCAAATCTACTTGGATTCTTTTTCTTAGATATATATACACAATGATCCTTTATAGCCTTACAATACACCTCTATTTAATTTAGCTACATGACCTATTTTATTATGAAGATGTGCCACGCTGGTTGTAAAGGAAGAGAAAAGTTCATTAATCACCTTTAAAACAAACACTCAGGTTGCACACAGCGTAACGGAGATCAGGTACTAACTGTGAGAAAAATAATCTAGGCTGATCTTTCTCTCCCTTGTCTTAGTGAAGCAGAGGCTGGACAAGCGGAGGCTTTCTGTTTGTGTTTTTGGCCACACTGCACACTGTGTAGGGAGAAGGCAATGGCACCCCACTCCAGTGCTCTTGCCTGGAAATCCCATGGATGAAGGAGCCTGGTGGGCTGCAGTCCATGTGGTCGCTAAGAATCGGACACGACTGAGCCACTTCACTTTCATGCGTTGGAGAAGGAAATGGTAACCCACTCCAGTGTTGTTTTTTTTTTAAATTTTATTTTTTTACTTTACAGTACTGTATTGGTTTTGCCATACATTGACATGAATCCACCACAGGTGTACATGAGTTCCCAACCCTGAACCCCCCTCCCACCTCCCTCCCCATATCATCTCTCTGGGTCATCCCAGTGCACCAGCCCCAAGCATCCTGTATCCTGTATCGAACCTAGACTGGCGATTCATTTCTTACATGATAGTATACATGTTTCAATGCCATTCTCCCAAATCATCCCATCCTCTCCCTCTCCCTCTGAGTCCAAAAGTCTGCTATACACATCTGTGTCTTTTTTGCTGTCTTGCATACAGGGTCATCATTGCCATCTTTCTAAATTCCATATATATGTGTTAGTATACTGTATTGGTGTTTTTCTTTCTGGCTTACTTCACTCTGTATAATCGGCTCCAGTTTCATCCACCTCATTAGAACTGATTCAAATGTATTCTTTTTAATGGCTGAGTAATACTCCATAGTATATATGTACCACAGCTTTCTTATCCATTCATCTGCAAAAAGTGGGCCAAAGAACTAAATAGACATTTCTCCAAAGAAGACATACAGATGGCTAACAAACAGGTGAAAAGATGCTCAACATCACTCATTATTAGAGAAATGCAAATCAAGACCACAGTGAGGTACCATTTCACACCAGTCAGAATGGCTGCGATCCAAAAGTCCACAAGCAATAAATGCTGGAGAGGGTGTGGAGAAAAGGGAACCCTCTTACACTTTTGGTGGGAATGCAAATTAGTACAGCCATTATGGAGAACAGTGTGGAGATTCCTTAAAAAACTGAAAATAGAACTGCCTTGTGACCCAGCAATCCCACTGCTGGACATATACACCGAGGAAACCAGAATTGAAAGAGACACGTGTACCCAAATGTTTATCGCAGCACTGTTTATAATAACCAGGACATGGAAGCAACCTAGATGTCCACTCCAGTGTTCTTGACTGGAGAATCCCAGGGACGGGGGAGCCTGGTGGGCTGCCGTCTATGGGGTCACGCAGAGTTGGACACGACTGAAGCGACTTAGCAGCAGCACTTTGTGTAAGCTCTTAGTTTCTTGGGCCAGGGATTGAACCTGTGCCCTCTGCGGTGGAAGTGTGGAGTCTTAACTACTGGACCACTAGCAAAGTCCCGCACAGAGTTTTAAGTTGCAAATTCTGGATGTTGTATTTCCTAATAAAAGGAAACTGATGGAGAGGAAATACTCTGATAACAACGGCATTAGCATGGTGGATGCACGTACTGCTTTGCCGCTCCCCCAAATGCCCCCATTTTACGAAACAGAAGGATGAAGAAAACCTAATTAAAAACGTTACAGTTAAATTAATCCAGACATGGAATTTAGAATTAAAGTGAAAGCTACTATTTTCTTCTCAAATGAAGTAAAAATAGAAACCTGACAGGTATATGATAAAATCACAGAATACCAACCTTGCAAATGGTCACCAGCTTTTCAGGATGACGTATGGGAGATACCCGTATACTAAGCATAGAGATTCTTCCCACCAGCCACACTATATCATCATCCATATTGTCACCTTTGGCCATGAAGGACACCAATAAATACGGCACCCTCAGGAAAGCATGATCAGGTTTCATGGACATACTATCAAGAGAAGAAATAAAGTCACCAGCATAGGACAGAACAGGCTCTAGGTTTCAGAACATTGCATTTTATGATTAAACAGGGCTGGTAGCTAATAAAATTCAGTGATTATGACATGATTTCCCCAACTATACTTAAGGTAATTCCAAGGTTACCCAAACCAGATATTTTAATGAATTAACAAAGACCAGAAGGCATTTCTAGATTTCCCAGCTGTAAGAATTCTAAAATATAACTATTACATTCAGCTCAACAGAACAGTAAAGCAAAAACGCTCATTGCTGGTGATATACCAGGGAACAGTTAAAATTGCTTTATGGCCTTTGGTAATGAGAGTGGACAGCAGTGTAACAATATATAATAAGATGAGTTTAGTTTTATGTCCTGAGAACAATCTGCTTTACCTTTACAGTTCAATTCTTTACACCGTTTCTGTTTTAAGTAATTACAGAAGATAGCTGGCAAGTGACAGCTAAAACCACTATAGCAAATGGCCTGTGTTGTAGTGTTGAAGTCTACCTGAGCACTATTATCTTAGATTTCTAGGGAATTCAGTGTAGTGAAGGTGTCACATGAAACAAATGTCTCCTGACTTACACTAGACTTAAAAGTATCTCCTTCAGGCAAGATGTTCTCAAGTTTGTGGCCAGTGGTGTTTTTCCAAAGGGTTGCACACATAACACTGGTGATACCTGAGCTGCTATTAGAAGATACAGGAAAGATTATACTTTGTTTCAATAGTTATATTTTTATTTGGAAATCAGTACCTGAAAATAAAGACCACATCAAATCCCTGATTTCATGGATAATGTTGCTTGAGATGGGTGAGTTTAAAAAGTTCACATAAAGAAAAATATTAAACAAATAGTATAAGTGGTAGGTGGTAAAAAAAAGGCAGAAACTTTGGATGTCGGTATGCAGCAGGTGGTCTCCAAAGTGGTTCCATGGGCCTCAACACCTGGTGTTCATGCCTTTGTATAATCCACCCCCCGTCCCCTCACTGAGCAGGGCTGACATGTAACCAATAGGCTACTGTGAAAATGAAGGAGTGTAACTTCCGTGGCTAGGGCCCAAGTCATTAAGGCTTCACTTTGATTATTAATTCTGAGAGGAGTCAACTGCCAGGCCATGAAAAGCAGCTGAGTCCCCTGGGCCAAATCACTGAGGCCTCCTGCAAACAGCCAGCAAGGAACTGAGTCCACTTGCCTATAGCCATGTGAACGCCCTGGCATCTTGACTGCCACCGCTAAAGATATCTGGGATCAGAACTGTCTTATCTAAGCCACTCCCGAATTGCTGACCCACAGGAACTGCCTGAGATAATACACACTTATTGTTTTAAGATGCTAAATTTGGAGGTATTTT
The DNA here is from genome assembly GCF_001704415.2 of Capra hircus. Classification (NCBI taxonomy): domain Eukaryota; kingdom Metazoa; phylum Chordata; class Mammalia; order Artiodactyla; family Bovidae; genus Capra; species Capra hircus. The sequence continues at coordinate 121,117,730 of NC_030809.1, read as the reverse complement.
GTTATATGACATTAGATTAACAATAGATAAAGAACGTTGTGACCAAGGCATCCTTGATAGGGAATCCCATTTACCATTGCTCAGACATATCTTTGTCTTCTTTTGTCTGAAACTTCCGTTACATAGAGCTGAAGTGAGATTTAACACAAAGTGTACATCTTGCTTCTGCTTTTGCTGACAAAGTGTTTGCTATCACTTACTCCAGACAATGAGAGGGTTATAGGCTTTTAATAAAAGCAGACTCTCTAGCCAGGGGAAATCTAGTGGCTTCCAACGGCAGGATAGTTTGAGAAGACGTGATCTGAGCTTCTGAACTCCATATGTTAAATGACCTCCTGTTTCTCTTCCTCTTCTAAAAGCGTCTCAAAGCAGCTGCCATCTCTAAGCTCCACCTTCATGTGAGATTTTATATTTTTCCTGGGCCCCTAAGTGAGCCTGTGGTAAATTGATAGTTACTGTTATAGCTGTTATTTAAAGCTTTTTTAAATGACAACTTCAAAAATACTGTTTAGGTATTTTTCATATTAATTTTCTCTTCATGGCAACAGAAGATTGCTTTATAAATTCCTTAAAACCTTAACCCAACTTCTTACCTTCACTCAGCGGACTTGCTGGGAAGATTCCTATGATGTTGCTGTTGCCTCAGATGAGAGTACATAGAGCTAGTTTAAAGAGCATAGATACACGGAGGAGAATTCCTTTATTTTCTGTACTTACTCATATAGTCTCACTTGTTTATTTCTCAATTATTTTCCCATCACCCATAGAAGTTTCTTATTAGGTCTTGGGCATGCATGTTGAAAATTAATTTGGGTTCCACTGTGTTCTGCTACTTCTGCTGCGTCAGCATTTCCATAATTACAACCCATCACTGGCTGTCTCCCAGATGACTGCTAAAATTATATGTCATGGGATTTAACTACAGACCAGATCATGGTGTTTTTTAATCTTCACTAGAATTCCTTCCAAATAACTAAAGAACTAATCACCCTAGCTCTTTGTTTTGTTGTTTTTTGGTCTCCGGTTTGGGCCTTTTGAAGCACTTCTCTTCAACAGAAGTTAGTCTATATTTTCAGTTTGCTTTTGGTTCATGGTTCTGGGAAAAAGGAACAGAGTCTGTGTTTCTCCATAACCCCATCAGAAGAGTATCTGTGAACCAGTTTCACTAATAATTTTAGTCACAGACACATTATTTGCCATATAATATTCTTGTCTGAAAAATTCCACAGACAGAGGAGCCTGGCAGCCTACAGACCATGGGGTCACAAAGAACTGGACACAACTGAGTGACACACACACACACATACACTTCCTGAAAATCTATTTTGGTGACTATCCAAATCTTATACCATCACTTATTGGTTCTAGCTCAGGAACCAAATTTTTTAGTACCTATATCACAAATAACCCAGATGAAAGTGAAAGCAATTATGGCCAGTGACGCAAACTAAATTTACCAGGAAGGCTAACTTCTAGTCCTGGTTCTCAATTTCAAACCATGACACGGGTGAGTCTCGTCACTCTGCAGGGGCCAGTCGTGCCATCTGTAAGACAGGAGGGTTGGAGTACATGAGCCAAGGTCGCCTCCAGTTCTACAGGCCTAGAGCCTCCGTAAGCATGATGGCAGCTCAAGACACCCACACTTGCTGCGGGCTCTCCAGTCACGAAGTCTGGGGATTCCTGCTCACGGGCCATTTTACTGTCAGCAGTTCTGCCTATGGCTTTTCGTTGCTCTGCTTCCCGCAACCACTTTTGTTGTTGGTTTGGTTAGGTTTGGGGTTCCTCAGCCTCTGTTTCTCCCTCTAATGTCTCCACAAGAGAAAGGGGACATGGTCGCGATTTGCTGCCTCTTGATGGGAATCATGCGCTTCTAGAATCTTTCAGAAATAGACCTGAAAAAAACCTTCCAGGAAACTTGTCACATACAATTATTCTTTATGTGCATACCAGTTCTTTCTGGATTGTTCTCTTTTAATGATTTGGATGTTTACTGACTTTAGGTCTCCCCACCAGGAGGTACCCTCTATAAGAGCAGCCACCTGTGTCTCCCATTTCCTGTTTCAGCCCCAGAATCCAGGTCACTGTTATATAAAACAATAATTATTCTTGTTTGTATCAACTTATATACTCAATATGCTAAATGAATTAATTGAACCAGAATCCCTTTTAAAGAAATTTGGCTTTTGATGGAAATATGCCCCCAAAGACATCAGAACTACTTAGAAATAGCAGCTGTTCAGAAAACACTTAATGTAGTCATATTAAGTAGTCTCCAGTACAATAAAGGCATAAAATCGAAAAGAAAGAAACAAATTCCTAGACAGAGGAGTGTCCAGTAAACCTTCTCTAAATAGTTCACAGCTGTGTACCATGTGGTTTGACTGGATAAACAAACTTAGGAAGCACATTTGGGTTGGAGAATCCTGGCTGTAATTGTACTTTACTTCTCTTTCTGTGGTCAGACACAAGGTAACAATCTTAGGAGTGTTATTCTTAATAACTATGCCATCTCAGGTTATGAAAATTCCTCATTAATTTGAGTGCTATAAATAATAGAGTTTCCGAATCTAAAGCTAACTTCATTTTTTAAGTGGTTGCAGTTTCTGAGAAGAAATACTAAATGAGAGGGAGGGAATACAAGTGAAATTTCAAAAAATTAAAATTCGTGACTTAAGGATTTCTTCTACTGTCATTTGGTTTAAAAGAAAGAATGAACTCTTCAATTTCAGTAATTAAATTATACCTGTGCATTTGACATTTTGAAATTCTTTATTATTATTTATTAATAAAAAGTCCTTTGAGACCATTAGGCAAGAGGATACAAATATAAAAGATTAAAAGGGTTGATAAAAGCTCCATTATATTTATTCTTTTCATATAAACCTAAAGTTTAAAGATACGACTTACTGAAAAATTATTCTGAAGTGTCTAATTTACAAAACTGGCATGTCAAAGTGAGGTCATTTTGAAGCTTATTTCATGATAAGCACAAGTTATGACACTGATATCAGTAGGGTGGCACCATTAGTGTTTCTATTTCTATAACTAAAATTTTAGTTTAAAAACCATCACAAGTAGAAGTTTAGGAGTATATTTAAATGTATCTTCTACTTTATTTAAAAAGTTACAACAGATATTTGATTGAATGGAATTGGCACTCAACATGCTTTTTTGATGAATGTGAGGAGAATTTGGAGTTAATGCAATAAGAAAATCTAAATAATGTTAATGAAAGTCAGTGACAGAAAGTAACAGTTAATTTCTGTATAATACCTTAAATAAAGAAGATAACCTCAAATCCCTCTGTGACACAAGACATATTTCATTTACCACAAAAACTTTATTTTTTAGAGCTCTTTCATACTTCAGCGTATAAAGCTATAAAAGCCACAGAATAAAAAAGAGAAAAGTAAGCCCTAGTGAAACTATGTGGAGAGAATCACTGTTAATATTTTAGAGTATTTTATTTGTACTGTTTCTATATTTTTAAAAACATAATTAAGATCATACAGAATGCACATACTTTTATATGCTAGCTTTGAGAAGAAAACTTAAAATTTAACTTTTCTACAAAGTCATATGTTTGTTGTAGTATATTTCAAACATAAAAGATTGAAAGAGATAATAAGGTCGACCCAGAATCTCATTTCTTAGAGAACACTAGTTGGACCCAAACACACACTTGGATTTAATAATTGATGCAAGTGGCAATACAATCAGTAGATAAAAGATGGACTATTTAATACTGTTGACTAAACCAAAAGAAATACATGGGATTCATACCTCACCTGTACACCAAGATACATTTTGGTTAAATGAAAGATATTAATGTTAAAAAAAAAAAGCATAGAACAAAAGTGGGAAATTTTCTTTATAATCTTAGGGAAGAAAAGACTTTTAAACTATGACTCAAAATTGACTATAATATAGATATGTATATTGTATGTATATTAAACTGCATGCATATTAAAACCTAAATATCTAAAACTTAAGAAAAGTCAAAAGGAAAAGGGCAAACCAGAAATCAATATCTGTGACTCACAGACAAAAAAATCCATCTCCCTAATATATACAGAGCTGGTAGAAATTAATAGAAAGAGTAACGACGCATTATGCATGCTTAGTCCCTTCAGTTGTGTCCACCTCTGTGCGACCCTATGGACCGTAGCTTGCCAGGCTCCTCTGTCCATGGGATTCTCCAGGCAAGAAAACTTCAGTGGGCGGCCATGGCCTCCTCCAGGGAATCTTCCCAACCCAGGGGGCAAACCCGTGTCTGTTTCCTGCATTGGCAGGCAGGTTCTTTACCACTAGCGCCACCTGGGAAGCCCCAACAGCTCATTATGAAAACAGGCAAAAGGCATGAACACATGGTTCATGTAAAGATAAAAATGGTTCCTACACAAATGAAACAGTACTCCACTTATAATGAGATAAATTCAAATTAAAACTACACTGAAGTATCATTTTTTACCCAAAAGATTGAAGTATCATTTTTACCCCAAAATCCAAATTTGATAATAATACACCGTACTGATGATCCTTTGGAGAAATGAGCACTCTCATACATTAAAGATAGAAGTAAAAAACAGTACAAACACTATATGGTACAATTTGATAGTCCAAAATCACAAATGTGTATACGTTTTTTACCCAGTAATGCCAAATCTAGAAATATATCCTACAAATAGAGTTCCATCATTCTTCGAAATGAAAATGAAAGTGAAAGTCACTCAGTCGTGTCTGACTCTTTGAGATCCGAAGGATTATACAGTCCATGGAATTCTCCAGGCCAGAATACTGGAGTGTGTAGCCTTTCCCTTCTCCAGGGGACCTTCCTAATCCAGGGAAGATCCCAACCATCATTCTTTGAAATAGCGGAATATTAAAAACAATCCTAATGTCCATCAACAGCAGACTGGTTTAATAAGTTATGGTGTATCCATAAAATGGAATACTTGTTTCATTGTTCAGTAGCTAAGTCATGTCCGATTCTTTGTGACCTCAAGGACTCTAGCCTGCCAGGCTCCTCTGTCCATGGGATTCTCCAGGTGAGAATACTGGAGTAGGTTGCCATTTCCTTTTTCAGGGGATCTTCTTGACTCAAGAGTGGAACCCATGACTCCTGTGACTCCTGAATTGCAGGCAGATTCTTTACCCACTGAGCCATACAAAAGAATGAAAAATATCTCTGTGATATAAAATGAATGAAAATAATACTTAAAAACCTCAGGATAAATTTTAAGTAAAGCAAACTGCAGAAATTGAAATGTGAAATGCACCACTTGGTGAAATGTGGGTAGAAAGACTTGTAAGTGATTTTATATCCTATGGTTTTCATTCTGTAGGTATTAATTTTGAGCAATCTCTAGCTTGGTTGGAATACATTTTCTAGAATTACTTTTTACAGATTTGTGGGCAATAAATTCCATAAGATTTTAAAGTTTGCACATCTGTGCATGTAGTTCTGTCATCGTCATACATTAAAGGCAATTTGGCTGTGTATAAATATCTGGAATTATAATTTCCTACTCAAATATTCAGATGTTTCATCTTATTTTCTTCTGACATATAGCATAGAAATCTGAGGACTGCTTCATTTTTTACTACATTTTAGGTTTATTATTTTTTTAATTTCTGAGATTTTTTAAGGTTTTTATAATTAAAATTTGAGTTACACTTAGTCCAGGAATGAATTTCTTTTTCTGTGATTTTGCCTAGCACTGTGCTCCTGATCAGCACAGTGAGGTCATTTAGTTTTCTTTTGCTTCTAAAGTAAGTTTTTATGTTGTATTTTTAGATACTTCTTCTCCAATAGTTCATGTTTTCTTCTAAGGAGCACATGATCTTATGATTAAATTTCTATTTGTATCATGTATCTTCACTTGCATCCTCACATATTTTGATCTCCACATTAGGAATTCAATTTTGACAGTGTCATCAATCCTGTTCTTTATCAAATCCTAATGTGGATACAATTTTGGTATTACACCTTAAGATTTCTTGCAAGGTATGTGAATACTACTCATTGTAAAATAATAATCATCTAATAACTGGGACTGGATGCCATGATCTTAATTTTTAAATGTTGAGTTTTAAGCCAGCTTTTTCACTCTCCTCTTTCACTTTCATCAAGAGGGCCTTTAGTTCCTCTTAGATTTTCTGCCATAAGGGTGATGTCATCTACATATCTGAGATTACTGATATTTTTGAGGCATCTGGTCCCATCAGATCATGACAAATAGATGGGGAAGCAATGGAAACAGTGACAGACTTTATTTTCTTGGGCTTCAAAATCACGGCTGCTGGTGACTGCAGCCATGAAATTGAAAGATACTTGCTCCTTGGAAGAAAAGCTATGACCAACCTAGACAGCGTATGAAAAAGCAGAGACATTACTTTGCTGACAAAGGTCCACTTAGTAAAAGCTATGGTTTTTCCAAGTAGTCATGTATGGATGTTAGAGTGGAACCATAAAGAAAGCTGAACAGCAGTGATTTGATGTTTTTGAACTGTGGTGTTGGAGAAGACTCTCAAGAGTCCCCTGGAGTGCAAGGAGATCAAGCCAGTCAATCCTAAAGGAAATTATTCATTCCTTGGATATGAATATTCATTGGAGGACTGATACTGAAGCTCCAATGCTTTGGCCACCTGATGTGGAGAACTGACTCATTAGAAAAGATCCTGATGCTGGGAAAGATTGAGGGCAGGAGGAGAAGGGGATGACAGAGGATGAGATAGTTGGATGGCATCACTGACTTGATGGACATGAGTTTGAGTAAGCTCTGGGTGTTGGTGATAGACATGGAAGCCTGGTGTGCTACAGTCCATAGAGTTGCAAAGAGTCAGGCACAACTGAGTGACTGAACTGAATAACTGGGAAAATATTTAAAATCCTGAAAAATGATGCTGTTGAAGTGCTGCACTCAATATGCTGGCAAATTTGGAAAACAGCAGTGGCTATAGGACTGGAAAAGGTCAGTTTACATTCCAATACCCCAAAAAAGGCAATAGCAAAGAATGTTCAAACTACTAGACATTTGCCCTCATTTCACATGCTAGCATGATTATGCTCAAAATCCTTCAAGCTAGGCTTCATCAGTACGTGAACTGAGAACTTCCAGATGTACAAGTTGGATTTGGGAAAGGCAGAGGAGCCAGAGATCAAATTGCCAACATATGCTGAATTAGAGAGAAAGCAAGGGAATTCCAGAAAAATATCTACTGCTGCTTCACTGACTACGCCAAAGCCTTTAACTGTGTGGATCATAACAAACTGTGAACAATCCTTAAAGAGATGGGAATACTAGACCATCTTATCTGTCTCCTGAAAAACCTGTATGCAGGACAAGAAGCAACAGTTAGAACTGGACATGGAACAACTGACAGGTTCAAAATTGGGAAAGGAGTATATTGAGGCTGTGTACAGGCTCTCTGCTTATTTAACCTAAATGCAGAATACATCATGCAAAATGCCAGGCTAGATGACTCACAAGTTGGAATCAAGATTGCTAGGAAAAATTCCAACAACTACAGATATGCAGATGACACAACTCTAATGGCAGGAAACGAAGAGGAACCAAAGAGCCTCCTGATGAGCATGAAAGAGGAGAGTGAAAAGGCTGGTTTAAAACTCAGCCTTCCAAAAACTAAGATCATGGCATCTGGTCCCATCACTTCATGGTAAATAGATGGGGAAAAATTGGAAACAGTGATAGGCTTTATTTTCTTGGGCTTCAAAATTACTGCAGATGGTGACTGCAACCACAAAATTAAAAAATGCTTGCTCCTTGGAAGAAAAGCTATGACAAACTTAGTGTATTAAAAAGTAGAGACATCACTTTACTGACAAAGATCCATACTGGTTTTTCCAGTAGTGAGAGCTGGACCATAAAGAAGGCTAAGCACTGAAGAATTGATGCTTTTGAAATGTGGTGCTGGGGAAAAACCTTGAGAGTCCCATGGAGTGCAAAGAGACCAAACCAGTAAATCCTAAAGAAAATCAACCTTTAATATTCATTCACCTGATGTGAAGAGCCAACTCACTGGAAAAGATTCTGATGCTTGGAAAGATTGAGGGCAAGAGGAGAAGGGGGCAACAGAGGATGAGATGGTTGGATGGCATCATCGACTCAATGGACATGAATCTGAGCAAACTCAGATAGTGAAGGTCCAGGAAGTGTGGCATGCTGTAGTCCTTGGGGTTGCAAAGAGACAGACATGACTTAGTCACTGAACAACAATAATTAAAAATAGAACAACAGGACGAATGAGGTAGTAGAATACAAACAGATGCTATTTAAATTATTAAGATGAGCTGAGAAAGTAACAAAACCTTTAAATATTGTTTCACTTAGAACTCAATATGAACCCCTTGAGATGATATGAAAGTCACACTATGTATAGGAGAGGAGACTGAGAGAACACAGATTTATTTAAGATCGTATGACCAGTAGATGAAGGCAGCAGGAATTAAAATCTGATGACTCTAGAACTGGGCCATTGTTTGCCAGAAGGAGTTTTTCAGGGTTACATTAAGGAAGTCTTTCCTATGTAATTGTCTATAAATTCTCCAGATCTCTTGTGTAAACCTCCCTGTGTGACAGTGCTGGCATATTGTACATCAAATAGAAGAACAAAGGAATTATGCTACTCAAAGCAAATCCTGGCACAGATAGTTCAGGCAAGAAACCAATCTTGCATAGTCATGCAAAGATGCTACCCTGGGTTGTGCATAATGATTCTAGGATACTGCAAGAGGAATCCAAATGAAAAAAAAATACTGTTTGTGTGATGAAACAGGAAACATTTCATGGTGGAGTCCCTGATGGCTCAGATGGTAAAGAATCTACCTCCAGTGTGGGACTCTTGGATTTGATCCCTGGGTTGGGAAGATCCCCTGAAGAAGGGAACAGCAACACACTGTAGTACTCTTGCCTGGGAAATCCCATGGACAGAGGAGCCTAGAGGGCTACAGTCCATGGGGTTGCAAAGAGTCGGACACGACTGAGTGACTAACACTTTCACACTTTCATAAAGGAGAATGTTGACATCTATCAAGGTCCCGTTAAAGTCCAGCACTCTCAGTGAAGCCTTTCCTGCCAGCCCAAATCATCATTTTCTTCTCTGCTTTCAATTATATTTACTTTGTTAATGTCTCTTTTTCACATCCTATCATACATAATCTTGTTAAACTTTTTCAAGTGTTCAATCTTGTTAAACTTATTCAACTACTGAATAACCAAGCTTCTTGAGGGACAGATATTCTGTCTCATCTTTCTTTTTATGATACTACTAGGGCATGGTCCTTGGCTCATGCAGAACCACCCAGAAGTTTAAAATGGACTGAAGCTATATAGAATACTAAGTGATCATAACAACTTTGAAGAATGATTACTGCAGGGTTCACAAGCTATAGTTTTTACCTATCGTGATACAACTGAAGAGCCAAAGTTGAAAATTTTATCAGTCAAAATAGAGGGATTTATATACAGAATCTAGAAAGATGGTACAGAAGAATTTATTCTTCAGTAAGAATTGGGGCAACATGGAGAAACAGACATAGCAAATAGACTTATGGACATGGTGAGAGGGGAGGAGAGGGTGAGATATATGGAAAGACTAACATGGAAACTTACATTCAGTTCAGTTCAGTCACTCAGTCATGTCCAACTCTTTGTGACCACATGGACTGCAGCACACCAGGCTTCCCTGTCTATCACCAGCTCCCAGAGTTTACCCAAACTCATGTCCACTTAGTCAGTGATGCCATCCAACCATCTCATCCTCTGTCATCCCCTTCTCCCGCCTTCAATCTTTCCCAACATCAGGGTCTTTTCAAATGATACAGTTCTTCCCCATCAGGTGGCCAAAGTATTGGAGTTGCAGCTTAAGCATCAGTCCTTTCAGTGAATACCCAAGGACTGATCTCCTTTAGGATGGACTAGTCGGATCTCCTTTCAGTCCAAGGGACGCTCAAGAGTCTCCAATACCAGTTTAAAAGCATCAATTCTTCAGTGCTCAGCTTTCTTTATAGTCCAGCTCTCACATCCATACATGACTACTGGAAACACCATAGCTTTGACTAGACAGACCTTTGTTGGCAAAGTAATGTCTCTGCTTTTTAATATGCTGTCTAGGTTGCTCATAACTTTTCTTCCAAGGAGTGAGCATCTTTTAATTACATGGCTGCAGTCACCATCTGTGTGACTTTGGAGCCCCCCAAAATAAAGTCTATTACTGTTTCCCCATCTATTTGCCATGAAGTGATGACCAGATGTCATGATCTTAGTTTTCTGAATGTTGAGTCTTAAGCCAACTGTTTCACTCTTCTCTTTCACTTTCATCAAGAGGCTCTTTAGTTCTTCTTTGCTTTCTGCTATAAGTGTGGTGTCATCTGCATATTTGAAGTTATTGATATTTCTCCCGGCAATCTTGATTCCAGTTTGTGCTTCATCCAGCCCAGCGCTTCTCATGATGTACTCTGCATAGAAGTTAAATAAGCAGGGTGACAACATACAGCCTTGATGTACTCCTTTCCTGATTTGGAACCAGTCTATTGCTCAATATCCAGTTCTAACTGTTGCTTCCTGACATGCATACAGGTTTCTCAAGAGGCAGGTCAGGTGATCTGATATTCCCATCTCTTTCAGAATTTTCCACATTTTATTGTGATCCATACAGTCAAAGGCTTTGGCATAGTCAATAAAGCAGAAATAGATGTTTTTCTGGAACTCTCTTGCTTTTTCAGTGATTCAGCGGATGTTGGCAATTTGATCTCTGGTTCCTCTGCCTTTTCTAAAACCAATTTGAACATCTGGAAGTTCATGGTTCATGAACTGTTGAAGCCTGGTTTGGAGAATTTTAAGCATTACTTTACTAGTGCGTGAGATGAGTGCAATTGTGAGGTAGTCTGAGCATTCTTTGCCACTGCCTTTTTTTGGGATTGGAATGAAAACTGACCTTTTCTAGTCCTGTGGCCACTGCTGAGTTTTCCAAATTTGCTGGCATATTGAGTGCAGCACTTTCACAGCATCATCTCTTAGGATTAGAAACGGCTCAACTGGAATTCCATCACCTCCATGAACTTTGTTCGTAGTGATGCTTTCTAAGGCCCACTTGACATCACATTCCAGGATGTCTTGCTCTAGGTGAGTGATCACACCATCGTGATTATCTGGGTCATGAAGATCTTTTTTGTACAGTTCTTCTGTGTATTCTTGCCACCTCTTAATATCTTCTACTTCTGTTAGGTCCATACCATTTCTGTCCTTTATTGTGCTCATCTTTGCATGAAATGTTCCCTTGGTATCTCTAATTTTCTTGAAGTGATCTCTAGTATTTCCCATTCTATTGTTTCCCTCTATCTCTTTGCACTGATCACTGAGGAAGGCTTTCTTATCTCTCCTTGTTATTCTCTGGAACTCTGCATTCAAACAGTTATATCTTTCCTTTTCTCCTTTCCTTTTCACTTCCCTTCTTTTCACAGCTATTTGTAAGGCCTCCTCAGACAGCCATTTTGCTTTTTTGCATTTCTTTTTAGGGATGGTCTTGATCTCTGTCTCCTTTACAATGTCACAAACCTCTGTCCATAGTTCATCAGGCACTCTATCAGATCTAGCCTCTTAAATCTATTTCTCACTTCTACTGTACAATTGTAACGGATTTGATTAAGGTCATATATGAAGGGTCTAGTGGTTTTCCCTACTTTCCTCAATTTAAGTCTGAATTTGGCAATAAGGAGCTCATGGTCTGAGCCACAGTTAGCTCCTGGTCTTGTTTTTGCCGACTATATAGATCTTCTCCATTTTTGGCTGCAAAGAATATAATCAATCTGATTTCGCTGTTGACAATTTGGTGATGTCCACGTGTAGTGTCTTGTCTTCTGTTGTTGGAAGAGGGTGTTTGCTCTGACCAGTGTGTTCCCTTGGCAAAACTCTTGGCCTTTGCCCTGCTTCATTCTGTACTCCAAGGCAAAATCTGCCTGTTACTCCAGGTGTTTCTTGAATTCCTACTTTTGCATTCCAGTCCCCTATAATGAAAAGGACATCTTTTTGGGGTGTTAGTTCTAAAAGGTCTTGTAGGTTTTCATAGAGCCATTCAACTTCAGCTTCTTCAGCATTACTGGTCGGGGCATAGACTTGGATTACCGTGATGTTGAATGGTTTGCCTTGGAAATGAACAGAGATCATTCTGTCATTTTTGAGACTGCATCCAAGCACTGCATTTCAGACCCTTTTGTTGACTGTGATGGCTACTCCATTTCTTCTACAGGATTCTTGCCCACAGAGGTAGATATGATGGTCATCTGAGTTAAATTCACCCATTCCAGTCCATTTTAGTTCACTGATTCCTAAAATGTCAACGTTTACTCTTACCATCTCCTGTTTGACCACTTCCAATTTGCCTTGATTCATGTACCTGACATTCCAGGTTCCTATGCAATATTGCTCTTTACAGCATTGGACCTTGCTTCTATCACCAGTCACATCCACAACTGGGTGTTCTTTTTGCTTTGGCTCCATCCCTTCATTCTTTCTGGAAACATACACTACCATATGTAAAATAGATAGCCAATGGGAATTTTCTCTATGGCTCAGGAAACTCAAACAGGGGCTCTGTATTAACCTAGAGGGGTGGGATGGGGAAGGAGATGAGAGGGAGGTTCAAAAGGGAGGGGATATATGTATACCTATGGCTGATTCATGCTGAGCTTTGACAGAACACAGCAAAATTCTGTAAATAAATTGTCCTTCAATAAAAAGTAAATAATTTTTTAAAAATACATGAAAAAAATCCAGGCAGGAAACAGAGGCTCTCTCAGGGAGATGACTGGAGAGATTTTAATGAGGAGAATATTTTCAGAAGTGGGGCACGGTTAAAGACCAACAAAGAATGATAAAGCAAGAGGAATGTATTCACACCCAAAACACATTCCAGCTCTTTCTCTCTGGCTGTCTCTTTGGCTTTCTATTGTCTCCTCCCTCCTTCCCCTGCTCTCTGATATCTACCTGGTCCTTCTCACTGGATGAAACTAAGGGGAATTAGAAGGGTCAGGGAGCTGAGATGATGCAGTCCGCAGAAGTCAGCCTGCTGGAGCGTAGATCACCGTGGAAAAGAGCAGAGCATAGACCTGAGCATGACAAGGCTCCCTCCTGTCTTCTGAAGACATTGCTACATACTCAGCTTGCTGTATGTTACTATGTTCACCAAATAGTAAAAGGATGGTCACCAGACACAAGATGATTATCTATCACCAAATAATAACATGTACAATTATATCACTTGTTTCATGTGTGGTGCTTTTTACTTTCCTCAGAATCATCTTATATTGTTCCACGGATTTTATTTTCTTATTAAGAGTTGCTGCTAAGCCGCTAAGCCGCTTCAGTCGTGTCCGACTCTGTGCGACCCCATAGATGGCAGCCCACCAGGCTCCCCCATCCCTGGGATTCTCCAGGCAAGAACACTGGAGTGGGTTGCCATTTCCTCCTCCAAGGGTTGCTATATTTTAAATTATTTATCTAATGATAGTGATAATGGAACTTACTCTTGTTTTCACATGTGATTTTTAAACGTTTATTTATTTATTTTTCTAATTGAAGGATAATTGCTTTACAGAATTTTTTTTTAATTTTTATTTTTACTTCATTTTACTTTACAATACTGTATTGGTTTTGCCATACATTGACATGAATCCACAATGGGTGTACATGCGATCCCAAACATGAACCCCCCTCCCACCTGCCTCCCCACAACATCCCTCTGGGTCATCCCCGTGCACCAGCCCCAAGCATGCTGTATCCTGCATCGGACATAGACTGGTGATTCGATTCTTACATGATAGTATACATGTTTCAGTGCCATTCTCCCAAATCATCCCACCCTCTCCCTCTCCCTCTGAGTCCAAAAGTCTGCTATACACATCTGTGTCTTTTTTGCTGTCTTGCATACAGGGTCATCATTGCCATCTTTCTAAATTCCATATATATGTGTTAGTATACTGTATTGGTGTTTTTCTTTCTGGCTTACTTCACTCTGTATAATCGGCTCCAGTTTCATCCATCTCAACAGAACAGATTCAAATGTATTCTTTTTAATGGCTGAGTAATACTCCATTGTGTATATGTACCACAGCTTCCTTATCCATTCATCTGCTGATGGACATCTAGGTTGTTTCCATGTCCTGGCTATGAATTGTGTTGGTTTCTGTCAAACATTACCCTGAATCAGCCATAGGTATACATATGTCCCCTCCTTTCTGAACCTCCCTCCCCATCTCACCCCTTTAGGTTGTTACAAAGCCCCTTTGTTTTCTTTGAGTCACACAGCAAATTCTCATTGGCCATCAATTTTACATATGGTAATGTCAGTTTCCAAGCTACTCTCTCCATACATCCCACCCTCTCCTTCCTCCCCACCACCATATCCATAAGTCTGCTCTCTATGATTTTTAATGCTAACCTTTACTTCCTATCAAAGTCTATAATTCTCCTCCACTTGGTATGTTCTTCAGGACTATTTTGACCTTCACTTTCTCAAACTACATATTTCCTTTAATCATTTAAAGTATATAAGAAAATACTGGTATTTAAGAAATATTCTTTATGAGAAAGACAGGACCATATCAGTACATTCCTTGCTTATGGGCAAACTTATTAATACCATTTAGTCTTCAGGAAACAGCAAGAACCAAAAAGTCTTGAGAGCTGGGGACACCATCTCCCCATCTATAAATACAAAAGTAAACTCCTAAAATACCCTGTAGGACCAAGGACCCTTGGCTCCCCATTTAGCACCCTGTGTTCACCTGCTAAATGAGGCACACCTTTTGACACTCTACATTCAGTGTAGATTTAACTTGTCCACCTAAAGTCACGTTTCCTATTTTAATATATATGTTAGAAGAATTCAACCATTTCTACTGATATAATGACTGACGATTGGCCAGCACAACACCAAGTCTGCCTTTTACATTACCTGAGTAGCCGGCATAATGCTATTTATTAGGATGGAAAAGACTGGGAGAAGAGAAGATCTACAGAGAAAAAAAAAGTCATGGGTTTAGTTATGATTTGTTGAAACAAAAGGGCTGATCAACTTCCTAGGCAGTAACTGGGTTTGGCATTCACAGCAGAGGTCTGTACTGGAGATATGAAAAAGAAAGTGCCATTACAGAAAGGGCTTAAAGTCACGAGCCTGAATAATATCACCAGGGAGGAAGCAGAGTTAGAGATCATGTATTTTATCAGCTCCTCATGGATTACATTAGAGAAAGGGAGCTTTCCAGATATTAAAATGTTTTTTTTAAACTGTAATGATTTAAGTAATGTGATACTGAATTATGACAGAGTTCAAGTATATATGGGAGTTAATATATGATAAATGTAACATTTCCATATGTAGATTATTCAACAGAAAATGATCAGTATTGGACTCCTTCTCCATTTTCTTTGGATATTACTATTTTTAAAAATGTATTGCTATTTTGATGATTGCAACAAGCAAAAATGAATAGCTAAAAACCTGTAAAATGTTAGATCCTCTTATTAATCTATATATAATTTATTTTGCTAAAACTTATAAAACTAGTATATTAGAATACAAGTTAAAATTTGTTTTTATAGTTCTGAGGTAAAGAAGGTATATCTAAGCATGGCATATAAGATAGAAAAGATATTTTAAAGTTTATAAAAAGTGAATAGGAGAAAGAAACGGCAACCCACTCCAGTATTCTTGCCTGGAGGACTCCATGGACAGAGGAGCCTGATGGTTTGCAGTCCATGGGGCTGCAGAGAGTCGGACACAACTGAGTGACTGACATAATGACAAAGAGTGAATGAATAATGCAAAAAAGCAGTAAAAAAAGACACACTAGGAAAATGTTTTCAACAAAATATGAAGATGTTTTAAAATCATTACTAAAAAATGAATACATCCATAGAAACATAAAGATTATGTCAAATGACAAAAATATGAATGATAAATAGCTTGTAAAACAATGTTAGATATTTAATCATAAAACAAACTAAAATGATAGTGAAATACTATTGTTATATCACTGGATAGGCAAAGATATTAATCAAAATATATATTGAGTCCTCATATTGGCTAGGGCAGATACTGCTTTCAAAGAGAGCAGTACAAATACGTAAGGCATGTCACATTTTCCTATCAATGCAATATCAACTCTCCTCCATTGCACAATGTGGGGTCTATGGCCCCCTCCCCTTGAACACTTGTGACCTTTGTAACTGCTTCACAACTAACAGAATGTGGCAGAAGTGATACTGTGTGACTTCTAAGGCTAGGTCATAAAATGCAATACAGTTTTACCTATTTTTTCCTGTCTCTTTCTCCACATGCTTTCTCCTGGAACCCAGGCACTCAGCCATTGCCCTAGCATCAACTACCAGACAGCTAAGCCTTCCTATGACTGTAGCCCTTAGATTTCTAGTCTTCTTGCTTAGATCCAGATATTAAGAGCACAGGCAAGCCATCTCAGTGCGTTTGAATTTCTCATCAAGGGAAACTATAGGAAATACAAATGATTACTATTATTCAGGCCACTAAGTTTGGGGGTGATTTTTTAACTGCAAAAACAGGTAAATAACACACTGACTTTCAGAACAATATGTCAAATCTGAAAACAGGGCATATCTGCTGACTAATTTATCTTGAGGAAGCACTCAGACAATTGTATAAGTATTTGTGTATGGGAAAGTCGATTATGGCCTCCAATTTTTCACTCTTATAAGCAAGATAACATCAAATAATTTGGAACTACTTAAACTGTAATATATTCATATAATGGAAGACTATTCAACCATTCAAAATATGTAGTAAATCTGTATTTGACAAAGAAGTCCTTCAACTGATACTATTAGGTAAAAAACTTAGGTAACAGATTTCACTGAATCACAGATGTAGAAAACAAACTTATGATTACCAAGGGGGAAAGGGCAGGGATGGATAAATTGGAAGATTAGGACTGACATATACACACTACCATATATAAAACAGATAAATAATAAGAAGAACCTACTGTAGAGCACAGAAAACTCTACTCAATACTGTGTAATGGTCTAAATGGGAAAATAATCTTTTATCTATCTATCTATCTCTCTCTCTATATATATATAAACTGATTAGCATTGTCATACACCTGAAACTAACATTGTCAATCAACTATACTCCAAAAAAATTAATTAAAAATTTTAAAAATCAGATTTAAATGTACTTTACCTATAGAATTCCATTCTATGGGGAATTTTTTCTCTTTAGGCATAGAAAGTCTTTAAAAATATACATCAAAATTATAATGGCAAGTATCTTTTATATCAAGTAAAATAAGCTATTTCTATTTTAGAAATTATAAAGAAAAAAACTTAGAGCATTTAAGACAGTATCTCAGTGCTCACCAGTGCTGTGAGATAGTCATTAGCAGTGTGTTTTCTTTAAGAGATGAGCTGCTCATGTCATATTTTGAGCACGTTTCCTTCCAGTCGTCCTCCATCTTCTTTCCTATTCCTGATCAAATGGTCAAGTGCTTCTCTTGCTCTCAATGTCTGGGGAAATGGGAAAAATTATTGATTTGAATGAATGTTCATAGATACTACCATGAAAATAAATGTCACTGTTTTATAACACACTGAAAACTTCTAGGGTAATATTATGTCTATTTTTATAAATGGGGAAAATGTCTCAGAGACTCTAACTGGTTTGTCTATTATCAGTCAGAAATTATTTGAAAAGAAACTAGATATGCCAGCCCCTGAATTTACGGCCTTTGTACCGCATTAGGAAGCACTGCAAAGTGTTTCAAATTTCTACTGTACTATACTAGGTATCATGCAAAGAGAACTAACTATACAGTCATATTGCCATAGACATTATAGTCCATGTAAATTAATACTTATTTACTTTATTTAAGCATACCTATGGCTTGAAACTCAAGAGTCTTCTCCTGCACCACAATTCAAAAGAATCAATTCTTTGGCACTCAGCCTTCTTTATGATTCAGCTCTCACATCCATACATGACTACTGGAACAACCACAGCTTTTATTACACAGACCTTTGCTGGCAAAGTAATGTCTCTGCTTTTTAATACACTGTTTAGGTTTGTCACAGCTCTTCTTCCAAGGAGCTTTTGTCATAGCTTTTCTTCCAGTGTCCTTTAATTTCATGGCTGCAGTCACCATCCACAGTGATTTTGGAGCCCAAGAAAATAAAATCTGTCACTGCTTCACTCTGAAAGAGTTGTACATGACTGACTGACTAACACTTTCACTTTCATGGCGTAAAACTCAATATTAAAAAAAAGAGAAAGGAAAAAAAACCCTAAGATCATGGCATCTAGTCCCATCTGGTCCCATCACTTGATGGTAAATAGAAAGGGAAAAAATAGAAGCAGTGACGGATTTTATTTTCCTGGACTCCAAAATCACTGCAGATGGTGACTGTAGCCATGAAATTAGAAGATGCCCACTCCTTGGGAGAAAAGCTATGACAAACCTAGAGAGCATATTAAAAAGCAGAGACATCACTTTGCCGACAAAGGTATGTATAGGCAAAGCTATGACTTTTCCAGTCATCATGTAAAATGTGAGAACAGGATTATTAAGAAGGCTGAATGCCAAAGAACTGATGCTTTCAAAATGTGGTGCTGGAGAAGACTCTTGAGAGTCCCCTGGATAGCAAGGAGATCAAACCAGTAAATCCTAAAGGAAATAAACCTTGAATATTCATTTGAAAGATTGATGCTGAAGCTGAAGCTCCAATATTTCAGCCACCTGATGTGAAGAGTCAACTCACTGGAAAAGACGCTGATGCTTGGAAAGGTTAAAGGCAAAAGGAAAAGGGAATGGCAGAGGATGAAATGGTTAGATAATATCATTGACTCAATGGATATGAATTTGAGCAAACTTTGGGAGATAGTGAAGGACAGGGGACCCTGTCATGCTATAGTCCATTGGGCTGCAAAGAGTCAGACACAACTTAGCAAATGAATAACAACAAATGAAGGTAAAGAATGATAATATTATACACCACACTTTGCAATAGATTATTATTGAAATGATATAGTAAAAAAAAAAGCTAAAAGTCAGTATTTGTTTTAAATCTGTTCTAATTATGTACGAAGAAAATTCATTTATTTAGAGGACTATACCTTTTATAGTCCTTTGTAAAGACTGAAGGCAAAAGGAGAAGAGGGAGGCAGAGGACGGATGGTTGGATGGCATCACTGATTCAATGGACATGAACCTGGGTGAATTCTGGGAGATGGTGAGGGATGGGAAGCCTGGTGTGCTGCAGTTCATGGGGTCACAAAGAGCTGTACACCACTGAGTGACTGAACTCAGTAATTCATTAGGGAACAACAACCTTTTACTGACTATATTCTACCGACTTTTCACAGTCTAAAAAAAAATTACTACATGGGGCTTACCTCAAATCTTAAAAATAAAGGACTAATTCAATACATAATTGGGAGCTGTGTAAAATTTATCCTCATAACTCATTCTTATTTCCTTCATCCTTCAGATTTCATTATCTGGACATATGATGTGTCTATTATCCCTATAGAAGTTCTGCCATAACGCTACAGTTAATTAAAGTATATCGTCTGGCAATTCTATTTCTTTGGCCCAGAACTAATTAAATTTTTGACAGTTGCAGTTGAAAATTAGTTATCCTGTCTTATTATGTTGGATTTTTCATCACATTGCTTCAGGATGGAAATAAGCCTCTGAGAAGTTTCATAAATACTCTGGTAATATTTTACAAAATATTTTCTACCTTTAATATAACTTACATATAAGTGTGCCATTGCTTAGGGAAATGTCAAAGAAATGATCAGCTATAGCTCACATTCTACACTGAAGAGGAAATGGAAGCTCGGAATATCATTACCCAAGGATCAAAAACTAAATATAAACTATTAGAGCTAGAATTAGAAATCCAGTTTCCTGAATTTTAGTCTTACACTTTCTCTCCATGACTGTTTCTCCTCTACAACACCACCGCATCTGCCTAGCTGGACCACAGAAAATGAGCGGCTACCTTTAGTTCTCCTGGACAGCTTGTCTGCTGTCTGTTACATACTCAGAACACAGAGGTTGCTAGATTCCATCGAATTAACAAGACAGTTCTAAATGTGTACTAAGGATGTGCCTCATGAGGTAGGTTGCACTCAAAACCATTGTTTAATTGAGTGGTTATGGCAATCTTCCTAAATCATGGCAAATTATTAAGCAGCATGTGGTACAAGTGGGACCAGGAAGGCTCAGGTGTAATAAATGATTGTCCTTTGGAGAGTCATAACAGGAAGTAATTCATTAGGGAAACAAAAGGAATTTTGTAGCAATTAAGCATATTGAAAAATCTGTTATACATAAAATCCCTTGCTTCTTGTCTGAATTAAAGCAAGAACTGAAGATCATTTTCCCCCAAAGTTTTCCAAACCATGCTAATTCACTTAAAATAGAATTGTTCTCTTATTTATTACTTACATTGTAGCATATAAATAGCAATTACTTTCCATAAAGAATTTTAATTTTCCATCTTAAGTGTATTTATTTAATTCAGATTTTATGCCTAAATAAAATACAAAAATAAAACCCAAGGAAACCTAAAAGCTCAAAAGAAAACTTAAAAAATATGATATTATTAGTGTTTAGAAAAATGTTATCTAAGACAATGTTTCAAATCCAGGTAATTCTAGAAACAGAAGAATTTATAAAATAAATGAGTTATCAGGAACAAGTCAAATTACTGCACCAAAGGTAATAAGCCAAGGATGAGACCTTGCTCTGTAACTTTTCTTCAAACCCACACATATCTTGTCTGTCATCTTTCAATTTCCATAATAATATTTGAAGCATGTTTTTTTCTTTTCAGTTCTTATTAATTGAAAAAAAACTTTCATGGGTAACCATTATAAACGTTATACCAAAATTCAAGCTGAATTTTTATTCTTCTATTATTTTAGCATTTTTCAATATTAGTGAATAAATTTCATTCAAAATTTCATTGAAAAGCATCTCTGTTAACGTTTGTTGGGTAAAAAATGTAGACTGAGGGCACAGCACAGCTTAAAGGGAATCCCAAAATGAATAATAATTTAAATCTCCACAAGAAAAAGAAAGACCAAAAGATTACATATTATATGTCCACATTAAAAAAAAAAAAAGTCTAACATCTGGGAGTCATGATTAGGCATTCAATTAAAGCAAATGAATGTCAAGAATCGCCAGTCTAGGTTCGATGCAGGATACAGGATGCTTGGGGCTGGTGCACTGGGATGACCCAGAGCGATGGTAGGGGAGGGAGGTGGGAAAGGGGGTTCAGGATGGGGAACACGTGTACACCCGCGGCAGATTCATGTTGATGTATAGCAAAACCAATACAATATTGTAAAGAAAAAGATAAAATAAAATCCGAAAAAAAAAAGAATTCCTCATGAATTCTGTCAATCAGATTTGCTATTTCATTATTTGAATAGGAGTTCTTTATTTCTCCACTTCATAAATAATATCTCTTCAAGGATCTGCCAGCGAGTGAAAATAGGACATAGGAGTGAAAATAGGACATAGAAGTTACATTACTCTGCAGAAACAGATGCAGAAAGGGGCACGTGCCTGCAAGGCTCTGTGCTTATCACCCATGCTTAACGTACTGGGCTATAAGAAAGTAGGTTGCTTTGAACTGTACAAGTCTCATTTTTTTTCTGTAAATATGGATTTTTTTTCTCCCCTATAAATTCTTTGGGAGTTAAAAAATTAATTAAGACACAATCTGGGAAGACTTATTAAAACTGAGCAACTTGGGTTGGTATTTAATGTAAGACTGTAAAACATTAAGAGGATGTGCCATACTTCTACAAATACAGTGTATGTGTATGTACTGAACTCACTAATATGAAAATCAGCAGGATGATTCAAAGAGTATTTTAAGATTTTCTATTTATAGGAAATGAGGAAAGAAAGTCAGAATAAAGTTGTTGAGTTAGACACAAAACAATGTAACATTCAATAGTCAGTAAAACAGTTAAATTTGTGGTTTACTCTTCTATGAGGAAGAATTCATTTGTATCTCTACCAAATAAAAATCTATAATTAATAAGAAACAGAGTCTGGGCCTTAATCAGCAGAGCAGACTAAGGCCTTAAAAGTCAAGTAAACAAAGCTCCATTCCCTGAGATAAACAAAGCTCTAGTGTAACATTGAAAGAAGTCTTGTTTTGTCTTATTCTGAAATTTTTGATAACTTTTAACACAATTAATATTTAGAATGATGGTATTATATGTCTGATGGATCATGTTTATCAGAGGAAACAGACCTACAGTTCATTGTTTGAGTTACAAATAGTGATCATGGAGCCATTAACTTGTGTTTTAAGAAAAGAACCCTATAAAACCACTCTAAGGCAAATCAACCAAAGACATCCTACTTTCCAGTTTGAAGCAAAAGTATGTATAAAGGTTCTGAATATGAAAACTCTAAATTATGTTCAGAGAACAGTGAGAGATTCAATGTAACTAGAGTTTAGAGTTTAGTGTCTGATTCTAGGAAGTTGGGCTAGAAGTGCAGAGGCCTTGCAAAGAAGACTAAGGATTGTGGACTCTTTTCTGAAGGTAATAGGGAGCCTATGGCAGCTCACAAACCAGCAGTGGTATCATCAGACTAGTTTTAGGGAAGATTCCAATAGTTTCTTCTCACATACAACATGCTGCTGCTGCTGCTAAGTCGCTTCTGTCGTGTGCGACTGTGTGCGACTCTGTTCGACCCCATAGACAGCAGCCCAGCAGGCTCCGCCGTCCCCGGGATTCTCCAGGCAGGAGTACTGGAGTGGGTTGCCATTGCCTTCTCCCACACACAACTTATTTTCTTGCCATTTAAACTTTTCTTTCTAGCTTATCAGCAGTGTTAATAACATGGATTTAGCTGTATAAAATGTTGATGTATTAGGGCTAGGAGAGGGTGCAATAGGATCACTGAACATAGGCTAACTAAAGGCTTGATATGGGTGCAGAGGACGTTAAAAGTGTTGGTTTACTGTCAGCGTAAATCTGACACTGAGTCATCCTTTACCATCAACATGACTATAATCATTGGTGGGGCGGGCAGGGGGGTAAGGAGATGCAGGTGGTAAGAAACTCTTTTTTAAGATCTAATTCACATGACAGAATCTACCACTTTAAAATATACCAGTTATATTTTCATATGTTCACAAGATTGTGTAACATCATCACTAGCTAATCCTAAAATATTTTCATCAGCCCCCAAAGAAACCCCAAATCTAATAGCAGTTACTTCTCACTTCCCCTTCCAGCCCTTGGTAACTGCTAATTAATTTTCTTTATCTACAGATTTGCCTACAGTATCTGAATATTTTACATAAATCAATTCATATAATATAGAGCCTTTTACATCTGGTTTCTTTGCCTTATCACAAAGTTTTCAAGGTTCATCCTTGTAGCATGAGTCAGTATGTCATTCATTTTATGGCTGAAAAATGCTCCATTGACTAGACATATCACAGTTTATTTATGAAATCACCAGGGATGAATATTTGGGTTGTTTCTATTATCTGGCTCTTATAAAGCTGCTATAAATGTTTGTGTACAAGCTTACCTGTAGATATATATTTTCAATTCTCTTGAGTATATGCCAAGAAATGGAACTGTTGGATCAAATAGTAACCCTATATTTAACTGCCAAACTATTTTCTAAAGTGGTTACATCATTTTATATTACTACCAATAATGTATGAGGGTTCCAATTTCTCCACATCCTTGCCATCACTTACTGTCCAACTTTTTTGATTACCACCATGCTGTTGGACTTCCCCAGTGGCTCAGAGGTTAAAGTGTCTGCCTGGAATGCAGGAGACCCGGGTTCGATCCCTGGGTCGAGAAGGTCCCCTGGAGAAGGAAATGGCAACCCACTCCAGTACTCGTGCCTGGAGAATCCCATGGAGGGAGGAGCCTGGTAGGCTACAGTCCATGGGTTCGCAAAGAATCAGGCATGACTGGGTGACCTCACTTCCACTTTCTTTTCATGCTGTTGGATTATCTTAATTTTGATTTGAATTTCCCTGATGCTTAATGACATTGAACATTTTTTCATGTGCTTCTTGGCCATATACCTACTTTGGAGAAATGTCTGTAAAAAATCCTTCTTTCCTACCCCCATGGACTATAGCCCACCAGGCTCCTATGTTCATGGAATTCTCCAGGTAAGAATACTGCAGTGGGTAGCCATTCCCTTCTCCAGGGGATCTTCCCGACCCAGGGATTGAACCCAGGTCTCCTTCATTGCATGCAGATTCTTTACCATCTGAGCCACCAGGGAAGCCCCTCTCCTTTCACTAATTGTGTAGTTTTTAAAAAATACTTGAGTAGTAACAGTTTTATATTCTGAATACTAGATTCTTATCAGATAAATGATTTGCAAGTATTTTTTCCCATTCTCTGTGTTGTCTTTAAAAAAAATCATCTATATGACATTTTATTATTTATTTTTTAATTTTTGTTTTTACTTTATTTTACTTTACAATACTGTATTGGTTTTGCCATACATTGACATGAATCCACCACGGGTGTACATGCGATCCCAAACATGAACCCCCCTCCCACCTCCCTCCCCACAACATCCCTCTGGGTCATCCCCGTGCACCAGCCCCAAGCATGCTGTATCCTGCATCGGACATAGACTGGCGATTCGATTCTTACATGATAGTATACATGTTTCAATGCTATTCTCCCAAATCATCCCATCCTCTCTCTCTCCCTCTGAGTCCAAAAGTCTGCTATACACATCTGTGTCTTTTTTGCTGTCTTGCATACAGGGTCATCATTGCCATCTTTCTAAATTCCATATATATGTGTTAGTATACTGTATTGGTGTTTTTCTTTCTGGCTTACTTCACTCTGTATAATCGGCTCCAGTTTCATCCATCTCATCAAAACTGATTCAAATGTATTCTTTTTAACGGCTGAGTAATACCCCATTGTGTATATGTACCACAGCTTTCTCATCCATTCATCTGCTGATGGACATGAGGTACCACTTCACACCAGTCAGAATGGCTGTGATACAAAAATCTGCAAGCAATAAATGCTGGAGAGGGTGTGGAGAAAAGGGAACCTTCCTACACTGTTGGTGGGAATGCAAACTAGTACAACCACTATGGAGAACAGTGTGGAGATTCCTTAAAAAATTGCAAATAGAACGGCCATATGACCCAGGAATCCCACTGCTGGGCATACACACCGAGGAAACCAGAATTGAAAGAGACAAATGCACCCCAATGTTCATCACAGCCCTGTTTATATGACATTTTAAAGAGTGGTTTTAAGTTCACAGCAAGATTGAGAGGAAGGTGCAGCTCCTTCCCAAACGTTCCCTGCCCCCACACATGCATAGATTACATGACAATTATTAATACCTTCCATCAGTTCAGTTCATTCGCTCAGTCGTGTCTGACTCTTTGCGACCCCATGAATCGCAGCACGCCAGGCCTCCCTGTCCATCACCAACTCCCGGAGTTCACTCAGACTCACGTCCATCGAGTCAGTGATGCCATCCAGCCATCTCATCCTGGGTCGTCCCCTTCTCCTCCTGCCCCCAGTCCCTCCCAGCATCAGAGTCTTTTCCAATGAGTCAACTCTTTGCATGAGGTGGCCAAAGTACTGGAGTTTCAGCTTTAGCATCATTCCTTCCAAAGAAAGCCCAGGGCTGATCTCCTTCAGAATGGACTGGTTGGATCTCCTTGCAGTCCAAGGGACTCTCAGAGTCTTCTCCAACACCACAGTTCAAAAGCATCCATTCTTCGGCGCTCAGCCTTCTTCAAAGTCCAACTCTCGCATCCATACATGACCACAGGAAAAACCATAGCCTTAACTAGATGGACATTAGTCAGCAAAGTAATGTCTCTGCTTTTGAATATACTATCTATGTTGGTCATAACTTTTCTTCCAAGGAGTCAGCGTCTTTTAATTTCATGGCTGCAGTCACCATCTGCAGTGATTTTGGAGCCCGAAAAAATAAAGTCTGACGCTGTTTCCACTGTTTCCCCATCTATTTCCCAAGAAGTGATGGGACTGGATGCCATGATCTTCGTTTTCTGAATGCTGAGCTTTAAGCCAACTTTTTCACTCTCCACTTTCACTTTCATCAAGGGCTTTTTAGTTCCTCTTCACTTTCTGCGATAAGGGTGGTGTCATCTGCATATCTGAGGTTATTGATATTTCTCCTGGCAATCTTGATTCCAGCTTGTGTTTCTTCCAGTCCAGAGTTTCTCATGATGTACTCTGCATAGAAGTTAAATAAGCAGGGTGAGAATATACAGCCTTGACGTACTCCTTTTGCTATTTAGAACCAGTCTGTTGTTTCACGTCCAGTTCTAACTGTTGCTTCCTGACCTGCATATAGGTTTCTCAAGAGGCAGATCAGGTGGTCTGGCATTCCCATCTCTTTCAGAATTTTCCGCAGTTTATTAATACCCTCCATCAGAGTTACAGGTAAGGAACCTTCACCGACACATAATCACCTGAAGTCTATCGTTCGCATTATGGATGCCTCTTAGTGCTGTGCTGGTTTGGCATGCATCAGCCATTGCAATATTATGCAGAAATGTCTCACTGCCTTTGCGAGACATTCCTTTGTGCCCTACCCAAACCTCCCTCTCCCTAGCACATAGAAGCTACTAATCTTTTTTCTGTCTCCATATTTTCACCTTTTCCAGAATGTCATAAAGTTGGAATTATATAAGATGTACAATAAACTTCTTTTCAGATTGATTTCTTTCACCTAGTAATATGCATTTGAGGTTCTTGCATGTCCTTTCATAGGTTGATAGTGTATTCTTTTTAGTGGTGAATAAAATTCTATTGACTGCTATACCATAGTTTATTCATCCATTCACCTACTGAAGGCATCTTGATTGCTTTTAAATTATGGCAATTACAGCTAATATAAATGTTTGTTTCTATGTGTTTATGTGGACAGAAGTTTTCAACTTCTTTGGATAAACACCAAGGAGTATAATTGCTGGGTTATGTAAGACTATGTTTGGTTTGTTTTATTTCTAATTTTTATTTTATATTGGAGAACAGTTGTGTTAGCTTCAGGTGTACAGCCAAGTGATTCAGTTATATATATACATGAATCTATTCTTTTTCAAGTTATTTTCCAATTTATCATTACAGAATATTGAACATCATTCCCTGTGATATCCTGGTTCTTGTTGGTTCAGTTCAGTTCAGTCACTCAGTTGTGTCTGACTATTTGCGACCCCATGGACTGAAGCACACTAGGCTTCCCTGTCCATCACCAACTCCTGGAGTTCACTCAAACTCATGTCGAGCAAGTTAGTGAGGCCATCCAACCATCTCATCCTCTGTCATCCCCTTCTCCTCTTGCCTTCAGTCTTTCCCAGCATCAGGGTCTTTTCAAATGAGTCAGTTTTTCACATCAGGTGGCCAAAGTATTGGAGTTTCAGCTTCAGCATCAGTCCTTCTAATGAATACTCATGACTGATTTCCTTTAGGACTGACTGGTTGGATCTCCTTGCAGTCCAAGGGACTCTCAAGAGTCTCCTCCAATACCACAGTTCAAGAGCATCAGTTCTTTGGTGCTCAGCTTTCTTTATAGTCCAACTCTCACATCCATATATGACTCCTGGAAAAACCGTAGCTTTGACTAGATGCATCTTTGCTGGCAAAGTACCTATTGGTTGGTTACCTATTTTCAAATATAGCAGTTTTACAGGCAAGCAGAAAAGTGCTATCTATCCAAACTCAACATACCACTTTTGCATTTTCAGCAGCAAAGAATGAGGGCTCCTGTTGCTCCACATTCTCATCAGCATTTGGTGTTTTCAGTGTTGCAATGGACATTTTAATAGGTGTGTAGTAATAGGTCACTGTTGCTTTAATTTGCATTTCCTCAGCAACATTTAATGGGGAACATCTTTTCACATGCTTATTTGCTGTCTGTATATATTCTTTGATAAGATGTCTGGCTCATTTTTTGGCTCATTTTTTAATTGGACTGCTTAGTTTTTGAAAATTTTTGAATCTTAAGAGGTGTATATTTAAGATAACAATCCTATATCAAACATTTTATCTTTTGCAAATATTTTCTCCTAGGCTGTGGTTTACCTTATTTCTCTTAACACTGTCTTTCACAGAAATGTTTAAGGAAGTTCAGCTTGTCAATTATTTCTCTCATGGTTTTTTCCTTTGTGGTTGTGTCTAAAAAGTCATTACCAATGTCTGTGTTGTCTTTTTAATTTGTTCATAGTATCCTTTGAAGCAGAAACATTTTCAATGCTGAATTTCAATTTATCTATGTATTCTGTAGTTGTCTGTCATTTACATGCTGTATCTAAGAAAATATTAGCTTATCTAAGATATGAGGATATACTTAGGTTTTCTTTTAAGAGTGTGACAGTTTTAGCATTTATACTTAAGTAATGACTGTGAGTTACTTTTTATATATGATATAAAGAAGAAATCCAATTTCTTTTTTTTTTTTTTTGCTACTGGATATCTAGTTGTTTCAAAACTGCTTGTTAAAAGTCTCTTCTGCATTGAATTATCAAGGCATCCTTGTTAAAAACTGACAGTACATGCTTTGTTTTTGGATTTTCAGTTCTATTCCATTCACACACACACACACACATATACACACACATACATACATATACACACACTCATTCCAGTTTCACACAGACTAATTTCATTTTGTATTAAATTTTAGAATGGATCATGTGAGGCCTCCAATTTTGTTCCTTTTAAAAGTTGTTTTAACTATTCCCCATCTCTTGCATTTTCATATGGATTTTAGGAGTGTCTTGCCAAGTTCCGCAAAAAAAACAAAAAGACAGCTGGGATTTTGACAGGGTTTGCATTTAATCTGTAATTCAATTTGGGGAATCTTCCAATCATGAACATGTGAAATCTTTCCATTTTAAGTCTTCTTTAATTTAATCTAATGATGTTCTGTAGTTTTCAATTTACAAGTCTTGCACTTCTTTTGTTATATTTATTTCTAAGTATTTTATTTTTGATGCTATTATAAATGAAATAGTTTTCTCAATGTCGTTTTCAGATTGTTTACTGTTAGAATAGAGATATATAATTAATCGTTATATAGCATTTAGTATTCTTCAAACTTCCTGAACTTATTAACTGTTTTTTATTGGACTTCCTTTAGTCCACTAGTATTTTATATATATATAAAACTCTGCAAATAAGAGAGTTTTGCTTTTTCTTTTTCAACCCAGATGGGTTTTATTTCTTTTTAAACATATTTGATGTCTTTCACTTATTTTTATTGTTATACTTGAATAAAATATTACATTAGTTTTAAGTGTACAATATTTTCAATATTTTTATACATTATAAAATAATCACCACAATAAGTCCAGTTACCATCCCCTGCCATACAAAGTTGTTACAATATTATTGACTATATTCTCTATGTATATATTATATCCCTGTGATTTATTTATTTTATAGCTGGAAATTCATTCGTCTTAAATCCCTTCATCTGTTTAGTCTGTCCCCATACCCATCTCCCCTCTGGCAACCACTAGTTTCTTCTTTATCTATAAGTCTGTTTGTTTTGTGTTTTAGATTCTGCATATGAGTAAAATCATATGGTATTTGTCTTTCTCGGTCTTGACTTACTTCGCTTAGCATAAAGAATGCTTTTTATTTCTCATTCTTGCCAAATTAGCCCTGGCTAAAACCTACACTACAATGTTGACTAGAAATGGTGAGAATAAACATCCTTATTTTGTTTCTGATCTTCATAGGAAAGCTTTCAGTCTTTCACCATTAAGTATGATGTTATCTGCGGGGTTTTTGTACAAAGGTCTTCCTGCTATCCAAAAGTAGAACACTCTTATGAAAGCTTTTGTAAGCTCAATGGTGTAAAATGAAGGCACAGTTAGCAAAGGACACATCTTGTTAACAGATGCATGAAGAAAATGAAGACAAAGCACAGCTGAAAGGCACAGTTTAAAGCTATGGTACTGGATGCTAAGATGATGAGCACAGTTCCCAGGGAATGAGCCTGGCAGTGCTACTCTCGATGCCCTAGATGCATATGCCCTGTGTGACGGCTTGTTGCAAAACAAATGCTGCTTTTGGCTTGTCCTCTTTTTTTCAGAGCAGTGAAAATCCTCTTCAGATTTCTTTTGGTTACCGAAAGCATATACTAACCTAGGTCCTTAGTAAAAGTGAAAGGTTACAAAGCAGACTTTAGAAAAAGTGGAGGATTCCTGTATATGCTTTATCAGGTTGAAAAATTTTGTCTAGTTTGTCAGGTACTTTTTATCAGTAAAGGATACTGGATTGTGTCAATGTCTCTTCTGTATCTACTGAGATGATCATGTGGTTTTATCTTTTATTCTATTAATATCACCTTGATTGATTTTCATGTGTTAAACTGATCTTACATTCTGGAATAAATCCCACTTTGACATGGTGCAGAATACTTTTTATACGTTACTATATTCAGTATGATAGTATTTTGCTAATGACTTTTTGGGTCTATATTTATAAAGAATATTGGCTTGTAGTTTTGTGTTATCATTGTCTAATTTTAGTATCATGGAAATATTAGTCTCATACAATGAATTTTGATGTATTTCTTTGTCTTTATTTTTTGTGGAAGAACTTGGAATGTATTGGTATTAATTCTTCTTTAATAGTTCTGTGGTTTTAATCAGTGAAGTAATCTGGTCTTAGATTTGTGAGATGTTTTCGATTACTAATCTCTACTCCTTACAGATATGATCATATTTTCTGTCTTTTTTCCAAGAAAGGAATACCAATATAGAGATAGAAATGATTAATATGTGTGTGAAGTGTGTGCTTAGTTGCTCAGTCATGTCTGACTCTTTTGCAAGCCCATAGACTGTAGGCTGCCAGGCTTCTCTGTCCATGGGGTAATCCAGGCAAGAATACTGGAATGGGTAGCCATTCCCTTCTCCAGGGGATCTTCCTGACCCAGGTATCAAACCCAGACCTCCTGCATTCCAGGCAGATTCCTTACCATCTGAGCCACCAAGGCAGACTCACGTATGTGATGTATATATATAAACAACTTATTATTGACGTTAAAAATGCACTAAAATGAAAACTTCACTAAAAGGACTCAATAACAGATTTGAGTAGGCAGAAGAATCAGTGAACTTGAAGATAGGTCAGTTGAGATTATCTAGTCTGAAGAATTGTAAATAAAAAGAATAAAAATGAACATAATCCTAGAAAACTGTAAAATATCACCAAGCATATTAACATTTGCCTAGACAAAGTCCCAGCTGGAAAGGAGAGAAAGAAAGAGGCAGAGAGAATATTTGAAGAACTAATAATAGAAATCTACCCATATCTAATGAAAAACATTAATCTATATATCTCAAAGCTCGACAAGCTCTAAGAAGGATAAAATAAAGGACAATCACACCTCAGTACATCACATTTTTTTGAAAGAGAAAAACAAATAGGGATTCTTTAAGGCAGCAAGAGAGATACAGCTCCTCACAGAAAAGGTATCCTCAGTATGATTCACATCTGATTTCTATCAGAAACCATGAAAGTGAGAAAGCTGAGGGATGAGATATTCAAAACACTAAAAGAAAAAGAAGGCCAGTGAAGAATCCTATATCCAGTGAAACTATCCTTCAAAACAAGGCATCATTCCCATACTTTCCTTTTGTCCTTTAAACATGGTTTCTTTTTGTTCTTTCAACATATTTAAAATAGATGATCTGAAGTCTTTCTTTAATCAATCCAATATCTGAGATTCCTAAGGAATCTTTTCTATTGACTGCTTGTTTTTTTCATGTTCTAGGCCAAATTTCTTATTTCTTTGCATGTTTCATAAGTTCTTGTTGAAAACTGACATTTAAAATTTAAAAAATAAAAAAAAATTAAAAAAAAAATAATAATGGAATCTACATACCTAAAAAAACAAAAATAATGTAGCATGTGTGTATGTGTGTTAGCAGCTCAGTCTCATGTCTGACTCTTTGCAGCCCCATGGACTGTAGCCTTCCAGGTTCCCCTGTCCATGGAATTCTCTAGGCAAGAATACTGGAGTGAGTTGTCATTTCCTTCTCCAAATGTAATGTGGGAACTATGGAAATCAGACTCTCCCCCTTCCCAGGGTTTGTTACTATTACTGTTTATTCCTTGGTGACTTTTCTGACGTAATCCTATAAAGTCTGTATTTTTTGTCATCTTTGGCCACTGAAATCTCTGCTCACTTAGGTTAGCTGTCAGCTTATAATTGGGCAGATACTTTCTCCAATGCCTAGAACCAATAAGTCTCCTTATCTTCAACAAAGGGCTCTGTGTATCTTTGTCACTGTGCCAGGCAGTTAGTTGAGAACTCTGCCTTAGCCTTCCCTTCCAACTTGTGCAGAACCCCAACATCAGCAGAAGGCAAGCACTGAGGGCTTTTTAGGGTCTTTCCTAAGCATACACACAGTCCTGGACAACTTTTTAGATTACCAGGAATATCTTGGAGTTTCCCAAAGTCCCTGTGGACATCTCACTTCCCAGCTTCTTCTTTTAAGCTTTTTGATCAGTCTATTGTTTTCTTCAACTGTTATTCATAACTCAGGTATCTACAATCTTAACAATTTCCTGTAATTTTTTTCTACAAAAGCCCTATGGTAAAGACTTTTGACACTGGTGGAGCTCTGAAGTGAAGTGAAGTCACTCAGTCGTGTCCGACTCTTTGTGACCCCGTGGACTGTAGCCTACCAGGCTCCTCCGTCCACGGGATTCTCCAGGCAAGAATACTGGAGTGGGTGGCCATTTCCTTCTCCAGGGGATCTTCCTGACCCAAGGATTGAACCCGGGTCTCCTGCATTGTGGGCAGACGCTTTAACCTCTGAGCCACCAAAGGTCAAATAAAGACAATCTTGCAAGTAGAGTGTCCTAGGCAACCACTAGACAGACCAACTTTGAAGGAGCTCTGCCTATATTCTGCTCTTTTTAATGGCTTCCAGACTGTTGGTTCTTAGACTGTTGGGGCAGTTAGCTTTTAAGGCTACCACTGAGCGGGGGATTTGGATGAAAACAGCACAAGTTAGAATGACGCAAAACTCACTGTTCTTACCATGATTCAGACATCTTATTGACCAAACACTTCCCGAAGAGCTGAACTTCCTTGGTTTACTTTCAAAGTTTTTAGAAATTGATTCTGACCATTTTTGCCAGTTTTCTCACTGTTTTTTACAAAGGAGAGAATTTTCAGAACTTCTTGCTCTGTTACTTTTTGCTGATGTCACCCGATGAAAGTGTTTTAAGACCAAAAAAAAAAAAGACAAGTGACAAAGAAGGGTACAGGAAGAGGAAAATATAAGGAAGAAAAAAATAGAAACTTCTAAGCAGCTTGTAATTGCATGAACGCAACTTCTCTGCACAAAAATATTATAACTGCTTCTTAATCCCAATATTACTGGCAGAATTTCAAGGCCAGAATATGCTTACCCTAAGTAAAGCTTGAAACTTCCCTGCTCCTGTTGCTCAAAGTAGCCACTGTTCCATTAGGTGAGCCTCCTGTCCACGTCTCTACCTCTCTGACCCTTCCTGCTATCCCCACTCATGACTCAGCTTATTGCTTCAGTCCCAAGCTCTGGCTGGAGACCCCTGTTCTGGTGCCATCACTGGTCTCATGCAAAGGGAAAATATGGGCCTAACAGATGATCTGTGAAAGAGTCAAAGCACGTCCTGCCCACAGTTGGGTGGTTGATTTCCAGCCCAAAGATTTTTTTCCCCCAATAGGGATAGAATAAAAGCTTTTTCCCATTTTGTTAAGACTACACGGAGAAGAGAGTGACCATTAGAATCAAAGTCAGAAAGAACAAGTGGACCAAAGCTAAACTAGCCCTACTCAATGAAGCCAGTGACAAGACAAAGTTGTAACCAATGGTATCACGGAGTTCTGGGTCCTCTATCTAACAAGAAGGTGCCTGGAAGATTTAAGACCCTGCACATAGGAACAAGAAGCCAATGAGAAAGTACATATTTAAGAAGCAAAAGGAAGTATAGGCGTGAAGAGAAAGGAGCAAAATTAAATGTGGTTCAGTAGTTTTTATATGATGGTTGAGTCTGAGCTTTGAGCCAAGTACCTCCATATAGTCAAAGCTATAGTTTTTCCAGTAGTCATGTATGGATGCAAGAGCTGGACCATAAGGAAGGCTGAGCATCAAAGAAATGATGCTTTTGAACTGTGATGCTGGAGAAGGCTCGAGAGTCCCTTGGACAGCAAGGAGATCAAACCAGTCAATTCTAAAGCAAATCAGTCCTGAAATTCATTGGAAGGACTGATGCTGAAGCTGAAGCTCCATACTTTGGCCACCTGATGTGAAGAGCCAACTCACTGCAAAAGACCCTGATGCTGGGGAAGATTGAGGGCAAGAGGAGAAGGGGGCAACAGAGGATGAGATGGTTGGATGGCATCACTGACTCAATGGACATGAGTTTGAGTGAACTCCAAGAGATAGTGAAGGACAGGGAAGCCTGGCGTGCTGCAGTTCATGGGGTCGCATGACCTGAGTTGGACACAACTTAGAGACTGAGCAACAGACCAAAAGATCTCTCTCTTAGCTGTCTGGTCCGTAGGGTAATTAGTTAGTTTTGTTCAAATTGATGGTTTTATAAAACAGGATATAGGAAATCAAATTGCTTAGGCTAATTTGGTTGTTTCCAAAGTTTGCAGTTAAAAAAAAATCATACCTTTTATAATAAAGCAGAGATGTCAAAACCTAAATGCCTTCAACTGACCATTCGCCACAATTTTGCTACTCAGTCACAATTCTCACTGCATTGGGCTTACCTGAGAACTGTCTATTCACATTCTACCAAAATAATCCTTAATCTTAGTCATTTAGATACTAGGGAAATGACATTTAAATCGTCCTTATATAATAGCAGGAATTTTTCCTACTTCTTTTGAAAGGTTGGTAAATATTCAATTGATAATCTAACAGGAAGTTCCTCTGATTTCATTGCAAAAAATAGACATTTATATGTACACAATTTGAAATTATGGTAGAAAATGCTAGTCACTCACTTAGTAGTTCAATTCTAAGATTATATGATGTCCACTTTTAAAAATACTGAAAGAAACTTAAAAACTCAAATTGAAACAAATTTCTGATTTTAAACTTTTAAGGAAAACACACTTTTAGGAAAGTCTGAAAATTTGAATATTCCATTATCAATGAAAATGAACTATATTTTTATAAACTCATGATAAACTGTTTATTAAGGAGGTAAAGCCTAGCAATTTCTAAAAATAAAAGGATAAAGATTTATCTGAAGAAGTCCATGTGGTTTATGATGTGCTATTAGATTTTATTTTCCACATATTAGGCAAAATATTCATAAATGCATTTTTATCTTTTCACTTGAAAAATAAAAAATTGTTGGAGGCAATATGTTAATTTAATTGCACTTTTTTTCTTGTTTCTGGCTAATCTTGCATACTCAAAAAGGAAAACTGTTGTGATTATTCCTTATGCTAAATTGATAATAACTTTAAATAAATCACTGGTATTACGTGAATGTGGATTTTAATCTCTTGATTGAGAAAGACATTAAAACAGATCTTTAGCCATCTAATAAGAGGACACCAATTATCATAGTGAGTCACAGTATTGTATTGTATTCATTTAGAAAATATTCTGAACACAATAAACTAGGGAACTTATTTTGAGGCAGCATCTTGGAGGTATAATTTTTCAACAACCATAAATTATATAAATCACTCCTGATTTCAAATTTGGCCACTTTTCATGAATTTGGTACAGTTGTTCAAATTTTTCCAGAACTAAAATAATCACTGTCTCTTTTGACTCCTGAAAAAATTCACAAACAACTGGAAACTAGGTTGGAATGCAACACTAGCAATTAAACAAGTAAGATTTTAAAATAAATGACTTTGTATAGAAAACATCACTTTTCTACATAATTAATAGCTCTAGTGCTATGTGCTATATATTCAAAGAGAGCAGAAAGGCATATGTTTCCTCAGAGAGCACCCAGTCCAAATACCAATAGATTGCTTGACCATATAATATCCTCAGAGGCAGTTCCAAGCCCATAGAACTCACCAAAAGACCAGATGTTGCTACTAGAATGTTCCAAGGCTTGGCATCTGGGTCTTGGC
This sequence comes from Capra hircus, assembly GCF_001704415.2. NCBI lineage: Eukaryota > Metazoa > Chordata > Mammalia > Artiodactyla > Bovidae > Capra > Capra hircus. The sequence goes on along the minus strand of NC_030809.1, from coordinate 121,081,531 downwards.
AAGCCTGACAGATAGCCTTGGGTCTTGTCTATTGCTAAAATAGGACATGAAAATAAGTTCCATAGTACAGAGTCTACATGATTCTGAAGAGATATACTGGGCTGAAAAATGATTCAAAGTATAACAGTTTTAATAAGTTATTGGCTTATCTACACCAATTAAATGTACGGGGAGAATGTCAAAACAGTTTCAAGGCTTGGAATAATAGTTTTTCATTGACTTTAAGCATGTTCTGAATTAACTGTACCAATCAAAATATTTTCCAGTAACAGAGAGTACACACACATTCATCTTTCACTGTGAATAACAAGAGGAGGAGGACAGCCATAATTTTTTTTTTAGATTTCAGGTAGTTTTCGAGTGTTTTGAACTATCCTTCATCCCATTTCTATGAAATTTAAGGTTTGACATGTAGAAGTCTATTAATTATGCAGCGCTATTAATTACATAGAATTGATGCTTTCAAACTGTGGTGCTGGAGAAGACTCTTGAGAGTTGCTTGGACAGCAAGGGGATCAAACCAGTCAATCCTAAAGGAAATCAATGCTGAATACTCATTGGAAGGACTGATAGTGAAGCTGAAGCTCCAATACTTTGGGCACCTGGTGCAAAGAGCTAACTCACTGGAAAAGACCCTGATGCTGGGAAAGGCTGAAGGCAGAACGAGAAGCAGGCAAGATGAGATGGTTGGATGGCATCACCAATTCAGTGAACATGAACTTAGACAAAGTCTGGGAGATAGCGAAGGACAGGGAAGCCTGGGGTGCTGCAAACCATGGGGTCACAAAGAACTGGACACAACTTGTGACTGGACAACAACAAAATGCAGAAGTCATAATATAGTTGTGGGAAAATAAATGAATTGTTTTATGTATCTGATTCTGTAAAGATACTGTTTTTTCTTGGGGGCTATGAATTGTAGATTTATAGATAGAGTATAAGAAGTAGTATGGCAGTAACAAGAACTTTGAAAATTCATATGTTTAACTCAGTAATTCCACTTCTTAGAAATTCATCCAAAGAAATGACTTAAATGTGGACAAAGATTTATTTGTAAGGATGTTCACTGTGACCGTAAATAGCTATATCATGAAATGCATTGGCCATCTGATGCTGACTCATTGGAAAAGACCCTGATGCTGGGAAAGATTGAAGGTGGGAGGAGAAGGGGAAGACAGAGGATGAGATGGTTGGATGGCATCACCGACTCAATGGACATGAGTTTGAGTAAACTCTGGGAGTTGGTGATGGACAGGAAGGCCTGGCATGTTGCAGTCCATGGGGTCTCAAAGAGTCAGACATGAATGAGTGACTGAACTGATCTGAACTGAAAATGCGTTATGATATAAATATTCAATTATTGGGGATGTTACATACAGTAGAGTATCCTATAGCATTAAAATCATTTTAAGACTGTTTAATTGGCAGAGAAAAATGTGCATGATATATTAAAGGTAGAAGACAAAACTATATAAATAACAGAACCCCAACTTGAAAATAAAACAGGTGTGTACTGACTCAAGGCTAGAACAAATACATAAAAGCACTGGCATTGTTATGTCTGGATAGTGAATTACGGGTATTTTAAATTTTCCTCTTCATTAGTTAGCATTGTCAACATATATTTTAAAATAGGCAAATATGAATTAAATATATAATTTAATTATGATATATAATATATCATATTATAATTATATATAAATTTATATGATTATATAAATTATATGTTTCTATATAATTATATATGTTTATATAATTGTATGTATTATTATTATATTAGCAGAATGCATACAGTTTGAAAAGGCTGAAAATCAACTGTAATGTCTTTAAACATGAAACACTGCAAATTCCCTAGCTCCTCTTGGGCATGTCACTCATGTGTTGGGATTTCTTTTCTATACTGAGGATATGGCAACAAATTCAAAGAGAAATTGACACTATTCAATTCAGTTCAGTTCAGTTCTGTTGCTCAGTTGTGTCCGACTCTTTGCGATCCCATGAACCACAGCACACCAGGCCTCCCTGTCCATCACCAACTTCCAGAGTTTACTCAAACTCATCTCCATTGAGTCAGTGATGCCATCCAACCATCTCATCCTTTGTCATCCCCTTCTCCTCCTGCCTTCAATCTTTCCCAACATCAGGGTCTTTTCAAATGAGTCAGTTCTTCACATCAGGTGGCCAAAATATTGGAGTTTCAGCCTCAGCATCAGTCCTTCCAATGAATACTCATGAGTGATTTCCTTTAGGATGACTGGTTGGATCTCCTTGCAGTCCAAGGGACGCTCAAGAGTCTCCTCCAACACCACAGTTCAAAAGCATCAATTCTTAGGTGCTCAGCTTTCTTTATAGTCCTACTCTCACATCCATACATGACTATTGGAAAACCATAGCCTTGACTAGATGGACCTTTGTTGTTTCTGCTTTTTAATATGCAGTCTAGATTGGTCATAACTTTCCTTCCAAGGAGTAAGCGTCTTTTAATTTCATGGCTGCAGTCACCATCTGCAGTGATTCTGGAGTCCCCCCAAATAAAGTCTGCCACTGTTTCCCCATCTATTTGCCATGATGTGATGGAACCAGATACCACAATCTTAGTTTTCTGAATATTGAATGTTAAGCCAACATTTTTACTCTCTTTCACTTTCATCAAGAGGTTCTTTAGTTCTTCTTCACTTTCTGCCTTAAGGGTGGTGTCATCTGCATATCTGAGGTTATTGATATTTCTCCTGGCAATCTTGATTCCAGCTTGTGCTTCATCTAGCCCAGCATTTCTCATGATGTACTCTGCATATAAGTTAAATAAGCAGGGTAACAATGTATAGCCTTGACGTACTCCTTTTCCTATTTGGAACCAGTCTGTTGTTCCATGTCCAGTTCTAACTGTTGCTTCCTGACCTGCATACAGATTTCTCAAGAGGCAGGTCAGGTCTGGTATTCCCACCTCTTTCAGAATTTTCCACAGTTTATTGTGCATGTGAAAAGAAAAAGAAAAATCAATTTTCAAACTAAAATAACATTTCAGAGTATAGTTAACAGTGCTGCATTATAAAACAATTTCAAAGTAGAAAACAATTTTATGATGAAAGGTGGCCCCATGATAAGATCAGTTTACTTCTTTTTTTGACTAAAATAGTCCATTGTATATATGTACCACAACTTCTCATCCATAAGAAGGAACACATTAGAGTCAGTTCCAGTGAAGAGAATGGAACGAGAGCCAGTTATCCAGAGTGAAGTGCAGAGACAGAAAACCAAATAGCATATATTAATGCATATTTATGGAATCTAGAAAAATGGTGCTGATGAACCTATCTGCCTGGCAGGAACAGAGCTACAGACAGAGAAAAGAACTTTGGATACAGAGGGGGAAGAATATGCGACGAGTTGCGAGAGCAGCATTGAAATGTATACATTACTATATTTAAAATAGAATGCTGATGGGAAGTTGTTGTATAACACAGGGAGCTCAACCTAGTGCTCTGTGACAACCTAGAAGGGTGGGATAGGGTGGGGGCTCAGGGGGAAGTTCAAGAGGGAGAGGATACATGTATGCTGACGGCTGATTCACTTTGCTGTATGGCAGAAGCCAATACAATATTGTAAAGCAATTTCCTTCCATTGAAAAGTAAATTTAAAAAATCAGTTTATTTCAGTTTATTCCAAATGTTAACACCCCTTATAGTTTCCTTCCTAAGATATATACGCTGGCCCATTTGTACTTAACACTGAAAATTAGTCACAATGTTCCTCTTGGGCTTCTGTTTCTCAGAGATTTTCAATAGTCTTTATTTTGTATTAGCAAGTTGTCTCTAGTACTTCTTAAGAATATTTATCATTATATCAAATATCAACTCATTAGATCATATATGTATTTCCAAATAGATCTGAAATTTGAACCCTCTAAGGAATTAATACCAACATCTTTATGATATTGCACAAATGTTATGTTTAATTCCAAACATAAAACTCTTCTGCTTCTAATACTCTTCTGGCAGCTAGCTTAGTATTTCACTTACTTGGAGTTTAATTTTCACTAAACAGACTTTGTAAAAAAAATCCCAACAACATCATTGTAATCTCTGTTATACGCTTACTTAGCAATGTGTCTGAGAGGTGGGACCGACTTTCAACAGCCGCATCAAGAGAACAATGCATTAAATCAGGTCTCTCTCTTTCTGAGGATGGCAGTGAGAGCTCAGCTGGGGCCCCAGTGCTCAACCCAGCCCTCGGCAGAAGCAGTGAATTCAGCCATAACTACAGCAGAGTCTGATCATTCTCCTGATGAAATTACACTGATCTAATTTGCACGCTGTGAAGACATTTGGCACTGGCTGGATCTGAGCCTTGACATCTTCATTGGAACTAAAAGTACACTAAGAACTGACATTACATTTCACATTCTCTACTGCCAGGTTGCGGCATTTCATCCTCTTTAAAGGCATTATTTCAAGAACATTTAATTTGGCTTTGATATGCCTGCCATTTTGCTGGGTGGAACATACCGCGCCAGAAAAGCTCAGCTGTAATAAAGTTTGGCACCAACTGCCCACCATATACCTGCACCATCCTGTGCAATTTAATTGGCATTCAGTGGGTTGATAAATGGATTGGCTTAATGAAACAATATACTTGACATATGCAGGACTCTCCTGAGGAATGGGATTCAGTTTTTCACTTCACACATCAACATGTTACAGATACCGACACAGTCACCTCTAGCAGTTGTGCTGGAGCCAGAGGATGCCATCCACTGGGCTGACCAGTAACGCTGTCCTCTTCCAGCCATCTCACTCCTTTCTCCCTGAGCACCAAGCAAAGTATGGCTTTTAAATTTTATTGTCTTTTGTATTTTCCCAGACACAAGAAGAAGACGGCCCCCAAGCTTTATTTGCATAAATCTGTATTTTCCAGGAGATCAAAGAGCCTTGTGGTCTACACAGATTAGTTTCTCCTATGGCAGTTCTATAAAAGGCAAGTAATAATGGATTCTAGGTATAACTACTGGTGGCATCAACCACACACAGGAGAAAATGGGTACCATGCTGTCTTCAGAAATTTTGGTTTCAAACATGAATTAATTATAACAACGAAGAGACACCATTTTTCACTACTCAGATTAGCAAAGATTAAAAAGAACCATAATGCTGGGTACTAGCAGGGGAACAAGGAAACAAGTGCCTGCCTCATGCTCTGTTGGTGGGATTCTAAACTAATGCAATTTTTCTGGAAGGCAAATGACAAAAGGTATCAAAACCTTAAAAATGGCTATGGCCTTTTGCTAAGCATTTCTATTTCTGAAAATATATCCCAAGGAAATAAATGTATGTCTAAGATGAACAGCAAAAATGCTGCTGCTGCTGCTAAGTCTCTTCAGGCGTGTCCGACTCTGTGCGACCCCATAGACGGCAGCCCACCAGGCTCCCCCGTCCCTGGGATTCTCCAGGCAAGAACACTGGAGTGGTTGCCATTGCCTTCTCCAGTGCATGAAAGTGAAAAGTGAAAGTGAAGTCGCTCAGTTGTGCCCGACTCTTAGTGACCCCATGAACTGTAGCCTACCAGGCTCCTCTGTCCATGGGATTTTCCAGGCAAGAGTACTGGAGTGGGGTGCCATTGCCTTCTCGAGTCAACAATGATTATCACATTAATTATAATGAGAAAAAATTTAAAACAATCCAGATAGCTAAAGAAAATGAGATTGCCTAAATGAAATATAGAATGCCTATATGCTATAAAACTATAAAGCCATTAAAATGATGTAGTAGAAATATTTGTCCTGAAAAAAATGTTCTTGATGCCTTTTATGTCAGAAAAATATTATAAACTATTAGATTTGTTATTAGTCATCTTTTTACCTGATGGCTCAGTGGGTAAAGAATCTGCCTGTAATGCAGGAGACACAGGAGGTTCAGATTTGATCCCTAGCTCAGGAAGATCCCCTGGAGGAGGAAATGGCAATCCACTCCAGTATTTTGCCTAGGAATTCTCCATGGACAGAGGAGCCTGGCAAGCTATAGTTCAAAGGGTCATGGTGAGTCGGACATGACTGAGCACACACACACACCAATAGTCTTGCTCAAAAAAGTCAAAGGATAAATGTGCTTGCTTTGTGAGTTAGGATCAGTTAGTTTCTTTTTCATTTTTTCACGATGCTTTTCCTTATTCTTAAGTAAGTGATTTCTTTAAAGGATTTAATTAAGATGGCATTTTAAACTTCCCAAGGAATTGCTTTCTGACAACAATGTAGTTTTGGGAAATTCTTTTATTGTGTCATAAGTCAAACCATGCCCATGTAATTCAGTTCTTATTGTTTCAGGTCTTGTAAGAATTCAGTTGGATAGCTATCCAGAAAGATAATTCACCCCAGACAAATGAAGTTTCTTTCTACCTCCAGCTTCCTAGCATTTCTCAGTTCACTGGTAACAGCTCAGTAGTAGAAAGTAGCAAATTTTTTGAACAAAACTGACATTCAAAAGAGTTCTGGAGTTGACATCTTCTAGTCATAGCCCTCTTCAAATGAAAACTGCTTGGTTTATTCTGGTTCTGGTTTTTTTTTTTTTTTTTTTTACAATGCTGAAGATCTCTAAAAAGATAGAGGGATACAGAGATGAAGTGAAGTCGCTCAGTCATGTCTGACTCTTTGCCACCCCATGGACTGTAGCCTACCAGGCTCCTCTGTCCATGGGATTTTCCAGGCAATAGTTCCTGGAGTGGATTGCCATTTCCTTCTCCAGGGGATCTTCCCAACCCAGGGATCGAACCTGGGTCTCCCGCATTGTAGACAGACGCTTTACCATCTGAGCCACCAGGGAAGTGCTACAGAGAGGAAAAGGTTATAAATTCAGATTTGCTAAAGACCCATGGGAATCATATTGCACCTGGCAACAGGAAAGATAGGGTTTCTTGCCTTCAAGTCTGCCCAGAAAAGTAGAAAAGGAAAGATAATTCGGATGAGATAAAAGTGCTTTAAAAGGGAGATCAGCTTAGGGAAGCCAAAGTGCTCCATGAGGACCAATTGGAGGGCTCGGCAGCATTCGAACCAGGCAGGATGAGGCGCCATATGAACCGCAGCCAGGGCAGCTGCACTGCTTGCCACTTAGCTGTCTTCTGCGCCTTGACACTACCTGCCTCTGGCTTCCTTCCTGCCTCCGAGGTGGGGAGGACGCCCACCAGCCACTGCTCCTCCTTTCAACTGGGTGCCAGTTTGATGCTCTCCATTTTGCTCCAAAGGAAGTTCCAACATGCAAATAAGCCCAAGGAAATGAAAAAATGAAACGGTGTGTGACAGTTTCTAATTACTGCATAAAAACAACATATGGAAACTTCATTGTCCATTTCATCTCCCAACATGTACCGTCAAGTCAGACTTCCCTTACTTTATCACACCCTTGAGCATTTGGACCTGATTTACTTCAATAAAAAGGTTTTAAAAAAAATACTTTCTGATGAGGTAATAGTATTTAAAAGATTTTTTTAAAATACCTTCATCACTGACAGGTTTTCATAACCTTGCTCTATTTTCCATTAGAGTTTTCTCATTGTATTCTAGTTAATTCTAGTCCCTAGGGTTGTTCAAAACCTGGATTGAAGTTGTCCATTCTTCAGAAGTTTAAATTAACTATCCCTAAGTACCTTTTATCAATGCTTGAATGGGTCCCTAATCACTTATTAGAACAGACTCAGCACTTATAGTCTGCTTGAAATGTTCTAAAGGCATTGGAACAAGAGGTCAAAAAAGAAACAACAAGCAATGCTTGATGAACTAAAAAACAACAGTAAAGGCAAATCGAAAAGCAAAAATTAATAAAAGCAATGTGTTGAGGTAAAAAGATTGGATTGAGGTTCAAGAGACCTGGAGTCTGTCTCCCTTTTTGCCACTACTATACCTGTGTGATCCTGAGCAAATTCTTCACTCCTAACATCCTCTGCTTTAAAATAGGATTTAAGCTATTTTCTAAGATTCCTTTCCTCTTTGCTGCACTCCTGCATTCGCACAGTATACAGACCTAATTAAATACTATATATTTTCTGTATGGGACAAAATGCTGTTCACCAAAGGTTGCTTGCATTTAAATGCTAACCTTAGGGTAAAGTTTAAAACTTGAGGCAAGTCCTGGGAAGCAAGGCATACATCAAGTGCCCATTTGCTAAAAGCAAAATCGTCCAGTTTCTCCTCTCATCCCTCCTGGCCACAGAAGCAGAGTCGGTTAATGAATCAGAAAAAAGCTGGTTACCAGATGTCCTGGCTTATTAACACACACAGCGCATTCTGTAATGGCATTCATGGAGCAAGCTGTGTGGAACTGAGAGATGGCAAAGGAAAAGTCCACCTCTCAGATGAGCTTCAAAATGTGGGTGTGCTTTGGTAAATTTTAGGAACGGTGGTTGCACAAGTTCATTTAAGCCCTTGTCAGGCATTCTTTCAGGTGGAAACTTGCCTGGATTACAAAGAACCCTTTCTCCAAGGTCACAGGGTATCAAGCCCCTCTCAGGGCCCTCCTCTTTTCACTAATCTTTGCAGAATTGCCGGCATGAACTCTTACATGCAGAAAGAAAGACAACAATAATAAACTTAGCAGCAATGTAAAGGAAAAGCCAATTCTGTTTGGTTTTCACCACAGCTAATTTTAAAGCCACCCATTGTTCAGCTCTGCAGTCTAATTTTATGTTAATATCCTGAAAGTTGTCAAATCTTGGCAAAACCTATGCATAAATTACACAGAAAGTAGCTCACAGGAGGGGGAAAAGTAATGACTGTCATGGTTAGCCAAACCCATTAATAGTCTGACAAGCAATAACCCAGGAGCTCTGGTCAACTGCTGCAGACATCTGTGAAACTTTTGCAATTAATATCATTTTTTCCCTTATTTTTTGTGTTGTTGGAAGAGGTATCAGCTGCCAAATAGCATGCAACTGACTGATCATTATCAGCTCTGCTGGTAAAGATTGGGTTTATCATCTCTCTTGGTTGACCACTGCTCTGCTTTTGGAAAAAAATCTACTTTTTTTTTTTTTTTTTAAGTAATGACACGTGTCTCAGCACTGAGACTGATAGTATTTAGAAGATGGATATCAGTGGTGTGTGGCTACTCAAAAATTAAAGAAATAACTTGCTTTGTGACAACTTAGAAGGGTGAGATGGGGAGAGAGGTGGGAGGAAGGTTCAAAAGGGTGGGGACATATGCATACTTATGGCTGATTCATGTTGATGGATGGCAGAAACCATCACTATATTGTAAAGTAATTATCTTCCAATTAAAAAAAAATTTAACATAAAAAATTAAAGAAATAAGATGCTTCAATATCTAATTCACTACTGATTTTTCTCCCAGAGAGACTGGGAAGAAATACAGATGGAAAGACTTAAAATCTCTCTCAAATCTTCACCTTCGGTCGTAGGCTTGTTGGCAGATCATTTTACTGTTTCCTCCTACCTTTCTCCAGGCCACTCAAGCATACGTTTTTTGTGGGTAAGGACTTCAAGGGGAAAATAAATATATCCACCTGCTTGGCTAGTGTCTGTGCCCTGCTGGTGGTAAAAAATTTTTGAATATCACTTCATAAATATATATATATATATATATATATGTACAGAGAGAGAGAGAGATGCATATGTGTATTATACAGGCAGGCTACCCTGGGGGCTCAGTGGTAAAGAATTCACCTGCCGTGCAGGAGACATGAGTTTGATCCCTGGGTCAGGCCTGGGGAAGGAAATGGCAACCCATTCCAGTATTCTTGCTTGAAAAATCCCATGGACAGAGGAGGCTGGTGGGTTACAGTTCACAGGGTTGCAAAAAGAGCCAGACACAACTTAGTGACCAAACAAAACAAACACAAAAATATACAGGCATACATCATTTGTTGCTCATTTTCTATGGAACAGTGCCGGGAGAATTATTAATAGCTGAGTTTCCTGGTATGCCTGTAAAGGCTGCTCAATCTCTCCCCACAGCTGCTTAGCTGATGCATCCAGAGTAGTACCCGGCACAGAGTGGATTCTCAAAAATGTTTGTTGAATGAATGGATGGATAATATGTTAGCAGGGTATGATCCCATTTAAGACCTTGCTATTGGACAGAGGAGGGTAGTGGACTACAGTCCACGGTGTCACAAAGAGTTGGGCATGACTTGGTGACTAAACAACAATTGTAGCTTCATTTGTTGATTTCATGCTGAACTTCCTTGCTGGTGAAATTCATTGCCCATGTGTAAGGGTTTTCTCAGAGAACACTGACAGACAACTTACTCTTCTTAAAGCTTACAGCAGTCTGAAATGCCTGCCTTACAGAATCATATGGTAAACAAACTTTTCAAGCTCCTGCTTTGTACCAGGTCCTATGCTTGGAAATAGGAGTCAGAAGATGAATAAAACTGTTTTTGCTGTTACAGAGCTCTCAGAATATCTATAGGCAGCCATGCAGAAAGGTGATTCCAACAAAATGTGGCACACGCTATAACACAGATTTCAACAGACTTCAAGAAGGAGCACATTCTGGTGTTGCAGAAAAAGGTGCCATGGTAAAGAGACACTTGGGCTGAATTGTAGTGAAAAATGGCCTGGCAGAGAGAATGAGGAAGGGCTTTCAAGGCACAAGGAATGCATGTGTGAAGATACAGAATAGTTAAAGGCATAGAATTTTAGAAAACAGTGAGATGGCCCAGTACCTAGAAGTACAGGGCATGGGACAATGCCTGCATGTGGCAGGAAATGAGGCTGGAAAGAGGAACAGAGGTAGGACAAGAAGTCGCCTTGGTGCCTTCCGAGTGATTGTGGAGGTCACCCTGCATGCAGCTGGGATAAGTGGAAGCCTTTCACCAGAAAAACAATTCTGTAGGAATAGCCTATGATGGCTAATAGGAAAGGGGGAGGGGTGGATGGGGAAGAAGAAAGGGACTGCTGGGTCATGGCAGAAGGTCATTTCAGGATATACTCCAGATATATGTCCAGGAGTGGGATTGCTGAATCATGCATAATTCAAAAGGACACACGCACCCCAAATTTCACTGCAGCGCTGATTGCCGTAACCAGGACACAGAAGCAACCTAAATGTCCATCAGCAGAGGAGTGGGTAAAGAAGGCGTGGCATGTATATACAGTGGAATATTACTCCACTACAAAAAAGAATGGAATAATGCCATTTGCAGAGATATGGATGGACACGGAGATTGTTACACTGAGGCAAGTCAGGAAGAGAACGACAAACATCATATGGTATCACTTATACGTGGAATCTAAAGAAATGGTTCAAATGAACCTATTTACAAAACAGAAGTTGAGCCACAGACATAGAACACAAATATGGAAAGGGTAGGGGGAGGGATAAATTGGGAGATTGGGATTGACATACACACACTACTATAAATAGAATAGATAACTAATAAGAACCTACTGGATAGCTCAGGGAACTCTATTCAGTATCTTATAATGGCCTACATGGGAGCAGAATCTAAAAATGAGTAGGTATATGTACAACTGACTCACTTTGCTGTAGAGGAGAAACTAACACAACAGTGTAAATCAACTATACTTCAGTTAAAAAAATTAAAGTCATTTCAGGAGCCTTATGGAGACAATCCAAAAGGAGAAGAAGCAACAGATTTTAAGACATCTCTGCAGCAGAACTATCAAAGCTGGGTGATTGATTGCAGGTGGTATAAAATAGCTATGTTAGGGGATGACTCCTAGCTTTGCATAAATGGTAAAGACTTTAATTAAGACAGGGACACAGAAAACAGCTGGCTGGGGTAGGTGTAGGAATGAAGGGATCGCAAGGGGAAAACAACATGTAATTTTTCTAGAGACCAGTCTTTAGGAAATAATGAGTAGCTCCACACCAAACCATTTCCAGCTACCACTGATAAAGTCAATGGATCAAAAGAGAACACATCTAAACCTTCGATGCTTATCAAAGGCAAACACAATTGAAAAAGACTTTCATTTTAAGGGACAATCAGGATGAAAAATAACTAAAACACACAAATAATAAATTAGTCCTTTGAACTTAAAGAAAAAGAGCTCATTAACAGGAAGTTATTCACAGGTTATGAGTTCTGAGGTTTCTGAACTGATGACTGGACGGAATGCTCAACGTGACCTATTTCTTCCTTTCCCAAATATTACAGTAACATTTACCAAATGAAAATGATAATCATAAAATACAAAACCCCCCAAAGATTCATAGTCTTCAGTTTAGCAACACATGTGGATTTCTCTCTAGCCTTGTCAGAAAGAATATATTCTGGACCAATCAAGAAAGAAGGAAGTCCTGGAGCAATCACAGAAATGAATGCCAATTGTCTGAAAAACAAGTTTGCTGTCATCTTGGGACACATCATTTTTAGAAACAATGACCCGTTTGGCAGCTTCACACATGTTCCCATCTCTGAAAGATTTCCAACATTCCAGGTCCTACTTTATTTAGGTTTGGGAATTTCTTCAGTATAAATCTTTGGGGAAGCAAGTGCAGAATCTTAATTCCATCTAGTATTACTCATTCCATTTACACCTTTTTTTCCCCCTCATTCTGTTACTGATCCTTGCTTCACTGTTTCAGAGGCCTTGTCTGGGCACGTGATATCAAATGACAGCACTGTGGAATGTCTAAGTTGCTGCTGAATTTTTACAGCTGTTCTAGATGGTCTGTTAACTGGTGCTGCTCCTCTGACTTCTGAAAACAGCCTTTGTTACAGGAAGGGTTCGGCTTTGCTCATTAGAAAAAGTTTCATTTTGGATCAGTCGAAATCTGAAAGGCCTTTAGTTAGTATTATTCAAAATAACAAGTGCTACGTTTTCGGTTTCCATTGAATATGGATTGATTACTTAGATTACAAAGGGTAGGGAATTAGGTGTCCCTAAAATCAGGAAATACTCCACCTGTCTCCAAGCATCTGACATCATACCAGGTTGAATTTTCAGACTTTAAATGGTTCTCTTACAATACAGTTTCTGGAGAAGGCAATGGCACCCCACTCCAGTACTCTTGCCTGGAAAATCCCATGGACAGGGGAGCCTGGTAGGCTGCAGTCCATGGGGTCGCCAAGAGTTGGACACGACTGAGCGAGTTCACTTTCACTTTTCACTTTCATACATTGGAGAAGGAAATGGCAGCCCACTCCAGTGTTATTGCTTGGAGAATCCCAGGGATGGGGGAGCCTGGTGGGCTGCCGTCTATGGGGTCGCACAGAGTCGGACACGACTGAAGTGACTTAGCAGTACAATACAGTGGGGTTTTCCAGAATACGTGAACTCTAAGTCAAAAGACATCTCCTGGAGAATTTCTAACCTATAGACCTAGGCTGAGAGAGATTCTGGGGAGCTAAGTGTCTTCCCTTTTGAAAGGGAGACCAGACTGTTTGAAGGGAAGGATGTCGGGTCACAGAAGGAAGAGCGGTAATGCAGTCAAAGGACAGCCCTTTTTGGGGGAGCAGACAGTGGTGAAGCTTTTGGAAGCAAAGAGCTCCTGTCTGTAGTGAAGGCCTCTGACTTCTGAATTCACGATCTTTTCATCCTTTAGGAGGTTTTCTTCAGCGTCAACTGCTCTTTTGCTGATGTTTTCCTCTTAACCTGACTTCCATTGTAGGGTGACAATTTTTCCCCTTCCCATCTTTTAGATCTTCAGATACAAATAATCAAAACAAGTCCTTCAAGTTCTTTGTAGAAATAGGCCATTTTATTTTTTTCATTGCTTTCGGACTCACAGCTTGAGTTCTAATTGTGTTGCTATGAAATGAATGCAATGTTTTCGCACATTATTATAACCAGAAGTAGCTGAGAATATGCACATTGTTCCTCTGCTCATAAACTACTTTCACATCTCATTTATTAATTCATAATTCTTGAATAATTGTTAGCTTGACACCACCAGAAGTAACAAATTAAAAAATCCGAATCACCCTTTCTCAGAAGAGCATGTAGATATGTACACAGGACAAATAAAAAGAATAAAATGTTAAAAGTCCTTTCTTATAATTAAATTAAAAAATCTACTGCTTGTTCCTGGTCCCAAATACCCTTGAGAAAAAAAGATAGACATAAAATCTGTTTTCAGATTATGTGTTTAAATGAAAATGAAGCAAACATTTTGCTTATGCTTATTTAATAAGAATTGAGCTAAATTTTTAACACATATTTAGGAAAAATGATTATTATGGTTTTTGTAATTCCATCAGTTAATGTATATTCTTAACTTTGTGGATACTTTTAATACGCTGACAACCTAAACTGTGTGAATAAACATATTCTTTTTAAACATTATTGCTTTTCAAATAAAAAATACGTGGAATGCACTACATTCAAGTGGCTATCACTTTTTCCTCCATAGGATGAATAGGCTAATTTATAACTCTCTAAGGGTCAACAAGGCCAAATGCTCCATACAATAGAGAGAAAAAAACCCACCATGAAATAGCTGAAGAGTACAAAGGGGTCATTGATTTATAAAGTGCGCAATCCTCTGGTTCCCTGCTTTATATTGTGGTCATTCCTCTATAACCCTTTTATTCCTAGATCACTTAAGTCAGTAAAAGTGGTGGCAAGTAAAGCAAGCCTCAGATCATATTTGGGCCAAGGATCAGCTCTTGATTAGTTCAAGGTTATACATCTGTGCTCAGACAGAACTTCTGATCCCTCCCACCGACCCTGAAGCAGGACTGAAGACCTTGAGACACCATCCGATATCCATTCTCTCCTTCCAGGGACACATTTTCACTTGGAATAGGGATGCAAGCTTCCTTCCTTGCAGTTAGGTGGCCAAATGATCAGGTTCTGGTCTGGGTAGGTTACTTTAATGGAACTTACTTAGCAGGGATGTTCAACTTTTGTGTTTTCTTCCTGATATTTGGACTGCAGATGTGATGAAAGGAGTTCTGGTTCCCATCTGGAGTTACGAGGTAAACTTGAGGATGGAACAGGAGTCGAAAAATGAAAGGGTTGTGGATTCCTGATGACTGTGTTGCAGTTATACCACGCTGGGCTGCTTAACTCCAGACTTCTAGATGAGAGAGACATCAACTCTTATCTTTTCAAAGTGACTATTGTTACGGGTTCTCTATTAAATGAATCCAGTCCAAGATGATACGAGAAAAAGCATTACTTCAGTTCTGCTATTACTGGGAAAGACTGTATGACCTTCAGTTTCTCATTATCCACAGGGTTACATATGACAGGACATAATGATAATAATGATATTATTACTGTTTAATAAAATCTTTACTCCCATCACTGTTCAGAGTTCTTGTTACATGACTTTTATAAATATACATACTTTTATAGGCCTTTAACTTAATTTTATACATATGCATATAAATATATATAGTATAGGTATAAGCTGCATATATATAGGAGGAGTAGGTGCTATTATTATCTCTGGTTCATGAATAAGGAAACTTTTAAAGGGCAGAGCTAGGAACTGAGCCCTGGACCATAAAGTCTATGGTCTTAATCAAGAAGTTATACTGTCTCCCATTGAAGGAACTAGCCATCTCCCGACCATTTTTCTCTTTTGAAAATATTATATTTTCATCTTTTATTTCTCCATCATAGATATTCCTTTGCTATGAAGTAGAAACTCCACATCCTAGAATATGTATGTATTGACTCTTAGCCTTGTCTTAACAGATTTAGTCACAGAGCCCTAAGGGACTAACAGCTTAGCAAAATAGACCCCTCCCCCAGACTCAACACTGCCAGTCATAGCTGAGGGTAAGGGGAGGAAAGGCCAAGTGGGCAACGCTCAGTAACTCACTTACTCAGAAGAGTAAATCTCTTTTGAACTAGACTTTTAACTGTAAACTGTAAGAGGGCATGCTCTGATTCTTTTGTTTAAAATAAGACAATTATTAATGCCATATGCAACAATAGTTTCTCTTCTACTACTGTTTTCACTTCAATTCAGTTTAGTCGCTAAGTGGTGTCCAAATCTTTGTGACCCCATGGACTGCAGCACACCAGGCCTCCCTGTCCATCACCAACTTCCAGAGTTTACTCAAACTCATCTCCATTGAGTCAGTGATGCCATCCAACCATCTCATCCTCTGTTGTCCCCTTTTCCTCCTGCCTTCAATCTTTCCCAGCATCAAGGTCTTTTCAAATGAGTTAGTTCTTTGTATCAGAGGGCCAAAGCATTGGAGTTTCAGCTTCAGTATCAGTCTTTCCAATGAATATTCAGGACTGATTTCCTTTAGGATGGACTAGTTGAATCTCTTTGCTGTCCAAGGGACTCTCAAGAGTCTCCTCCAACACCATAGTTCAAAAGCATCAATTCTTTGGTGCTCAGCTTTCTTTATAGTCCAACTATCACATCCATACATGACTACTGGAAAAACTATAGCCTTGACTAGATGGACCTTTGTTGGCAAAGTAATGCTCTGCTTTTTAATATGCTGTCTAGGTTGGTCATAAATTTTCTTCTAAGGAGCAAGCGTCTTTTAATTCCATGGCTGCAATCACCATCTGCAGTGATTTTGGAACCCCCCAAAATAAAGTCTGACACTATTTCCCCATCTATTTGCCATCAAGTGATGGGACCAGATGCCATGATCTTAGTTTACTGAATGTTGAGCTTTAAGCCAACTTTTTCACTCTCCTCTTTCACTTTCATCAAGAGGCTCTTTAGATCTTCTTTGCTTCTGCAATAAGGGTGGTCTTATCTGCATATCTGAGGTTATTGATATTTCTCCTGGCAATCTTGATTCCAGCTTGTACTTCTTCCAGCCCAGCGTTTCTCATGATGTACTCTGCATATAAGTTAAATAAGCAGGGTGACAATATACAGCCTCGACATACTCCTTTCCTGATTTGGAACCAGTCTGTTGTTCCCTGTCCTGTTCTAACTGTTGCTTCCTGGCCTGCATACAGATTTCCTAAGAGGCAGGTCAGGTGGTCTGGTATCCCAACTCTTTAAGAGTTTTCTCATTTGTTGTGATCCACACAGTCAAAGCCTTTGGCATACTGTTGTATTACTTTTTGTTATTGTTGCTGCTATTTCTTTGGCATGGAATACCATCAGAATATACATAGAATAACAGCCCACCAAAACTGGATCAGTCCTCTTTATCAGTCAGAATATTGTAGGTTAGATACAGGAAAAAAAAAAAAAGAAGAAAAAGGCAATGATCTGCAAATCTCAGAAGCCCCAGCTAGGGATAAGAACTGCTGATGAGAATAATCAGACATTACATGTTAGTCAATGTTGTTTTTAAAATCAATTTGTATCAGTAACAGTCAAGTCTAAAGTCCTTTGGCCTCATATGCAGATAAAGTTAAACCAGAGAAAATGCTCATGTTCCATAAAGCTCTCAATTATCAACTTAAGAATGTCTGCTGACAGAAGCCTGGTTTAACTCCAAGATACTAACGATTTCTGGCAACCGGATTTCAAAAGGGAGAAGGACATAAGAAGGAAGTCCTTCAGAATAGATTATGGCTGATATCCTTGCCCAGGAAAAGGAAGGTCACCGCTTCATTGTTTTCTGGCATGTGGAGAGCACAGCATCAACAACATCTCAAGTATGCAGAGAATGCTTTATGGGGATCTGAGACACACACATAGAGAAAAAATAAGGTCAAAGCCTGACTAAAGCTTGAATCAAGGCAAAATTAGACAAACACATGAGTTGTGACCTGTGTCCTTCCACCTTCTACATATACTATAAACAGTATGAGAATGGTATTTGCCCTGATCATACTTTTTGATCAGCAGTGTTTTCCTTTTTCTGTCTCAATAATTCTTTTTATGATATCTTATCACAATGTCTAGTATCCAAATATTTCAAAATATCCAGGTACCTGATGAAAGTGTTCATTCCATAATCTAGGATATATAATACAACTTCTTCCAGGGTCAAATATAAACAAACATAATTGCTACTTTAATGAATCCACCTGTAATGCAGGAGACCTGGGTTCAAGCCCTGGGTTGGGAAGATCCCCTGGAGGAGGGCATGGCAACCCATTCCATTATTCTTGCCGGGAGAATCCCTATGGACAGAGGAGCCTGACAGGCTACCATCCATGCGGTTGCAAAGAATTAGACACGACTAAAACTAAACACACATAATTTTTAAAAATTATTTTTGTTCTTTTATATTTTTAAATATGGAGCATTTCAGAGACAGCTATAAGTAATTTTTAGCTAGTTAGTTGTTCTGGGCAGGTATAATGGCCCTGATGTTTAAGGTCTTATAGCTGATATATTTGTTGTCAATATCTGGCCAAGTTACTCATTCCTACATTTGAGATGCCATAATCCAGGCGTGTTCGTCTGTTCCTTTTGAAGCATGGGACTGGAGCCAGGTTGGGACAATGGTATGAAGGTGGAAGGAGCAGACAGAGTTAATTCTCTGTAACTCAGTAAATCTCTCAAAGGTTTTCAACCTTTGTTACCAGTTACTAGGGATTAACATGATCATTAGAAACTACCACTGATGGTATAGAACATTTACCTGTAGTCCTTTGTTTACACTTCATTTGTTCAAAGTCTATTATCCGAGGATTGTTTTCTTACGTCCTTTAAGAAGTTCTGATTATTTCTGACCCAGTTCAGTTCAGTCACTCAGTCATGTCCAACTCCTTGTGACCCCATGGACTGCAGCACACCAGGCCTCCCTGTCCATCATCAACTCCCAGAGTTTTCTCAAATGCATCTCCATTGAATCGGTGATGCCATCCAACTATCTCATCCTCTGTCGTCCCCTTTTCCTCCTGCCTTCAATCTTTCCCAGCATCAAGGTCTTTTCAAATGAGTTAGTTCTTCACATCAGGTGGCCAAATTATTCGAGTTTCAGCTTCAGCATCAGTCCTTCCAGTGAATATTCAGGACTGATTTCCTTTAGGATTGGACTGGTTGGATTTCCTTACAGCCCAAGGGACCCTCAAGAGTCTTCTCCAATACCACAGTGCAAGAGCATCAATTCTTCAGTGCTCAGCTTTCTTTATAGTCCAACTCTCACAATGACTACTGGAAAAACCATAGCTTTGACTAGACGGACCTTTGTTGGCAAAGTAATATCTCTGTTTTTAATATGCTATCTAGGTTGGTCATAACTTTTCTTCCAAGGAGCAAGCATCTTTTAATTTCATGGCTGCAGTCACCATCTGCAGTGATTTTGGAGTCCCCCAAAATAAAGTCTGTCCCTGTTTCCACGGTTTCCCCATCTATTTGCCATGAAGTGATGGGACCAGATGCCATGATCTTAGTTTTCTGAATGTTGAGTCTTAAGCTAACTGTTTCACTCTCCTTTTTCACTTTCATCAAGAGGTTTTTTAGTTCTTCTTTGCTCTCTGCCATAAGGGTGGTCTTATCTGCATATCTGAGGTTATTGATATTTCTCCCAGCAATCTTGATTCCAGCTTGTGCTTCATCCAGTTCAGCATTTCTGATGACGTACTCTGCATATAAGGTATATAAGCAGGGTGACAATATACAGCCCCGACATACTCCTTTCCCAATTTGGAACCAGTCTGTTTTTCCATGTCCAGTTCTAACTTGCTTCCTGACCTGCATACAGATTTCTCAGGAGGCAGATCAGATGATCTGGTATTCTCATCCCTCTTAGAATTTTCCACAGCTTGTGGTGATCCACACAGTTAAAGGCTTTGGCATAGTCAATAAAGCAGAAGTAGATGTTTTTCTGGAACTGTCTTGCTTTTTTGATGATCCTACGGATGTTGGCAATTTGACCTCTGGTTCCCCTGCTTTTTCTAAATCCAGCTTGAACATCTGGAAGTTCACGGTTCATGTATTGCGGAAGCCTGGTTTGGAGAATTTTGAGCATTACTTTACTAGCATGTGAGATGAGTGCAATTGTGTGGTAGTTTGAGCATTCTTTGTCATTGCCTTTCTTTGGGATTGGAATGAAAACTGACCTTTTCCAGTCCTGCGGCCACTGCTGTTTTCCAAATGCTGGCATATTGAGTGCAGCACTGTCACAGCATAATCTTCTAGGATTTGAAATAGCTCAACTGGAATCCCATCACCCTCCACAAGCTTTGTTTGCAGTCATGCTTCCTAAGGCCCACCTGAATTTGCCTTCCAGGATATCTGGCTCTAGGTGAGTGATCACATGATTGTGATTATCTGGCCCAAGAGAAAACTTATTTGTGAGTGGGGAGGTGGTGGAAATGGTTAACAGTATCCTTTTGTGATTTTATACTGTTTCAGTTAGAGTTCTTCAATAATGACAGTAAAAAGGGAATTTTATGGAAGGATTGAGAGAGCTCATGGATTTGAGAGGTAACTAGTGAATCAGGTTTGAAACAACCAGGTCCCTGGTCCCTTTGCCCTGAAGTGAATGAACCTTTACCATTTTTTCTGTGCATGCAAAACTCTGACCAAAATTCACAGTCCTAGGAGAGAGATTTTTACTGATCAAACTCAGTTTAAGGCCTAATGGAGTCGAGTGAAAGGAATTGAAGAGAAGGACGTAGCTGTACCAACCACTAGAATGGCACACAGTTCCCCTTAGCTGGCTGGCTAAGAAACAATAAATGTCCCCCTCCCTAGTTTTGGCTCAGATGGTAAAGCGTCTGTCTGCAATGCAGGAGGCCTAGGTTCGATCCATGGGTTGGGAAGATCCCCTAGAGAAGGAAATGGCAGCCCACTCCAGTGTTGTTGTCTGGAAAATCCCATGGACCACGGAGCCTGGTAGATTACCATCCATGGGGTAGCAAAGAGTCGGACACGACTGAGCGACTTCACTTTCCCTTTCCCTATTTTTGGTTTTGTGGGACAGAAGACAAGACTGGCTGACTGTCAGCAGCAATACACCACTAAAGAAAATAAAAAGTATTAATAAAACTGTAGCTGAAGAACATGAATATCCTTGTGCTAAACAAAAGAAAAGAACTAGTAAAAACAGACCATACTCTGCCTCTGTGATGGAATAAGGCTGTTAAATGTTAGAAATGTGAATATTTCCCTATTTCTTTCCGCTATGGTAAAAACAGATTTTTACCATGACAGTCTGGAATTTGGCAGGGAATGCCAGATGGTTCTAAAGATGCTATTAGTCTGCCTGTCCAGTTCATCCACTACCATTTCATACATTGTTATTACTATTTATTTATCTATATCTGCAAGGCATGAGGATATAGTTTGGAAGACTGACTTGATTTCAGTTAAGTAGAAGACAGATAAGACTGGGTTTGGAAGACCCTTTGAGTTGCAGAAAGTTGGCACAGTTAAAAGGTATGGAATAATTTCCAAAGTAATTTCAAGTACTTTGAAATCAAGGAATTCTTGATTTCAAACTGAGATGTGACCAAAGAAACTAAAAGCACATGGAATTGTTAGGGAAAAGGTATCATAAAATCATAAAGTTTTACAGTCATCACAGAGTTTGGAATGCCAAATACTACACTTATAAACTCACCTGATCTCACTCTATACTCAAGATATATATCACCCGTCACTCAAGACACTCTGTTACTGATCAGCAGCAATTACAAATCTCTTTGTCTCTTCCAAACCCATCTACTATAACTCTGCTCTCATTATCTTGCTAAAATTTCAAGCTGGATCCCTAAAGCTCCTAATAGTCTTGATCCAAAAACATTCATTCCCCAAACCACACCCTCTATATCAAGCCACAGTGATCTTCTTGCCATTTTCTCAGACACATTTCCACCTTTCACTATTTTATGACTTTATATATGCAGTTTTGTTCTTCTCAGACATGCTGACCTTCTAACACACTGATGAACTACTCATCCTTCAAAATATCTCATCCCTTTTCTATCTTTGACAACTTTTTGAATTCCACCAAACTGAGTTATTCTTATCTTCTGTATTCCTATAGCACTTTGCATTTCTCTCTCCTGTAAAATAAATATAATTTTATTTTTTAGTGTTTATATGTCTAGGTCCCTCAGGCCTCATGTCACCTAAAGGTAGACATCCATCTTATTCTTCTTTGGATCTATCCTAAACTTAAGAACAGTTTGGCCCATTGTCAATGCTCAACAGATAATTATTGATTGGATAAATGAATGTCAACTGAATTTCTGGTATCCTGACATAATCCCTGAGAAAGGAGGAGACTTTAACATATGTTATATCTTCCTTGCTACTAAAAAATGTGTCTTTTGAGATTTGTGCATATAGTGTATGACCTACCTTCACTTGAAACATTAAAATGAAATTTATAATTTTCCATGTTTCATCTTGCTTTAGCTTAATTTGTATACTGGTCTTTATAAGTATAAATTAAAGTCTTGTGCTATTTAGGGAAGCTGAGATAATCAAAACCCCTGTGATTTAAAAAGAATATCCATATTTATTATTTGAATTCTATACTATTCTGTTTATTTTAACAATATTTTTCTGGATATAGTTTTGAATCTCATTGACTAGATGTCCACTTTCAACACCATCTCATCATATACTATTCACAGGAGTGTTTTGTTTAAAAATGCACAAAGGTATCTTATTAAATAATGTCACAAACATGAAGTTCATTATTATGCAAATGCCATCCTTGGAACAGATTTGTTAATTGAAACTCATTTGCATAATTAATGAACTCCCAAATGAATTATGCCTTTGCAGATTTGTGCAGCATTGTTTTAAAATAAATTATAAAATACATGTCAAAGGAAGAGTGCTTTCTGGGTTCCCATAGCATTGTTTGAAAATTAATTACCAAATGCTTGTCAAATTAAAATGTGTTTGTAGTTTTTACAATGTTATTTTAAAATTAATCACAAAATAAAATGTCACTGCATTAAAGTAAACAACTTGTTATTTTCTCCAAAAAGAACCACAGAAAATAGCATTTTAACTTCAATTATATTGTTTAGTATAGTGATTCTAGTGTTTTATTCATTTCATCTTTACACTGTGACTTAAAATTGGTAGTTGCTAGCATCTTAATGTTTTGATAAATTGAGATTTAATTTAATTGTATTAGGTAGCTTATTTTATATGGTTGATGATTAATGCATTGCATATGAACCAAGTACGGGTTTGTTCATGATAAGTTGGAGTTTAAAGAACATTCAAGGTCACTTAAGTCTGTTTTATGAATGGTATTCTTAAGGTTCATTTTATTGGAATTTGACAGCTGTCAGTAAGAATGATTAAAAGCATTTAGCATGGATGTTTTTCTACCTGTTCAACAAATATGGTGGTATGATGCCTTTCCTTGGTGCAGTAAAGGCTTTGGACCTTCCCTCTACCTTCTTCATGCTACAGGAATTCTCTATTCTTGTACAAAGACCATAGCTGCTGCCAATCCTGGACTCCCCAGTCCACAGGGAACCCCCATCTACCATGAATTTAAGTGGGAAACACCAGTATATCTAAACAATGATTTGGCCAAAATGACTTTTGAAACAATATATTTGGTAAAGAGTCCCCAGGAATTAAGGTTGCCAATCAAATACCTTTTCAAAACATTAAAATATAACAATAATAATCCTTTCCTAGATGTATGACAATATGCAACAGTGAAACATTCACTCAATAAATTTGTTTTAATAACAGTATCTCCTCTTTGCTTGTCTCCTGATCCTCCAAACTAAACCTATGCTATGGTTTATATTTCTATTCTGTCAGTTCTTGACCATGGAATATAATTCCATGGTGAAAGTTCTTTGTTTAACATGATCGCAACCATACAAACCAATCAATCCTAAAGGAAATCAACAATGAATATTCATTGGAAGGACTGATGCTGAAGTTCTAATACTTTGGCCACCTGGTGTAAAGAGCTGATTCATTGGAAAAGACTCTGATGCTGGGAAAGATTGAGGGCAGGTGGAAAAGGGGACGACAGAGGATGAGATGTTTGGGTGGCATCACTGAGACAATGGACGTGAGTATCAGCAAACTCAGGGAGATAGTGAAGGACAGGGCAGCCTGGTGTGCTGCAGTTCATGGGGTCGCAGGGAGTGGGACCTCACTTAGTGGCCAAACAAAAACAAGGAGACAATTAATTCTTAAGTAAACAGACAAAACATTTTACTTCTATTTTTCATTGTATGTACAGCTGCCTTTCTGAGCCCCATGAACTCTTCTATGTCACCCTTTCTATAGAGCAGTAAACATAACCACCCTTTCTAAGAGGCAATATTCCTTCTACTTCATACCCGGTGTGTGAATAAGAACTCAAGCGGCTCATGCAGATACATGAATTTGACTTCTTGCCATTTCCTCTTCAATTCTGACACATATATTGCTCTTCAAACACTTTTTTTTTTAACAGTCCAGTCAAATATAACCACTACTATCTAAGATCTGACGCTACAATGAATGTATTTCTTTGCTTCAATACCTTGAAATGCTCTAACTTGGCATCCTTTTCTGAAATTCTTTATCACTACGCTCATACAGACATGGCAGCAAAACACCCAGTGGAGACCAGCTGTCTCATTTGGACTAATGACCACATGCTGCAGTTATAAGTTAATCTCTATAGAGGCAGGAACTTTCATGAGGATCATAATTTACTTTGAGAGAGCTTCCCATGAATTAAAGCAGACATGCTCTAAGTGAAAGAATTTGATCCATTTGTTTTTTAATGGACTGTGGTTGGCAAAGCAGTTGTAGACATTCCAGTCTTTGGGAAAATGCTCATTTTGATGAGAACAAGAGTAAACAAAGACAATTTTTACTGCTTGAATGTCAACCTTCTCTGAAGCTTAATAAGATTACTAGTCTACTTGACATAATCTTTTTTTTTTTTTTTAAGACTCGGTTCATTTTGTTAGATGAATTTCAGAATCATGGGTAAGACTGCTGTTCTATGAATTTGATCAGAATTCAAATTTTCTTTATTAAAACTATGACTTGTTTAAGCTGACTTTTTGTCGACTTCTGCAGAATGTTTTATATATTGGGCTTGGAGAGGAAAGAGGAGTTTTTTTTTTTTTTTTAAGTTCTCTTGGAGGCCCTTTCAGGTTTGTACTGGTTTTTTCAAGAGCCTTTGCCAGGCAACTATGTTGTCCAGATCAAGATCAGAACCATATTACCCCAAAATACATACCCTTTATTTCTAAGAGTTTACCAAAGAGAAATTGACTCAATGTTATTTTGTAAGCTAAAGCTCCTCCCGAGGCTGCAACATATACAATGTTAGTTTCCTATGATTTCCGTTCTACCTATCTAACATCCATTTCTATTCTGATGTTATTTCTAGGCATTATATCTATGTTCTTCCAAATCTGCCAGCTAACAAAATATCTAAACTACAAGTTAGAAATTTCTCCCCAAACAAATGATGGACTATTTTGTATTAGCCCTGGGCATAAATAGATCATTTTCTTCATAAACAGTTTTGAAGAGTAAAATATCTTATTTCTAATCACAGAAACACTATCTCACATTAGACTTTTATAAACTATTGCATATATGTTAGTCATATGTATGCAATATATAGAATGTTCAAACTATTGCACAACTATACGCATCTCACATGTAGCAAAGTAATGCCCAAATTCTCCAAGCCAGGCTTCAGTAGTACATGAACCAAGAACTTCCAGATGTTCAAGTTGGATTTAGAAAAGGCAGAGGAACCAGAGATCAAATTGTCAACATACATTGTATCACAGAAAAAGCAAAAGAATTTCAGAAAAACATCTGCATCTACTTTATTGACTATACCAAAGCCTTTGACTGTGTGGACCACAACAAACTGTAGAAAATTCTTCAAGAGATGGGAATACCAGGTCACCTGACCTGCCTCCTGAGAAGTCTGTATGCAGATCAAGAAGCAACAGTTAGAACTGCACATGGAACATGGACTATTTCCAATCTGGGAAAGGAGTACATCAAGGCTGTATATTGTCACCTGTTCATTTAACTTGTATGCAGAGTACATTATGTAAAATGCTGGGCTGGATGAAGCACAAGCTGGAATCAAGAATGCTGGGAGAAATATCAATAAGCTCAGATATGCAGATGACACCACCCTTATGGCAGAAAGTGAAGAGGAACTAAAAAGCCTCTTGATGAAAGTGAAATAGAAGAATAAAAAAGTTGGCTTAAAACTCAGCATTCAAAAAATGAAGATCATGGCATTCTCTCCCATCACTTCATAACAAACAGATGATGAAACAATGGAAACAGTGAGAGACTTTATTTTCTTGGGCTCCAAAATCACTGCAGATGGTGACTGCAGCCATGAAATTAAAAGACACTTGCTCCTTGGAAAAAAAGGAGACCAACCCAGACAGCATATTAAAAAGCAGAGACATTAATTTGCTGACAGAGGTCTGTTTAGTCAAAGCTACGGTTTTTCCAATAGTCATATATGGATGTGAGAGTTGGACTATAAAGAAAGCTGAGCGCTGAAGAATTGATGATTTTGAACTGTGGTGTTCGAGAAGACTCTTCAGAGTCCCTTTGACTGTAAGGAGATCCAACCAGTCCATTCTAAAGGAAATCAGTCCTGAATATTCATTGGAAGGACTGATGCTGAAGCTGAAACTCCAACACTTTGGCCACATGATGCAAAGAATGGGCTTATTTGAAAAGACCCTGATACTGGGGAAGATTGAAGGCAGGAGGAGAAGGGGATGACAGAGGATGAAATGGTTGGAATGCATCACTGACTCTCCAGGAATTGGTGATGGACAGGGAAGCCTGGTGTGCTGCAGTCCATGGCGTCACAAAGTCAGACACGACTGAGCGACTGAACTGAACTCAACTGATGTTAATCTAGGCATGTATTCTTTTATTGCACTTTATCATCCTTCATGATATTGTTTTTTTTCAAATTGAAGATCTGAAACAATCCTTTATCAAGAAAATCTACTGGTGCCACTTTTTTCCAACAGCATTTGCTCACTTCAAGTCTCTGTGTCACATTTTGATAACTGTCACAATATTTAAAATATTTTCATTTTATTATATTTATAAGAGTGAACAGTGATTCTGATGTTACTATTGTAATTGGGGGTGGTGGTGGTTGCCATAAACTATGTCCACATAAGACAGCTTAATCAACAAACATTGTTTGTGTTCTGACTGCTCCGTCAACTGACCATGCCTGGTCTCTTCCCTTTTCCTCAGTTCAGTTCAGTCGCTCAGTCGTTTCCGACTCTTTGCGACCCCATGAACTGCAGCACGCCAGGCCTCCCTGTCCATCACCAACTCCCGGAGTTCACGCAGACTCACATCCATCGAGTCGGTGATGCCATCCAGCCATCTTATCCTGGGTCGTCCCCTTCTCCTCCTGCCCCCAATCCCTCCCAGCATCAGAGTCTTTTCCAATGAGTCAACTCTTTGCATGAAGTGGCCAAAGTACTGGAGTTTCAGCTTTAGCATCATTCCTTCCAAAGAAAGCCCAGGGCTGATCTCCTTCAGAATGGACTGGTTGGATCTCCTTGCAGTCCAAGGGACTCTCAAGAGTCTTCTCCAACACCACAGTGCAAAAGCATCAATTCTTCAGTGCTCAGCCTTCTTCACAGTCCAACTCTCATATCCATACATGACTACTGGAAAAACCATAGCCTTGACTAGATGGACCTTAGTCGGCAAAGTACTGTCTCTGCTTTTGAATATACTATCTAGGTTGGTCATAACTTTTCTTCCAAGGAGCAAGCGTCTTTTAATTTCATGGCTGCAATCACCATCTGCAGTGATTTTGGAGCCCCCTAAAATAAAGTCTGACACTGTTTCTACTGTTTCCCCATCTATTTCCCATGAAGTGATGGGACCAGATGCCATGATCTTCATTTTCTGAATGTTGAGCTTTAAGCCAACTTTTTCACTCTCCTCTTTAATTCCCTCAGACACAGTAATAATGAAATTAGACCAATTAATAAGCACACAACACCTCCAAGTGTTCATGTGAACGGAAGAGTCAATGGATGCAGCAAACTTCATTGCTGTCTTGAGAAATGACCACAGCCACCCCAACTTTCAGCAACTACCACCCTGCTCGGTTAGCAGCTACTGGCATCAAGACAAGAACCTCCACCAGCAAAGAGATTACAACTAACTCAAGGTCCAGATGTCTGTAAGCATTTTTTAACAGTACAATAGTTTTTAAAGGTTCCAAATAGGAAAAGGAGTACGTCAAGGCTGTATACTGTCACCCTATTTATTTAACTTATATGCAGAATACATCATAAGAAACACTGGACTTGAAAAAACACAAGCTGGAATCAAGATTGCCAGGAGAAATATCAATAACCTCAGATATGCAGATGACAGCACCCTTATGGCAGAAAGTGAAGAGGAGCTAAAAAGCCTCTTGATGAAAGTGAAAGAGGAGAGTGAAAAAGTTGGCTTAAAGCTCAACATTCAGAAAACGAAGATCATGGCATCTGGTCCCATCACTTCATGGGAAATAGATGGGGAAACAGTAGAAACAGTGTCAGACTTTATTTTGGGGGGCTCCAAAATCACTGCAGATGGTGATTGCAGCCATGAAATTAAAAGACGCTCACTCCTTGGAAGAAAAGTTATGACCAACCTAGATAGTATATTCAAAAGCAGAGACATTACTTTGCCGACTAAGGTCCATCTAGTCAAGGCTATGGTTATTCCTGTGGTCATGTATGGATGTGAGAGTTGGACTGTGAAGAAGGCTGAGCGCCAAAGAATTGATGCTTTTGCACTGTGGTGTTGGAGAAGACTCTTGAGAGTCCCTTGGGCTGCAAGGAGATCCAACCAGTCCATTCTGAAGGAGATCAGCCCTGGGCTTTCTTTGGAAGGAATGATGCTAAAGCTGAAACTCCAGTACTTTGGCCACTTCATGCAAAGAGTTGACTCATTGGAAAAGACTCTGATGCTGGGAGGGATTGGGGGCAGGAGGAGAAGGGGACGACCCAGGATGAGATGGCTGGATGGCATCACTGACTCGATGGACGTGAGTCTGCGTGAACTCCAGGAGATGGTGATGGACAGGGAGGCCTGGCATGCTGCAGTTCATGGGGTCGTAAAGAGTCGGAGACGACTGAGTGACTGAACTGAACTGAACTGATACATTATTATTTTGGCTACAACACTTTTACATACTTAATAGACTACAGTATAGTATAAACATGCCTTTCATATGTACTGGGAAACCAAAAAGTTCTATGACTCACTTTATTGCAGGGGTCTGGAACTGAACCCAGAGTATCTTTGTGGTATGCCTGTAACTAGAAACTTTTTCTTGATGAAGGGAATTTTCTAAAAACTGCTAAATATTATATGGGTAAAATCACTGAATTTTAATTTCCATTTTTTCAATTAGATGTTTAGGTTTTATAGATTCATAGCCAGAAAGAAAAATAGGCATTCTATGACTTTGACAGTAACATAGAATTTCATTTTATTTTCTTATTCATCTGAGTACCTATCTGCTTTTCTAAACCTTAACCCGTGATAGAATGATTCCTAGACTTATTGCATATGCATGCATATAATTGGAGATCTTTCTTCCCTAGAGTTCAAGTTGAACATTACTGTTGATCTATGTCCAGCATGGCATTATAGGGCATTTTTTTGCAGCTATTTTTAATTGGACATAAAATATTAATCCATCTGAGTTTCTGTATAGAATGTACCTGGAGGAGGTAGTCACTTAGAGAGGCATACAGAGACAGAATTTTAATTCATTTATTTTGAAGAGAAGTCACTTTATCTTGAAGGGCAGAAGGTCTGTCTCTCATAGTCCCCTTTGTGATCTAGAGGAGAGAATTCACAATGGCTACAGCTTATAGGGAAAACTGAAATCCCTTTATGGGTTTGACTTTTCTTACTAACCCCAAATGGGTAAAGGGCTTGTTTTCTCCCAGGTTTGAAAAGCAAGAAGCTCAACATGTGACTCTCCTTTGAATCAGAGATTTCTGCTGGTAGAATTACCACTGGGTACTGAGTTTTGGTGAAGAGAATGTAAAGCATTTAAAGAAATTACTGATAGTTGGTCCCTGGTTATTCAGTTTCAGGTTCCCTACTGAAAATATGCCTAATTTTTGGAATTTAAAGAATTTGTCAAGATTCTCTGCTGACATGATTAGATGACTCATATTAAGGGAAAAAAATGACTTTTACCTCAATGGCATTTAAGAAATGTGATTATTTAGAATCCTATTTTATCAGTATTGTTGCCTTCTTAGATCACCGAGGAGCATCCAGAAATACTAATCTGACCACGTATATACTATGAAGACTGTACTGATAAAGTAGCGGTGAAAGTTGATTAATATAATCTGGATCTAAGGTTTTTTAGATTCTTCAGTTTGGTTCTACCAGCTAAAAGGGCAGGGAGTGGAAGGAGCAGATGACAAATCATTTCTTTCTTAGAGAAACAGGTAACTTGCCCCTAAATCTACATCCTTGTACTTGAATCTTTCTTGATTGGTGGTCTCACAGTTTCAAAACGGTTCACTGTTAAAAGCGAACTTAAAGACATCTTAGACGGTTCTCTAGCTGCTTACACTTTATGAATCTTGGAGCATTCAATTCAGTTCAACTGCAGTTCAGGTCATCAATGGAGCCCCTACTCTGGGCCAGGTACTGTGCCAAGCACTGAGGTATCCATGAGTAACACCTACTTGTCCTCAAGGAGCTGACAGTCTGTGAGGGAGAAAGACAACAAAAATGGGCAATTATCATTTCATCCAGAAAGTTCAATAGTGGTATTGTATAGAAAGCCTGCTCAAACAGCCTGGAGGGAAATGGATCAGAGAAGAGAATGCTTCCAACTGTTCCAGAATCATTGGAATTTGCCCCTGCTTAATCCTTAGACATTATCGGACCTACCTGAACCCATATGGAAGGATAATAGCAGAGGGTTGATGCAAAATTGGGATTGCCCCATGCCACAACCCAGCACCTGGCTTGGTCAATATGGATACAGGGTTATAGAATGTTACACTAGTTCATTAAAGAAAAACTCAGCCAAAATTCTCTAATCAAACTTTTAGGCGATCCTATCTGTTGTATACTTGCATGCATGCTGAGTCGCTCAAGTTGTACCTGATCCTTCGTGACCCCATGCACTGTGCAGTCCACCAGGCTTCTCTGTCCATGGGATTCCCCAGGAAAGAATACTGAATCTTCCATGATCCAGGGATTGAACATGCATCTCCTGAATTGGCAAGTGGGTTCTTTACCACTGATAAACTGGGGAAGCCTGCTCTTTACTTCAGTTCAGTTCAGCTCAGTCGCTCAGTTGTGTCTGACTCTTTGCGACCCCATGAATCGCAGCACGCCAGGCCTCCTTGTCCATCACCAACTACCAGAGTTCACTCAAACTCACGTCCATTGAGTCAGTGATGCCATCCAGCCATCTCATCCTCGGTCTTCCCCTTCTCCTCCTGCCCCCAATCCCTGCCAGTATCAGAGTCTTTTCCAATGAGTCAACTCTTCACATGAGGTGGCCAAAGTACTGGAGTTTCAGCTTTAGCATCATTCCTTCCAAAGAAAGCCCAGGGCTGATCTCCTTCAGAATGGACTGGTTGGATCTCCTTGCATTCCAAAGGACTCTCAAGAGTCTTCTCCAACACCACAGTTCAAAAGCATCCATTCTTCAGCGCTCAGCCTTCCTCACAGTCCAACTCTCACATCCATACATGACCACAGGAAAAACCATAGCCTTGACCAGACGGACCTTAGTTGGCAAAGTAATGTCTCTGCTTTTGAATATGCTGTCTAGGTTGATCATAGCTTTCCTTCCAAGGAGTGAGCGTCTTTTAATTTCATGGCTGCAATCACCATCTGCAGTGATTTTGGAGCCCCAAAAAATAAAGTCTGACAGTTTCTACTGTTTCCCCATCTATTTCCCATGGAGTGATGGGACCAGATGCCTTGATCTTCATTTTCTGATCTTCGTTTTTCACTCTCCTCTTTCACCTTCATCAAGAGGCTTTTTAGTTCCTCTTCACTTTCTGCCATAAGGGTGGTGTCATCTGCATATCTGAGGTTATTGATATTTCTCCCGGCAATCTGGATTCCAGCTTGTGTTTCTTCCAGTCCAGCGTTTCTCATGATGTACTCTGCATAGAAGTTAAATCACAGCAGGATCCTCTATGATCCACCTCCCAGAATTCTGGAAATAAAAGCAAAAATAAACAAATGGGATCTAATTAAAATTAAAAGCTTCTGTACAACAAAGGAAAATATAAGCAAGGTGAAAAGACAGCCTTCTGAATGGGAGAAAATAATAGCAAATGAAGCAACTGACAAACAACTAATCTCAAAAATATACAAGCAACTTATGCAGCTCAATTCCAGAAAAATAAACGACCCAATCAAAAAATGGGCCAAAGAACTAAATAGACATTTCTCCAAAGAAGACATACGGATGGCTAACAAACACATGAAAAGATGCTCAACATCACTCATTATTAGAGAAATGCAAATCAAAACCACAATGAGGTACCACTTCACACCAGTCAGAATGGCTGCGATCCAAAAATCTGCAAGCAATAAATGCTGGAGAGGGTGTGGAGAAAAGGGAACCCTCCTACACTGTTGGTGGGAATGCAAACTAGTACAGCCACTATGGAGAACAGTGTGGAGATTCCTTAAAAAATTGCAAATAGAACTACCTTATGACCCAGCAATCCCACTTCTGGGCATACACACCGAGGAAACCAGAATTGAAAGAGACACATGTACCCCAATGTTCATCGCAGCACTGTTTATAATAGCCAGGACATGGAAACAACCTAGATGTCCATCAGCAGATGAATGGATAAGAAAGCTGTGGTACATATACACAATGGAGTATTACTCAGCCATTAAAAAGAATTCATTTGAATCAGTTCTGATGAGATGGGTGAAACTGGAGCCAATTATACAGAGTGAAGTAAGCCAGAAAGAAAAACACCAATACAGTATACTAACACATATATATGGAATTTAGGAAGATGGCAATGACGACCCTGTATGCAAGACAGGAAAAAAGACACAGATGTGTATACCAGTCTTTTGGACTCAGAGGGAGAGGGAGAGGGTGGGATGATTTGGGAGAATGGGAATTCTAACATGTATACTGTCATGTAAGAATTGAATCGCCAGTCCATGTCTGACGTAGGGTGCAGCTTGCTTGGGGCTGGTGCATGGGGATGACCCAGAGAGATGTTGTGGGGAGGGAGGTGGGAGGGGGGTTCATGTTTGGGAACGCATGTAAGAATTAAAGATTTTAAAATTTAAAAAAAAATAAAAAATTAAAAAAAAAAAATAAGCAGAGTGACAATATACAGCCTTGATGTACTCCTTTTCCTATTTGGAACCAGTCTGTTGTTCCATGTCCACTTCTAACTGTTGCTTCATGACCTGCATACAGATTTCTCAAGAGGCAGGTCGGGTGGTCTGGTATTCCCATCTCTTTCAGAATTTTCCACAGTTTATTGTGATCCACATAGTCAAAGGCTTTGGTATAGTCAATAAAGCAGAAATAGATGTTTTTCTGGAACTGTCTTGCATTTTCCATGATCCAGCAGATGTTAGCAATTTGATCTCTGGTTCTACTGCCTTTTCTAAAACCAGCTTGAACATCAAGAATTTCACGGTTCACGTATTGCTGAAGACTGGCTTGGAGAATTTTGAGCATTACTAGTGTGTGAGATGACTGCAATTGTGCGGTAGTTTGAGAATTCTTTGGCATTGCCTTTGGGATTGGGATGAAAACTGACCTTTTCCAGTCCTGTGGCCACTGCTGAGTTTTCCAAATTTTCTGGCATATTGAGTGCAGCACTTTCACAGCATCATCTTTCAGGATTTGAAATAGCTCTACTGGAATTCCATCACCTCCACTAGCTTTGTTCATAGTGATGCTTTCTAAGGCCCACTTGACTTCACATTCCAGGATGTCTTGCTCTAGATGAGTGATCACACCATCATGATTATCTGGGTTGTTAAGATATTTTTTGTACAGTTCTTCTGTGTATTCTTGCCACATCTTCCTAATATCTTCTGCTTCTGTTAGGACCATACCATTTCTGCCCTTTATCGAGCCCATCTTTGCATGAAATGTTCCCTTGGTATCTCTAATTTTCTTGAAGAGATCTCTAGCCTTTCCCATTCTGTTGTTTTCCTCTATTTCTTTGCATTGATTGCTGAAGAAGGCTTTCTTATCTCTTCTTGCTATTCTTTGGAACTCTGCATTCAGATGCTTATATCTTTCCTTTTCTCCTTTGCTTTTCGCCTCTCTTCTTTTCACAGCTATTTGTAAGGCCTCCCCTGACAGCCATTTTGCTTTTTTGCATTTCTTTTCCATGGGGATGGTCTTGATCCCTGTCTCCTGTACAATGTCACGAACCTCATTCCATAGTTCCTCAGGCACTCTATCTATCAGATCTAGACCCTTAAATCTATTTCTCACTTCCACTGTATAATCATAAGGGATTTGATTTAGGTCATACCTGAATGGTCTAGCGGTTTTCCCTATTTTCTTCAATTTCAGTCTGAATTTGGCAATAAAGAGTTCATGATCTGAGCCACAGTCAGCTCCTGGTCTTGTTTTGGTTGACTGTATAGAGCTTCTCCATCTTTGGCTGCAAAGAATATAATCAATCTGATTTTGGTGTTGACCATCTGGTGATGTCCACGTGTAGAGTCTTCTCTTGTGTTGTTGGAAGAGGGTGTTTGCTATGACCAGTGCATTTTCTTGGCAAAACTCTATTAGCCTTTGTCCTGCTTTATTCCACATTCCAAGGCCAAATTTGCCTGTTACTCCAGGTGTTTCTTGACTTCCTACTTTTGCATTCCAGTCCCCCATAATGAAAAGGACATCTTTTTTGGGTGTTAGTTCTCAAAGGTCTTGTAGGTCTTCACAGAACTGTTTCACTTCAGCTTCTTCAGCATTACTGGTTGGGGCATAGACTTGGATAACTGTGATATTGAATGGTTTGCCTTGGAGACGAACAGAGATCATTCTGTCGATTTTGAGGTTGCATCCAAGTGCTGCATTTCGGACTCTTTTGTTGACCATGATGGCTACTCCATTTCTTCTGAGGGATTCTTTCCCGCAGTAGTAGATATAATGGTCATCTGAGTTAAATTCACCCATTCCAGTCCATTTTAGTTCTCTGATTCCTAGAATGTCGACATTCACTCTTGCCATCTCTTGTTTGACCACTTCCAATTTGGCTTGATTCATGGACCTGACATTCCAGGTTCCTATGCAATATTGCTTTTTACAGCATCGGACCTTGCTTCTATCACCAGTCACATCCACAGCTGGGTATTGTTTTTTCTTTGACTTTATCCCTTCATTCTTTCTGGAGTTATTTCTCCACTGATCTCCAGTAGCATATTGGGTACCTATTGACCTGGGGTACCCAGGTCAGTACCCTATCATTTTTCCTTTTCATACCGTTCATGGGGTTCTCAAGGCAAGAATACTGTAGTGGTTTGCCATACTTGCTCTATACTTAAAGATCCTTAAATCACCCTGAGTGTAGTTTTATGGAGATTCCTGTACATTACATCACTGACTTGTTTTTTACTGTTTGGTCATCATTCCCACTTCTCCCCTCATCAAATGCTGAAATTTTTTCTCCTTTCACAAAATCAAGTTAATGCAGAGTTATATATATTAGTGTTTAACTGAATATCCATGACCAGGAAAGCATAAAAGCCACATCATAAAACAATGAACAAATAAAAATCTTTCCACTTTAGTTCCTAAGAGTAAATTATAAATGCCTCACAAAATAACTGTTTGGTAATTATAATTACACCCAATTTAGATAGGAAGAATCTGGTCTCAGAAAGGTAAATCATGACCAAAGTCATCAGTCAGTCTTCCATCAGTGCTCTAGTTCTTCATCTATGATTTTAAATGTTGTACTATGTTGGTTATACAAAATAGCCACATCAGACTCTGAAAACTTCTGTTAGTATATGATTCCCAGAGTCCTTTCTAGCCTGACCATTTTTTAGAATTTAATAATAGTAGAAAGATCCCCTTTATGGATCACAGTCTTGTCATGGTGAAGGGGCTTGAGTAATTCAGTGAAGCTATGAGACATTCCCTGCAGGGCCACCTAAGATGGGTGGGTCATAGTGGAGACTTCTGACAAAACGTGGTCCACTGGAGGAGAGAATGGCAAACCACTCCAGTTTTCTTGACGTAAGAACCCCATGAACAAAATGAAAAGGCAAAAAGATATGACACCAGAAGATGAGCCTCCCGGGTCAGTAGGTGTCCAATATGCTACTGCAGAAGAGCAGAGGGCAAATAGTGATAGCTCCAGAAAGAATGAAGTGTCTAGGCCAAAGCAGAGATGATGCTCAGTTGCGGATGTGTCTGGTGGTGAAAGTAAAGTCTGATGCTGTAAAGAACAATACTGCATAGGAACCTGGAATGTTAGGTCCATGAACAAGGTAGATTGGACATGATCAAGCAGAAGATGGCGAAATTGAACATAGACATCTTAGGAATAGGTGAACTAAAATGGACGGGAATGGGCAAATGTAATTTAGAAGACCATTATATCTACTACTGTGGGCAAGTATCCCTTAGAAGAAATGGAGTTGCCCTCATAGTGAACAAAAGAATCTGCAATGCAGTACTTGGGTGCAATTTCAAAAAGAACAGAATGATCTCAGTTCATTTCCAAGGCAAAATATTCAGCGTCACAGTAATCTAAGTCTATGCCCAAACCATTATTGCTGAAGAAGCTGAAGTTAACTGGTTCTATGACGACCTACAAGAACTTCCAGAACTAACACCAGAAAAAGACGTCCTTTTCATCATAGGGGACTGGAATATGAAAGAAAGACATCAAGAGATACCTGGAAAAATAGGCAAGCTTGGTCTTGGAGTATAAAATGAAGCAGGGACAAGGCTAACACAGTTTTGTCAACACAAGAGATAACTCTACACATGGACATCACCAAATGTTCAAAACCAAAATCAGATTGATTATATTCTTTGGAGTCAAAGATAAAGAAGCTTTATACAGTCAGAAAGAACAAGACCTGGAGCTGACTGTA
The DNA here is from genome assembly GCF_001704415.2 of Capra hircus. Lineage (NCBI taxonomy): Eukaryota > Metazoa > Chordata > Mammalia > Artiodactyla > Bovidae > Capra > Capra hircus. The sequence goes on along the minus strand of NC_030809.1, from coordinate 121,044,650 downwards.
GCTCAGATCATGAACTCCTTATTGTAAAATTCAGGCTTAAATTGAAGAAAGTGTGACCTAAATCAAACCCCTTATGATTATCCAACAGAGTGATGAATTGGTTCAAGGGATTAGGTCTGCTAGACAGAGTGCCTGAAGAACTACGGACAGAAGTTCGTAACACTGCACAGGAGGCATTGACCAAAACCATCCAAAAGAAAAAGAAATGCAAGTAGGCAAAGCGATTGTCTGAGGAGGTTTTACAAATAACAGGGAAAGAAGAGAAACAAAAAGCAAGGTATAAAGGGATAGATATGCCCACCTAAATGCAGAGTTCCAAAGAAAAGCAAGGAGCAATAGAAAGGTTTCTTAAATCAACAATGCAAAGATATAGAGGAAAATGATAGAATGGGAAAGACTAGGGATCTCTTCAAGAAAGTTGGAGATACCAAGGGAACATTTATGCAAGGATGGGCACAATAAAAGACAAAAATAGTAAGGACCTAACAGAAGCAGAAGAGATTAGGAGGCTGTGGCAAAATACACAAAAGAACTATACAGAGAAGTCTCTAATGACCCAGATAACCACAGTGTGGTTACTCTCCTAGAACCAGATATCCTGGAGTGTGAAGTCATGTGGGCCTTAGGAAGCAGTACTACAAACAAAGCCTGTGGAGGGATGGAATTCCAGCTGAGTTATTTCAAATTCTAAAAGATGATGCTATTAAAGTGCTACACTCGATATGTTAGCAAATTTGGAAAACTCAGCAGTAGCCACAGGACTGGAAAAGGTCAGTTTTCATTCCAATACCAAAGAAAGGCAATGCCAAAGAATGCTCCAACTACCAGACAACTGTACTTATTTTACATGCTAGTAAGATTATGCTCAAAATTCTTCAAGCTAAGCTTCAACAGTATGTGAACTGAGAACTTCCAGTTGTACAAGGTGGGTTTAGAAAATGCAGAGGAACCAGAGATCAAATTGTTGGATTACAGAAAAAAAACAATGGAATTCTAGAAAAGCATCTACTTCTGCTTCAATGACTACATTAAAGCCTTTGACTGTTTGGATCACAACAAACTGTGGAAAATTCTTAAAGAGGTGGGAATACCCGGCCACCTTACCTGCCTCCTGAGAAATCTATATGCAGGTCAAGAGGCAACAGTTAGAACTGGACATGGAACAACAGACTGGTTCCAAATAGGAAAAGGAGTACATCAAGGCTTTGTATTGCTGCCCTGCTTATTTAACTTCTATGCAGAGTACATCATGCAAAATGTCAGGATGGATGAAGCACAGGCTGGAATCAAGGTTGCCAGGAAAAATACCAATAACTTCAGATATGCAGATGACACCACCCTTATGGCAGAAAGTGAAGAGGAGCTAAAGAGCCTCTTGATGAGGGTGAAAGAGGAGAGCGAAAAAGCTGGCTTAAAACTCAACATTCAGAGAACGAAGATCACGGCATCCTCTCCCATCACTTCATGGCAAATAGATGGGGAAACAATGGAAACAGTGACAGACTTTATTTTCTTGAGCTCCAAAATCACTGCAGATGGTGACTATAGCCACGAAATTAAAAGACACTTGCTCATGGAAGGAAAACGATGACAAACATAGACAGTATATTAAAAACCAGAGACGTCACTTTGTGGACAAATGTCCATATAGTACAAGCTAGCTTTCCAGTAGTCATCTATGGATGTGGACCATAAAGAAGAGTGAGTGCAAAAAGAACTGATGTTTTTGAATTATGGTGCTGGAGAAGATTCTTGAGAGACCCTTGGACTGCAAGGAGAGAAAACCAGGAAATCCTAAAGGAAATCATCCCTGAATATTCACTGGATGCTGAAGCTAAAGCCCCAATCCTTTGGACACCTGATGAGAAGAGCCAAGAAATTAGAAAAAAACCCTGATGCTGTGAAAGGTTGAAGGTAAAAGGAAAGGAGCGTGGGAGAGGATGAGATGGTTGGATGGCATCATTGACTCATGGACATGAATTTAAGCAAACTCCAAGAGATAGTGAAGGACAGGGAAGCCTGGCGTGCAGCAGTCCATGGGGTCACAAAGAGCTGGACACAACTTAGCAACTAACCAACAACAACAACAGAAGGACATGTCAAAATATTAAAGAAATTGAAAGTCCTGTAGTAAAACAGTATGATCTGACATTTACCTCTGATGGAACTTCACCAGACAGGCTAGTCACTCACAGGAAAAATTAAATTGAAATCTCCAGCATCAGCACATTTTTCCCAGTAAATAGGCAAGATCTCTCCGTATCGTTTTCTTTGTGAGCCCCAGCCAGGACCCCAAAGGATAGCATGAGTAATGATTCATTCATATACTTAGCACATACTTATTAAGCAGCTACTGAGCATGTGATTTCACCAATGAACAGATGGCCCCTGCCTTCATGATCCTACAGACTAGTAGAGAAGATAGATATGAACAATGGGTGTATAAACAACAGTGTTTCAGTGGCAAAGTACATAAAATTGTGGTTGGTCTGGGCTTCCTTGGAAAAATAAAACATAAAAGTAGAGATCTCAGAAATGATTAGGAGTTAGGTATCTGAAGATGGGAGTGATGTAGGAAAAAGGAGAAACTGTATTGAGAAAACTGGACTTTAAGACTCCACGGAGGGAAAAACAAAGATGCAACTATAGTCTAGAATAAGTATGGTATGGCTGGAACTAAGATATCCTACGAAGAAAGAGACTGGAGAAATATAATAATGATAAAGTTGATATTCATCTGGCACCCACCACAGTCAGATGCATTATCTTTAGCATATTTTAATGTCCAGTTCATACAAAATTCATAAAAATCCTGAGGAAGATATTATTATTATACCAATGTTACAAGTTCAGTAACTTTGTCAGGGTTACACAGTGGTTAAATGAGTAGGTGGCAAAACTTTGAACCTCAGGGTTTTGATTCCAGAGCTCACACTCATAATCAGTGATCTCTGCTACCTCTGGACTATGATAGATCTTTTAGGACAAAAGAATTGTTGTCATCATCTTATAGTCCAGGAATTAACGCATGCTCCTCATCCCAGAATGACTGAATTAGGAACTCTGTAGCAGGCCCAGCAATCTGTAACTTCACAAGCTCTCTAGGTGACTCTAATGATCAATAAAATGTGAGAACCTCTGATGTAGACAATGAGAACTGCTGCAACATTTTTAAGCAAAGAAGTGACTTAGATGATGCTCCCTGTGAGTTGATCATTCTTATCCACAAAACTAAAGGGGAAATCATAAGGTTGGGTTTGATAGTTCTCACTTCAGAGGGAAGTAAGACTCAAACTTTCTCATTTTCTCCTTTGCACCTGCAAAGTCACATGCCTACTCCCCCTTACTCACCGAGAATGAAGTTAAAAACAAACGCTACTAAAAGTGGCAGGAGTGATGGAGCCTCCTTAACCTGATGGGTGAATTGGGAAAAATAAAAGTAGCCTTTGTCATCTTATTGCAGGAAAAATGCCACTAATAAGGCATGACTTAGATAAATTTTAATCTATTAGAATTGCTTAATTTTATGAGTAAAAATAGTATCCATGTAACAATTAAAGATATTTCTCATTCTTTTGACCAGAAAAAAATTTCATTAGGAATAGCTGTAGCAATAACTATATTTATATTTTTCCAAAATACACATCATAGTATTAGAGTAACATGAAATTTTCACTCATTTAGAAAGGGGTGGATATGAATAAAAAATCCAATAAGCATACCTTTAGAAAGTGAAATTTAATGTCTACCAAAAGATTACCATAGAATAGTAATCTTCAATTGGTATTTTATTTCTTTTCAACTAAATTACATCCATTTCATTAACCTGCAGTAGACTTCTTCCACTACCAATTTTTACATTTGATGCTTTTAATGCCCTTTAATCTGATTTTCAAGGACTATACTTAGTTTACTGATTTACTTACTGAAACTCAATCAACCTAGAAATCAGAAACTGTTAAAAACTTTTCTAAAAGAAACTATTTAAAAGCTGATTAAAAATTACCAATATGAAAATGGCTAATAATATACTTATTTTTGAGGATAGAACAAATATTTGAAAAACTAATAAAGAAACTAACTTGACCTTGAAATATATTTTACTCTTAAGGATGGAAAAAAAAAGGATTTAATCTGGTGCCCAATCTCACCTCAAATTCATGTGTGAGTAAGGAGAAAGAAATGTCCTATTTATTTATGTGGCCAGAAAGAAATGTCCTATTTATTTATGTGGCCAGGATTCAACATGTTGTGCTTTAAATCCACGGAAGGAAATGCAGGATTTAAAATAAATATACAGTTTTATATAATCGTGCTGCTGTGTTTCTTGAGTCCCATATCTTTAAGGTAACCTAGTACTTTGATTAAAAGTTTTTTCATTCTTATTAACTGATAGACACGCAGCAGCAGGGAGAAGAGAAGTGGCCGCCCTCCTCCCTCTCTTCCCCCCCCTTCCATGTTTCCTCCTTCTAGCATGTGAGATGAGTGCAGTTATGTGGTAGTTCGAACATTCTTTGGCATTGCCTTTCTTTGAGATTGGAATGAAAACTTACCTTTTCCAGTCCTGTGACCACTGCTGAGTTTTCCAAATTTGCTGGCATATTGAGTGCAGCACTTTCACAGCATCATCTTTTAGGATTTGAAATAGCTCAACTGGAATTCCATCACCTCCACTAGCTTTGTTCATAGTGATGTTTCCTAAGGCCCATTCGCATTCCAGGATGTCTGGCTCTAGGTGAGTGATCACACCATCGTGGTTATCTGGGTCATGACGATCATTTTTGTATAATTCTATGTATTCTTGGCACCTCTTCTTAATATCTTCTGCTGCTGTTAGGTCCATACCATTTCTGTCCTTTATCAAGCCCATTTTTGCATGAAATGTTCCCTTGGTATCTCTAATTTTCTTGAAGAGATCTCTAGTCTTTCCTATTCTATTAGTTTCCTCTATTTCTTTGCATTGATCACTGAGGAAAGCTTTCTTATCTCTCCTTGCTATTCTTTGGAACTGTATAGTCCATGAAATTCCCCAGGCCAGAATATTGGAGTGGGTAGCCTTTCCCTTCTCCAGCGGATCTTCCCAACCCAGGAATTGAACCCAGGTCTCCCACATTGCAGGCGGATTCTTTACCAGCTTAGCCACAAGGGAAATCCAAGAATACTGGAGTTGGTAGCCTATCTCTTCTCCAGGGGATCTTCCCAACCCAGGAATCAAACTGGTATCTCCTTCATTGCAGGCAGATTCTTTACCAACTGAGCTATCAGGGCCATGTGAGAAGGCAGTGATTATTTGGCAGTTCACTAAAACCTTCGCTAGCTTCAGAGTAAATTATTTCTGCATCTGTATATGTCCACAGTTGCAGGACATCTGACACCCAGAGCCAAAGAGGGAGGGACTGAGTCTGGACTGAGCAGAGGTTCGGAGGAGGGGAGAGGCGCTTATCACCTGGGTCCCTTCTGCCTCCTCCTAGGGCCCCCGTGCTGAAAGCCTGGAGAGGAATGAGTGGAGGAAACACAGGACTCCCCACTCTTTTTTGTTCACCCACTCTTTAATTAGAACAACCCTGGTGGCTCAGAGGTTAAAGCGTCTGCCTGTAATGCAGTAGGCGTGGGTTCGGTCCCTGGGTCGGGAAGATCCCCTGGAGAAGGAAATGGCAAACTCCAGTATTCTTGCCTGGAGAATCCCATGGACGGAGGAGCCTGGTGGGCTACAGTCCATGGGGTCACAAAGAGTTGGACACGACTGAGTGACTTCACTTTCACTTTCTTTCACTCTTTAATTAAACAACTATGCAGTAACCAACAACCCTGGTGGCTCAGAGGTTAAAGCGTCTGCCTGCAATGCAGGAGATCTGGGTTCAATCCCTGGGTCGGGAAGATCCCCTGGAGAAGGAAATGGTAACCCACTCCAGCATTCTTGGCTGGAGAATCCCATGGACGGAGAAGCCTGGTAGGCTATAGTCCATGGGGTCGCAAAGAGTCGGACACGACTGAGCGACTTCACTTTCAATTTCACGCATTAACCATCTACCTCTACTAGGAACATAGTGTAAGTTAAACTTTACCATGAATCTTGACCACTTGTGGTTTATAATCAAGCAGTGTTAACAAACCTGAAATGATTATATGGGAGTTACTTCATCACTACAACTGTGACAAAAACTACAAGGTGAGAGAGCAGAGTACTTTCAGGGAGAATGACTGGAGCACCATGCTGTAGCAATACCCATCTCCAGAAAAGAAGGAAATAGAGCCAATATTGTGTAACAATCATTATCAGAATAAATTTCTATTTCTCAGGGCAACAGTGGTATAGGTGATGGTATTAATACAATAATGTCAAGGAATTTAGAAAATGTTGGCTACATGATAAGCCATATAATGAACTATGTATAAAATTTTGTTATTGTAAAGATGAAAAGAAATCCCTGGAATCTTCCCCTTCCCATCAGATTTTAATAATACACATTCCTCACAAAAAGAAGGAAACACATTTGCAGTCTTATGCACCTGTGTGGCTAGTCAATTATTCACAAAGCATCATGGATCTGATACATAGTTTCTCTACCTAATTCTGTTGGACAGTCAATTTGTAATGCTGACCAAAATGTGCACAGGAACCTTAAGGGAAGCATCACAGATATTTTCTGAGGATCCATTTAGTGGTAAACTGAGGGATACTTGGAAGAGTCAGATGTGGATAGACATCATCTTAGCACATGTTTATCTATCATCTGGAATTGCCAATAAATATACTGTTTAAATATCAGTGGTCAAGAATAAAGACCCTGATAATGAGAGAATCTAGCAGTAGGTCATATAAATGATTACAGGGCTGTACAAAAATGACTACCAGACCAGTCACAAAAAGTATAACAGGAACAACCTTTGATTATTTGTTAATCGTTCAGGCCAGTGGTTCTCAAAATTTAGAGGTGGGGGGAGGCATAAGTATTGCTGGATTAACCTATTAAAATTACAGATCAGAGGCTCTGATTAGAGATTCTAAGCATCTAATAAAGGGGGAAATTCCAGAATCTGCTTGTTTAACGAGCATCCCAGGCAATCCAAACACTACTCTTAGACAGTATTCTGACAAACAAAACTTTGAACGTTTCTCAAGTCATCATCCAGGATCATCCCCCTCTTCTGACTCCAGTGGTCCTAGACGACCTTCAGTTCCTGAAACAAACTGTAATCAGTCTCTCCCAGGACTTTCACACTAACAGCTGCCTTTCTAGGAATGAGTTTCTGATACTTCTTGGGCCAACTCCAGCTTCTTCAAGTGTAAACATCACCTCCCCAGGGGAATTCCCTGCTTCTGCAGACTAGATTAGCAACTCTGGCCATGTGCCCTTCACCTCTCCTTCTCAGACAGGTATTTCTCCTGTTCAGTGTCTGTCTCTTCCCACATGCCCCCACAGAGTCAGGAGCTCTATGGAGGAAGAAATCATGTTTATCTTGGTCACCATTACATCCCCAACACTTCTCACAGTGCTGGGCAGAACGGCCACTCAGCACAATTTAATGAATGAAAAAATGAATGAATGTTGATATACAGACCTCCTCATGAGGGGCAGTACTACCTGCAATTCCTCCTTTATCTGTCATTTTGATCCATTTTTAAGAACAGCACTTAATAGGGAAAAAGATCAGGATATTTACTTTGGGGTAAAAACAGGAGAATGTGAGATTAAAAACAGCTCACTCTTCAATCTGCTTGAAGTAAAACGCTACTGCCCACGTTGATCTGGGGTATAAGGAATGTTGCATGCACTGCTCATTTATGACCTGCAGATCATTGAGATGGCTGCTTATCCTTGTCAGCACAACCTCTTGGTATTAAGAGCTACTAAACATCAGCTATGTCAGGGACTGAGAGAGGCTCACATAAATTATCCCTGGAGATCTTGGGAGGAAAAAATGTGATGATTGATTACAGATTAGTAACTGAATGGACCTCTGCATTAGATTTGGTGACATTCAGTTGTGGCTATTAGCATGACCTCTCAGAATATCAACAAAAAAATTGAGAAAAATTATTTTCAACTGATTGTTACTGATGAAGTCATGGGCTTTCCAGGTGGTGCTAGTGGTAACAAACCCAGCTGCCAGGGTAGGAAACATGAGTCACGGGGTTGATCTCTAGGGTTGCAGACTGGATACAACTGAAGCAGCTTAGCTAGCACACACCCACTGAGTCATCTAGGTGTGTATTAAACAAGCCCTTACTGAGCGCGAGGCAAAATGAATAAAACAAAGGTTCTGTACCCATAAAAGGTTTTTAACCTGGTTGGTGATTATATTAGCTTTCTTCTAAACATACCTATGGAACAATGACAAATCTCAATATTACATAGCAATAAACATCTGTTCTGTGTCTGCAAGATTTAGTTTATCTACACTGGGTTCATTCATGCATCCGAATGTAATCTGAGGGTAAACTAATCTAGATTGACTTTAGCTGGGTCAGTTGGGTTCTGCTTCATAAGTCTATTACCCTTATTCTGGAGCCAGCAACCTAGTCTGAGGCTGACATTTCATGGCAATGGCTGAAGCACAGGAGAATAAACACAGTTTTGGAACCTCTCCTTCAAGTTTCTGTTTGCATCACAGTTACGGACTTCCCTGGTGGCTCAGACGGTAAAGCGTCTGCCTACAATGTGGGAGACCCAGGTTTGATCCCTGGGTCAGAAAGATCCTCTGGAGAAGGAAATGGCAACTCACTCCAGTATTCTTGCCTGGAAAATCCCATAGACGGAGGAGCCTGGCAGGCTACAGTCCACGGGGTCGCAAAGAGACATGACTGAGCAACTTCACTTTATGGATATCTTATTGGCCTAAGCTAGCCATATGCATAAACTCAGAATAAGAAGGCAGGGAAAATACTTCACCTCTTGATGGAAAACTTCAAAACAAAGCACAGGGTGTGGATAAAAAGAGGGGAGGAAGAATCAGCAAGTAATGCAATCTATTATAGTAATATGAAGATGCGAACAAGAGAATAGGAGCCAGTAAGAGTAAAGAATCTGCCTGCATAGCAGGAGACCTGGGTTCAATCCCTGAGGTGAAGATCCCCTGGAGGAGGAAATGACAAACTTCTCCAGCATTCTTGCTTGGAGAATTCCATGTACAGAGGAGCCTGGCCAGCTACAGTACATGGGCTCACACACAGTTGGACACGACTGAGGGACTAACAAACTTTGAGAAATATCAGGATTGAGCAAATAAAATTTAGTTCTTTATTTTCACTCTGTTTTCAGTACCACTCTGGTGACTTATGTTAAAACCTTAGCAGCAAGCCAATGTTTGCTTAAGTGTTTCTAGTTAGTGAAATTTAAGATTTAGCTGAAGGATCAAGAACTCTCCATAAGTCCTTGAATCTAAAGTTTGCTCAACATTAGAAAAACATCAAGTAGCAAGAGTTTTAATAGCATGGGATAATAGTTATAGAATAAAAGTACCTTAATGCTATTTGAAAGCCACTAGGTATTAGAATACTACAAGGAGGAAGTTCTGAATTGTGTTTCTATTCTTTATTAAGATGCTTTGTGTAATTAGCAGTGTTTCTATCAGAATAAATAGTAATTTGGAATTCATCCAAATTAAAAGCCCAAATGAAACAGAAACATTAGTGGTGAGTAGAATGTTAAAGGAGTCAAACTTCTCTAGGGTAGATATGTCTGTGCAAGTCAGTGCAATTTAAATCAAATCTATAGAATCCATGTGGAATAACACAGAATAAATAGAGAGGAAATTTGTGGGAGGAGGAACTAACAACCCAAACAGATATCCAACCAGAAGAGAAATTCATTTCCAGTTTTCTGAAAACTCTAAAAATCAAATTAAGTTCTACACATACCATCATGAAATCTGCTTTGGCATCTTAGAAAATAAAAAAGGCAAATATATGTTTAAAAATTCATCATGCATCCTTTGTTACTCAGTATCTTATGGTTCTGGTAAAGACAAATGTTACCAAGTGGAAAGCATGACTTAATACAATGCTGCAATACTACGACTATGGATGGCGCGCATGCTCAATTCCGACTGACCCTTTGAGCCCCCATGGACTGATAGTCCCCCAGGCTCCTCTGTCCAGGGAATGTTCTAGGCAAGAATACTAGAGAAGGTTGCCATTTCCTTTCCCAGGGAAGACTAAGGATACCACCTTTTATAGAGAAGGTGTGAAAGCATATCCAACATAACTTATCCTTAGTACTTAAGAGAAGCAACCAGGTCACATCTAATCTGTCACTATGCCACCAGCATCATCTGCTTCAGTGTTCACTGCTCATATGACAGGGATGTGGCATGCACAGACACACTCACGATGAATCTAGTTAATGATAACTGGTCTGAGACATTCCAAATTAGTTACTTACACTGTCTAGGAGAGTCAAACAGGACAGTTTTCATCTATGCCTACCATGGAAGCAAATGTTTTCCTGGGATGATATAAATAAGAAGAGATATTAAGACCTTATCAACTCCTACAAAACAGAGAAGATCCTGGTATAGCGATGACCCACAAAAAATGAACCTCTGAAGCAAAAATATTCATTTCTAGCATTATCTGAACGCCTAAAATTATAAAACTTGTAGGAGTAAACATAGGAGAACAGCTTCATGACCTCAGGTTGGGTTTTTGTTTTGTTTTGGCTGTGATTCCAGGCTTGTGAGATCTTAATTCCCTGGCCAAGCGTTGAATGTGGGCTCTCAGCAAAGAGTCTGGAGTCCTAACCTCTGGACACCAGGGAATTCCCACAACCTCAGTTTAATTAAGATTTCTTACATAGGATAATAATAAATTGGAATTCACTATAATTAGAAAAAACTCTTTAAAGGACACTGTTAGGAAAGGAAACAAGCCAAAGTCTTATTAGCAAAACACATACCTCCTCTTAAAGTAACTGATTCAGCATATATAAATAATTCATACAATTAAAAAAAAAAGAAGACAAATACCACATTCTTTAAAACAAATTACAAAATATTTGAACTGATACTTTACAAAAGAAATACAGGTGGAGAAATAAGCACATGTAAAAGTTCTCAACATCATTAGTTACTAGTTAAAAGCACAATGATACACTACTGTACATGTACTAATATTAGCTAACAGTAAAGAAAAACAACCTGAAAATACCAAGTGTTGGGAAGAGGCAGTGCAAGTGAAACAGTCATACACTGCTGGTGAGACTGCACAATTATACAGCAACTTTGGGAAACAGTTAGCACTTTCTGGCAGAAGTCTACATACACCTAACAAATAATCCAGAAATTCCATTTCTAGATGTTCACTCAAAAGAAAAAAAAATCTGTCTCTACAAAGAGGTGCATGAGAATGTTAAAGAAATTTTTTTACAAATAGTGTTTATTCTAGAAATAACCCAGATGTCTATTAACTGCTTAAGAGATAAACAAATTCTGGTATATCCATAAAACATTATTCAGCACCAACAGGAACAAAATACTGCTACCTGCACCAAGACAAAAGGCTAGACACTTTAATATTTCACTTCTATAAAAATCTTAAAAAGGCAAAACTGCAGAGAAAGAGAACAGATCAGATATTACCACTGATGGGGGGGCGGGGTGGGGACTGACTACAAAGGGCAATAGAAAACTTTTGGGGTCATAGAAATGTTCTGTATCTCAATTGTGGTGGTTGTTACACAGTTATTTACACTTGCCAGAACTTACCAAACTGCAAAACTAAATGTGAGAATTTTGTGCTATGTAAATTACATTTCAGTAGATTAGACCTTTTGAAAAAAGAAACAAACAATGGTAGCTTAAACCAGGGTCATAAGAGAGAAAATGGGAAGGTGAAGAAGTGTAGGTGGAAGCCTGACTGAAATGGTGACACAGGAGACTCCTGAGCATCCCTCCTTCTCACGGACATAACAAGTGTATAGCTATACACAGAGCAGTTACCTCTGAGAAAAATCTAGACAGTAGCTGAACAACTCCTACACATCATATAAATGAAAAAAATACCTACAATGAAATGGAAAGTCTGAGACTCTTGCCGTAAAGCCCAACACATTACCATACAGTCAGGAGCAAACTCCCAACTGCCAGCTTCTCCCTGAGGACCTAAGAGTTTGGACCCCCCACTTAGTGGTCCCAGCTTTTACGATTTCCATCCTAGGGGTGGATTCCCCAAACACCTAGCTCTGAAAGTCAATGAGGCTTTCATCAAGAGACCCACAGGAATATAGCAAACAAATGAGCAACTGTTAACATGTCCATAAGCCCTCACTATGGCTCTTCTTCCTCTGCCAGCACAGAGGGAGCAGAGAAAATCACTCATCCCCCAGGCTTTCCCTAAAAGGAACCCATCTGCATACTCTGGAAGCTGCTACCTGGAGGTCAGGCTGCTAATTTAGCACACATCTAGAGACTTGCTGTGGTCATCACTGAAAACCAGGGGAGCCTGCAGACACTTCCCTTTTCTTCTAGCTGAAGCTGGTTCTAACTCACCAGTATTTCCCTGGAAGGAGTTTGTACACATGTCTGCATCGCAGCTTTTGTGGCTGCTGCCCAATAGACAAGTTGCCAAACTTCCTGGTTCTGATGGCTAATAAGGCTACCACATACAAGTCTCACACATGGGGTAATAAGCTGCTCAACACTGGTCTAATGATTTTGGGGATATGATGCCAAAAGAAAAAGCAACAAAAGCAAAAACAAGCGGGATATATCAAACTAAAAAGCTTTTGATCATCAAGGGAAACCATGAACAAGAAGAAAAGGTAATGTGGAGTAGGAGAAAATATTTGTAAACCACACATCTAATAAGGGGTTAATATCCAAAACAAGGAACTGATAGAACTCAAGAGCAAAAAACCAAATAGTCCCCCCAAAATGGGCCAAGGATCTGAACAGACATTTTTCCAAAGAAGACAGGCAGATGGCCGCCAGACACGTGAAAAGGTGCCCAACATTATTAATCTTCAGGAAAATGCAAATCAACTCACACCTGTTTGGATGGCTATTATCAAAAAGATAAGAGACAGCAAATGTTACTGAGGATGTGGCGAAAAGGGAAAGACTACAGTGTTGGTGGAAATCTAAGTTGGTACAGTCATTAGAGAACACAGTATTAAGGTTCCTCAAGAAATTACAAAACAAACTACCCTATGATCCAGTAATCTACTTCCAGGTATGTATCCAAAGGAACAAAATCATGATCACAAAGAGATATCTTTACTCTCAGACTCACTACATTATTTACAGTAGCCAAGGTATGGAAATAACCTAAGTACCCATCAACAGATGAATGGACAAATAAAGTGTGGCGTATGTATACAATGGAGTATTATTCAGTCTTTAAAAAAAGGCAATTGTTCCGTTTGTGACAACACAGATGAACCTGGAGAGCATCACACTAGCAATGCTATTACACTAGTAAGTGATTACACTAAGCATTACTCTAGCAAGTGAAATAAGCTTAACAAAGAAAAATACTACATGGTATCACTTATATGTGGAATCTTATTAAAAAACTGAATGGAGAGAAAGAGTAAAAGAGTGGTGGCCAGGACCCAGGAGTTGGGGAAATAGGGGGAGGCTGGTCAAAAGACACAAACTCAACTATACAATAAATAAACTTTGAGGATCTAATGTATAGTTCAATGTTCTCAGCAAAAGAGGAGAGTAAATATATGAGGTGATAGATGTGTTAATTAACTAAGTAGGAGGAATCTTTTTCATAACGTGCACATATATCAAATCATCATGATATATTGTTTAAATATCTTACAATTTTGTCAATTATACCCCCAATAAAACTGGGGAAAGAGGATTGGATGCCATGTTTTTCACCTGCGTAACTGAAATTAACTAGTATTTGTAAAGAATGTAACACAGTACCTTACAGATTGTAAAGACTTAATGAATGTTAGCAGTCAACATTTTTAGCTTGCCTAAGTTAAAGATTGTGAGCAAACAAAGTCAAGTATGAGTAATACCACAGAACTATCTACAAATAGTGTTAGGGAAGCTTAGTTTTATCTCTAGATACTAGCAGAGTTTTTGCTTTCTTTTTAAGAAAGCTCTGTAGAAGAACATATGTCTATTATTAACTACCTCCTCCAAAAGATATTCACTAGTGCCAGACAACATGCTACATGTTGGGATATAATCTAATGGTAAATAAGATATTTCGATTCTCAATAATGAACTTGTGAGACTTACAGGTAAGCATGCAATAACAATAGAAGGGGCACCTACTCTACTAAACCCTCCACCAAAGACTTAAGGACAGAAGTCAAGAAAACATTTATTATGGAAAGTCTAAGCAAACCGAGGACTTGGGAGGAAATTATGACTATAGTGGGAAGGGCAGTGTGGGAAGACGGGAGGGAAGAACATTTTGTGCAAAAGGCAGAATTTGCTTGAAAGCCCAGACACGAACGGTGCCACAGTGACATTACTTCAGCGGAGGAAGGAAGAGGGCTGGAGCACACGGAAATGCAGGTGAGGCCAGAGAGGCAAATAGGTTCCGGGTTAGACTGGGCTCGGGAAAGCAATCTACAGATTTTAAACTTTACCCTTAAGATCATGAAAGTGAAAGTGAAATTGAAGGTCGCTGTTGTGTCCGACTCTTTGTGGCCTCATGGACTATACAGTCGATGGAATTCTCCAGGCCAGAACACTAGAGTGGGTAGCCTTTCCCTTCTCCAGGGGATCTTGCCAACCCAGGGACTGAACCCAGGTCTCCTGCATTGCAGGTAGATTCTTTACCAGATGAGCCAAGGGAAGCCGGACAGAGTGGTAATAAAGAATGATGCTCACATTTCTGACTTAGGCAATGATGCCAGTTATCAGAGCTGGGAAATACTGGAGAGGAGCATGATGGAAGGGAAGATGATGAACATATATATTTAGTCATAATGTAAAAATGTTAAGTCATATGATATAGCTAGCTCTTTTTATAAACATTTGTTATATCTTGAACTGTAATTCTTACAATGTTAAAAACCTTTAAAATTTTCACTTTATGGATTATTTTCTTTCTAAGTCTATCGGCACATTTTTATTATTATAAATAGATATAAAGAACAATGGAAAGTAAAACTGCTTTTTGCTAAATGACTAGTTAGTGACTCATTATTTTCCTTTTTGTGCTCAGGAAAGAAATCAACCACATTTCTGAGCTTTAGGAGAAATTAAGTTTTACCTTCTTGTAAACTGCCCTTTTTCTTCCTTACCCAACTTTACCCAGGACTTTGTTTCCTTTCTGCATAGCTGTGTACTTATCTGTTTATATTATCTAATACCATGTCCTTCTATCTTGAGGACAGAGACTACGCTTAGTTATTTCAAAGTACCCAAGCATCTTGGAAAATTTTGGGAATTATTTGAGTATTTAATTGATGAATTTGCTGAATGACTAGAGAGTATGAATCCATTAGTCCGAGTGACTAAAGAATCCTAACTCACTTATCTAATAATCTGACTTCAGAAGTCATTTCATTTTCTCTATACTTTTTGTTAAATCCTTTAGCACCTATTTCTATTATTAGAACAGATGATGAAGTCTTATTCTCAAAATCAATCTTTATTTAACCTGTTTGACATTATTCCTTTTCTTTCCAATTGCTTAACCTTAGTCCTTTTAAAACTTTATGAGAAAAGATGATTTATCCTTCAAAATACTTACTCACTCAGCCGTTGGAACACTTAGGCTAGAGTTTGTCCAGAATGCAAATAAATGGGTATCTTTTTTGAGTGATGAGACCACAATATATTTTAGCAGTTGTAAAACCACCACCAAACACATAAACCATAAAAACCAAAGCATTTGACTTTCCTCAACCGTCACATATCCGTCATAAACAGTTAATATGTTCAGATGCAGCCACAGTCTGGTGTTACCAGAACTGTGCAAGAATGTTGTAATCAGAACTTGAATTCTGTGTTGGTATTGGCAATGAATCTGACTTGTGGTTTAGTTCAAACTGGTTAATTTTAGATTCACTGCACCTGTATACTTTTCTGGTACCTAAAAGATTCTTGTTTCTTTTCTTTTTTTAAAAATAAAATTTTGCTATCTGATTAAGAAAGTTGTGCTTTGTGGTTTGGGTTCTAGTAAAGGATTTATCCTCTTAATATACATGCTATCTGAGAAAAATCCATATTCTCTCTCTTTAATGAAAGATATAAAAAGCAAAAGGAAGGACACTGAAACCGAGGGTTCACCTTGAGTGCCATGTGATACAGCACAGAAAAAGGCTGCAGAAGCAGCAAGAACATCAGTGTTATCTGACCGGCTCTTACCTGGCAGCATGCAGACCTCTCTGCTCATGGAGGACTTCATTATGTGTTTGGGGGAAAAAAATGAAATACATTCTTGAACTTCTTCCTATCAGTATTTGTTTTAGAAGCATAAGGCAGTCTAGGAATTAAGAACCTATGGGTAATATTTGTTATAAAATGCCAATGAACATCTTCTTGTCTGGAAGCATCTCTTTTCAATATCATATAATTTTCTCTTATAACTTATTTGTCTCTAAATAGAAAAACATCAAGCATCACTTGACACTATAATAGCAGTTATGAATATGGTCAATTGGTATATGTGCTTTCTTCTCTAAAGTGTGTACATGCATAGAGAGGATCCCAGAGAAGTCTAATTCATGCCTTGAATCTCAAATTTTTAAAAATTTGGTCCTATATCAAGGCCTATAGATATTCTTTTGTAAAAACTGAATGTCCTCCAAACACTTCATATACTGGACTTTTTATACAATGAGATGTGTACACTAATAAATTTTTTCATATTTTATAAATTACATATTTTAAATACGTGATTTAAAAGCACTGGTCTCCATCTGCAGATGAATGGATAAGAAAGTTGTGGTACATATACACAATGGAATATTACTCAGCTATTAAAAAGAATGCATTTGAGTCAGTTCTAATGAGAAAGATGAAACGGGAGCTTATTATACAGAGTGAAGTAAGTCAGAAAGAAAACCATGAATGTAGTATATTAACATATATATATGGAATTTAGAAAGATGGTAACCACGACTATGTGTGAGACAGCAAAAGAGACACAGAATAGACACGAATAGACTTTCGGACTCTGTGGGAGAAACCAAGGGTGGGATGATTTGAGAGAACAGCATTGAAACATGTATGTTACCATACATTAAATAGGTGACCAGTCCAAGTTTGATGCATGAAACAGGGCACTCACAGCTGCTGCACTGGGATGACCCAGAGGGATGAGATGCGGAGGCAGGTGGGGAGGAGGTTTGGGATGGGGGACACATGTACATCTGTGGCTGATTCATGTTAATGTATGGCAAAAACCACCACAATATTATAAAGTAATTAGCCTCCAATTAAAATGAATTAATAATTTTAAAAAGCGCTGGTCAACAACTGACTCAGGAATAAATGCCTTCAGATTTAACAGATGCAGGAAGCCTCTGAAGTGGGCCAAGGAGGGACAAAGATCTGGGTGGGAACTGTATTCTCCTCAATGGGAACCCTCCCAACAAGAATAAGAGGGGCATAGGAGACATGCTCCGTTGTGAAATAAATTAGGTATTTACCTACCTCTCACTTGGTTCTCTATGAAACAGAGAACCTATGTCTATGTTTCCTGTATCATCAACTATCCTCTGATAAAAAACTCAGGTTTCTGAAAACATGAAGTTTTGAAATGGTTCTGTGCCTGGGAAAATGAAATCTTTAGTATTAAAGTGAGCAAGGAACAGACAGAAATACTTTCCTGATGATTATATGGAATGTGGGCTAATTGACAGGGTACATTGTAGCATAAAAGAATTATTTGATTGTGATATCTAAATATGCTGGACAGGTAATGCAAAAAGAATGAACTTCTGGACTAGCTGGGATAAGTGTAAACAAGATGAGCAAGAATAAAAACAAGGAGAAAATAAAAACCACAAATTATAGCAGTTGTGCAGTCTGAGGGACTCAGCCACTATTGCATCAATACCAAGTCAACACCTTTTTAAGGTACAGAGAATCTCCACTGTGAGTGTGATTATGTGCTGACACAGAAGTCTATCCCATAGCCTCTATATATGTAAGTGATAGCAAAGACAAAACAAATAAGACAAATGTTTCAGCACATCAAGGGTAATAAAGCACGAGGTCTCATAAAGCTCAGCTACTTATTCTCAAGAGCTCTCAAGACAGTCTACATTTAACTGTATTTTGACTTCAACTGGGCTTCCCTAGAAGCTCAGTTGGTAAAGAATCTGCCTGCAGTGCAGGAGACCCCAGTTCAATTCCTGAGTTGGGAAGATTCCCTGGAGAATGGACAGGCTACCCACTCCAGTCTTTTTGGGTTTCCCTGGTGGCTCAGCTGGTAAAGATTCCCTGTTTTGGGAGGAGCCCCTAGAGAAGGGAACAACTACCCATTCCAGTATTCTAGCCTGGAGAACTCCATGGACTATCCATGGTGTCACAGAGTAGGACATGACTGAGCTCACTTCACTTACTTTAACTGGATTCAAACATTTTATATATTTGAAATTTTGTTCAATTAAAATCATATGCTGCGGGGGGCGCTCCGCAGAAAGAGAGAGGCAGTGGAACTTCCCTCAGCAGAGCTGAGGGGTCCCGAGGAGAGGTGAGCCTGCTGTCCGCCAACCCAGCCCCTCGGCGAGCGAGAGACAATCAGACGCGACAGGGGTTCCGTCGAAGCAGTTCTGCTTTATTGCCACAAACTCTTGGTTTATATAGGCAAGCAAGGGGGTTTTGCGAGGGACTTTCCATAGTTGCACCAATCACGTTAAAGTTCAAGTCATCATGCACTTCATTGTAACAGGAGTCTATGGTGATCACGCGCTGTCCACGTGCGCGGAAATCAAGGGAGCCAATCAAAAGTTTTAACAAACAACTTACGCCATGCCTTCATCTCGTCCGCCAGGCGCCATCTTAGCTCTAAACTGCAAAGCTAGCCCTTCTTTTTCAAGGTTTCCCATTTAGGGCCCCACAATACTAGAAATATAACAACTAAAACTAGTAGGGAAATGAGAGGTACAATTGGTGGCCCGAGGTCCCATCTACTAACAACCTGCCTTCCTTGGATGCTAGGTACCCAGGAAAGTTCTGTGGAATCTCTACGGTTCTGAGGCATCATGTGACTGAAACATTTAAAAAGGCATTTCAATCATATAGACTGGAAATATTTTCTGTGCAAATTAGACCTACTGTTTGTTGACTCCCAGATCCCTGACAAAAAGACAAGACTTGACAAATGTCAACACCTAGTTAACACGGCAGCCTCAACAAATCTGTTATCCCGATTCTACTCCTTCACACTGCTAAAGTGATGGTCAATCACCAACATCATCACTATCCAAAAAGACCAAAAAAAGAAAACTCCGCAGCGTAACACTAATGTCAACACATTTTAAAGAAGAAAGTTGAAATCTGCAGGCTCCAGGAAAATGAGTTGATTTGTGCCACAAAACCCCAGAAAGGCTAGGGAACTGGAGACACCATGTTCTGAAGATAGGAGTCAAAAGAGGGGCTATAAACAAGAAGATCTGAGTTAAGCAACTATTAACTTTCAATTATCTTTTTTTTTTAATTAACTTTCACTTACCCCTCAATTATCTTTCCAGGAAATAGAAGGTTTAATCTCTAGTAAGCCCTCAGATTCAAAGACAAATTTTTGTAAGGAAAACTAACAGAAAGTAATTTTGGCGGGCTGGGAGATAAAGTGGGAGATTAGGATTGACATACGTACAGTACCAATACTAGAGGTGGGAAGGGGGTTCAGGATGGGGAACACGTGCACAGCCATGGCAGATTCATATAATATTGTAAAGTAATTAGCCTCCAATTAAAATAACTGGTGCACTGGGATGACCCAGAGAGATGATATGGGGAGAGAGGTGGAGGGGGGTTCAGGATTGGGAACTCATGTACACCCATAGCGGATTCATGTCAATGTATGGCAAAACCAATACAGTACTGCAAAGTAAAATTTAAAAAATTAATCAATCAATTAATTAATTAAATTTATATTTAAAAAATAGATAACTAATGAGAACCAACTGTACAGGACAGGGAACACTGCTCAATGCTCTGCAGTGACCTAAATGAGAAGGAAATCCAAAAAAGAGGGGATATATGTATACACATAGCTGATTCACTTTGCTGGACAGCAGAAGCTAACACAACACTGTAAAGAAACTATATTCCAATGAAAGTCAGTTTAATAAAAAAGAAAACTGTGCTTTCTTTTAGCCCTCTTTCTCTATTTAGTTTTCAGAACCCTGGAAATGGGTGACCCCTCAGAGGTCAGAGGCAACAGGAAATGCTAAGATGATGGCTCAGCACCACTCCTGGAGGGTAGGCAGTCCAGAACGCAAGAGAGAGCAGAGCGCTACCGGAAAGGTTTCTCCAGGAAGCATGCTTCTCCTTGTTAGCTTTACAGTACTTAAAAGAATTGTGTATTGGTGTTAGCATGACAATAATACATGAATAAATAAAGAATAAATAAAGAATACTCAGTGCTTGATTACAATTCAAATGGAGAGCAACAAACACAACTTTTGAAAAATAGATTTCTAAAAATAATTTCTTCTTTCTCTTTGAAAAAATAGTTACCTTCTCAATTGTATCTTGTTTAAATTAACAAAATAAAAATCATCCTCTGTTTTTAATGATTACTTTGGGAAGAGAGAAGTGATAGGAAATCTTACAAGGAAAGTCAGGACGAGCAATAGACATTGCTGCTGTTATGGATACTTTGTGCATACGTACTCGGTCGCTTAGTTGTGTCCCACTCTTTGCGAATGCAGGGACTGTAGCCTGCAAGACTCCTCTGTCCATGGGATTCTGCAGGCAAGAATACTGGAGTGGATTACCATGTCCTCCTCCAGGGGATCTTCCTGACCTAGGGACTGAACCCATGTCTCCTCCATCACAGGTGGATTCTTTACTACTCTTCCACCAGGGAAGACCCTAGAGATAATCCAGGTCATCTTCACTATTCAAATATAATTCCTTTGATCATATATGGCCCAAATTGAAATTTTAGAGTATACTGTTTTTAAAAAAGGAAAAAAAGAAAGTCAAATCATTTTTCTTCATAAACAAAATCTGCCCTCTTTAAAGTCTGGAATCATTACGAACTTTCTGGCAAAACCTTCTGTAAAAATTTCCAACTGGAAATGTATTTTGTGTGATAACAGGTTGAAGTCATGAATCACTTGGTAACTCATTAGAGTGATGAGCATCAAAGCATCCCTCAGGAATTCAGGGGAAAGGTAGTTAAGCAATTAATGAAGTTATTTAAAATCCTGATATGGTTGAGGCTGCTTTGAAGACTGCTAGGGATTAATATTTATTTAATAGATTGTCAGTTTCCATGCCAAAGAAAGAGATGTGACAGAAGTCACCCTGGTCTAAATGCAAAAAAGGTACCCCATTTGAAGCATATTTTATGGCTGTGGTTGACACCATTATTTCACCATACAAAAGTCATCATTCTCAAGCTGAAATTAGCATTGCTATTGTTTTCGATTAGAAAAATTGGCTCTAAATCCAGCAATTCTCTGCAGTGATTTATATTTTAGAAGCTGCTGTTTTGCACCAGGAGGGAACATGTCAGAGTATAACTGCTCTCTGATGAGATATAAGGTATTAAAATTGATATGAGATGACAAAATGGGAGAATACCAATGTAGGGTAAAGTTTTCACTTGAGAATGGTCTCTGTTATGGCTTCATTCGTGAGACTCTCTGCTAATCTTTATGGTCGATTCAGAACCTAGTTTTTCCCATGAAAATGTATAGGATGTGAGCCTGATGTTACGTAATTAGCTCTTATCTCTTGCATAAAGTACTGAAAATACAATTGGTGCTAAAAAGGTCTCATTTGTAAAAATATATGATGACTGAGTTTATTGACAGAATAAAAAGCTCCCAAAGACATTTTAGGATTTTCTTAATTGTATCAAGATTTATTTTCATATGTGATAACCTCACTTACTTTTATCACTAACTTGTTTTAAAGAGTAGTTACAGATTTCAGCCTGAAGTCCAGAACTATGGTTTCTAAAAAAATCATTATTTTGACCATATTATTTAATTTTTAAACTACCTTTGTCCCTGAAAACAGAGGCCTCTAAAATCTCTATTTTGGTTTTCTTTTGCTCACTCATGAAGCACTCTGAAATAGGGCCACTGTTAGGAGATAAAATTATATGAGTTTAAATTTTGGAGGGCAAGAACTGCTTGCTCTTCATTATCATACCCTTTATACAATACTAGATACCTGAATTCATGCATAACGTTCTGTAAGTAATGAAATTTAAGGTAATATTACTATTATTATTGGGGCTTTCCTAGCAGCTCACACTGCAAAGAACCTGCCTGCACTGCAGGAGACCTGAGTTCAATCCCTGGGACAGGAAGGTCCCCTGGAGAAGGGCATGGCAACCCACTCCTGTATTTTTGCCTGGAGAATCCCCATGGACAGAGGAGCCTGGTGGGCTATAGTCCATGGGGTTGCAAAGAGTTGGACATGACTGTACAACTAACACTTTATTATACACAATTACTAAAAAGCAACAATTAAAGCTCTTAGATTTGATTTCTATATCTAGATCTTAAAATGTCTTACAGGGCTGGGATGCTCTGTATACCCTACTTCCAGGATGCCTTTTTAGTCAAAGTGCTCATGCTTGCTCTCAAAGACTGGTTTTCTCTTTTCTAGTCTCTGACAGAATGAAGTTGCAACCAAAGGATTGTTAACTTTGTCATCCTACCTCTGGCTTGAACATCCCTTTGTTCCAAGCAAAACAAATAAAAAATAAAAATGAAACCATCACCTTCTAACTTTGTAACAATGGCATGGCGGTAGTCATGGTACAGTAGAATGGTAAGGTTGGGAAGAATAGAAGGCTTTTTTCATCAAAGACATTAGTCGAGTGATTGAGAAGGGAGTGAGACACAGAAACAAAGCATCTGGAAACAGAAGCTAAGCATTAGTAAACCAGCTTGAATGCCTACATAAGGTCAGGATCTTGAAGTGCATGGTTAACGCCCTGTGAAATGTCATGTATAATAACTTAAGTTAGACAAATATAGCATGTGAGCAAAGGGTCTTAGTTAAAACTTAATAAAAAGAAAGCATTTCAGTCCATAGCGTCAATTTATAGCTTGACATCTAGGAATAATCCAATGCCCAAATGCCAAAATAATGCCATTGGTTAATAAGTTAGCAACCTATTAGGTTCATCCCACAGCAATCACTTTTCTCACATGGAACATCAAAAACAATGAAATCATGGGTAAGCCTGTGTATACCATTCCCTTTCCCCTACTTCTCAGCTCCTCCTTCCCAATCTGCTATTTAACAACAGATTAACCAAGAGCCTCATGCTATTGGCCTTGGAAGGTTGTTTTGTGCTAGAGCAAAAGTCGCTATGTAAAAAAATAATAGTCTTACTGTATTCAAGAGAGAGGTTCTGAGTAGGATCTTCACCGTGCAACAATTCAGAGACCCTCTTCACCTGCCTAGAAGCTTGGTACTTCTCATCAGTGACTCTACAAGAAACATTTGAACCTTTCTCCCAGATATTTGAACGTCCAGGTCTTTTGGAGGTCTATTTTCCTCTTGTTTATGATTATTCCTCCCCTGATCATATCAGCAGTGATCTGCTATATAACTTAGTCTGCTTTGAAGACCACCTGACATGCTTTCCCCACTCTCATTAGCCATACCTAGTCTCCTCATACAAAGCCAGTGTTTCTACACAGCTTCTGTTTCAGCTTGGAATTTTATGTCTGTGACTTCTTTCCGACATTAGACATAATGACTCTGACATTAGAAATGTCAGACATTTTAAATCATGATTTCGAAACTATTCTCAAGCTTACATGATCTCTTTCCTTCTGTGATTCTAATACTCTTCTGAAGAGCATCTTGGATTCTAGTCTTTCTTCTGCTCCCAACCATCTCTATGAACTCTCAGTACAATCTTTTCAAATTAATCTCTTGGTTATTTTACTCTTTGCACACCATAGCAGATACAATATGTGATGCTGTTTTGTCAAACCAGTTACAGGGAAGGACCATAAGTCCCCAGCCACTAGATTAGAACCACATGGCTGTATTCCAGCACATGGGAATATGAACTGACACAATCATCACATCTGGTGAAGGTACAAGACAGCCACTATGCCTCAGTCATCTCTCTTTCCCTTCCATGGTGATTTGGGAAGCTGTGTCATCAGACAGCAACACCATCGGATTAAGGGAGTCTGGATACCCAGCTGACTGCAGAGAAGAAAGACATAATTACTTTACAGCAGGTTTTTATAAGCAAGAAATAAATGCTCTTATACTTAGTCATTGACTTTTCAGGATCTGCCTGTTGCAGAACTTGTGTTACATTCTTAATATTCTCTGAAACCTTTTTAATTTAATTTCCAGAAAACAACTTTTTACTTAGACAATTAAGGTTCTTCTTGATCTGCTTCTAACCAAGCCAAGCGTGGATCAGTTGCCAGACCTTGAGTTTAGTATTATACTTTACATGCAACCTCTCATTCACCTTTATAACAACCTAATGAGGGAAACTGAGCTTCTGAGAGGTTAAATAATTTACACCAACTCACAGAACTAACCCCAAAGCCTACACTCTTTGAACTACATCTAATTTTTCTCTCTCTTTGCAAGTTTCTCTCCTGGAGATGTTTGAAACACATGTCACCCAATACACTGGAGACTGCTGCACCACCATCCATGCTGTCTTTAGCTGTGGGTCTAGTTAGGAATAAGGCCTGGGTTGCCTGGAAGTGATTGCAAGCACTGAAGAAGTTCTTCCCCATTGTAAGGGTAGCTATTTTGCCACACTAACTAAGGAACTGTACTGCACCATGGAAAGGGAGGCAGGAGAATGCACCCATGTTAGTCTGGGCAGGAGGCTTTCTGAGACAGTTCCTGGGGCTACAGCACGTCTGTAAGCAGCAAACTCTACTGCCCTGTGAAATGCCATGGAGAGTCAAAGCATGTGAAGGATCCTTGACAAGTTAGGTAGACCTATGGCTTCCCAGGTGTCTCAGCAGTAAAGAATCCACCTGCAGCGTGAGAGCCAGAGGAGATGTGGGTTCAACCCCTGAGTCAGGAAATCCTCTGCTGCTGCTGCTGCTGCTGATACTAAATCACTTCGGTCGTGTCTGACTCTGTGCGACCCCATAGACGGCAGCCCACCAGGCTCTCCCGTCCCTAGGGTTCTCCAGGCAAGAACACTGGAGTGGGTTGCCATTTCCTTCTCCAATGCATGAAGGTGACAAGTGAAAGGGAAGTCGCTCAGTCGTATCCAACTCTGTGCGACCCCGTGGACTGCAGCCTACCAGGCTCTTCCGTCCATGGGATTTTCCAGGCAAGAGTACTGGAGTGGGGTGCCATCGCCTTCTCCGAGGAAATCTCCTACTAGGAGGAAATGGTAACCCACTCCAGTACTCTTGCCTGGGAAATTCAATGGACAGAGGAGCCTGTCGGGATACAGTCCATGGGATCACAGAGAGTCAGAGACAATTCAGCATGCATGCAAACATGCGATCAAGCTGTATGCTTACTTTCTCCCTAAGTCTGGGAGTGACATCAACTGGCCACTGAGGCAACAAGCATTAGGAGGCTTCATCATGACTTTTAAACTCATCTCATAGTATTCTGTTAATAGCTGGCAGAGCTTGGCTGAGAGCTGTAATAATCCCAGGGGACCGTGTGAGCTGTTCTGAAGAACAAGTGTTAGTTCAGAAACAAAGCAGAAGCAAAAGCTTATCAACAGTCCTGGGCAGACCGAGCTTCTAGGGCAGAAATGAGCTTTGTGTTCAAAGACTTACATCAGGTTAAAACATTCTATTTTACTTAAACAGAAAATCTCTGTTGGTAGCCACACAACTTTGACCAGACGAAGATTTTCTGTGTGTTATTCAGCATAAGGACGTACAAAAGTTTCCTATTACGATAGTCTTATAACTTGGAAAAATTAGTAACTCCCACCATGCAACCCTTGAAGGATCATGTGCTAATGAAGAAGATGCTCTAATAATTAGGCCTAGAGCCCACTGAATGTAACACCTTCCAATTAGCACTCCCCAGCATGAATACTGCCATTATCATTAAACAACAAAGACAAAAATGGGTATCAATCCACATAATGGAAAATAATTGATGAAGTTGGAGGGCGTGATTATTTGTGATTACTTTACAGTCATGCACAGAAAGTAGGAGAACCGCAGCTAGTGGTTAATCTCTGGCTACCTCTTTGAAGATAATGAAATTGGCTTCCTACTGATGATTATTCATTAACAATTAATTCTTTCTCAGTGATCTGCCTCATTTTCAGCTTCTCACTACAAACATGCAATGGAATAATTACAAGTGGAAATGAAAAAGCAATTAGTGGCAGATAATGCCAACATCTGATTAAAAACAGTAGAGCAGATTAGCAGCTCCGCAACTGCAAGGCTGCTGGCTCCAGCGGGGAGGTGTGAGTCACCCAGTTACACTGCGCTTCAAGCTGCGCTTCCTCTTTTATTGCTTCCCCTCCATCATGGTCTGCCACAGTAAATGTTCCCTTTTATTCTAGGGGGCATTCGCTCGTTGTAAATACTTTCTACAGATTAAGTAGCTTTGGGGATGATTTGTGATCCTAGATGCTGAAATTCTAAAAGGCACTGTCTCATAATACGATGCTAAAGTCCATATCTGTCTTCCCTTCTTTGGGGATCACAGAAAATTCCATATATTTCTTTACTTTTGTTTCAGCTTAACTCTTGTTAAATGTTTCCAGAAGAAGAGCATCACTAAATCAAAAACAAGCACCTTCTTTAAGCACACATGGATGCCTTGGTCTTACAGGTTGGTTTCTCTCCTTGCAATAATTTATTAAGGAGTAAGATAGTTCTGGCTGCTGTAGAAATAATCCCTCAATAAAAGGCTTATAATTTCACTGTTCTCAGTGATCCAACTAGCACTTCATATGATGTAGAACTACATAGGGAGTGTCAAACCCAACAATTCATAAGGCAAACAAAATGCAATTCTCTTTTAAATAACTTGGCAGATCTTTATGTGAAGATCTAATAAGATCCTGTCACTGAATTTGACACAGTAGGAGTGTAGATGTTAACTGTTTTAGGAAAACAGATTTTGGTGGTGGGGGGGGGGGTAAAGCTATGTACTTAGCTATAGAATTATTAGCTGTATATTATTTTACCAGATCCATAAAAATCAAAATAATAAAGAAGAAGGATTTTAACAGAGAATATATATGTATATATGTACATATATATATATAGAGAGAGACATATATATGTAAAACACTGAAAAGAACATTGAAACTGTCTATAAATTAACTACCAGAAGTATCATTTTGGTGTATTTGCTGTGTTTAGTATATTTTCTTTCAGTAACTTTTTTCTTTGTTATTTGAGTCTATAATTTGGCTTATTTTCTCTTAGGAAAGGTAGAGCATGTATATTCCATTGTTACTACATTTTCAAAAATAAACTTTTGATGTTTTGTGAAAAAAAATGGAAATAAAGCAAAATTTGATGAGCTGCTATTTAGCTGATATGCACCAGTATTTTAACTTAAATATCTGTTAAGATTGGTCATTTCTCATTTAGTACAGCTGCTGAAGATTCTGGATATCATCCTTGCACATAATAAACTGCTACTAAGCATCTTCTATTATATTGAACAGTGTAGGGACATTGATATTAATTAGACACACCAGCTCAAAATCTAGTGTGAGAGAAGGACATGTTAAGAAATAAGTGGAGTAAAAGGTGATGATTTTTATGTTAGGGATATGAAAGGGAGTTTGACAGGGTACAAGGAGGAGCAATAGTCATTGGAAAGACTTCCTAAGCAGATGATGTTTGAATTAAATCTTGGAAGGTGTTTTTCTTGCAGAGACCAACAGAGCAAAGAGCATTACATATGAATCGAGGTACAGGGGTAGGAGACAGTCAGGCATATTAAGAGAATGCTGCTGATTAAGTACAAAGCCAGACAGCAGGGTGTGAGGATGAGCCCTGCAAAGAGAGAAGCTGGAAAGATAGGTAGCCTGCTCATGGAAGGTGTATATACTGTGCTAATGAATTCAACCTTATGAAGTGAAAAACCCTTCAGTTCCTCAGGCAGGTATTTATCAAGATAAAATTTTTATGTCTCTATAAAATTCAAAAGTCACATACATTCAGGATGGAAAGTTCTCTACAAAGCCTAAGTGTCTTGACTTGAAACATGGCTGTGAATTTCTTAGAGTAACATAAATTAATTCATAAAGACAACAACAATACCTTGCTACTATCTCTTTAGTATCTTTATCCAGAAAACTAAAACTCTGTCACCTCAACAGAAAAATCTCTGCAAAGCAGGGATAGAACTATTATGCTTTTTATAAATTAATTGCACACTTTGATTTTGTAGCATGCAAAGTCTAACAAGGTCTCACTCACTGGCTATGTGATCTTAATGAAAGTTGTTTACCATCTAATGCCTCGGTTTTCTTACAAGTGGGATGTATCTATTAAGGAGTTTAACTAGAAAACAGGATTAATAAACCACAACCCTCATCTGCTATGAAGTCTCTTCAAAATTAATGTGTCACAGACCTCCCTTTAGGAATTATATGTAAATATAGCAAAGACAGAAACAAACAGAATAAAACATCAATGCTCTTAACAGAATGATGGATTGTGGGTGAAAATAAAGAAATACATTTTCATAAACTCTACTAAGTACTCACAGACATGCCTTGATTTGGAGGGGTGAGAGATGAGGTGAGGGCAGGCCAAGGGTGAGATAGGGGCCAACAACACTGAAGAATCTTGCTGTCTTGTGGATCAACAGCATTCTTAAACACCCCATCGGAGCTGGAAGGAGAGAAATGCATACCCTTATCAAACTCCAAGTCAGGGGTGTCATGTACTGGGAAGGATCCAGTTGACACTAGGAAGCTCTTTATGAACCATAAAGTAGCCTCTAATCTGGAGTATTAAAGACTATCAAGAAAGACAGGCTCTGAAAGAAACAATGACCAAACTCTACTTAAAGATGAGTTTTCTGTCACAATACCAATATCAATCATAGCTGGCTGCCACACACACACACACACATACACACACACATCCCTTCCCACACTCACACACACACATATACAAGGGGTCCAATTTTCTTTGCTCAGAGCTTGCACTTCTTATCTTTAATTTACACTGGTCCCTCAAGTGGTTTTAAAGCTCATATCTATGCTGATGAAGTTAAAATTTGTATCTGCAGTTCTGACCTCTACCTTGAACCTGATTTGTGAATCCCCTTGCCAACTCAAGTAGCTTCATCTGATGTCTAATAAGCATCTCATAGCATCACGTTTTAAACTCAACTCCTGATTCCAGTTGCTCTGCACTTCTGCTCTTCTCCAAGTTTTCTTTATCAGAAAATGACAACAAAAACACAGAACTTGTGCTGGATTCTTCTGTTTATCTTATTTTCTAAATCTAATCCATCAACACGTGCATGCATGCTTCAGTCACATCCAATCCTTTGTGAGCCTATGGACTGTAGCCTGCCAGACTCTTCTGTCTGTGGGATTTCCCAGGCAAGAATCCTGGAGCCCATTGTCATGCCCTCCTTCAAGAGATCTTCCTGACCCAGAGATCAAACCTGCTTCTCTTGGGTCTTCTGCATCAGCAGGTGCGTTCTTTACCACTAGCACCACCTGGGAAGCCAAATCCATCAACATATTGTTTAGTTTACCTTGAAAGAGTATCAGAAATCTGACCACATTTGGTCTCTTTCACTGCTCCCTCCTCTTACGGGCCTCTGCCTATCATCCAAACCTCTGCAACAGGCTTCTACCTGGTCTTCCTGTTCCGCTCTTGCCAACCCCCTCCATTGACAGAGGA
This sequence comes from Capra hircus, assembly GCF_001704415.2. Lineage (NCBI taxonomy): Eukaryota > Metazoa > Chordata > Mammalia > Artiodactyla > Bovidae > Capra > Capra hircus. The sequence goes on along the minus strand of NC_030809.1, from coordinate 121,014,711 downwards.
ATCCTTAAAAATACAAATCTTAACACTTAATACTTTAATATTTAAAACTCTCAGATGGCTTTGCATCTCAAAGTAAAATCCAAACACTGTGACCTCCAAGCCTACTGGTGATTGGGGCCCAGACACAATCTCATTTCTTCCACTCTTTCTTGGTTTTCTCGGGGCTCTCTTTGTTGAGGGGACGACAGCTTAAGTTGGTTCAGGGAGGATAGTCAAGAGTTCAGTTGCAGAGATACTGATTTTAATGTACTTGGGACATGTCCTAGAGACATGAAGAAGGCAGTTTCAACCTGGATCTGGAGTCCAAGCAGGGAAGTCTGGAACTAGAGATATATATTTGCAAGTCATCTGCGCATGTGTCATTTGGAACACTTGGCGTGGATGTCCTAGAAAGAGGAGACAAGGAACCTAGAACCACAGCATATCAAGGTCTGATAGAGGGATATAACTTTATAAAAAAAGACAGATAAGAAGTCCCCAAGAGGAAAGAGGAAAATTGGGAGAATGATGTGGTAGAAGCCCAGGAGGTGAGAAATTGGGAGAGTTGGTATCACCAATTATCTCTTTTTTTTAATTTTTATCTTTACTATATTTTACTTTACAATACTGTATTGGTTTTGCCATACATTGACATGAATCCGCCATGGGTGCACATTCTGAACCCCCCTCCCACCTCCCTCCCCACACCATCTCTCTGGATCATCCCCATGCACCAGCCCCAAGCATCCCATATCCTGTATCGAACATAGACTGGCAATTCGATTCTTACATGATAGTGTACATGTTTCAATGCCATTCTCCCAAATCATCCCACCCTCTCCCTCTCTCAAGAAGTTTGATAGTGAGGAAAGGAGAGGACGCAGTTGCAGGGAGAGAGGTGCAGTCGTGGAAAAAAAGATTCTTTTTTATTGGTGAGATATGAACAAGCTTAAAAGCAGATAAGAATTAAACATTTGAGGGGAGAAAAGTAAAACTTTTTAAAGGGGGAAGGAAATAAAAGCATCACAAGTCTGAGAAGGTGGGATGCCATGATATCAGAAACACAGCTGATTAATTTTTGAAGCCAATAACCTAGAAAATAAACATTTACAGAGTTTTTCAAGAAGTATTTAACAGATGTCTAAATGCAAATCTTATACATTAAAATTACAAGAGAGAAATAAATGAAAGAAATCATAGATAATGCAGCTAAAGGAAAATAAAAAACACTGAGAAGCAAAAAAATTAAAAGATGAAACTAAAGTAAAAGAAAAAGAAGGAGTGGGAAGGGGAGTCAGCCTAAAAAATGACAAGATGAATAGGATAAATATATTACTGAAATAAAGAGATTTCCAATATTTGGTTAAAAAAATGAAAATCTAGATGCTACATACAAAATATCTATAAGTGATACACATAATGAAACTCAGTGAATAAAAGGAAAACTTTGGATAATATTACTATTTATTTATTTATTCATTTAGCAGTTCAACTTGCTTTAAAGAAGGACAGAAATGGTATGGACCTAACAGAAGCAGAAGATATTAAGAAGAGGTGGCAAGAATACACAGAAGAACTGTACAAAAAAGATCTTCATGACCCAGATAATCACAATGGTGTGATCAATCACTCATCTAGAGCCAGACATCCTGGAATGTGAAGTCAAGTGGGCCTTAGAAGCATCACTAGGAACAAAGATAGTGGAGGTGATGGAATTCCAGTTGAGCTGTTTCGAGTCCTGAAAGATGATGCTGTGAAAGTGCTGCACTCAATATGCCAGCAAATTTGGAAAACTCGGCAGTGGCCACAGGACTGGAAAAGGTCAGTTTTCATCCCAATCCCAAAGAAAGGCAATGTTTTCAAACTACCACACGATTGCACTCATCTCACATGCTAGTAAAGTAATGCTCAAAATTCTCCAAGCCAGGCTTCAGCAATACATGAACTGTGAACTTCCTAATGTTCAAGTTGGTTTTAGAAAAGGCAGAGGAACCAGATATCAAATTGCCAACATCTGCTGGATCATGGAAAAAGCAAGAGAGTTCCAGAAAAACATCTATTTTCTGCTTTATGCCAAAGCCTTTGACTGTGTGGATCACAATAAACTGTGGAAAATTCTGAAAGAGATGGGAATACCAGACCACCCGACCTGCCTCCTGAGAAATCTGTATGCAGGTCAGGAAGCAACAGTTAGAACTGGACATGGAACAACAGACTGGTTCCAAATAGGAAAAGGAGTATGTCAAGGCTGTATATTGTCACCCTGCTTATTTAACTTATATGCAGAGTACATTATGAGAAATGCTGGACTGAAAGAAACACAAGCTGGAATCAAGATTGCCAGGAGAAATATCAATAACCTCAGATATGCAGATGACACCACCCTTATGGCAGAAAGTGAAGAGGAACAAAAAAGCCCCTTGATGAAAGTGAAAGAGGTGAGTGAAAAAGTTGGCTTAAAGCTCAACATTCAGAAAACGAAGATCATGGCATCTGGTCCCATCACGTCATGGGAAATAGATGGGGAAACAGTGGAAACAGTGTCAGACTTTATTTTGGGGGGCTCCAAAATCACTGCAGATGGTGATTGCAGCCATGAAATTAAAAGATGCTTACTCCTTGGAAGAAAAGTTATGACCAACCTAGATAGCATATTGAAAAGCAGAGTCATTACTTTGCCAACAAAGGTCCATCTAGTCAAGGCCATGGTTTTTCCAGTGGTCATGTATGGATGTGAGAGTTGGACTGTGAAGAAGGCAGAGTGCCAAAGAATTGCTGCTTTTGAACTGTGGTGTTGGAGAAGACTCTTGAGAGTGCCTTGGACTGCAAGGAGATCCAGCCAGTCCATTCTGAAGGAGATCAACCCTGGGATTTCTTTGGAAGGAATGATGCTAAAGCTGAAACTCCAGTACTTTGGCCACCTGATGCGAAGAGTTGACTCTTTGGAAAAGACTCTGACACTGGGAGGGATTCGGGGCAGGAGGAGAAGGGGACAACAGAGGATGAGATGGTGGGATGGCATCACTGACTCGATGGACGTGAATCTGAGTGAACTCAGGGAGTTGGTAATGGACAGGGAGGCCTGGCGTGCTGCGATTCATGGGGTCGCAAATAGTCGGACACGACTGAGCGACTGAACTGAAAGCCTAATATGACAGTATAATTGCGGTCATCATAAAATGCTGAATAATTTAGTCTTAAAGTATTTATGAAGTAAAACTAAAGAAAAAAACAGAAAAGTAATGGGAAACTTTAGCTCACAGGTTTTTTTTTTTAAAGAACATCAGGTAAAAATGATTAAGGTTATAGAGGACATGAATGATATCATTCCTAAAGTTTATTTAACAGTTATATCATGAGTTCTATACCTTATAAGGAGGGAGTCTTCATTTTTCAACTGTCTTTGAAAAAATTACCAAAAAATGATCATATGTAATAACCTCAAAACAACCAATACAAGTATAACAGACCAATATAAGCCATTTTCATAGATCATCGTGCAGTAAAATTTCATAAGTAACTTTAGGTCAGCACCCTTTGAGAAAGAACCATTTGCAGAATGTATTTTAACAGAATATGTCATCGTTGTAAAAACTGTGGATTTGCTTACTTACCAGTCATTTGACATGGACAAGTGTTTATGGAGATATTTATCAAGAGACTATATCATAATTTTCAGAATATTTTCAGTGACTTCTTTTAATGAATGTTTACAAGGTTATTCAGATTAATATACTAATTTAGCTTACTCCAACTAGTAGTTATGTACAGATGTGAGAGGTAGACCAGAAAGAAGGCTGAGTACCAAAGAACTGATGCTTTTGAACTGTGGTGCTGGAGAATACTCTTAAGAAGATCAAAGTAGTTCATCCTGAAGGAAATCAACCCTGAATATTCGTTGGAAGGACTGATGCTGAAGCTGAAGCTCCAATATCTTGGCCACCTGATGCGAACAGCCCGCACATTGGAAAAGACCCTAATTCTGAGAAAGACTGAAGGCAAAGGGAGAAAGGGCAGCAGAAGATGAAATGGTTGGATGGCATCACTGACTCAACAGATAGGAATTTGAGCAAATTCTGGGACAATGTGAAAGACAAAGGATCCTGGTGTGCTGCAGTCCACGGGGTCACAAAGAGGTGGGCACAACTTGGCAACTGAACAACAAGGACAACTCCAACCAAAGTACGTGTCCCACAGATCCAAATCTGCAACTGTCTCATTCAGTACTGATTTCATGTGGAATGATAATCAATTTTGTTTATCTTGAAAGAATAAATTTAATCTATTCAAAGGAGAGAAAATATATCACTGGCGTGCTGATCTGCAAAGTCAGTCTAAATTATGCATATGCTCCTACTCACTGTTTAGATCTTATCATGAAAGACATGAAGTTTTTCTCCAAATTATCACAGAAAACAGTAATTGTTTGTAATCATTGCTAATACTTCCTCAAAGCTGAGAAAAAATAGAGCATTCAATTTGTCTGTCCTTAGTATAACTGACAATTATTTATATGAAATGGCACCCCACTCCAGTGTTCTTGCCTGGAGAATCCCAGGGACAGGGGAGCCTCGTGGGCTTCCGTCTATGGGGTCGCACAGAGTCGGACACCACTGAAGCGACTTAGCAGCATAGCTTCATCTGGTTCTTTCCCTTAAATTTTAAAAACATCTC